>NC_045774.1:75338000-76065500 GCF_008692025.1 Phocoena sinus
ACCAGGCCCAGAGCTACGACTGTCAACACTAGAGATGGCCTTGGCCTTCCCGATCTTTACAGGTCCACAGAGCAGTTTCTCTACCTCCAGGAGCATCCACAAGGCCAGGCAGAAGGAAATTCAACCCAAATTGGATTCAAAATGGGAATTTCCCACCAGCCTGAGTCAGGAATTGGGAGCCCAGTGACACCAAGGAAAAGAAAAGCAGATCACAGATGAGAAGACCTTTGCAGCTGAAGGTGTTTTCCTTCTAGATGAACATTTTGGATTTCAGAGTGCATGCTTCCTGCTAAACTCAGATGGGCCTGGCCTCTGCCCTGCACAAATGAGTAGGAGAATTTTGAACTCAAACATGAATGCACAGCAACAGGCCTCAGGGTCCACAGCTCAGGCCTGCCAGGAGGCCCAGCCACTTCACATGCCATATGTGCCCTGCTTATCCATCTGGTTTAATGGAAGAGGCCAAACCAAACAGTGAAAACAAGTGACGGGGTAGAGTCTTCTGCCCTGGCCTTGAAGTGCACACTGACCTCACCTTGCAGAGTTTTTCTGTAATTCGTTCGGGTTATAAGTAGTTTGACAGAAAGTCTTAAAAGCCCAAGCGATGCAAAGCTTTAAAAGGGAAGAAAAGTTCCAACATTACAGATTAGCAGACTAATCACCTTACCTCCATCTTCCCATTTACCATATTCCCCCATCAAGCAAAACCTGAAATTCAGAGAGACCATGGAAACGTGTAGTTTAACCCCATGTGAACCCAGACCAAAACAATTTATATGACCACCACAAAAGCCTGGGGATTATTAAATTATGTCTTAGACAGAGGATTGGGCTCACTTATTTAAGCAAAACTCAAACCAGCACATTTCAGTGTAATAAGAATCCACAATCTCTGAAAGGTCATAATTCTACATCTTAATTATACTTTATGTAATTTCTACTTTGATTAACTTTAGTTTACTTTCTGAAACTAATATATCTCTATGGCTGATACTTTCATTGAAAAAATATATATTATATATTATATTGTATATATATATACATTTATGTATATCATATATATTGTATAGATTTGTATATTGTATTTTTAAATATTATATATACATACATATATATATATAAAGTCAATTTCAACAGACCAAACATTAGCCTTGGTCTATATCCAGTTTCTCAGCCTCAGCACCAATGACATTTTGGACCAGATAGGTCTTTGCTGTGGGGGAGTAGCCTGTGCATTGCAGGACATTTAGCAGTACCTCTGGCCTCTACCCACTAGATGCCAGTAGCACTGCTTCCATTTGTGAAAACCCAAAACGTCTCCAGATATTGTCAGACACCCCTCAGAGGCAAGTCAAAATCATTCCTTGTTGAGAGCCACTGATCTGTATGAAACTGAGAATAAGTTTTGAATACTGAACAACCCCTTCTCATTCATAGGCAATTATTCAGTAATTGCTATTACTCTAAATTAATGGTTCCAGGTAATGAGTAGACCTATTGTTGAACTTTTTAATCCAAGTTAATCATTTTTCTTCTAAGTTCACAAAAATGATTTTATCATGGTTTTGCCTTTCTGAATATCATGAAAATCCAATCATACCCAGAAGCCTTTGTATTATATAACAGAATAAAGATACATTTGACTCATGAACATCGTGGAGGTTAGGGGCGCCAACTCTCTGTGCAGTTGAAAATCCACGTATAACATAGAGTCAGCCTTCCAACTACACGGTTCCTCCATATCTGTAGTTCCACATGCACGGATTCAACCAACCAAAGATCACGTAGTGCTGTAGTATTTACTACTGAAAAATACCCACGTGTACATGAACCGGCGCTGTTCAAACCTAGGTTGTTCAAGGGTCAGCTTCACAATATACATACATATGCTATGCAACTACATTTTAAAATTCTTAAAATCTGAATTTTCCAAATTGTTTTTAAGTCTACTGACAAGACTTCAGTTTGTTCAAGAAGAGTATGGGGTTTTCTTCAAATCCAATAAAGTCTACAAAAACTCAAAACATGTAAATTAATGTGATTTTTTTTTTTTTAGAATTTAAATATTTTATTATATAAAGTTATACCCAAAATTGTGCTTCATGTTTTCACTATATACTTTAACTCAAGGACATTTGTAAAAGTAGTACACTTCAGAAATCCTGGAAGAAATTCCACTAGCTATAGGCTATTTAAATACCGCTTACAGAAAGTACTAAAAACAACAACAACAGGGGGGTACAAATGAACTTATTTACAAAACAGAAGTAGAGTAACAGATGTAGAAAACAAACTTATGGTTACCAGGGGATAAGGGCGGGGGGATAAACTGGGAGATTGGGACTGACATGTACCCTCTACCATACATAAAACAGATAACCAGTAAGAACCTGCCGCATAGCACAGGGAACTCTACTCAATACTCCGTAATGGCCTATATGGAAAAAGAATCTTAAAAAAAGAAAAGGAGTGCATGTGTGTAACTGATTCACTTTGCTGTACACCCAAAACTAACACAACATTGTAAATCAACCACACCCCAATAAAATTTTTTTTTAAGTATTAAGGGAAAGTCAGCACCATATAAACAGCATACACTTAAATCAAAGAGATGAATGCTTAACATACAATGTTTTTTATTCACTGATAAACTAAAGGTCCATTTCAAGATGTTTTCTTGTATACTTCATTTGTTTTGTTAGCAAGCAAAGCCTTGAAAGGGATGGCTTCATCTAGTCCTCAGACTCGGATCCATCTTCATCTTGACTAATCTGGAAGTAACGAAGTTCATAAGTCTCCCTGTCGGATGCAACCACATGAAGATTGTTCTTTTGAAGGTATTTCTTGGGAAGGTGTTTCAAATACCTTTTAGAGAACTGTTTCTCAGAAACAACAGTGATTTTATTCTCGAAGCATTCAATGTGAACGACATTCCCAAGATTTCCGGTTTTTCCATTCACTTTAACCTTCTCCCATAGAAACTGTTCAAAATTTCCAGAACCAAAAATTCCATCTTCTACTGGATGAGTATCCAAATTAAACTTCCAAGTTGACTTCTTAGGCTTCTTGTCTTTCTTCACCGCCATCTTGCACGCCGGCAGCGTGATCCAATGTGATTTTTAAAATATATGTAATGTCAAAAATACGGTCAGTAAGTTGGGTCTTTAGAAACCTCTGTTTTTGTCTTTCCCACTATACTGGGCTTCATGAGAAACATTAAGATGAATCACGCCAACATAAGACTTCACTTGAAAAGGCATGTCAGTGGTAGAGGTGGGGAAATAAAAAGAAAAAAATAAATTACTGCCAACATTTGGTATTTAGGAATGGTTTCTACATAATGGGTAGATAAGAAGGAGAAAATTTTGAGAAAAACATCAAGCCAGTAAAGTATATGGTGTGTTCAGACAAAGAAAAGTATTTAACTAGTCTGGATTATAGAATTGTAGGCTCTATGCAAAGCAAGTAGGTATAGGAGCTGGGGGAAGAAGATATGATAAGGAAAAGTGAAAAAATAAAATAGTTGAAACCAGATTATAGAAAGCCTACGTGTCAGATTAATGAGACTGGTTTATTCTATAATCTATAGGAAACAATTGAAGAAAATGGATCAGAAAGACCAGAGTTAGGTGTTAAGAAGATGGACTTTGTCTGTACCTCAAACACTGCATCCATCTTCTACCTACATCTAAACTACTTGACCATCATCACCTATAGGTAAAACCTGGTCCCTTAAGGAACTCTGGTTTGATTCTGAGACCTAGGATCAAGTCACTTTTCTGACTTACCTGCCTCTCAGTTTGTGCCTAAGGGTTAAAAACAGTTTGTCTTATTTTAAGACCACATCCACCTTATTCTCAAGTCTAGTAATAGGCCCTGGTTTATTCACTTTATTTATAGCCCTACTGACCTCAGGACATATGGGGTGGAGACTGATCCCTGAAACGACACTCGTTTACCACAGGAAGTAAAATCCAACTTGCTGTGGCTATGGCCCGGCAGACATGACTTCTCTTCTACTGTCTGGGTCCATCTTCCAGTCTCACTTGATCGGGCTTCCATGTGCTCATGTTTTTCCAGCTTCCACTGATACCCAATGGCTGCCATCAAATGACTCCCTGTTGCCTTGCTCTGTAGACACTGAATTTTGTGACACTCTTCTCCCCACTCCCTGTACCACCCAAGTGGGCAGGTTTATTACAGGCCCAGGGCCACATGTGCCTTGCCTCACTGAGGTTAACCCTCCATGCACCGCCTGGGGAGGTGATGACAGATAACTGGCAGGCATGAAGGATGGATGGGAGGAAAGAGAAAAGCACCAAAAAGGTTAGTAAGGAAGCTAGGTGCAGGACTGAGGGTGGCCCAAACCATACTAATCATGTTGCTTAAGAAAGCTAGAAAAATGTCTTTTAATGCAAAAGCAAACTATTTTTATAATGTTTTATATGAAAAAAAGTCTTTTCATGATTAAATATGGTACATAAAATCCCCCTTTTACTGCTCTACACTGACTATTTTAACCTAAGACCATTTTCAGTCCAATCTCTTATAATATCACTTTACTTTCATCATTACAGTCTCTTTTTTTCCAGATGTTACACTTCCTTTAAATAGCTGCAAAGATGTCCAGTCAAATTAGCCCTTCCATTTTGAAAGTGAAAAGCTCCAGTGAGCAAAGACAAACTTTTATGGGAAATTGGTTAATAAAATGCTGTCTCATGAGAGTTGGACCTTCAACTAGAAAAGTGATTCTTAATGTTTAACATCTCTTTCTGCGATCTGAATTCTTCCTGCAGTCACTGAAAATTTTTTCTGGTCTAACCACAACTCATCACAGTTGCACACATTGGGATTGCTTTTTTACTCCCTTATTTAATTAAAAACTAAAACAAACAAACAAATAAATAGGCTCTGCTAAAAGAATCCAGCTTAGTTGGATCATTATGTGTCATTATTTTACTTCAACCTCAGTAATTATATTTTCTTGCCATTTAGCCAGACTGGAGTGGTTCTCAACATTGGCTTTCAAAAAAAAAAATGCTTATAAATTAATCTAAGTAAACAGTGCCTGAAATAGTGCCTTATATAGTAAGAGCTATGTAAGCACTTACTGGTATTATTAACAACCCCTGGACTCCACTTAAAACAAACTAAATCCAAATCCATGAGATTAGGTGCAGTCAATGTCCCTGAGCTCACACACTGGGAATTTTTCCAAAGCTCTCCATGTGTTCCAATGAGCAACTGGTATTAAGAAGCACCGAGGTTTAACCAAGTGCCAATGAAACAAATCCTATGGCTTAAATCTCAAAAAAGCTGACCAGTCCCATGCTATGCCCCATCGACAAGAAAAAAATCTACCATTTGCCAGGCACTGTGCATATCAAAGAAGATATAAAAAATGATTAAGACAATCTCTACCCTCAAGCAACACTAGCAATGAGTTAGGTGAAATAGACCATAGCCAAATAAATACAGAGCAATTCTTTAAGGGTAAGAATAGTGATATTAACTAAGAATGTGTCAGACAAAGAACGGATCAGCCAATTCTACTTAGAAGAAGCAAAGAAGGCTCCCAGAGAAAGAGAAACTTGAACTGACCCTCAAGAGATGAATGGGAGAGACTTCCCTGGTGGCGCAGTAGTTAAGAATCTGCCTGCCAATGCGTGGGACACGCATTCGAGCCCTGGTCTGGGAAGATCCCACATGTCATGGAGCAACTAAGCCTGTGCGCCACAACTACTGGGCCTGCGCTCTAGACCCCGTGAGCCGCCAACTACTGAACCCTCGTGCCACAACTACTGAAGCCCGCACACTAGAGCCTGTGCTCTGCAACAAGAGAAGCCACTGCAATGAGAAGCCCGTGCACTGCAATGAAGAGTAGCCCCCGCTCGACACAACTAGAGAAAGCCTGCGCACAGCAACGGAGACCCAATACAGCCAAAAATAAAAAATAAATTGAAAAAAAAGTATATGTCAAGGTTATTAAAAAAAAAAAAAGATGAATGGGATTGTGTTGGGTAGAAAGAAGAGAAAGACATAGGTCTAAAATGTACAGCAGGGGTGAACAGCATAAAAGGCCCAGGGACCTATGAAGAAGTAAAAGAGTTAAAGTAGAAGATGCTGAAGGTGACGCTGGACAGATTGGAAGGGCCTGAAAAACGTGGCCAAACAACTGTGACTTTTCCCTGTAAGTAAAAGGAATCCAAGGAGGCATCTTAAGAGAAAGAGTAACACAATTATATCTACAATGTATATCTCTCCCATCTTCATATATCAAGGGCAGCAATAAAGCTACACATTAGACGTAGGCTCTCACACATTAGACGTAGGCTCTCACACATTAGACATGGGCTCTCACGTGGTCACCCTGGTATGTTCAGCTGAAAGCAGCTTCTCCACTGTGCCTTCAGCCAGTTCTCTTGAGGAATAAAGATGTTTTAGAAAATAAATTTGTGTGTGTGTGGTACGCGGGCCTCTCACTGTTGTGGCCTCTCCCATTGCGGAGCACAGGCTCCGGACGCGCAGGCTCAGTGGCCATGGCTCACGGGCCCAGCCGCTCCGTGGCATGTGGGATCTTCCCGGACCGGGGCACGAACCCGTGTCCCCTGCATCGGCAGGCGGACTCTCAACCACTGCGCCACCAGGGAAGCCCCTAGAAGTTAGATTTTTAATCATAAGCCCAACTAAGCTAAGAAAGTTATTCTACAAATCTCCTTTTTCTCATTTCTTTCCATGGAAACAAATAAAAGAAATGTTTTTGTTTTTGAATGTAAGCTTCTACATTAGATCCCTCCAAGATTTTATATAAAATTGTTCTGCAAAAAAACTGAGAAGAGAAAGTGTGAATCTCACACTGATGAAAGAAATTGGCTCTAAAAGTAACTATACTTGAGGAAGGATATCTTGAAGTTATACGTTTCTTAACAGAATCTTTGAACAGAAGTTTTTTCTTTCAAAATAAGACTACACATAAGAATTTATTCATTTAAGGTAAAGGGTGAATGTATCACTTTAATAACAGTGATAGCAAATATTTCTTGAGGGCTTAGTATATGACTAGCATAGGGCTTATCGTCCTCACTACAAATAGGTCAGTACTATTTTTAAAGTCTGTTTTACAGATGAGGAAACTGAGGATTAATACTGTTTTTAAAAGTGCCAAAAACTGTCAATGGTCTGTTATTTTGCCATACTTGAAAGCCAGCAAGTTTCATCAAAACTGCCTGTTTCATCAAAACTTGCAGAAGACAGGAGACTTCTGGGTAAGAAACAAAGGACTTTATTACTCACAGCACTAGCAGTAGACAAGAGTATCAGCATTTTCATTTGCCAATTTCCTGAATCCCAGTTCCTAGAGAGCAACCCGAAGAGGGTCTGGTGAGACCTGCACACACATAGACTGAGTTACAGGAATTGTATAATGAGTTACAGGAATTTTTATAACGGACACTAACGTGCCTGCCTTTTGCTCCAGAAGGAGACACTGTCTCTTTCTTCAAAGGTGATTTACTGAACAAACATGCTTGAAACAAATTCTAAAACAAAGGTAGTCAGTGCCTCTGCCCGAAAGGTGTGAAGACACACAGAGAACCACGGAGAAGTGTCTCCCGACAAGTTGCCCAGGTTTAAACAATTAGTAACGGTAGAACCAGGAACCTGCACACGTCACGTGAGCAGCAGAGCTTTAGACTAAGGTATCAGAGGCAAAGCATCAAGGATACCCTGAGTTTTGTGGACCTTGAGAATCTAGATATTCTAATCATTTCAGAAGAGGATGAACCAAAAAGACTTCCAAGGAGCCTCAACAGTCAACAATTGGTTAAGAATTTCTCCTTTTAAAGGTAGGAAAATGGAAAAAACATATCCTCTGGAGGATCTTAGATCTCTTTAGGCAGTGAGGAAAGTCTTAGGCATACAGAGCATAATAGTCAGAACAAAAAAAATAATAACCTAGGATGTTCTTGGATGTTGTCTCCAGATATTGAGTTTTAATTCTAGCCTGACTTAAAGCGTAGATGAAAGATATTTCAATACTATGTCAATAGGGGAGTTGAATATGCTCTTTTCCCACCATAAGCTATTTTGGACCATTTGGTTCTCCATTCAGGAGATCTCGAAGTATGATTATGATTTCTGTCTTCCTTCAGTCTAATGACTCAGGGATTTTCTTATTTTGCTCTTCAGAGGGGAACAAAACTGTTGGCTTAAATACAACAAAAGCCCATGTCTGCTCCTTCTGGCTGCTCCAGGCTTGTCAAGGGATGCTTGTGGCTGTGTGTGGAAAGCCACACCCTATCCTGGGTCAAACGCATCTGGCATTCCTGTCAATCTCTTCCTGGCCCTCGATGGCCACTCGGTAGCTCACCGTGCAGGGGACTAGGAGACAGTGTTGCTGCGGTTTGGGATCGAAGTTAATGAAAACACCCACCCCCCTCACCAAGGTCTACGTGTATGGACACCCGGACTGCTAGATACTGATAAATGGGTCTTAATCTGTTCAATACCCATACCTTATTTTCTGATGATTGCAACATCCACTGCTGAAGGTAAGCACTGTTGACTGACCTCTTAGAACAGCAGTGCTGACTTGGAAAAGGGAAAGAGTTTCATCTGGTCTTAACATGTAAACTCTCAGCATAAGTCTCAGTAGGAATGCCGGCTTTGAGAGATTTGAATAAGGCTGTACACCAAAGCCAAAGACTCATTTCTGCACTTTGCAAAGGCCAGTTTCCTGCTCTGTGCTCTGTACACAGCCATGCTCAACAAATGAGACCGGCTGGAGATCCCTTTCTGTTCCGGAGAAACAAAGTGTTAAGTCTGCCATGGGTCAGTGAAATCACTGTTTGCTCTAGAGCATGCCCAAGAAGAGGGGGGAGATTGAGTCTCTCTTCCAGGATTGGAAATCCGTCCTAAATCCACGGCCCATGCAGATGCTGGTATGCTGCTTGGTATTTGGGGATTTCTCACTGATGAATATAATATGGCCAAAGCCTTGCTTGGCTGCAAAGAGAAACCAGAGAAAAATAAAGATGTGCTTTTGTTGGTAACATATTGTGGGGTCGGGATGTTGTTCTAGTGACTCACTTGAAAAAAAAGATGTGGTAGGAAAACTAAACTCAACCCCATGACAAAGCGCTATGGCTTTTGTTTAGTAAGAATTCCAGCCAACTCACTGGCCAGGATTTTTTTCTATAGGCTGGGTCTACGTGATTCCAAACTATCCAGTACATTTAATTCTAAAATTTGCTTCAGGAACCTGGCTATTTTACTTACAAAATGTTAAACCTGAACTTAACTACTTTGGACAAATAATATATACAGCATATACACTGAGTGACTATTTGATTAATTAACAGTGTCCTGAAAGTTTTGGAAGCTTTGGTGTTTTATTGACAGATTGATAGAGCTCAGAGCTCCTGGAACCCACTCCCCTGTTATCAAGTCTGGTTTTTGGCCTTTAGATTAGGCAATATATTTCTCAGCTAGAATAGCCCCATTGTCATTGGGATGGAGGAAATGGGGTTTCCTGCATTTCCTCCAATGGGGAGGAAATTGGGGTGGAGGGTGTAATTGACCATCTCAAATTCATGCCTTCCATCTTTGAGGCTTTCTGCCAAGCGCTTAGTTTTTGTTTGTTTGTTTGTTTAACCCCTTTATTAGAGTCTTTGTTTTAGTCTGAGTTTTTTTTTTATATTAATGATTCTTCCATAACCATCATTCATGACATACGCATCCCTATCTAAGCCAGGTTACCTATCTCTCTTACCTTCATGTGGAACAGAGTTTCCTTCCATCTTCACCTTTCAAATAGAGCCTATACTTTAAGGTCCAGTTCAAAGCTCTCTCTTCTGTAAAAATAAGTATGAATTCCCTCCTGAACCATGCAATGATGCCAACAAAACTATGTCTGCAGTTTTATTATAGCACACTCTGCCCTGAGTTATAGCTCTGTGTGTCCATGCCTGTGTTACCACTAACCTGTTAGCTCCTTGAGTTTGGCACTTCTGTTTCCCTAAGGGACCCATTTTTCTTCCATTTCATAGCTTCATACCCAGCTCAGTTATTCACCTATAGTAGGTAAGTCAACAAGTAATTTTTGAATTGAATCATGCCCACATCCTCCAAGTAAATATACCAGATGACAAAGTGATGTGAGGGGTGGGGTGATGGTGGCAGGGGTGGGGGGGAGAAAGAAGGAGGGAGGAACGATGTCAAATTGGAAATCCAACCTGATTTAGCATCTAATACATAATTAGTCATGTTGGCAAATACCATAAGGAAAAAAACACGATTGCTCTGCATTTTAAAATGCCTTATTTTTTCCTTTAGTATGTTTATTCCTACACAAACAATATTTACTTTTCTCCTGATTGAAACATGAATGTTTCTACTTGGCTTCCTTTTGGACAAACTGCTTCAGAACAATCCAATTCTGGTAATTAAGTAAATCTTCTCACTGCCCCTGATCAACAACCCCATCCTTTGTTTTAAAACAATAATTTGATGCCTAAGTAACGCCTTTCCCTCAAGGCAATGAAGAGAGAAGACAAGAGCCAGTGAAAGCTAATATAAAACAGCACCACCAGCTAAAATTCAATTCACATCAGGATGGCAATGACTCTGAGTGGCTGGTAACTGCTACAAAAGAAAAGCACATACTCAGAAATGAACTAGCTACAACACAGGAGTGAATCTTTCCATACGTTGAAAGAGGTAACCCTATCCCAAACGCACTTTTTATAAGATTCAGTATTCTTCTGGAATTCAGGAACCAGATCTTTTTCAGAGTCAATCATTGACCCGCTGGGAATTTTATTTTCAAATGTGGGAATGTTCACGATTCATGCTTTTATTGACGGTTGACATTCTTTCAAATGTATGACCCTGGAGGTTTGATGGTCCTGGTTTTTTAATAGAGGTTTAAATGACCCCACCTTTTTGATCCGGTTTGATTATTAAAAACAGAGTCTAGGGATTTTACACTATGCATCACAAATTGTGAACCTCTGGACTCTGCCAACACTGTACTTGAGATTTCTAACGCTTAGCAATTTTCTAACGTTGTGGTTGAGGTCATCTTAGAAAGACCTACATTTCTATTTTCCCCTTGTGATGCAAAATCAATACTTCAGTGTCTGAGCAAAAGTGAGGCACCCCATTCACGTTAGCCTGCTGCGTGAAAATGTGAATGGGTAGGCAGCAAATCTCTGAGTGTTATGGAAACACAGAAGCTAAAAGTCTTGCTGATTGCTGACTCTCTTGTTGGAAATATCAAATTTGTTCAGGTTTTATTTTTTTTAAATCTCATCTTTCTGCACTCCTTTTTTTTTTGAGGCGTTTCAGGAAGAGCATGCAGAATGGCCGGAAAAACCTATACCGTTCTTGCAACACTTCACATAAAAATTTCCGTTTAAATTTCCACATGCTTTCTGCAAAGTCAACTCTTTCTTTTCTTACTTTCTTTCTCTCTTTCCTTTCTTTCTTCCTTTCTTTTTCCTTCTTCTCTTTCTTTCTTTCTTTCTTTCCCAATGCTAAGACAATCAAATAGCATTCAGTGTACATCAATGAAAACACTCATGATGTGTTAGAAAATCCATTCCCTGAGAAAATGTCACAAGGGAGACTAAAAATAAAGTGAAATCTCTAGACTTTAGGATTCTCTTGAAAAGTTGCCCACAATGTCAAAACATTCCATAGTGGTTAAAGTATAGAGAAAATGAGCTATAATTTACCTAGGAGAGCCGGAAGATTTACTCCTGTGCTGGAGTATGTTTTTCATAAAGAACAGCTGCCCTCTGATCCCAGGGGACACGTCCTCTTGCTGCCTGCCATGGGACACCTGATCCTTAGAGGTCTTCCTTTGTCAGCAGTGGTTCTCAAACTCAAGAAAGTACCCAAGTTCCCTGGAGGGCTTGTAAAAATGCAGACTGTGGGGTTCCACCCATAGCTTTCTGACTCACTAGGTCTAGGGTCTGGCCTGAGAATTTGCATTTCTAACAAGTCCCCAGGGGCTGCTGACTGCTGGTCTGATGAGCACACTTTGGATGCCGGCCTCACGAGAGAGGGTCTTGAAGCAGCTACTTGGACAGCATTGCGGGGAGTGAGTGGAGGGGCCAGGAGGGAGCTGTAGAAAGGAGGTGAGCCTGTGAGGCCTGAGAATCAAGGGACAACCCTGACAGCCCATCTGTGAAGGACAATTATGGTCTTAGAAACGTTCCATGTGGCCACGTTGAACCAAAGGATGTTGAGAAGGAAGAAGACATTGGGAAAAGGGAAGAACTGCAAGAAAGACTTACAAAGGAAAAAGAGAGATCACAGACCAAGCCCTTCCTAAAACGGCAGCAACTGAGACAGATCACAAGGAAAACTACGATCAATCTTCCAGTTCTCCCCTTCTCCACTCTCATGGAACGTGGTGGAAGTTTCCTTCTACAAGAAAGCCAAACAAGTGTGAATCTCAGTCCACTGACTGAAAGGGACAGGAAACACCATCTTCCCGATTATCCAGTACTCAACTGAGCTGCCGAATCCATGTGCTATGCCAGCTGGCAAAACACACCCTCAGTTATATGTGACGTGTCCCCCTGAACTCAGGGCTGGGATGCTGCAAGTTCAAGGGCCGTAGGCCAGACCCAGGCATGGCACAGAGTTTAGGGCTCTGTGGTCTTCAAATACTGGCCATCAATCCTTGTAAGTCATAGTCAGGATGTCATGGGCTCTGTTCCACAGCCCCATCTGCTCTCCTGTGCAGGGCTATATGCAGAGGATCTTCCGTGACTTTCCTGCACACCAGTTTGACTAACAACCCCACAAATCCATCCTCCACCACATTCCCGTTACCCGCTTCCAGGGAACAGAGCTGCCACAGGCTGTTTCCGCCTCTCCCTCGCTCGGGCTGGAGGGGAAACTTTTCCAGTTTGTGGTCGGGAAACACATCCCTAATCTCCCCAATGTCCAGACCTACCCTTCTCTGGGGTCCTACAACCCTTTCTCACTTTTCCTTCCTTCACAATTTTTTAAATATTCAGGATTTAAGTCCAAATATCTGAGAGTCCAAAACCGCCAGGAGCCACAAATGTCGAATATATAAGAGAAGCATGTCAGGCATGTACGATAAAGCATGATGGAGAGGGCCGTGCACCGGACAGGAAGCAAACCTTGAAAAGAATGAATATTAATCTTTTCAACTGTCGAGGCCAAACAACACTCATACTGGGGCCAGTGGAACAGCAGGCTTCTTGTTTGTGAGTACGGCTCCATTTTATGGAAAATGAAAATGTGATGTCTGTTTCTTCTTTCCTCTTGGCTATTCCGGAAGCACTGAATATCGTGCAGGCACTATTTTCTTGAAGGCAGGGATTTTGGCCTGTCTTAGTCAGTGCTGTGTCTGCAGCAGGTAGAACGGTGCCTGGCACACTGTAGATGCACTCACTAAATATCTGCTGAATAACTGGTTCAACAAAGAAATAAATGCACGCATAGCAGAAACAAGTACAGTAGTATCCTAAAATACTACCCAGCTCCATTGTCCTGAGTCTATACAAGTCACACTGCTGATTAAACGCCACACTGTACAGAAAAGCAGGTGGCATGGGGATTCAGTATAAGGGACATTTACAAGTCTGTATATATCCATGAGCACCGAGAACTTTTCTTTGCTCTGCCCGCCACACCACTGCCTGGACACAGCAGGAAAATTAAAAATGCATGATGAAATGTTGAATGTATTGGACTGAAGTTAAATTAGGTAAAAATGTTTATGTCTGACTGTGGCCTGAGTGGTGGCTAAAGCAAAACAGAAACTTGAATAATATGAAGTATTATCATAGATGCCGGTGATTTCCAAGAAATTCAAGAAATCATCTGAGGAAGCCAAGTTCAGGATTTAAGTCCAAATATCTGAGAGTCCAAAACCCCCAGGAGCCACAAATGTCGAATATATAAGAGAAGCATGTCAGGCATATACGATAAAGCATGATGGAGAGGGCCGTGCACCGGACAGGAAGCAAACCTTGAAAAGAATGAATACTGAAACGTGATGAATGCTGAAA
The DNA here is from genome assembly GCF_008692025.1 of Phocoena sinus. Lineage (NCBI taxonomy): Eukaryota > Metazoa > Chordata > Mammalia > Artiodactyla > Phocoenidae > Phocoena > Phocoena sinus. Next base: position 75,352,055 of record NC_045774.1, read on the forward strand.
ACTTGATCTGAATGAATCTGTGCTGTGCTTCTCACATTCTCTCAAAAGCTGGCAAACTTGACTTTCCCTTGGGAAAAATAATTGTTTTATTGCTACCACCTATTTGCCTTTCCACTTCAGCCAGCCTCTGGAGCTCATGGTTTTCTGCCTACAGCTTCGTCTTTTTCCTAAAGCCATTCTAGGAGACCCTGATCCACTGGAAAGAAGGCTAATGTCTCTGATCTGCACGGTTGCTTCCACCCATGGATTGCTTCCATTGGTGAAACATTTAGCACACGCACTCTGATAAAACACTCCAGAGGAAGAAAAAACTTGCTATGGCAACTGTTCATTGTTTGTGAACCTCTGCAATGTTTGTCCTGTTAATATTGCCCAGTTTGAGGAATACTTTGGAAGAGAAAAAAATATTTTAGAGTCCACGTGTCTATCAGCATGAATGTCTGGGAACCCTTGTTCATTCCTACTTTGTAGCAAGGGTCCTCTCCACCTATTTGGGTCCTGTGGTCTCTATTTCAATTAAGTGCACATTATAGGCTACCTTCCCATGGACCCACTAATCTAGGAATTTTCATTACTTGACTGCTGCGGCTGAGAGGCGATGCATAAGAGCTGCCACTTACAGCACAGGGAGAAAGATCATGAGATGTGCTGTGAGGAGAAGTGGGTTGCAGTGCCAGGTCCATCCCTTATCCATTTGGATTTGTTTAATCACTAATCTCTAAAACATATGCCTTAGTGAAGATTTAAGAAAAAAGGTTGCAGGATAGTTGTGAGGTGCCAATGAAAGAAAAGTCTGAGGAAGCACTTTGTATGGAGTAAACAACAGTAAAAGTGTTAGTCATTGCTGTTGACGACATTAAAACTGTTATTAGGAATGGAGTGGGAAACCAGAAGGAAGATGTGATGGGGAATTAACTGTGGCAGTAGCAGGAAAACAGGAGGTCCAGGATCCTGTGATAAGTGGTAGTGCGGGGAGGGGAGGGTGTGAGATGAGGGAACCAGGGCTGACTAATCACTGTGTGAATAATCTGCTAGTCACTGCCCCATAAAGAAGAGAATAAACAACCTGGCCTTCAAAAGGGACGGGGTGGAAAGATGAAGCACTCACTGTGAAACCTTAACAGTTTGTGTCATCTTTCTAACATAGCTCCATGAAATCACCAGAGGTGGAGGAAGAAATAAGTTTGAACATAATGTAAGGAAAATCAATAAGTGTGACAAGAAACCCTGAATTCTGGCTTTTCTTGTAATTTATGGTGGATAGCAAGGAACACTTTTTAATCCCTTCTGTAGTCAGCTCAGACTCAGAGAGACCTAGGCTGTGACAAAGACTGCCAAGAGGGCTTCCCTGGTGGTGCAGTGGTTGAGAGTCCGCCTACCAATGCAGGGGACACGGGTTCGCGTCCCGGTCCGGGAAGATCCCACATGCTGCGGAGCGGCTGGGCCCGTGAGCCATGGCCGCTGAGCCTGTGCTCCCCAACGGGAGAAGCCACAACAGTGAGAGGCCCGTGTATCAACAACAACAACAAAAAAAGACTGCCAAGAGCCTACACAAACTTCTGTCCCCCCACATTGCCCCCCAAACCATCCTTCTCAGGACTCTGACTTTTCTGCTGAGTATATTGTAACTCAAAGAAAAACTATATTGCCAGCTACCCTGACACCTGGGTGTGGGGATGAGACTAACTTTTTTGTCAGTGATGTCCCTTAAATGGAGCTGACCCAGCTGAGAAGTTTCCTTTCATGCCCTTGTGGCATTCTTCCTTTCTCTGGCCAGCTACATGGGCACGGCGCTGGATACCTGATCCTCTACCGTGTGTGTGCTGTTTCTTACGTCAGCCACAGTTGAGTTCCCAACATTCCATCTAGATTTTCTCAAGCAGCAGTCCCCCACAAGATAAGAGGGCAACGATGATAACCATCATGCCCAAACCAAGCAATACATGGGCAGAGGGAGCCCTAATGGCAATGTGTATTCTGCAAAATAGAGCCCCGGCAAAGAATCAGGCTGGAAAGATAAGAGAAGATGGAATCTACAGAGGACAGATTACTACAAAGCTACAGTAATCAAAAACAACATGCACGGTACTGGCACAAAAACAGACATATAGATCAATGGAAGAGAATAGAGAGCCCAGAAATAAACCCACGCACTTATGATCAATTAACCTACTACAAAGGAGGCAAGAATATACAATGAAGAAAAGACAATTTCTCTCTTCAATGAGCGATGCTGGGAAAAAAACGGACAGCTACACATGAAAGAATGATATTAGAATGTTTCCTCATACCATGTACAAAAATAAACACAAAATGTATTAAAGACCCAAATGTAAGACTGGAAACCATAAAACTCGTAGAAGAGAACACAGGCAGAACTTTATTTGACATAAACCATAGACTAGTTTTTTAGATCTGTCTCCTAAGGCGAAAGAAACAAAAGCAAAAGTAAACAAATGGACCTAATTAAACTTAAAATCTTTTGCACAGCAAAGGAAACCATCGACAAAACAAAAAGACAATCTACCGAATGGGAGAAAATACTTGCTAATGATATGACTCATAAGAGGTTAATATCCAAAATATATAAACAGCTCATATTTTCAAAAAAAATCTATTTAAAAAATGAGCAGAAGACTTGAATGGACATTTTTCCAAAGAAGATATCCAGGTGGCTAACAGGCACATGAAAAGATGCTCAACATCACTAATCAGCAGAGAAATGCAAATCAAAACCACAATGAGATATCACCTCAGACCTGTCAAAATGGCTATCATGAAAAAGTCTACAAATAACAAATGCTGGCAAGGATGGAGATGTTGGAGAAAAGGGAACCCTAGTACATTGTTGGTAGGATTGTAAATTGGTGCAGCCACTATGGAAAACAGTTTGGAGTTTCCTCAAAAAACTAAAAGTAAGAACTACCATATGCTCCAACAATTCTACCACTGGATATACATCTGAAGAAAATAAAAAGATACGTGCATCTCAGTGTTCACAGCAGCATTATTCACTATAGCCAAGATGTGGAAGCAAACTAAGTATCCATCAATAGATGAATGGAAAAAGAAGATGTGGTACACCCACACACACTCACAATGGAATTATTATTCAGCCATAAAAAGAATGAAATTATGCCATTTGCAACAATGTGGGTGGACCTAGAGGGTACTATGCACAGTGAAATAAGTCAGATAGAGAAAGACAAATACCCTATGTTATCACTTATATGTGAACTGTAAAAAGTAAAACAAATCAAATGTATATAACAAAACTGAAATAGACTCACAGATATAGAGAATAAACTAGTGGTCACCAGTGGGAAGAGGGAAGGGGGAAGGGCATGATAGGGGTATGAGATTAAGAGATAGAAACTACTATGTACAGCATAAATAAGCAACAAATATATATTGCAGAGCATAGTGAAATAACTACTACAAACCACTGTTTTGTAATAAATTTAAATTGAGTACAATCTATAAAAATATTGAATCACTATGCTGTACACCTAAAATAATATAATATTATAAATCAACTACACTTCAATAAAAAAGACCAGTGATGATACATCATACCCCCCTTTTTTATTTTAGAAAAACAAGGGGATATAAAAAAATCTAGATAGAAAATATACATGTCATGTACAAAAGCACAAAAATGAAACTGGCCTTATATTTCCCTCCAAAATATCAAAAGCTAGAAGATGATGGTGAAAATCTATAGATTTGCCGGAGTTGGGGGGGGGGGATAAAAAGAGATAATCCATAAAATATTTACCCAGCTAAAATGTGGGAAAAGATATTCTGATATATACAAATTCAAATCAATAAATAAAGAAGAAAATTAATGTATTAGAAAACAGGGAGACTAAACTTGATACAGAAATCTATGCTTTTGTTTTTTGGAAAGGTCAGAAAAGAAACAAAACTCTAGAACATGTAATAATTTAAAAGACAAAATACAAATATACACATGAGAAATGAAAAATGCCTTATAAACATAGAGAAACTACAAAAATTTGAGATGCCAAACATGGAAAACCTGAATGAAATGTGCAATTTTCTAGGAAATGACCAAAATTAATTCAAGAAGCAAAAATAGACTTATAACCATGAAAAACAATGAAATGGTTATCAAAATGTACCCCTGAAATCACCACTGGGACCAGACAGATACCTAAGTAAATTCAACAAAACCTTCAAGAAATAAATAATTTCCATGGTGCTTATACTTTTTCAGAATGCATAAAAATATTTCAACTTCCATGTCTTTATATAAAACCAGCATAATTCTGGTAGCAAAACTGGCATCAGTAGCTCAAAAAGAACCTGTGGTCTAATGTGTTAGAAAGATAGGTATACAACCCTAAATAAATGATATAAAATCTATTTCAACATATTACTTTTAATTTTTAAAATAATTAACCAAAAATATATATGTCCATGGTAGAAAAAAATTTTTTTTTTTTTTTTTTTTTTTTTTTGCGGTATGCGGGCCTCTCACTGTTGCGGCCTCTCCCGTTGCGGAGCACAGGCTCCGGACGCGCAGGCTCAGCGGCCATGGCTCACGGGCCCAGCCGCTCCACAGCATGTGGGATCTTCCCGGACCAGGGCACGAACCCGCGTCCCCTGCATTGGCAGGCGGACTCTCAACCACTGCGCCACCAGGGAAGCCCGAAAAAAATTTTTTAATAAATAAACTTATATTGGCCCACCTCATAAAAAAGGGGAGAATAAAAGAAAAAGAAGGAAAAAAATGGCAAAATAGTTCAGACTTCCCAGTTAAGATGAGGACAGTGAGGGAATCTGTCTACTCCAACACCTAATGAAAGGAACAAAAGTACAGGACATAGATTTTGAAAAGAGATGGCCAAGCAAATAAATAAAAGATGCTTGGTTCAGGAAGCCCTTTCATCTTACCTGCATCTCTCAGAAGAGTTGGTAGGGAAAGCAGATGATTCAGCCAAGTCCTCAAAAATATTCCTAAAAATAGACAGGCTGGCGAGAAAGTCAAGGGAACACCTTTGCAAACATCCCCACAAAAGGAACTCATGGAGAAGAACATTGCCAGGGAATGCCATCTGCCCACTCCCAGCTGGAGAGGAATAAAGAGAGGGCATGAAAGATCGCCAGCAATAAGTTGCAGGAATGAATACAAAAGAGCAGATAAATAAGAAAAAATAAAAACTGTTTGCAAGAACCAAAAGTTGAGAGATGGGGGCTTCCCTGGTGGCGCAGTGGTTGGGAGCCCGCCTGCCGGTGTGGGGGACGCGGGTTCGTGCCCCGGTCCGGGAAGATCCCGCATGCTGCGGACCGGCTGGGCCCGTGAGCCACGGCCGCTGGGCCTGTGCGTCCGGAGCCTGTGCTCCGCAACGGGAGAGGCCACAACAGTGAGAGTCCCGCGTACCCAAAAAAAAAAAAAAAAAAAAAAAAACGTTGAGAGATGAAGCAGAAGCTGAAACCCCTCTGGGCTCCCAGTTAACATTATAACAGGGCTAAAACCCAAAAGAAACGTTATTTTTTTTCCTATTCTGACTGGGGAGGAGGGGCAACCAGAAGACTGTTGGGAGAAACGTGTAAGTGAAACAAGGAAAACGAAAAACCTAAAGGAGATCTCCTTACTGGAAGCATCAGGGCATCACACACAAACCAGAAGATTGAAGGGCTCAGGAAGAGAACACATCCCCAGTTAGATGGAGTGGATTGAGAAACAGGAAACTGACCCAAATCCAAGAAGAAAGAGCAGAGCCTGAGCTTTCCACCTTCCCCACTCTCATGACCTGAGGCTAGAGAAAACTGAGTGATAACATCCAGGCCTCAGACTATAGCTCAGAGAGACAAAGACAAAGTGGAGATCTCTGGAGGAAAGAGTGTCCTGGAGAATTCACATAGACACACTTCCAGAGCAAACCGAAGGGCTATCACTGCCCTTGACAGGCATGAACAAGATTCTTTTAAATGGCATTCCAGTTATGCATAAACACAACAAAGATACAGGAAGGAAAAGTGACATGGCCAATAAGGAGAGACAGAAAAATCTCGGTTGGAAAGAAAGCATGTTTTAAGAGCAGAAGAGCTTCCCTGAACTTGATTCATAGTGTGCAAGAAAATAATAGGGATATGAAGAAACAAAGAAAGAAAGTACACAAAACAACAGGAGTCAATATAAAGGAAGCCTGCAGAGATCACTTGACAACAGCACCATTAGAACCATTACGCATCTCCCAATAAATTAGAAAAAGAAAGAAGAGTTAAAAGTCATATTAATGGGATGGAGGAAAGGCTTGAGATAATATTAACATCAAAAACAAGTTAGAAAGAAGTTGACAGAGGATGAAGCCAGTGTGATGGAAGGAAATTTTACGCCCTTGTAATTGTGATCCAAAAGAATGAAGCAGAAGAAATATTCAGAAATATTATAAAGAAAAATCCCTGAAAGGAAAGAGAAGCACAGATGAAAGGACAGACCTTCTCTACCAGAAAAAAGATACAGAAAGATCAACAGTGTAACATATCCTGGTGTTATTAAGATTCAAGAAGAAAGTAATTCCTCCCCCACCCCCAACCCCCCCCACCCCCACCCCAGCCATCCAGAGAGAAAAGGCAGGTCAACAAAAAGGAGGGAAATCTGCTTGGTTGCAGACTTCTCCATGGCAACACGCTAAGCCTATGACACCCTGAAGGAAAAGAAATTACAATATATCAAAATACATTACAGCCAGACACATTGGTTTTAGACTATGGGCAACAGGCAGACATTCTGAAACATGAAAGAATTTAGGAAATATAATACATTAGATCTTCTTGAGGAAAAAGTTATCAAGTAAATCAAGCCCACCAAGAAATGAATGGGGAAGTCATAGTAAACTAACTAGTTCAATACTCAGTGCTGTAAAGTAACAGAGCAATATACAAAAAAACAAAACAAAACAAAACAAATTCTAAGGCTGAAGTTGCAAACTCTAATGCCCTCAAGAATGGGGTAGGACATGTAAGTGATTGGGTTCAATGATTGGGGAGCACACATACTATCAAAACAAGACAGCTACAGCCAATTTTGCCTTAAGAGAATAAGAAACAGTTAAAAGAATGTTATATTACCAGATCTTTGGTATGTTCAAGAAAAACCAGAAACCCAAAATTTGTCTTAATTCTCCCAACAGTTGAGTTTCAGCAACAAAATCAATTTTATTAAATATTACTGAGGAGAACAGAACACGTCTGTTAGTGTTAGTTTGTAAACTGGCCCCATACCTGGAGGGCAAGGAGAGACTGAGGAAAGAGGTAGACCCTCCAGACTGGTAGGTGGCAGGTGTAATAAGCAAGGAAACTTACCTACGAGGTTTGTCTTAAGCAGTTGCAAGATAAGTAGATTTCCACACCACCCACCAGAATCTTGAAAGTTTATATGCAGGCCTTAACTGGGGTCAATCACATATTCAGTCCAGATGATCTGGCCATGTGGCCTGTGGGATCTTAGTTCCCCGACCAGGGATCAAAACTGTTCCCCCTACAGTGGAAGGGCAGAGTCTTAACCACTGGACCACCAGGGAAGTCCTGAATGATCTCAACACCTTACTCACTCAAAGTTACTTCCTTCAAAGGGCTGCTAGCACAGGGCTGCTAGGTGGAACGCACATTCCAAGGACTGGGAGGAGGTAAGGAGTCTCCCTCCAATGGCCTGGGTCCAACTCAAGGGTCCACCGGGGTCACATTCTCTCAGTGATCTCCTCCAACAATTAGCCAGACCGGCCACTAAGTAACCAGTCTATCAGCCATGGACAAGAAATAAAATAAGATCTAACAAGGTGTGCCCAGTCATCCTAATCTTGAGAAAGGCTGACAGCCTCTCCTGTGAAAGAAGTCATGAAATAGTAGTACTTATGGACCCTCCTTGAAAATTCTACTTGATGATAGAAAGTGGGCAATAGATTAGAGAAACTGGGTAGGACTGGTAATGAGCTCTGAACCAATTTAAATATAAAACTGATAACTGACTATAGGAAGTATACTTATCGAGTAACACAATGCAAATAATATAAAACTTGACAATGTAAAAGCAGTACATATATATTATATATATATAAAACAGGTGAAGGAAAGGAAGGTGGGAAGTAGTCTAAGAAATATAATGTATAATTTTTAGAAAGATAACCCAACATTCTAATGTATCCACATTTTTCTTACCTTTTAAGTGATTGTTTAGGAATTAAAGTATCTTTCAGTAAGTAAACTGTTATGGGCTGAATTGTGTTCCCTTGTCCCAATATTCCTATGTTGAAGTAAGTGCTAACCCCCGGCACCTCAGAATGTGACAGTATTTGGAGACAGGGACTTTGAAGAGGTAGTTAAGTTTAAACTGTGTTGTTAGGATGGTCACTAGTCCAATATAACTGGTGTCCTTGTAAGAGATTAGTCCACAGAAATGCAGATAGAGGAGCAACCATGCGGGGACACAGTGAGAAGGTGGCCATCGGCAAGCCACGAAAAGAGGCCTTAGGAGAAACCAAACCTACTGACACCTTGATCTTGGACTTCTAGCCTCCCAAATTCTGAGAAAATAAATTTCTGTTGTATATAATCCACCCAGGCTGTGGGATTCTGTTATGGCAGCCATAGCAGACTCATACTGACCATATTCTGATGTTGAGCAATCTATTTAGTTTCAATTTATTCTCTTTTCACAAAGCAAATGATCAAAAATATTTAAAATAGCATACAAAATATGAATGCAGTTTTAAAAGTATTTTTGTCCATATATTCTTCTACTTATATGCATTTCTATGTATGTAAGAGATATCTGGAATGATGTTCACTTATGCTAACAATGGTTGCTTTTGTGCTGGGATATTGATTGTACTTCTTGTTCAATTGGCGTAAATCTATAGTGTCACTTTTTCTCAAAATAATAAGACAAAAAATATAATCTCCATTCACCTGGAGAAACCTCACTGCTAAACTCCACTACAGATCATTCAGGTATATACACACACACTCTTTTGGATACACATACACTCTTTTACACACAGGTATACTCCCACAAAAACATACAAACTCAAACACACACACACACACACACACACACACACAGACACAGACATAACTTTTTAATGGGCTCATTCCATACTTACTGCTTTTCACCAAATGACATAAACATATTAGGAAATACAGTTTCATAACTTCTTTATAATGTCTGCTTAGTCTCTTTTGGAGATATATGCTTTAATTTATTTAACCAATATCCTAGTTTTGAACATCTAGGTTGTTTATAGTTCTTTGCATTCCTGTGTACTTCTGCAATAAATATTCTTGTAGCTACAGCTCTGTCTACATTATTTTTTGGAGGAAGTTCAGGAGAATATTAAAAGAATAAAACACCAGAACCAAAAAGGATTTATTCAGAAATATAATTATGATTTAATATAAAGAAATATTTTAATCAAATTTATCATGTAAGTGGATTTAAAGAATATGATTATTTTTATATACACCCCCAAAACATTGGCTTAACCTTGATATCTAAACCCTTAGTAAACAAAAAATACACTTCCTTAAAAAATATCTCTTAACTGAACAACTACTGTAATTAAGTCAAAATAAGTAATAACTATTAAATAAATACACAAAAATCAACAGTTTTTGTATATACCAGCAATGAATGTGTAAACAATTCAAGAGAAAAAAGATGTTCTTTACAATAGCAACAAAGTATGAAATACCCAGAAAAATTTTAGTAAGAATGTGTAAAGCATATAGAGAGAAAATGGTAAAATTTTGCTTAGACATATAAAGATTACTTGAATAATGAAAAAACATATACCATGATCCCAAATGGCAAAACTCAATATAGTAAAAAAAAAAAAAAAAAATTATCCCAAAGGGATGGACACAATGGGATTGTTTTGGAACTTGAATCACACAATCATTTTTGGAGACTGTGGTAAAACAATGTATCTCTGGTAGCAATGTTCACAGGAGTAAACTTTTTGGAAGATAATTGTGAAAATTGTATCCAAATGCCTTTTAAAATGTTCATGCCTTTGCCCATCAATGACAGAAGTTTATATATATGTAGAAAGGTTTACCCACAAAGACTGATATTATATAGGAAGCAAAAATAAGCATTTCACAGTTCAAAGAGCTCTGAGATCAGTCCTGGAGAAGGAGGTAAATACATATAGTTGCTGAATATACATGAATGTGCGTATGTATATTCACACACTTAAGTGTTATAGACAAGACAGTGTAAGATAAGGTGACTGCAACTGTAAGACAGGTGCAAACAACATAACTATGAAGGTCTTTAAGACCACATCGTTGGGAGAAAAGGGTAGAAGCCAATGCAAGAAAAGCGAATTTACCATGAAGCCAATGAAACTTAAGCCTCGGGGTTCTTCACTTATACAAGACACTTCCCAGGCTCTGGGAGGGGGCTTAGCGGTGTGTTCACAGTCATATAATATTTTGTAAATTGGAGCGGCCATGAGTATTTGTGGTTCAGCTAAGAAGAAATTAAGTTGGGGTCACGTTTGTTGGGCTTAGTGGTATGTATTTCTGTGATCCGCAGTCACCTCTGTGTACTGTTGTTACTACTCTCCTGCACAGCACAGGAACGGCTTCCAAAAATACTCCTCCCATCACTGTACCGACTCACCCTATCCCGACACAAAGGGCAGGCTTATAGAACATAAGCATGCCTACAATTCACAACCCACGAAACATATGGATTATATAAGGAGAAACAAGACTTGAAATGTATAGATCCAGAAGCTCATCTGCAGAAAACTCTTCTGATCATCAGACCTGTAACATCGTACACAGAGGAAACGTGTATGCCTTAAATGGAAGTTCTTTCCTGACAGAAATACACTTGATGACGCAGAGCACACAATTATAAGCACACTGGACTTTTTTTTTTTTGATGACAACCATGAGACATAGAATTTATTAGACCCTCTGTCTGTAGGACACAAACCTATAACACAGCTATCAGCAGGAAGTACATCTGCATATGAAATTACCTGTTTTATGCATCCCAACTCTCAGTGACAAAAAACAAATTTCATTCAGCCATGTAAGAGAAAAGACTGAATTACCCTCTCCATAGAAAATGACATTAGAAAATTACTGTCATGTAAAGAAGCAATCGAATCTTAAAAAACTAAATGTACTCTTATCATATGATCCAGAAATCATGCTCCTTGGTATTTTCCCAAAAAAGCTGAAACCTTATATACATACAAAAACCTACACACAGATATTGATAGCAGCTTTATTCATAATTGCCAAATACTGGAAGCAACCAAGATGTCCTTCAGGAGGTGAATAGAAAAAAAAAAACTGTGATCCATCCAGACGATGGAATACTATTAGGCACTAAAAATAAATGAGCCATCAAGACATGGAAAGACACGGAGCAACCTAAAACGCATATTACTAAGTGAAAGAAGCCAGTCTGAGGCTGGATACCGTATGATTCCAAGTACGTGATTTTCCGGAAAAGGCAAAACTATGGAGATAGTGAAATGATCAGTGGTTGCCAGGGGATGGGAGGGGAGAGATGGATAGGCAGAGAACAGAATTTTCAGGGCAGTGAAAAGAATCTGTATGACATTAGAATTATGGATATATGTCCTTATACTTTTGTCCAAACCAAAAAAATGTACTACATCGAGACTGAACCCTAAACTAAATTATGGACTCTGGGTGATTATAATGTGTCAATGAGGTTCACCCTTGGTAAAAAATGTAGACCACCACTGTGATGAGTGATGTTGATAATGGAGGAGGCTGTGCACGTATGGGGGGCAGAGGGTATAGGAAAAACCTCCACACCCTTCTCTCAATTTTGTTATAAACCTAAAACTGCTCTAAAAACTTGTCTTTAAAAAAAAAAAAGGAATCAGAGATTATGGAGCCAAAAATAATAAAAGGGAAAAAAAGCATTGTAGAAATGTGTCAGGCAGTTTATCAATACAAATATTGTGTTATTTTTCTAAATTTATTATGCTTGTGGTGATTATTAGCTTTTTAAATTTTCTGATGCACTATGCTTTCTTTCCCCCTTCTAAAGAATTAGTCACTTTTGTACTTTATATTGTATTTGTAATTTTATATTATTTTTCTTAAAGAGGGCTCCAAAAATTATAAGCAGTGAGGTCCAGAAAACCTGCATCTGTCATTATTCAGGAGAGGTCATTTTAGGCAAAAAATGATTGTATTGGGGCTTCCCTGGTGGCGCAGTGGTTGAGAGTCCGCCTGCCGATGCAGGGGACACGGGTTCGTGCCCCGGTCCGGGAAGATCCCACATGGCGCGGAGCGGCTGGGCCCGTGAGCCATGGCCGCTGAGCCTGCGCGTCCGGAAAAACAATGAATAATACTATTGAGGACCATCAAGTCACCAAGGTCTCTAAAGAGCCTAGAAAGTGCTTTAAAAGTAAAAAACTTCAGTAACCTAGGGTTACTTGAGACCCAGGTGTCAGCAGAGGCTTGCATGTGCATAGTCTAGAGAGGGACTGAATCCCAGGTTTGGCCTTTTCCCCCAAATACTTCATTGACTTCTCTTCTAGCTACCTACTCAGCATAGACAGATCACCATCCTATGAACTACCTTCCCTTACAGTGTTTGTGCAGGTTTTTCTTAAGCTCAGAGCAACAGAGACATCAGGACACACCATAGCTTGTTTACTGGGTCCCATGAATAATATATGCGAAGATGTTCTTAATCCTGCCCTCATATCCCCTTTTCCCCAAAACATAGCAGAGCAACATGGCACATGTCTTCCATATGCTACACCTGTGACTGCCTCTTTATCCCTGCTCCCCCAGTTTTACCAACCTTTAAGAAAAGCCTGGAATGTCTGGGTAGGCTCTCTGTCGTGGGAGATGTAGTCAGAGGAAATTAGAGATTAGAGCAAGCCATAAATACTTGCCAGTGCCCTGCAGTCTGCAGAGAATACGAATGGATCCCTGGCTTTCAAGCTTTTTCCAGATCCTTAGACAGATCTAACTTTTTCCATAACTTAGACAGATCTAACTCTAATTCCTGGTTTAGAAGCCAGTAAGCTCAACTTATGGTCCCCATCCCCTAACTCTACCTCCTGAAATGACCATCCAAGGGGTAAATGATATGAGGACATCACTTTGAATCTTACATAAGATTATCCATAGACAGGAATTTTGTTTTCAATTGTATTTCTTACCATCAGTCCTTTCAGCATTCAGGCAAGGATTTTGCCCAATTCATTAATTAAAGAACAGGAATTTAAACAAAGAAACACAGTTCAACAGCAATAGAATTATGAAAAGTCTCTCACTTGTAGTTTGCACTTGTTTTTGATCTTTTAATCCAGACAGACAATCAAAAACCAGGGGCAAGAAGAATGTGATAAAGGATTCAGTATGTTCAAGAACCCCAAACCTGGTAACCGCCTCAGTGTATGCCATTATTTACATAAACATTGAAAAATTAAAGAGATTTAACATTTGAACTAATAATAGAAATGGCCAATGATAAATAAACTTATCAAATTTAAAAAATTATTATAGCATTGTTGAAAGTTTGCTGCCTTCAAAACATAACAGGAAATCATTCTAGAGCTTTCTAACATAGATACTATTATAAAGCCGAACTAAATATCAGACATAAGAATGTTGCTTTGAATATTCACTGACACATGAAAGCTGGGGGAATTACTTGAATGTTTTCCAGGATTAAAAACTCACCATTAGTGAGAAAAAAGTATTTGTGTCTTTCTAAAATGTCAACACGTAATATTTCCTAAATTCTTCAAGATATTTCTAGCAAAATATTCTTAGGATTGTATTATACCAGGATATATAAATGGCTCAGCTACTCTTTGATGTATTTTTAAAACTATCTTCTATCATCTGATTGAAAGACATGTTATTATCTAAAAGGCATATGTGGACTTCTTAAATCATTGTATCTACAACTTCAAAGACTGTTAGTGAGGAAGTCATTCAATTTTATAGGTTCCAGGACATGAAGTTTCTAGCTGGGGTTGTCTAGTCTACCACTCTACCTCCAAGATCACTGAAGCTCATTATCCAGTCCAGAGTGTAATAGGGAAGAACAAAACTGACTCTATATTATATCTGTTACTTTTGTATTCTATTGCTTTTGCTACAAGAATGTTGCCCACAGCCTGAAATATACAAGATAGCCCATCCTCAAGGCTCCGACCTTTAAAGGTATAACACTTTTCATTCATACAGAGATAAAAAGTTGCAGAACAGAGAATAATATTTGTCTTGTCACCATGGCCTGACCTAGGTGGACAGCTGCCAAGAACAAAGGATTCCACAACTAAGAAGTCTGCAACAAACACCTCCCGTTTTACTATAAAAGAAGCCTCAATTCAAACTCCAGTAAGATGGTTCTTTGGGACACTAGTCCACCATCTTCTAGGTCTGCTGGCTTTCTGAATAAACTTGCTATTCCATGCCCCAGCAACTGGTCTCTCAATTTATTGACCTGTTGTGCTGAAAAATCTGAGCTTGGACTCAGTAGCAAGAGTAGAGGATGAGGAATGGCAGGATGCTTGGCTAGATGCCACACCAGGAAGCTAGCTCAGTTTTGAAGGTAACTCTACCCTTCAAGCAAGGTTCACTAAATATTAATTTGGCCTCTAGTATGCCCCTGCTTGGAGCTGAAGGTAAAGATACATAAAGGGAATGTAGACGAGCAGTTAGTTGGACCTGGCTCTGCCCTTACAACCTGGGGCAGAGGGACAATTTGCTCAGCCCCTTAGGGTCCTGATTTACATTTCATAAAACACTGTTAATAATACCTAGCAGAGAATGTTGTTGTAACAGTGAAATAAATGAGATAAGCATTAGCAAGAGAAACCCTTACAAATGGTTTCATTTATTAAAAAATTTTGCTCAGCTCTGACCCTAATAAAAATCAGACTCAGCATTTCTTTTAGGGTGTCCCCAAAAATCCTCCAGAACACCACATTGAGTAAGACCCAGACAAAAACTGTCTTCAAAAGTTAAGAAGAGAAAGTGACCACAGAAAAATGGAGGGA
Organism: Phocoena sinus; assembly: GCF_008692025.1. Lineage (NCBI taxonomy): Eukaryota > Metazoa > Chordata > Mammalia > Artiodactyla > Phocoenidae > Phocoena > Phocoena sinus. The sequence continues at coordinate 75,367,108 of NC_045774.1, forward strand.
CAAATAAAAGGTGCTTGGGGAAGAGAGAGGGGAGAGAGACTGAACATTTTCTTTTGTTCTCTCCCATGTGATTTCAGGGCAGAATACACCTCCAAATATAGAACATTATTATGATGTGAAAAATCTGGAAGGGGAATTTGTAGCCACCCTCCGAAGTCTATTCACACGCTGTGGTAAGAGGTATCTATCTCTGTGGAAATTACCGCAAGTCTTTTTAATGTGCTCAGATTTCTCCTTGGAGTAAATGCTTATTAATACATAAAAACCTGTTGAAAGCTCGTGATTATCCCCAATACACTGCGTACACTTTGTAGACCATCCACAGCATATTTTAAATTCAAGCTGGCTTTGCCCCAGCAACTCACCACAAATATGGCTAACCAACAACGAGTGTGTTCTCAAGAAGCCCAACATAAACACAAAGCAAAAGAAGCTAAAAGAAGCCTTACAAGATCAAAGAGAAACGATTTGAGAATCATCCATCATTTTGTTTCATCTGGGCCACTACGCTCTTCCCTTATTTGGATAATAAGAGTTGTCACTATCTGCCCTAGTTCCCTCTAATGCCACAGCACAGATGGCAAAGATTACTGCAAAGACCAAAATGGAGAGACCACCTATTGGGACGCAGAAAGCCCTGAAGTAGTTCTTTTGCCTTTGAATCTCCTGAGACTGCATGTAAGTGTGTATGCACGCTAATGACTATTGCAGTAAGAGGGTTTCCAAGGCTCTTCTCAGACTTTCTAAGTCTATAATTCACAAAAGGATTAAAAACTGCAACTTCTTATGGATCCTGAAGTTTTATCTCCTTTTTTTGTTCTTGATTACCATGACCAACTTAATGACGCTTTTTAGTTTTGTTTTACTATTTGTGCTGTAAGCCTATTGTATTTTCAAAACTAGACTTTTAGAAATGTAAAACAAGAACAAAAACAGCATATAATTCAAAATCATTTATTAAATCACGCAGAAAGTATTTCTTGCCTACAACAGAAATCAATGTAATCTTCCCTGGAAAACCCTGAGAAGCTACGAGTTTGTAGCTGTTCAAGTGCCTTATTCATAGCACCAACGGCCCTCAGACTTTTATTAAAGGAGCAAAAGTTTACTTGAGTGATAGCACAGATTTGTAATAACAAAATAGCATCCAGAATTGTGGCATTATTTCTAACCAAATTTGATTGGAAATCAGAGGACAGACCTGAAGCGATACCTCCACTTTGCTTGGGGTGAATCTTAGATCTGGAAAGTTAGAAAGTATCTAAGTAGACATTACAATTTTCATCTTTGGTAAACTGAGGCCCCTACAATTTAAATGAATTTTCCCCCAATTACGTTATTTGTTAGTGACAAAATTATTACTATAATTCAATTTCCTTTCTTCTAGCTCAGTATTTATAATTTAAAATATTTTTAAAAATACTGTCAAATATAGATAAACATCATTTATTAATGCAAAGACTAATAATGTTAAATTCATTTCTAATCAAGTTTGCCAAAAATCTATCTTTTGAAATTATACTTGTAAGTACATACTCTCCAAACCACCCAACTTAGATCTAACGTCATAGCTGAACACCCACCTTAAGTTTTTCTAAACCAGGAAATTTAAGCCTACCAGCTACTGATTCTATTCTTGTGACCTACTGCATGGATTTTCTTTGGCAGCCCAATAAGAACCTCACATGTTGAAATAATTTATTTCTGAACCTAATATCCCCCCACAAATTCTTCCATTTGATTAACTTTTCTCTTCTCTTTATCATCTCATAGACATTCTAACAGAACAGGAAAATGGCTCATTTATCCAATTACGAGAATAAATCAAATGAGGGAATCTGAGAAGGAAGGGTGGTGGGAGGGAGAGAGAAATGGAGAATGAACTTTCATAAATTTCTTGGACACTATACACGAAGTAATTTAAAGATAGCTTCTTGGGGATTTTCCTTATAATCTAGTTACAATCTATTTAAGAATCTGTTAGGTTTCAAAAAGCTGTTTCTCAATCTATTTGTTTGAACTTTCGAAGTAACCTTCAACAAGCAGCCCCTGACACCACTGGGTGTTGGGTCCTCACAGAGGTGAGTTTTTTTGGCTGGGCTCTGTAGGGTTTTTCATACCTGTAAAGTTTGCAGCTTAAACATTTGTAAGAGAGAAGCTTTTTTACTGAGTGCAAACAAGGGACAGAGTATAGAGGCTGTTGGAGTTGAAATTAAGGGAAGTTTAACCAGGAGCAGATATAGGCATTGGCTGCTCTCTGTCATTGACTTTTTTTTTTTTTTTTTTTGCGGTACGCAGGCCTCTCACTGTTGTGGCCTCTCCCGTTGCGGAGCACAGGCTCCGGACGCGCAGGCTCAGCGGCCATGGCTCACGGGCCCAGCCGCTCCGCGCCATGTGGGATCTTCCCGGACCGGGGCACAAACCCGTGTCCCCTGCATCAGCAGGCGGACTCTCAACCACTGCGCCACCAGGGAAGCCCTGTCATTGACTTTTAGAAGCACTTTTCCACCACTGGAGAAGCTGGGAATGCCTTGCACAGGAGTTGCTGGTTTATCTTATCTTCATTGTAGCCACTCCAGGAAAAGAAGAGAAAGGAAATCTGCAAACTCTGTCCCCTGTTTCTCTATCTCTCAACACCACCAATACCTGGGTAAGGACGGACTAGCCACAGAGGCATTGCTGAGACCCAAATCAGAACATCCTATCTCTCCCAGAGCACCAACAGAGGACCCGGGTACTTAGCACCAAATGACTCAGTATTGAATAGAATCAACTGACAGTTCTGAAAAGGGAGGAGGTAAGTTATAATTATTTGATGACGTTAATAGGAAACTCACAGAAAGAGAAGCCGAGTCGCACGATGCACTGGCAGACACATGTGCCTACTGGGGCATTTTCCACTTAGTTTTGCCTTTCAGTACCTTGGGTGCCAGGCATCCATTCTTTTTTTTTGTGATCACCACTGGTAGGAGGTCTGTTTCACTGTTTACATTCCTATCACCCACAAGCTTGCCAGTACGCTTTTGGGAGAAACCAAGACCATGAATTTTCGACCTCTCCGACCCAGGGTATATCTATGGAGATTTTTTAAATCCATGTTTACACACATAGTCTGCGTAGGACATCACCTAAGCAACCATCGTGTAATCTTATCCTGGAAGAGAACAGATGATGACTATTTACTCTGCCTCATGCCACTTGCATTTTTGAAAATCCAAATAGAAAGCACTTTCAAAAACAGCACTGAACCTGAGTAGGTGGTCTAGTGGTGGTGATGACTTACTCAAGTGCTGTGCAAATTTGAGACCTTAAAGTATTTTCAAACATTTCCTCTACATAAGAGAACTTTAAACTTTATAAAGTCAGCAGCAATTATTTTATATCATTCATCTGTCCAACTACACGCACAAGAAATGTTAAGCTGAAACAGGGTTTAATGTCCCTGTCGAATCTAAAAACCCAGGGGCTATTCCATAGAGCACATTCAAAGGGCAAAACCAGGAGAACGTACTACATGGGAGGCCTGTTCAGACCTCCAAGTCCTGGGTGATACTGACAAGGCTTATAAATTTGGAGGGGAAACCCAGAATGTTCCCTGAACACTAGGAATATTCCCTGAAAGACCTCTTTGGAAATCACTGAAAATGATATGTGTACAAACTATGATCTAATATCAAGGCTTAATCGACCAAAGAAAGAAGAAATTCAGCCAGAGTAAGCAAATGAACATGGTTTGAAATCCAGACAAGCCCGTCTGAGAAGCAAATAAAGAAAACAGACCGGAGTTCAGGTCCCGTCTCCCTGTCCAACCTCCACTTTTGACTTATACATTGAGAGCTCTTCGTAAAAGAATAAGGACCGGCAAAACAGATGAAATGGCCCCAAGAAGGCTGGGAGGACCTGTCAGCAAGGGGTCTTTGGTACCAGCCACGGACAATTTGGAGTCCTACCAGTTCTGACCAAAGCTCAGACTATGAACCGTTTCAGCGCCTTGCTGCCATTTCTTGAGGAACAAATCCAATTGTGCTGCACAGGGCTTTGCCAGGTGAGCCGCAGCCCTATGTTAAGATCACATCTGCAGCACTTAAGGTGTCAAGTATTCCCGGAGTTTTTATGAAGTATTTCGAATAGCCCAGAAATCACTTTCGGTTGCCACGGTCTCTGGTCGCACCGGGCTCTTTCTAAGCTACAACAAATGAAAAGGCCCAAGGGCATTTCCAACTTCTCTGAAGAAAGTTCTGAAGGGTAAAAAGAAAGTAACCCAGTCCACTGCTGATGCTTCAGCTAAGGAGTTTCAAGGTGAGAATGAAAGTGTCTACGTGGAAAATATTGGTAGTTCCAGTAGTAAGTTTATTTGGAATGATTTCAAAGCAAACAATTCACTGATAAAATAATTACAGGCATCATTATCTTCTTTTCCCATGAAGGGATGCTGAAGCCATGAAAACATGGGCAAACACCCTTTTCTTGAGGACCCGGTCATCCATGCTTCTCACCTGGAGGTGAACAGCCCCTAGCACATCACAAGCTGTGCTATGGGAGCCCCAAGAAGAAGATACTTGGGGAAGAACCTCAAGTGCCTGTGGACAGTTTTAAAAGAGATTTCCTCACTTTCAGTTCCACATCAAAAATTCGTAGTGTTATATATGACTAAGAATTTTCAAATATGCGAACATCCACTGTCAGAAAAGCTATCATATCTGCTGCCCTTTGCTCCATATCACTCTTAAGCCCCTTATTCTGCTTTATATTCCTACAGCGCTTTTTATCACTTAATGTATAGATGACTTTTATATCTGTTGTCACAGCAAAGACTTTCACATTATTCAATGTGAATAAAACGTGTCTAGGACCTAGATTATGTAAGATACATATCAGTTACTCGATATACTGCCTTGGAATAAACGAATACAATAAATTTATATTCTCACTCTTATATCATAAGAAGACAAAGAAAAAAATTAAAACCTGAGGCTCAGAGAGGTGAAGTAACCTACTTAAGGACACACAGTGCTGTGGCAGAACCATATGCTTTTCCCCAATTGTGACAACTTTAGCTACTGGTAGAAAAACCTATTAATGCCTTATTCTGGGAGAACACATAGTTTAAATATCTAATATTCACTACATATTTTATATCCATTGAGCATTTCCTAGTTCATATAATTTGTGTTGTAAAAGAGGGATGCTTTGCAGGAAAATTCTAGAACTGATTTTTAAACTTTTATTTTGTGTGCTCCTTGAAATGAACAGTGATCTCGGGGAGCAATGCAGGTTCAATACCAAAAAGTTAGGACAGGTCACCATTTGTTTGGTGATGATGGTGACAATGACGACAGCAAACACTTGGACAGCACTGACTACAGACTCAGCACTGTTCTAGGAATACACAGTAATACATCTCTTTCATACACACAGAAAGCCTATGAGGAATACACTATCGTCTTTACTGGTAAGGAAACTAAGGCACAGAGAGGTTAAGTAACTGGCCCAAGGACCTACAGCTATCAGTACACAGCTGAGCCCAGATTCAAACCCAGGCACGCTAGCTTGAAAGTCTGTGCTTTCACACTGTACTCTGCTGAGTTGCCAAAATGGCAAAGTGCATTCAGCAAGTCACGCGGCAAGTCTTGGTCTCATAGGTAACATAAGACATGCGAGTTGAATTAAAGCAATTAGTAGGACTTATATTTTAACAACCATGTCAAAGAACACTGATTAATGGAACAGTGTCACCCCAGAGGAAGATTCCTTGACACATACCAATAGGTCCCTTTCTGTTCAATATTTACATCACTTGAATGAATATGCAGAAGGCATGCTCAACCAGTTTGCTGACAACAAATTGAGGGACCCTGCAGGGAAGCAGGATGAAATAACTTTAAAATCATCCGTGGAACACCCGCACTGGAGAGCAACAGAGCATTCAGAAAACCACACAGCCCTTTCTGAATTCTCCACCAGCATCACTGCTCTTCTCTTCCTTTCTCTCCTCCTTGAGCCCTGCTTCTTTTCCATTATTTCGGGCTATAGCCTGCATCGTGGCCTATTAAACAAACTGCCACATGTTTGCACACGGCTTGCTGTAATTCAGGAATATTGATGACGGTGACCCTCATGTCCCCTGCTGCCTTCTGAATACGGAACAGGCCCCCTATTGCCCAGGTAGTTAAAAATGAAACAGCTACGGCAAAATTTCTTTCTAAATCCCCACCTTCTCACTCTATTATAGTTATATAATACATTCAATAATGTAATTAATACTGGTAAGCAGTGTTCTGTTCATCCTCTGAACACATTCATATGTAATGCTCGGTCGACGTAAATGCATGGGGTGGCAATGTGCACATAGGAATTCTTGGTAGTACCCATTTAGAAACAGAAGATGACTCACCAGCTTTCCTGTTCCTGTAAACACTGCTTGGTGCAAAACACTTGAGCCCTGTGTGTTTTCATTGTCTCTGACTTCTAACTGTTCCTACCTGATAGGGGCAGTTTATCCGCTTAAGCCCAAGAGCATGAGGTTGAGACTAAGGCCAGCATCTGGAAGCCGAGTTGGTACATTTCTGGTGGACAGGTGGCTTTGGACTCAGGGATGTGCCCTCTGCTGGCACCAGGCCTGCTGCAGCTGCCTTCAGGGCATCCACAGTTGAAGCTGGAAGGCACATAAGTAACAAATTAAATGAATGAGAGACAGCAGTTAATGAGTTCCAAAAATTCTGCCCTTTCCCGAACAGAGACCAGCCTATATCATAGTGCTTTCTCCCCCCTACATCTGCCCTGTCCACCTGACCCCGAGTCCTGCACCATTAGGAAAATCGCAACCTCAAATCTCCACGTGGACTGCAGAGAAATTTGTTAGAATTGGCTTTTCATTAGGTTTGACAATGACTTGAGGGGGCGGAGCATGTAGGATACCTTAAACAAACAGCATCACTTATCCATGTTTCTCTGCGCCTCAAGCAGTTCGCGGGTGACAGCGCCTGGGAACGCTGCAGTTGAGCTCATTTTGAAAGAAAAAAGGAAGGAGGCCACTGGAAAATGTTTCCTCCCGGACAGACACACTGATGAAAAGTTGTTTGGTGCATGTCCAGATTTCTGTCTCTGGCTGAATTTTTCATCTTGTTTCTCTTGGACGCGCCCCACTTCTCTGGGTTTACCACTGATCCATGCACACTCTATTCCGAAACTGTAGGTTTTGTTTGAGAGGAGCAGACGTTGCACCTGGAAAAACTGCCTAGGGAAACAGCGGGATTGCTATATTAACTCCCTAAGTGCAGTTTCTATTCTTTACAGCTTGCTTGAGAGATTGTGCTAATCATCAAACATGTTTGCAGTGAGCAATTATAATTCACAGACTTTTCCTTGCTTGCTACAGAGGCGTTACTTTCTAATAGATGCCAAACAGCGATGCCGTGCATTCAACTGGGGAAGGGGTCTTAGGAGTTTTACAGCTACCTCAGTCACTCCTGTACTTTGCAATGTCGAGGAGGGAGTAAATGTCCTCATGTAAAATTCAAAAGAAGCATCTTCCATGGCAACAGCTGTTTCAGACGTTCTAGCGCATGTTCCATCTTTTCCTTTGTTTAAAAGCAGACCACAGCCTGCTCAATCTGCAGGTCAAAAGAGCACGAAGACTGTCAATAAAGAAAAATGTGATCACTGTAGATATGTTTTATTCTTCTGATGAGTTACTTGCCATACTATTCATCAGCTAACCATGATGAAATGAAGAAGCTGATTGTTATAGAGTTAGAAAATTTGAGCAAAATCAAGATGCTCTATCTTCATGACTACTGACATCAACTCAGTGACCAGAATCAATGTCAATGTAGGAAGAGCTGCTAGAACTTACTGTCAGTATGCAATTGCAATCAAGACATTGACTTCTGGGCAGATTTCACAGCTTGAGTTTCCCAGGCAGCACACTCTATAGAAGTGAGGAGTAGGTAGCAGAGAAATTGACCTGCACTGCAATCCCAACCCCCCAACAGCCTCGGGTGATCCCACAGGAGCTCCAGAGCCAGACGGTGCTGCGGACACCACCTGGGCCTTCGTACCCATGGCGCTCAGCCAGTGGCTGTGGGCTGCTCAGGGCAGGGAGTTTGACACAGTCCCCGAAAAGGGCTGCTAGCTGATGGCCTTCTTCCAACATCATTCCCAGCAGGTAAGAGAGTAACTCCTGTAATCCAGGAGAGGGAACTAACTGGGTGGCACCTTACATAGTCTACCAAGCAGATATGCATAAAATGTAACACTCGTGATCTTGTCAACAGAGACGCAGAAATTAAAGAATGTAACACCCAAACCCAGCCGAGTCCACCAATATAATACCAAACATGACTAAATATGTCTCAGCTGGGAATACATACAGCTCAGAGTTACAGTATCTACTAGCTCCTTAATATATCTGGAAAAAGAACAAATTTAAATATATTGAATTCTCATAAAAAATAAATGAAGTAACTACTTCTCAGAAGAAAAAGATATTAAAATAAAATTACTCAAAGCATATGGAAATGAAAATATTTCCCTGTGTCAATTTCTAAAGTAAACTCTTATGCAAAATTTATTTTAATTATCCAGCATCCACATGTGCTATAATTGTGCTTAAGTTCATAAAAGCACCTTCTATAAATGTCTTTTGTTGATGCAAATGCCAGCTATGTTAATTATCATTTTAGAGTCTGCCTCTGATTAAAGTGTATGTATTTAAAATACAGTTTGGATATACATTCTGTCTTGTCATGAATATTTATAGACAGCATTATTTAGCAATTATTTGTATCTTTATTTGACAGCAATAAAGTATAAACATTCAAAAACACTGAGAATATAGAGATTTCTTTTCTATAAAAAACATTTCATAAAATCTAAGCATAATATTTTGAATCACTACATGCTTGAATCAGTCATCATTTATGTGATATAAATAAGAACATACATATACACATATTATATTGAAAAGTCAACTGTATGTAATTAGTGTGTAAATTGCTTTGCAAAAGAAAAAAAAGACATGAAGAAAATGTGTGACTCTCTTTTGTAAGCTCCAGGAGTCCAGAGTAGGGTCTGCATCTCTTCTGCTCACCACTAAGTCTCTGGGTCTTAACAAAGCATCTGGCACATAGCAGGCTCTCAGTATAGATTTGGTAAATGTTGAAAAGATTATGAATCTCGGTTTCTAAAAAAGGTAAGTTGGTTTTTCTTTGCAAACATGAAGGAAGCTGGTTATTGGCTGTTTCCAAATTTAGATTAAAAGGTGAAAAACACACTTTTTTTTTTTTTTTTTTTTTGCGGTATGCGGGCCTCTCACCGTCGTGGCCTCTCCCGCTGCGGAGCACAGGCTCCGGACGCGCAGGCTCATGGCTCACTGGCCCAGCCGCTCCTCGGCATGTGGGATCTTCCCGGACCGGGGCACGAACCCGTGTCCCCTGCATCGGCAGGCGGACTCTCAACCACTGTGACACCAGGGAAGCCCGAAATGAACACTTTCAAGTGACAAGTTTAAACTTACATATTCAGGTTGGTGTAGTCTTTTTTTTTTTTTTTCTATATTACTTCACAGACTGGGACAGATCCTTCTCTCCCTTAAATACAAAAGATTTACTTCCATTGCAAGAATATCAAAATGCAGTCTAGTTCCAACTTTAATACCATGTTACCCAGTGAACATCTAGACAGCAAGGGCTCAATGTTTTAGAGAAAGAGTTCTGAAAATGCTGTCAGCAAGCTGAACAAAAACAATATCTAGAAGTTTTACGTGTTTGCTCTAGACCTGTTCATTCTCAACCTTCCCAGAATGTTTTTAGAACACAAATGAATCTCTCCAAAAAAAGTAGGAAAAATTTAAAGGAAAAAATATAAAATGTATATGTAAACAGAGTTGCCAAAGTCCAGCCATGTTCTGACAAATCACCAAGATAAACACAGAATGCACATGACCCTAAAAAGTTTCAAATGAGTATGTTTTGCCAATCTGGAAGTACCAAAATCCAACCACCCCCAGGACCTCAGTACTACAGTTACTCTACTCTTCTCTAGAAATAGAAACATAGCCACTCTGTATTTATGTTCTATTAGTGGCTGAGTTTTGGAAGTCATGCCAAGAGGATTCCAGAAATGAAAGAAAAAAAAAAGATTTTGTATGAATCATCTGTTATAATCCTCCATAAATCTACATCATTACCAAAATATGACCAAAATTGCTATATAAATACCTAGGAATTGGAACAGAAGAATGGAGTATTATGTCAGAATTCAATCAGCTTTAATATGGTAGGAAAGCCACATTCATCTGGAAGTCCATGCAAAATGAAAAGAGTTTTTGTTTTTCTGTTTGTTTGTTTGTTTAATGGTATGCAGACGAGCATAAAGCTGATTTAGGAAGAGATCCATGGCACAGGTTTGCACCCTGTATTGTGACCACAGCAGTGTGTGGAGATGTGCTTCTTCTTTCCCTCAACCTACATCTCAAGGCTCAATATAAAATGGTCAGTACTTTAAGAATATAGGAAGGCAAGAATAAGATTCATTTCCATTATAATCCTCAAAAGAAGAATTGCATTAATTTTTAATAGATGCTCGTCTAATTTTCCTCTAGAAAATTTTCAGCCAAATTGTATACTCATTACTGTAGTTTTGGATACAAATAAATATCTCATTTCCTTGAGTTTGAAAGTGCTTAAAAGTCACTCGGAAAAACACAGTTTGATATTTTTTCTGATATTTTACTTCTAATTTTATTAGTTTCAAAGTACTGGGAAAAAAAGCCGTTTAGAAAAAACGACTCTAGATATTTGGATAGTGATATTTTATATCATACCCATTAAGCTGTTACCCAGGACCTAGGTCATCTACTAAAAAACTAATACTGCACGAACACACCTATCACAGCACTGAACTACTAGGAGCCCAGGTAATGTTACATCAGAATGTAAGCAATTCCTGCTAGTAGCATGGATTAAAACCAACACATAGGGGCCTAAGTGGGAAAGAAAGTTATTTCTTTCACTGATCATCTAAAAGGTGTCACTCTGGGGCTTCCCTGGTGGCGCAGTGGTTGAGAGTCCGCCTGCCGATGCAGGGCACACGGGTTCGTGCCCCGGTCTGGGAAGATCCCACATGGCGCGGAGCGGCTGGGCCCGTGAGCCATGGCCACTGGGCCTGCGCCCGCGTACCCAAAAAAAAAAAAAAAAAAAAAAAAAAAAAACAACAATAAAAGGTGTCACTCTGAAACAATTTTCTGAGGGACAAGCATTTAAACACAATTCACTAGCTCAATCCTACAACCAGAACATTTAGATAAGATGTGATAGGACAACATATAAAGGATGGCTTTCCAATAGCTAAGATTGAATAAGACTGAAAATCCTAGTCCAGACAAAAAGTGCTGAGCACTGTATATACATGCGTAAATGCTGCCATGAACTCAATTTTAAGGATGGTAAAATCAAGAAGAATTGCTCATGAGCCCACTGCTTGTAGAAGGTCGCCCCAACCTACTCTCAGGCTATCTGACCCCAGAGCCTACGTTCTGAAACAGTGGTTATGTTTCACTGAAAGAAAAACATACATACATGCATAGGGTCACTCTTTTTTTTTTGCGGTACGCGGGTCTCTCACTGTTGTGGCCTCTCCCGTTGCGGAGCACAGGCTCTGGACGCGCAGGCTCAGCGGCCATGGCTCACGGGCCCAGCCGCTCAGCGGCATGTGGGATCCTCCCGGACCGGGGCACGAACCCGTGTCCCCTGCATCGGCAGGCGGACTCTCAACCACTGCGCCACTAGGGAAGCCCGGGTCACTCAGTTTTATTCAGTGGTATTTACATTATTCTGGGATTTTAAAAAGTAACAGATCAATCTGTCTTTTCATTGGCACATGCAATTTTTTAGAAAGAAGACACTACGAATATGTGGAACATTTAAATAATTTGAAGTACTGTATGATTAATGTCCTTGCTAAGTATTATAGCCCAAGAACTACATAGAGGTCGGAAAACAAGGCAATAATATGAACTGGAATAGTTATGAAAAGGCTCCACAGAGACAATGAACTTGAACTGGATCCTGATATTGAGTGAAAATTGGACAATCCTATTTGAGAAGGGAGGATATTCTCACTTGGAAGAAAATTACCCAAGTAGCTTTCAGCAAGATAAATAAAATTACAGGAACCACCTTTACATAAAACACAAAGACCACATAAATTTGCATAACAACACACCACTATTTTGAATAACACTATTTTTTAAGGTATTTATTTATTTATTTAGGCTGCTCCAGGTCTTAGTTGTGGCACATGGGATCTTCGTCATGGTGTGTGGACTCTTAGTTGAGGCATGCAGACTCTTAGTTGCAGCATGCATGCGGGATCTAATTCCCTGACCAGGGGTTGAACCCGGGCCCCCCTGCATTGGGAGCGTGGAGTCTTACCCACTGGACCACCAGGGAAGTCCCTGAATGACACTATTAACTAAGTTAAATAATAATATATTGAATACTGTATGATTCCATGTTGATGTGGTTCAATAACAGGCAAATCAAATCTACTAGAATAGATGTCAGATTAGATGACTACCTTTAAGAAGAGGGCATTGACTGGGAATGGGTACAAGGAAACCTCTGGGGTGCTGGAAATGTTCTATGTCTTGATTTGGTGGTGATTTCAGATGCACATAAAAATTCATGGGGCTTTACACATAAGATCTGTGCATGTACAAACTTACTATTTGTGAGTTACACCTCATTAAATAAATGAGTACGGGTAGTATCTATAGTAGGCTACAGGGTTACTTAGAATAACGTCAATTTAGCATTAGAAAAATCTTTCAAGATTACCTATCTCATCTCTGTCCTTCATAGATGAGGGAACCAGTACCAAACAGATTCAGAGACTTGCCCTGAGTCACCAGGACATTCAGGGGCTGCGATGGTACCTATTGTACCATCAAGAATGGAAAGCTTTTCCATTCTTTGCTAATGCCTCCAAAACGTATTACATGTGCCACGTGTTCCTAAAGAGAAGATCCAGATGTACCATTGAATTCTTAGTAATATTTATTTACTATTTTCCATATTATTTCTCAAATTGGTCACATTTATTTTTCCCCATTATCCTTGACTTCTCTAAACTGGATTATTCAAATCTTTTCTTTATTCTTCCTCTTAACTTTCATACCTATAATCAATCTAACATATTTTCCCAGAAGGTGCTGTTTTACACATACAATTCTAATCTTATCCATTTCATAAAAATACAATAACTCTACCTGTTCTCAGACTTCAAAGAAATTTCTGAGGAAGACCCTTTGCTTGGAATCCTTCTATATTTCTCATATCACCACTTTTTTTAGATTTTTAAAAAAAAATTTTTATAGGAGTATAGTAGCTTTAAAATGTTGTGTTAGTTTCTACTGTACAGCAAAGTGAATCAGCTATACATATACACATATTTCCCTCTTTCTTGGATTTCCTTCCCATCTAGGTCACCACAGAGCATTGAGTAGAGCTCCCCGTGCTGTACAGTATGTTCTCGTAAGTTATCTATTTTATACATAGCATCAATAGTGTATATGTGTCAATCTCCATCATCCAATTCATTCCACCTCCCCTTTCCCCCTTGGTACCCATGTTTGTTCTCTACATCTGTGTCTCTGTTTCTGCTTTGCAAATAAGATCATCTATACCATTGTTTTAGATTCCACATGTATGCATTAATATACAATATTTGTTTTTCTCTTTCTGACTTACATCACTCTGTATGACAGTCTCTATGTCCATCCATAGCTCTACAAACGACCCAACTTCGTTCCTTTTTTATGGCTGAGTAATATTCCATTATATACATGTACCACATCTTCTTTATCCATTCATCTGTTGATGGACATTTAGGTTGCTTCCATGTCCTGGCTATTGTAAATAGTGCTGCAATGAACAGTGTGGTGCATGTATCTTTTTGAATTACGCTTTTCTCAGGGTATATGCCCAGTAGTGGGATTGCTGGGTCGTACGGTAGTTCTATTTCTAGTTTTTTGAGGACCCTCCATACTGTTCTCCACAGTGGGTGTATCAACTTACATCCCCACCAACAGTGCAAGAGGGTTCCCTTTTTTCCACAACCTCTCCAGCACTTATTGTTTGTAGATTTTTTCATGATGGCCATTCTGACTGGTGTGAGGTAACACCTCACTGTAGTTTTGATTTGCATTTCTCTAATGATTAGTGATGTCGAGCATCCTTTCATGTTTTTTGGCAATCTGTATATCTTCTTTGGAGAAATGTTTATTTAGGTCTTCTGCCCATTTTTGGATTGGGTTGGTTTGTTTTTTGATATTGAGCTGCATGAGCTACTTGTATATTTTGGAGATTAATCCTTTCTCAGTTGCTTCATTTGCAAATATTTTCTCCCATTCTGAAGGTTGTCATTTAGTCTTGTTTATATGGTTTCCTTTGCTGTGCAAAAGCTTTTAAGTTTCATTAGGTCCCATTTGTTTATTTTTGCTTTTATTTCCATTTCTCTAGGAGGTGGGTCAAAAAGAATCTTGCTGTGATTTATGTCATATACTGTCTGCTTATGTTTTCCTCTAAGAGTTGTATAGTGTCCAGTCTTACATTTAGGTCTTTAATCCATTTTGAGCTTATTTTTGTGTATGGTGTTAGGGAGTGTTCTAATTTCATTCTTTTATGTATAGCTGTCCAGTTTTCACAGCACCACTTATTGAAGAGGCTGTCTTTTCTCCATTGTATATTCTTGCCTCCTTTATCAAAGATAAGGTGAGCATATGTGCATGGGTTTATCTCTGGGCTTTCTATCTTGTTCTGTTGATCTATCTTTCTGTTTTTGTGCCAGTACCATACTGTCTTGATTACTGTAGCTTTGTAGTATAGTCTGAAGTCAGGGAGCCTGATTCCTCCAACTCCGTTTTCCTTTCTCAAGATTGCTTTGGCTATTCGGGGTCTTTTGTGTTTCCATACAAATTGTGAAATTATTTGTTCTAGGTCTGTGAAAAATGCCATTGGTAGTTTGATAGGGATTGCATTGAATCTGTAGATTGCTTTGGGTAGCATAGTCATTTTCACAATGTTGATCTTCCAATACAAGAAGATGGTATATCTCTCCATCTGTTTGTATCATCTTTAATTTCTTCCATCAGTGTTTTATAGTTTTCTGCATATAGGTCTTTTGTCTCCTTAGGTAAGTTTATTCCTAGATATTTTATTCTTTATGTTGCAATGGTAAATGGGACTGTTTCCTTAATTTCTCTTTCAGATTTTTCATCATTAGTGTATAGGAATACAAGAGACTTCTGTGCATCAATTTTGTATCCTGCTACTTCACCAAATTCACTGATTAGCTCTAGTAGTTTTCTGACAGCATCTTCAGGATTCTCTGTGTATAGTATCATGTCATCTGCAAGCAGTGACAGTTTTACTTCTTCTTTTCCAGTTCGGATTCCTTTTCTTTTTCTTCTCTGATTGCTGGTCTAAAACTTCCAAAACTATGTTGAATAAGAGTGGTGAGAGTGGGCAACCTGGTCTTGTTCCTGATCTTCGTGGAAATGATTTCAGTTTTTCACCATCGAGAACGATGTCGGCTGTGGGTTTGTCATATATGGCCTTTATTATGTTGACAAAAGTTCCCACTATGCCTGCTTTCTGGAGGGTTTTTATCATAAATGGGTGTTGAATTTTGTTGAAAGCTTTCTCTGCATCTATTGAGATGATCATATGGTTTTTCTCCTTCAATTTGTTACTATGGTGCATCACATTGATTGATCTGCGTATATTGAAGAATCCTTGCATTCCTGGAATAAACCCCACTTGATCATGGTGTATGATCCTTTCAATGTGCTGTTGGATTCTGTTTGCTAGTATTTTGTTGAGGATTTTTGCATGTATGTTCATCAGTGATATTGGCCTGTAGTTTTCTTTCTTTGTGATGTCTTTGTCTAGTTTTGGTATCAGGGTGATGGTGGCCTCGTAGAATGAGTTTGGGAGTGTTCCTCCCTCTGCTATATTTTGGAAGAGTTTGAGAAGGATAGGTGTTAGCTCTTCTCTAAACGTTTGATAGAATTTGCCTGTCATATCACTATTTTTTAATAGTTATAATCTTTGCTCTTTCACTCTAAAGATAGAGAAGGAGGTGATGTAGGTAGCAATATCGATGACTTTTCTTTAGGTAGGGGTGCGCTCTCCAGTCCTTTCACCTAATCGACTGCCACTGGTCTTTTCCCAAAAAGCTGTTCACATCGGTATTCCCCACTCTACCCCCAACAAACACCCTCCCCCATTCTCAATGACTTCTGAGACCTTGACAATGAAACCTGCCAATGAGAAAACTGCTAGGTGTTTTTTCTTTGGTTGTTTTTCCATTCAAATAGCTCTCAATTCAAAACTTCATTCTCTAAGTTCTACACAGTATGCACAAGTGTATTTTTTACGAGGGTCTTGATTCTATCTAGATATGTAAGGTTTACTGCAAATCTTTAGATAAATCCACATGCCATGATACAAGTGAATTACTTCAAAACAACCCTTTGGAATATTCATAAACAAGTATAAAATGCTCCAAGTACATATATTCCCGAGATAACTAGACGGATGCGTGGGTACACTTGTGGTCACATTCATAGATGACTACAGTCTCAGTTTCTGTTTTTAACACAGTCTATTATTTTACCTGTAGTTGGAGACATCATAATCTGGTAAAAGACATTTCAGAAATCTTCAGAAGGATAGTTTATGGTCAAAAGCAGCAGGTTCTAGACTATTGCTACCCACTGCAAACCTTTCCCTGGGCCAATTTGGTTCATATTCCTCTGTGTTGACGTAAGTATGACAATTCAGATAAAAGCAAATTCAGAGACCTCTTAATGGTCCTTGCCAGATTCCTGCCATCTGCCCCTTGCGATCTACTTTCTACCAGACCCCCCCTGCTCTTTGTCTCACAAGGTTGACTTGAATGGACCTTATCAAAGAGCTCCCTTGCCCTCTGCCTTCCAGACGAGTTTACCAATGGGAACACCAGTAAGATACTGGAGATGTAAGAAAAATGACGTCTGAGCACTTTTCCCCCAGCCCTGTCAGAGGAAGATCACCCCAGCTTGCTGAATACCTTGGATGAAGATCACTTCCCTAAGTTGCCCTTTCCACACAGTCTGCTGTGTCTCTAGATTCTACCAACATGCCTTGCCCAGACTCCTTCAGGCCCGGGAAGCATTACAAAGTCTCCACCAGCCCTGGGTCCTTGACTATCCATATATTTCCTCGTACCCTACCCACATTTTATTTTTTTAATTTATTTATTTGGCCCTGCAGTCCAGCTTGCCCTGCAGATAGACCTAGTTAGATGTGTACTGCAAAAACTGCACATACAAAAAATAAATGACAATAATAATAACAGTAATCATAATAGAGTGCAGTGAAGTAGGATACAGGTTGGAAGAGACAGATTCAAGAAATAGTAAAACTGTCAGATTTCAGTGGATGTGGGTGCTGAGGGAAGGAAGGACTGACTCACAAATGACTCCCGTTTCTCAAGATCTTAGTTCCCTGACCAGGGCTTGACCCACGCCCTCAGCAGTATATGTATAACTGAATCACTTTGCTGTACACCTGGGAAACTAACTATACTCCAATATAAAGTAAAAATTAAAAGAAAAAACAGAACATGAAGTGACAGACTCTTAAAAAATAACCTCTTTATTATCCTTTCTTGAAATTACCCAATTTGAGTGCGAGCGCGTTATCTTCTTTGTGTAGGAACCCTGACTGATCATTGAGTTCCATTTAGTGAGTAAAAGTCACTTTGGACATTTGGCCATCTTGAGAAGAAACATTTATTTGCTCCTTCTCCCTCCTTCCCACGCTCCAAGCAAGCAGAGTAAGTAGCTTGTTAAGTGAGTACCTAGCTGTTGCATCGACCAGGCTGTCAATCCCAACCCTATGCCCCAAATCTCTGGATAGCAACCACCAAATACAAATTGGAGTGTTTTATCTGTACCCAATAAAGTGACTAACATACTACAAGCTTGTCTGTAAATCTGTTTTAGGGGAAATTACTTGAAACCATAAACCCCTGAAATTAAGTACCAATATGCTAGTTATTCAATCTTCCCTATGTAGCAGGATTTATGGACTAACTCATGATAGTGATGATTAGTGAGAAAGTGAAAATCGACCCTGCTGGTAATTAAACTGTGATGTTTCTAACAGAATATCAACAATGTTTCCATTTAGACTCGGACAAGGTCAACAGAGATCCATTAGCTTCCTGACATGGCTGGAGCGTCAAGTATGGAGAGTGAGTGTCCAGTCCGTGCCAGATCATGAAAGGCTTTGTGTGTTACCTTAAGGGTTTGGACTTTATCCCATGGCTGGGAGAAAACTGATCAGATTTACATTTCAGACCCAGTACTCTGGTGACTACATAGAAGATCGACCTAGTTATCTTCTGGACTGGAAGGACTGACTCACAGACAACCCCTGTTTCTCAGCCAGGTAATAGGTGGACAGTAATAAGACAGAGAATCTACCAGCAACAGGGAGAGCAGCTGGCTGAGCTGGTCCCACAAAGGTTTTACTTTGATGTGAACTGCAAGTGGGCAGCCCACAAAACTCACAAGCAAATATCCAACAGACAGCTGGAACTCAGAATAGGAGCGTCAGACGAAATGTCTGAAAGGGAGAGATGTAAGTGGTAATAAGATCCCAAGCATAACTGTATGACCCGGAAGTTCTACTCCTGGGTGTATGTCCAGGAAAAACAGAGGCACTAATTCAAAACAGAGGCCACATGCCATGGAGCAACTAAGTCCATGCACCACAACTACTGAGCCTGTGCTCTAGAGACCGCGAGCCACAACAACTGAGCCCACGTGCCACAACTACTGAAGCCCACACGCCTAGAGCCCGTGCTCCACAACAAGAGAAGCCACCGCAATGAGAAGCCCATGCACTGCAACTAAGAGTAGCCCCCACTCACCGCAACTAGAGAAAGCCCGCGCACAGCAGCAAAGACCCAACGCAGCCAAAAATAAATAAAATAAATTTATTTTTTAAAAAAACACACAAAAAACTACGTAGGGATCAATTCTGCAGAAGACCCATGTATTCTGGAAGGACTTAGAATCTGCCTTCCTCCCCAGCCATCATCAAATTAGTTCCTTGTCATATTGAGTCATGGAAGAAATACATCAGAAGCCTGGAGAAATCAATTTAGAAAGGGAGAAGTAGGGCAGCTCTAGAATGATTTTGACCACAACAGATGTCAATAATATAAGTTAAAACAATACTGCCATTGAACCAGGTAACTTATACATGACAGAGAGCTACTCTATATTGAGTGCTTTCTCTAAGACAGGCATTATTCCTGATGTTTTACCCATATTTTCTGGCTTAATAATCCAAAGAATACTTTAAGTAGGAAATTGTATAATCCCATTTGTAAAAATAAGACAACCAGGGGTAAATAAGTAGCTGAGAGTCACATACCTAAGGAGCAAAAGAACATGGATTTGAACCAATGGTTTGTCCGGCACTAAAACCCATGCCCTTAACCACCAAGCTACACTGCTCTCTCCCCTTTTCCACCCCACGGGCCTCAATGCCAGGAGAAGGTTGAAGATTGAGACAAAGAACACAGGTCCCAACACTAGAGCACTCAAGAAGAACCTCTGCTTTAGCCTTGCACAAGCCCAGGAAATAATTACAAAGCACCAGAAGGGTATGGGGAAGCCTGCTGTCTAGTTTTATTTTTTGTGTTGCTGGAACAGATATACTCACCTCTACATCTCTACCATAGCTCTGTGGTACAATTTATTAAAAGGCAGACATTTTTTTAAATGGATGTAAAAACTTTAAATAGATGATGAATTGTCAAGTTAAATCAACAAATGACTATTGCATCAAGAAGAAAATCTGAGACTTCCCTGGGGGTGCAGTGGTTAAGAATCTGCCTGCCAATGTAGGGGACATGGGTTCTATCCCTGGTCCAGGAAAATCCCACATGCTGCGGAGCAACTAAGCCCATGCACCAGAACTACCGAAGCCCGCGTGCCTAGAGCCCGTGCTCTGCAGCAAGAGAAGCCACCACAATGAGAAGCCAGCACACCGCAGCGAAGAGCAGCCCCTGCTCCCGGCAACTAGAGAGAGCCCACACACAGCAACGAAGACCCAATGCAGCCAAAAAATAAATAAATAAATAAATATATATATTTATTTTAAAAAAAAGAAAACCTGGATTTATGTTAAACTTAATGGAGACAAGGAAATTTCAACTTTAAGCTTCAGTATGATGATGACTAAAAAAATGTAATAATGTGAACTATACACAAAGGAGGTGTTTAATGAAGAGTTATCAGAAGAGTAAAGAGGAAAAATTGCCATGGGCATAGAAAAGGTGATTTTTTAAAGCAACTCATCATGAGATTTGGACAAACAAATGATGAAAGAAAAAGAAACCAACACACTTGTTGCCCCATCAGACCAAACGGAGAATAAATTAATCCATTTGGAGACTAAAGTTCCAGCTTTCATAGTGAGCCCTGTGCTTTCAGTGTCTTTGTCCAAACTACAAGCCTTTGCAAGACTAACAGAGACCTTGCATAGAAAAAACAATCATACTTTTTTTTTTTTTTTTTTTAATCATACTTTTATACTCCAGGAAGATCCTTCGAGTGAGAAAACAGGCTATACCCTCATTACCCTGGAGAGACTTCTGTTCTCATAAAACTCGACGATGCCATTTTACAGCCTAAAATCCAAGCACTCATGGGAAGAGAAGTGTTTTTAAAGGAACACATCAGCAGTCTGTTGTTTTCCTCTTGCATGCTGACCCTTCTTGGGTTTAAGATGACCATTTTCCGAGAATAGAAAATTTGGTCTAAATGAGAAATACTCTTTAAAATTGCTTTATTGCTATGTGGGTTTTTCTTTGTAATTATGGTTAAGTTACTCCATAAAATTTACGGCTACGATAGTCCTGTAATGGCAATACAGTCCAACCAATTTTTTATTCACTGGAGAAGTTGGTAAATGGGACACAGAATCTAAAACTTCTTGTGCTGAAGACACTGGTTAGGTTTTCCAGAAGCTTTTGGTTGGGTTTTCCATAGAAATTGGCCTAAAGGCAAAGCTGAATTTGAGGTGTCCTAGAAATAGCATGAGAAAATGCCTTTCTAGACTTATTTCCATCTTAAATAATGAGCAGAACCGTGTGTTGAAAGGGAACCGTTTGCGTTCGACTCAAGTAGTGAAGGAGGGAAAATGGGAAAAAAATGAAATGACCAGAACAAAAGCAGGCAGAGTGCCTGGAAATAAATATGAATATATATATAATATTTTTAAAACTTTAAAACTATAGACTTGGAAAGTACAGAGCTCCCAAACTCTGAAAACAGGTATAATTTTGCCTCTCTAGGTGATATTGCAGAAAGCATGGTTCATTGCTACTTAATTTGAATCTGAATTGTAATATATTAGCATATTAAGCATTCTAAAATTCTTCTTAGTTCATTAAGGAGTTCATTCTTCATGAAGAATAACTTTGCCTGCATAGCTGTACCCTACTATAGTCTCCTGATTTCCCTCTGTCCTCCTTATTGAAAGCAGGTGAAAGAGTGGGTTTAATAAAGTGTCCAGCTGAAGTTATTTAGTTAACATTAAATACGTATTAATTCACTTCCATCCTTTAAATTTCTTTCGCTTCAGCCTCCGAAATTCAAGTCCATAGCTGGTAATAAAGAGAGTGCCATAATAACTGAGGTGACGCCAGGCCAAATACCACCGTGTCTAAAATAAGTAATAAAAATGTTATCCACACCCTCTCTGAAACTTGGATTCTGTCCTTTATTATATACTTAAGACTCTTTCAACTCATAGACAGTGTTTCATTCATGAACGAAGAGAGAATGAAAATGCCTGGCTCAGACATAAATATAGCACCTGCTGTAAATAATGGAAGAAATGCTATGTAGACCAGAGCTCCTCCTTCAGAAGGAAAGCACGATCAGATGCAGTAGTAGGATAATACCAAACAGGAAAGAAAGGATTCCAGAAAACTGGTACCGGGACAGAACTCCATTTTGTTATTTCTTATCATATCATATGGGTAAGCTTAGCTAACCTCTTTAATTCTCTGAGCTTCAGTGTCTAACAGTATAAGATGAGAATAATAATACCTATTGGTCAGGGTTGTGGTGAAGTGTAAATAACATCATGGATGGGGAATCACTACATTTAGAGATCCAAGTGGGGTCCTGCACCAGCAGTTTCGGCAACATCTTGTTAGAAATGCAGATTCTCAGGCCCCACCCCAGACTTACTGAATCAGAAACACTGGGGGTGGAACTGAGCAGTCTGCATTTGAAAAAGTCCTCCAGGTGTAAAAACCACTGCTTTTTTTTTTTTTAAATAAATATGATCCTGTTTTTTCCATCACAGTGAATTCATATGTGGAACATATCCCCATGGGTATCCATATAATTTAGTTATAAAACTATTCAAATATGTGAAGATTTACATCATTTTATAAATGGGAGAACTAAAATGTTCAAATGAGTTACCCAAGTTTACACAACTTTTTAAAGATAGATCATACTATAAAATTACACACACACACACATACATAATTTTAGCATTGCCTTGTTTTGTAAATTTAGAGCTTCAGGCTCAAAAGAAGTAAAAAATTCTTCAATGTACTAGGTTGAAAAACTTTGGGCCATTGTCATAGCCTGCTGGGCAGCAGGATCTCTAAGCTCATGGGTGTCATCTGGAAGATGAAGGCATTTCTAGTTGACATTTTGTTTTGCTGGAGTTTCCAAATTCTAGATTCCTTCCTCTTTCAACTGTCCCCCTTCCCCTTTGATATGATTTTTTTTTCTTGTTCTCAGTGATCTCTGTGTTTTACTTCCTAAACTCTATCTGCATGTCCTATAAAAAGAAACTAGAGAACCACACTAAAGGTGTCTCCTTTTAATCCAGGTTGAATAGTATTGAAAAGAAAGCTTCAGGTAAACTAAGTAACACCTGCACCACTCAGTACCGTAGGTTTATCAAACTAAGTTCTCACTCAGAAAAGATTTATTCACTGAATATTGAATAGGTAAGTTATTTCCATATACTGACCTTTGCCACCTACTTTTTCTCATTCTTTTTCAAAAAGTATATAACAGATGTTAATGTAATTTAACAATTATAACATAGACTTGAAAATAGTCATCTGAGTTTTAAATACAAGTATTGAAATTACATAGAGTGAATTCTATTTCCCAAATTGGGGAAGGAGCAGGAAGAACGTGAATAGTAAGGGGAAAAATCAGAATCTGGATTCACTGTCAAGTTTATGCTTTATTGTCTAATGTCATAACAGAAAGAACCACCAAATCCCTATAGAAACAAGTGAAGAAGAAAGTGAGAAAATAGGTGAATTGAGAATCACTCAGGGTTTCTCGACCTCAGCACCACTGACATTTTGAGTCAGATAATTATTTGTTGCAGGGGTTATTCTGTGCATTGTAGGATGTTTAGTAGCACCTTGATGCCACTAGCATCCTCTTTAGTTGTGAGAACCAGAAATGTCTCCAGACATTGCCAAATGCCCCCTCAGGGAACAAAACTGCCCCCAATTGAGGACCACCCTGTTATAGTAAATGATTTTTTCTTCTCTTAGAAAATAAGGGTCAAGAAGTTAGAGAAAGTTTACAAAAAGGTAACGCAGAAAACATACCACACATTTTTGCCTTTCTTCTATTCAACATAAAACGCAGATTTTATGAACTGCGTAAAAAACAGACAGTTGAATATAAATCTGTTATTTGCTTCAAGGGACTACTTGTAACCCAAGTGGATGAAAAATGTGGTTTTAGTGCTTTTTCTATAATCAGTATCTCAGAAGCACAGCTGAGGAATGTCTTAACCATATCTTTCTATTTTCTGTATTCTGATGCTTTGACGTTTGGGACCTTACTGACCCTAGAGGGACTGTCCCATCCAGGGTTGGCCAATTCCTAGAGATAGTAAACAACTAGCCCATGAGTGTGATTTTCAAATACAAACCAATCCAGAGCTCACACTTACACAATCTCTTTTATTGGGTTTTTGCACTGTGGGCCATTATCCCTAATCACCAGGGTCAGGTACCAGACACCTAGGACAGCCCCTATATAGCAGAGCCTGCTGAAATTGGTCAGACTAGCCAACCCTAAGCCTGCTTACTGTGCCTTTCCCATTCTTCCCACAGAAACCACAATAAAGGTTCTTGCCCACAGTTTCTCCCCCTCCTGCTGCCTTGTAGCCAGCCCGGTACTTCCCTGAGTGGGTCCCACTGGGGTGGCATGCCTGCTCCTCTTGGGAACTGTGAGTAAACAGCTATCGTGCCATAGGAGTCATCTCCTGATCTATTGGTCTTACTATATCTCAGATTTTCCATTAATAGACTCTATTGTTGAAACAAGGATCATAAGCCACAAGAAGATGGTGTCAATCACTGGTTTTGACAGGTGCAAAGCAGCAAGACTAATCTGACACCCAAACAGAAATGACACTTTTAAGAAAGTATCTTGTTCCTTTCTGCTCTCTCCACGTTTTAACTGATTCTTAAATTTTTAGTTTGATCCTCCTTACTTGCTAGCATTGTGTTTTAACAGCTTAGCTTCAAGGGTGTTTCTGGGAAGAGGCTGTTAGGGTAGATACAGGAAAGTGAATGAGCTTTGGGTAAAAATAAATCTAGCTTTGAATCCAAAGTTTATAGGGTGTCTTTGGATCTTCTGTTTTCACCCACCTGTTTCTGTTTTCCTATTTGTACGAAGAAAATAATACTAAAATAATAATTATGATATAGTATTATTTTAAGGATTTTATGAAGTAGTATTCAATGTTTATTCATTTAATAAAATGTTATCTTTTGGGTACCAGGCACTGCCCTGCTCTTTTGTGATGTACAGGATCATATCAGGGAGATGAAAGTAAATAAGCAAATGAATAAATAAATGAGAATTTCAAATGGAGAATACAGAACCGGGCAAAGTGTCATAGAGGTATGGGCCTGATTGGGATGTGCTTTAGATATGGTGTCAGGTAGACCTCTCTGAGGCCATTGACAGGCCACCTGACCCCAAACAAATTCCTTCTCCTTTCTAAGTTTCAATTTGATAGTTGTAAAATGAAATAAACTTAGAGAATTATTGTTAGCACACAACAATCGTATTTATCACAAAATAAAGTATTAGCTATTGTGATGGCAATATTAAAGTTTATATCATTCCCCATGCAGAATTTGGGGTTTATCTTTCTCAGCAACTTCTTTTGTAGATTTCATAAAGTCCTAATCTGAAGAACTCCTCTCTGGACTGAACCAAGAATTCTATCTTTAATTCTATCTTTAGCAAGACAGGTCTGATAGGATGTGCTAGATGCCACAGTAACATTTTACCACAATGACACCTTGAGGACAGGACAGGAAGTAGTGTTTGCAACTCATTTCCTAAGCAGCACTTTAAAAAGCACCGGCTGAATGAACAAAGAAGGAAGTACCGATGGGACATCTGTCATCTCTGTTTTCTGTTAAGACCCACCTCCATCCTCTCTTACTTATTTTACTTTGCTAGTTCTTGCAGGTGAAAATAGTCTCTATCCTTAAGTAGATTAAATAACTCTCTTAAATTTAAAAAATAGTAACAAAAGACTTATTAGTTAAGGGTTTCCAGATACTTCCAGCTAAGGTACTATGTAATCAAAATAGGAAAAAGAAATTTAGACAGTGTTGAAATTATTAAATAGATATATGTTTGCGGTAGGCGATTAAATTTTTAATATCATCCTCATGAAAGAAAGAAGAGTAGTCCTCTAGGTAAACCATTCTATGCATCTGTATATAGGATGACAGGCACTCTAGAAAATCCCTAATTTAAAAAATAATAACTTGGAAATTAATAATACTGAACACATATAACTTACCAAGTAACAGGAAGTCTTCAATACTTTACATTAATTAACCATGAAGTGGATACTATTATTATCTTCATTTTATTAACTGAGAAAACAAACAGAATAGTAACTAACTGGTTCAAATTCAGGCAGCTAGAAAGTGGCAGAGAAGAGACTGATTCAAACCCAGGCAATTTGGCTCCTGAGCCCATGAATTTATCTCCTATACTATTCTGCCTCCTAAAAGCAAATAGCTTCGATATTCATTTCAAGTCTCAGGGTTATACAGATCACAGGACTTCTACAACTGGTAATAATATTTAGGATTTGGGTCTGAAAAAACTCCAAAAACAACTGGTATCAATTTATTACTTTCATGGACAATAAAACAAGCACTTAAAAATAAATGCTTCTAGTCTCTCAAAAAGACCTTTACATGCGGCCTCAATTTTGCTTTTTGTTTTGTCTTAACATGTCATATGTATAAACAAATTGCATCGCACCATAAATAAATTGCCTCGGAATTGTTTGAAGGTGGGCTTTATTAAAAGCATCAGGTAACAGTGTTTCTGTTATGCTGCTTGTACTTGGAATTACTGGGTTGGGGAGGGAAGGAACGATGATGTGAGGTCAAGAGAAATACAACGGAGGAGAAAATTAACATTTACCCATGAAGTACAAAACTAGACTTCAAGACACATAAAAAGGAGAAAAAGCTATTCATGGCAAAGATAGGATGAGGGAAGAAATACAGAGAAAGAGTTCACAGAAATATAGGAAACTGAGCTATTATTGAAAAAAGGTTCAGAAACTACAGTTTGCTTTTTATTCCAGAATTTGCTATGCTTAATCGTATATAGCTTTGAGGCACTATAATCTGCATAAACGACTAAGCAACGCTGCAGACCTCTACTCAGTCGTTATGTTATACAAATCTTTGGGATGTAAAGTAGGATTGGAATGACAATTCATCGTTTTAACAAATCCTTTTCAGCATTTCTGGGGAAAGCAGATATGCTGGCATACTCTATTAAAATGATAAATTCTTTATATAAGTATTTTAGGAAAAGGAATAAAAACTGGTCCATTTGAAAAATACTTCTGCATAAAACAGCAAATTTAATGTTGTGTAAATATCACTGAAAGGAAAGATTTCTGCTGCAAGGAGAGCAATTCTGATGACTTTGGAGAAATTACCTTTGAGAAAGTCACTCTGAAGTTAACTATTGGGGATCTTTCTGTTATTTGAGATGTTAGCACCCAAATGGTTTGAAGAAATTGCAAGGTTGAAAGAAACTACAGAGAAAGTTCCAATTCAGTTAGAAGAAGAAAAAAATGAAGCATGGAAGGGGAGAATAGCAAATATTCCAAAAGAAGAACACTTTCTTCCAAGCTTAGTGGCCAAAGCTAACTTGGCTCCCAAGACCACTCAGGCATGTGACCTGTGGCCTGTGGCACCCCTATAGTACTTATACTTTTACAGGATTATCCAAGCAGTTTCAATGCTATGACCATCCTGGACAATCTACAGATGTCTGGTTGCCTAAAATTAACCCCAAATTAAGTACGAAGGTTTCAGTCCCTACTATTTTTCCATTGTTGCCAAATTCTTATATGTTTATTGCAAAATGTTTGTAAAGAATGGAAAATATATGATAAACCAGACAAACATCTATCCTCCTCTCCCCAGACATAAATAAAATGAACTATTCCGCTCCGAAAAATGCGCAATGCATTTGTCTTACCTGAGATCACACAAAATGAAAACAGTGAAATGATTTTTCTACATCATTTAATTCCTTTTTATTGATCATTTTAATGACTGAATGACATCTCATGGTCTTCTAATAGGAAAGCTTTGATTATTTCCAGTTTTTGACTATAACATAATATTGTGGAGAACATATTTTCTGCATTGATTTATTTCCTTTGAATAGATTTCTAAAAGGGAGAAAAATGCCTATTCATTAACTTCATGACATCATCCCTTTTAAAATCTTATATTGATGAGTTAATGTATATCTTCAAATACCTTTTCAAGAGGGTGTAGTTAGTGTATTTCTGGAGCCTATGAGTATCTGACAGTGTTTCTTTGTTGCCTTCACACATGAATGACTGTAGATTGTTACACAGTTCTCTGATATTTACTGTTGGAGTGGTGAATTTTGATGTCAGCCCGAGTTTTACATCAAGATGCCTGTAGAAGCTTTATTTTTTTCTTTTAATCCTTGTCAACTCAAAATGTTACAAGGCTGGGATAGGTCTACCTCCATTGTTTCTCCCCACAACCCCCACCCCTGGAATTCAGCATGCCCTTAGGGCTTTTACACTTAAAAAAAAAAAAAAAAAAAGCATCTGCTTCAAGCAAATCTTTCATGATGCCTTCTCTCTCTTTCTCTCTCTCTCTCTCTCTCTCTCTCTCTCTCTCTCTCTCTTTCTCTCTTTCTCTCTCGCTCAAACGTGACTACTTCCTCAGAAGTACATATAATTCTCAGGCTGGATTTCCATTCTCTGTCCTCTGCATCTATCATCATGTCCCTTAATATTTTATCTTTTTGCTTTGTGGTAATAGTTTCAAGGAGTCTCCACATCACTGATTCAGATTTTTAACATTATCAATTTTGCCTTTGTTACCTCCATTGCAAGTGTTAATTCATATAAATTAATTCCACTCTTGCTTTTTTTTTTTTTTTTTAGTTTTCTTGGACTCTTCCTTATACCACAAATTTCACTGTAATGTAGTAGATAGGCATGTAGGTTCTGTAATCACACTATATGTATTGTAATCTAAGCTCTACCACTTTCTTGCTATATGACCATGGGAAAAGCTTTTTATATTTCTAAAATTCATTGAAAAGAGAATAATAATGGTAACTTCCTAACAAATTTGTTGTGAAGATTAAATGAAATAACCTATAGAGAGTGCTTAATCTAATGTCTGGCACATAACAAATAAGCAGTTAGCAAATACTAGGTCCTATCACAGTCATTATCATTATCGTCATCTCAGAGGATTCTCTTTTTAAGGACTTCTTCTATTTCTCCCCAAGAGTACGGATCACAACACAGTGATTCTACAATGCTCTTATTCCTCTTGTTTTAAGCCTATGCCGGTTGCAAAATCCCAACAAAGAGATTGGTTTATAGCCTTTAAACCTGGAGTGTCTCCACCTCTCCATCTCAATTTGCCGGGTTTTGAGTAAAATGAGTCCACCTGACTTGTTTCACGTCTCAGGAGTTTACTCTGGAGAAAACACGTTCTTGTGGCTACCACCACAAATGAACACAAAGATTCGAATAAGTTACAATCACACCCTTTTACCAAAATGTATTCAATAGAGTCACAAGCAGTATATAGAATTTTTAAAAGTTCACCTTGACACTTTTTATCAGAGAGTGGATTTTTAAAATGTACATAGTGTGTTATTTCATTCAGCTACTACTTACTGAGCATTCGCTATGTGCCAACCTGTTAAATGAGCTTTCTGCTTTCACTAATCTTTTTTGTTCTCAACCCTTCCTGGGCTATAAACTTCCTGAGAGGCTTTAAATCACGTGGCTGGCCACCACGATACGAAGTGAGTCACTTATGTTTTTCTAAACTTTGCTTCACCTGATTCAATCAGCGATATGTACTATTTTTTAGGGAGAGAAGAATCTCACCATTCAATTGATTTATCAATGATAACACTTCAAAGAGAAGCAATAACCAGAGACTAATAAAACAAACTATACTTCTGAAGCTAAGCAAGTGTACATATCCTTACTTTTGAATGACAGAGAAACAGACTTGAAAAGTGATGAGGTAAAGGAAAAATAGACCACAAAGAGTACAGTCTTCAAATGAAATTTAAGGAGTTGACAAAAAGATGACTACTCCAACAGTCATCATTAGATGATAAAAACTAAAATCAAGGGCTTCCCTGGTGGCGCAGTGGTTGAGAGTCCGCCTGCCAATGCAGGGGACACGGGTTCGTGCCCCAGTCCGGGAAGATCCCACATGCCGCGGAGAGGCTGGGCCCGTGAGCCATGGCTGCTGAGCCTGTGTGTCCAGAGCCTGTGCTCCGCAACAGGAGAGGCCACAGCAGTGAGAGGCCTGCGCACCGCAAAACAAAAAAACAAAAAAACTAAAATCAACTAGAAGATAATACTTATTTTCAAGACCTCAAAGTCTAAAACCCCTCTAAAATGAGTGAATGTCTAGGATCCAAAAATAGGTTAAGTTTGCATTAATTCTGCTTTAAACGTTGTCAGCAACAAGGCAGAAAAATCTCACGAGCACCTTATGAAATATTCTGAGGTCATTTCAGCATCCTTGTTTCCCTCAGTCCATAGTCAAATTTGTAAATCAGTTTTCTCAATGAGAGAAGTCCTCTGAGTAGAGTACATGAAGAAGAACCATTTCTAATGAGAGCAAAGAAAATTCTTACGGGAAATCTGCTGGCAGTATGTTCACAATTTAAAATGTTCCACCTAGGAATCAAGGCAAATGTCATATAATCATGGAATGTGAGAACCTAAAGTTTCCTTTTTAAAGCCTAATCTTTTAATTTTGTACATGGAGAGCCTGAAGTAGCCAGGTATAATAATGCTCCTTACTTAAGGTTCCTCACATTTTGAATGGACCAGAGCACTACACAGTGTTTTCAAGACTGCAAAATCCAGACTGCAACTCAAGCCACAACACAAGCATACATGATCAACAGAAGCCCATACATCTACATGGCCTGTGGTAAAAGCGCTCGATTAAACTACTAGAACCAGTTCTAGAACAGATGCTGGTAGAGAGAGGGCTTCAGGATAAACTGAAAATTTTATATTGTTCCAGGATCTTCTGTAAATAAATATGATTCTTAAAAACAGAGAATACTCTTAATAAGTTTATCTAAACATATTTATGTCAGTTATCTCCAACTCAGGCTTCTCCCCAGTAATTCACACTTGCAAATCCCAATTCCTCCTCAACTGCACTTAATATGTCCTCCCCTCCTTCAGGTGTTTGCTCTCTTGGTACCTTCTCAGGCCTTCCCTGACTGTCCTTCCAAAAATCTCAACACACCACCTGACTCTCCACCTTCCACCTCAAATTTATTTTCCTCCAAATTACTCATCGTGACGTAACACACTGTATATTTTACTTACTTAATTTGTATATTATCTCTTCTCCAAACTGTACTCCTGCACCTAGTATCAGTTCTGCTATCAATATGAAATATTTCTGAATAAACATATGAATATTTTTAATAAACTCATGAATGAATGAATGAATGAATTTCCAAGAATCTTATACATTTACAAGAGTCTTTTCTGCCACTATCTTTTGAAAGATTCTTCATGAATATTGGTTGATCTGATTCTCTGAAGTAGGACTGAAGCATTTTTTCTTGATTGACCTCATTACACAAAGTGATATCACTGTGTAAATTGAAATATAGTACATAGCTATACTACATGATCACATCATGAATTGAGCCCTTAAAGGAAAGGAAAAGAATCTTCTCTTGATATAGAATACATCATTTACAGGATGGTTCTAGTCCTTTCCCTATTTGATGTCAGTCTAAACAAACAATCTATCTTTAAATTAAGACACTATTACCCAACCCATGACTTTATTCTTTTTTTTTTTTTTTTTTTGCGGTACGCGGGCCTCTCACTGCTGTGGCCTCTCCCGTTGCGGAGCACAGGCTCCGGACACACAGGCTCAGTGGCCATGGCTCACGGGCCCAGCCGCTCCATGGCATGTGGGATCTTCCCGGACCGGAGCACGAACCCATGTCCCCTGCATTGGCAGGCGGACTCCCAACCACTGCGCCACCAGGGAAGCCCGTTATTCTTTATTCTTACACTACAGCTAAGATTATCTTCAAAGCATCAAAACGTATTTGAAGAGGTGGGACATGTAGAAGTGTTGCATTCCATGACAGCATACAACGTTTTTGTCATTGCTTTACTCATTAAAAGCCACAAGGAAACAACAGGAAAACAAAAGTGACTCCCTAAAAGTAACATCACTTGATCTAAATATCCATTCCTTCTCTTTATTCATGTTAGAATTTCACACTTTAATTCTAATTCACAGAAACTTTAATATTCTGGGACTCAGAAGATTAAATATAAAATTTCTCATAGTATTCTACGCCTCACTTCAAGGTTTTGCCTCAACTGGCCAAGCTAAACTACTGGTTAAACTCCTGACATGAAGTGAGATTGTTGCGTTCAGCCTGGTCCTAAGAGAGCAGTACCACAATGTAAACCACTGTACTTTTTTTTTATCCTGAGAAAAAAAAAAGGGGGGGTTTGTGCAAGGTCTTTCTGACTAATGAAAAATAACTGAGAAGGCACTAACTATTGATGGATGTTTCTCCCTCGAGCACAGCTCACTATTTCTGGATCTTTAATACGAAAAGTGTACTCTTTCTCTTATTTGAAGGAAGATATTTGGTGTTCCATTCTGTGAAATCTGATTTGAAATGGAGAAACTCTCAGACGTATGCAGTTTTAAAAAATATGGGAAACCCTTCAGAGGTTCATAGCTGGGATCATATGGGAAGACTGGAATGAGGTCCGAGTGAGGGGAATTAGAATCAGCCCTATGTGAATACGTATGATGTGTATATGCAGATATTGGATGTGTGTGTTTTGTATATGTATGCATGTGTGCATGTTAAAGAAAGAGATCCACGACTGGCACAGAGAAGTGCTGTTGGAAACTCCAATCCAAAAAGGTATCATTTAGTGAGCGCTTATTCTGGACCAGACAAGGCAAAGTACTTTATGTACACGATCTCATTCAAGGCTCACACTATATCTTTGAGTGGGTTGATACTATCCATTTTACACATGAGATTTGTGTTCGGTTCCTAGGGCTGCGGTAACAAAGTATCACAAACTTGGCAGCTTAAAATAACAGTAATTTTTTCTTTCACAGTTCTGGAGGCTACAAGTCTGAATCATGGAGTCTGTAGGGTCATGTCTCTCTCCAGGCTCTTGGGGAGGGTCTGTTCCATGACTCTCTTCTAGCTTCTGGTGGTTGCTAGAAATCCTTAGCTTTCCTTGGCTTGTAGATGCATCATGTGTGCCTGTCTTCACATATTCACATATTCTTCTCTCTTTGCATGTGTCTCCTTGTCTCTTCTCTTCTAATAAGGACATTAGTCACATTGTATTTAGAGTCCACCCTACGCCAGGATGACTTCATCTCAAGTAATTACATCTGCAAAGACCTTATTTCCAAACAAGATCACATTCTGAGTTTCCAGGAAGCACATGAATTTTGCAGGGAGGGGACACAATTCAGCCCAATACAAGATTACTGAGACCCATAAAGACCTCAGGTACTAGAACTATCTATTTTAAAATATAATATAAATATGTTTAATAGTTAAAACATTAAAATGTGGGGTTCATTTATGACTTGAACAAAAGAGATTATTAAAAGTGGAAGGGCTTATCTTGAAAAATAAAAACAAAACTTCTTTAGAAATAGAAACTATAACAGCTTATATAAAATACTCAGTGTATAACACAGACAAAAATGAAGTTAATTTACTAGAATGTTTATCTGAAACTTTCTAGAACGTAGCACATATAAAAAGACAAATGTAAAATATGATAATGTGGCTAAGAGACATGGGGCACAAAGTAAGAAGATCCAACATCTATTTACGTATAAACGGAAAAGGAGAAAGAAAATTAAATGCAAGAAACATTTGAAAGGATAACAGGTAAGAAATTTACACAACTAATAATTAGTTAATAGCTATAGGAAGGTTAATGAATCTCAAGTAAGATAAATAGAGAGAGGGTCTAAATCAATAAAATCAGAAATGAAAAAAGAGAAGTTACAACTGACACCACAGAAATATACAGGATCTTAAGAGGTTACTATGGACAAGCATATGCCAACAAATTAGACAAACTAGAAGAAATGGATAAATTCCTAGAAACATACAATCTTCCAAGATTGAATCAAGAAATCTGAACAAATTACTAGTAGTGAAATTAAATCAGTAATCAAAAGACTACCAATAATCAAGTGAATTCTACCAAACATTTAAAGAAGAATTAATACTTATCCTCCCCAAACTATTTTGAAAAATTGAAGAAGGAACACTCCCAAGTTTGTTCTATAAGGCCAGCATTACCCTAATACCAAAACCAGACAAAGACACTAAGAAGAAAGATAATTACAGGCCAATAACCATGATGAATACAGATGAAAAACTGTCAACAAAATATTAGCAAACTAAATAAAACAAAACATTAAAAGGGTCATACACCATGATCAAGTGAGATTTATCCCAGAGATGCAAGGATGGTTCAATATCCACAAATCAGTCAGTGTGATATACCATATTAACAAGACGAAAGATAAAGATTGTATGAACACCTCAATAGATACAGGAAAAAGCACTAGACAAAATCCAACATCCATTTATAATAAAAATTCTCAACAAAGTGGGTATACAGGGAACATGTCTTAACATAATAAAGGCCATATATGACAAACCCACAGGTAACACCATACTCAATGGAGAAAAGCTGAAAGCTTTTTCTCTAAGGTAAGAAAAAGACATGGATGCCCATGCTCACCACTTTTATTCAACACAGTATTGGAAGTCCTAGCCATAGCAATTAGAGAAGAAAAAGAGATAAAAGTCATCCAAATTGGAAAGGAAGAAGTAAAACTGTCATACTTGCAGATGACATACTATATATAGAAAACCCTAAAGATTCCACAAGAAAAAACCTATTAGAAATAATTCAGTAAAGCTTCAGTATACAAAATTAATGTACAGAAATCTGTTGTATTTCTATACATTAATAACAAACTAGAAGAAAGTGAAATTAAGAAAACAATCCCATTTTCAATTATATCAAAAAGAATTAAATGTCTAGGAATAAATTTAACCAAAGAGGTGAAAGACTTGTACTTTGAGAACTATGACATTGATGAAAGAAACTGAGGACAATACAAATAAATGGTAAGATATACTGTGCTCATGGATTGGAAGAGTTAATATTTTTAAAATGTCCATACTACCCAAAGCAATCTACAAATTCAATGTAATCCCTGTCAAAATACCAATGGCGTTTTTCATATAGCTAGAACAAAGACTTCTAAAATTTGTGTGGAAACACAAGACTCGAAATAGCTAAGCAAACTTGAGAAAGAAGAACAAAACTGGAGGCATCACACATCCTGACTTCAAACTATACTACAAATTTATAGTGATCAAAACAGTATGGTACTGGCACAAAAATAGACCCATTGATTAATGGAAGAGAATAGAGAGCTTAGAAATAAGCTGCTTGAAAACCATTTTCATTTTAACTTTTATAGTGAGAAAACTTTAAAATGTACTAGCAATTTTTATCTGCCTCTGCGTAAGTCATGTAATCTTTGATGGGAACCTTCAGTACGAGGGCATGGGCATCCAGTCAGTCAGAATCTGAGCTAAGTCTATATGTCATAGTTTACATCCTTTATCATAAAAATAAATTCACGACAAATACTGAAAAAAAAAGAAATAAGCTCTCCATGCTTATACTGTCAATTAGTCTATGACAAAGGAGGCAAGAATATAAAATGGGGAAAAGAGAGCCTCTTCAATAAATGGTGTTAGGGAAACCTGGACAGATACAGGCAAAAGAAACTAGACTACTTTCTCACACCATATACAAAGATAAATTCAAAATGGATTAAAGACTTAAATGTGCGACCTGAAACCATAGAGCCCCTAGAAGAAAATACAGGCAGTAAAGTCTTTGTCATTAATCTTAGCAATATCTTTTTGGATCTGTCTCCTCAGGCAAGGGAAACAGAGCAAAAATAAACAAATGCGACTACATCAAACTAAACAGCCTTTGCACAGCCAGGGAAACTATCAATAAAAAGAAAAGACAGCCTACTGAATGGGAAAAACTATTTTCAAATGATATATCCAATAAGGGGTTAATATCCAAAATATATAAGAACTGATACAATTTAATATCAGTAAAACAAACAATCCAATTTAAAAATGGGCAGAAGACCTGAATAAACATTTTTCCAAAGACACATGAAAAGATAACACAGACACATGAAAAGATGCTCAATATCACTAGTTATCAGCAAAATGCAAATTAAAACCATAAGGAGTTATCACCTCACACATGTCAGAATGGCTGTTATCAAAAAGACAACAAATAACAAGTGTGGTGAGGCTATGGAGAAAAAGGAATCCTCATACACTGTTGGTGGGAATGTAAATTGGTACAGCCACTACAGAAAATGGTATGGAAGTTCCTCAAAAAATTAAAAAATAAAACTATCATATGATCCCACAATTCCCTTCTGTGTATTTTCCCAGAGAAAACAAAAACACTAATTCAAAAAGATATGTACCCCTATGTTCATCACAACATTACTTACAATAGCCAAGATATGGAAGCAGCCTAAGTTCCCATCAATAGACGAATGTAAAAAGAAGGTGTGAGATACACACACACACGCGTACACGCACACACACACACACACACACACACACACAATGGAATATTACTCAGCTGCAAAAAAAAAGAATAAAATCTTGCCATTCGCAACAACATGGATGGATCTAGAGGGAATTACGCTACATGAAATAAGTCAGACAGAGAAAGACAAACATGGTATGATCTCACTTATGTGTGGAATCTAAAAAACAAAACAAATGAATAAACACAACAAAACAGAACTGATTCACAGATACAGAGAACAAACTGGTGTTTGCCAGAGGGGAAAGGGGGTAAGGGTTGGACTAAATACATGAAGGTGATTAAGGGGTGCAAACTCCTGTCATATAATAAATAAGGCATGGAAGTAATGTACAGCATAGGAAATACAGTCAACAATATTAAAGTAACTTTGTGTGGTGACCAATGTTTACTAGACTTACCCTGGAAATCATTTCCTAATGTAAATAAATGTCAAGCCATCATGTGGTATGCCTGAAATGAGTATTGTATGTCAATTACACTTCAATTAAAAACAGAAAAATGATCAAGATACATTTTAAAGCATATAAAGATTTCAAATGTATTACGTTATGCCATTTAGATTTTTTATAATATGAAACAGTAAAGCAATAAACTTCCAAATTCAACAAGGTGGTGGTAATTTTGTATGGAGAGCCAAGGATAAGAAGAAAGGTATCCATTCATTGCAGGATTAATGTATCCTTGATTTCTATACTGTCTCAAGTACACAAATTAATCAGGATCCTCAAAAGAGACACTGGGCAAGACTAAGCAGGATTTGTCAGTTCCTCCTGGCAGATTCCCATTGGCCTAACTGAAAATAAGAGGAAAAAAAAAAATACATAAACTACCTCTTTTGTCTGAGCCCTGGGGGAGCATTTATTCTCTGAACCTATTCTCTGAAATTTGAGCCTTTAGAGAAAAACCTTCAGATCTCTGCTACCTCTGCTCAATGTCAGCCAACATTTGTGCTCTCCCTACCTACATAGAACTGTATGGTTCTATTAAAAAAAAAATTAGGTAACATGTATTGGCCTCAAGGAAGGGACAGTCTAGCTGGGGAAGCAATGTTGATTCAAATTTAACTCTGCACAAAGTGATGCATTTGAATTAGGGAACTGCAGGTCACTTTGTATCCTAGTTGATTAAAGTACCTAGATAGTAAATTAGGGCAGCTGAAAACAGAATTGAAGGCAAATGGAAAACATCAACAAAAAATATCATTGTCAGCTGCTGAGTTAGGTGTCCCATTGCAGATTCTCTCTCAGAACTCTCTGATAATGGAGACTAACCTGCTTCCTACAGCATATGTGCAGTAAAAAGTAGCTTCCATTTTATCCAGTTCTCTGTAAAAGGCTTCCAGAGTTTTTCTCAAGCCTCTGAACACAGAATATAAGTCCATGAGTAGTTAACTGGTGAGCGGGTAGAAATTTTGTTGAGAAAACATCGCCAAAAATGACATGGTACCTTATGACTTAGACTCTCGTGGGGGCTGATCTTCTCTGAGGTTCTTCTGAGGCCAGAACCTACACCACTGATCTCAGTTCTCCGCAATTCTCAGGAGCCATATTGGATCACTTGCACTTGGAATCATACAAATAGAGAACATGAGAGTTCGAGGAGTCCTCAGCTAGGATGTTTCACGTTTCCTCCATTGGGGACAATCTTTCCTAGCATCCTTATATTTCCTGCCCATCATTCAAGGCCCATAGCAAATGCTGCTTTCTCTATGAAGGCTAATCCCCACGCACATGCACAAAGCTACCGTATCTTGTGAATACCCACTACTCATTATCTGCTCCTCATTCACAGCCTATTACTTGATACCAGGGCTTATACTCAGCATTTGCAGGGATACGTGCCATGTACCACTGCAACTCCAGAGACTACCTCAGGAGACAAAAATATGCTTAGGAAGTGTTTGTTGAATGGATAGATAAACCATGCGCATGTCTTAGCATCCCTGAGAGCAAAATCCACGGCACAGTTATCTTTGGAACTGTAGAGTTCATGAACTTGACTCAAGTGTTGAATAAATGGAATCCAACTGCTTTCATTTTGATTCTGAAGAAAACTACTTGGCTTACCCTAAAATCTCAGCTTCAGATGTTGCTGGAATGGCTGTACTCAGGTCTAAGGTCTACAACTGCCATATGATTTTTTTATTCCCTTTATTCCCCCCTAATTTTACTAACAAGCCCTGCATAAGTAACCAGTTAAGCATCTTGCTACAAAAGGAAAAAATGAAGGCCTTAAGTCCACTTGATGACAGGTTCACCGGGAACATACATTTGGGTGAGGTAATGCTCATGCAAAGTACAACGTCCATGAGAAATCAGAAGCCTAACGCCTTCTAGACAGAAAAATATTAGATTTTAATGGGAAGTGAATACGTTGCATAGAAAAATTAGAGAGCAAATCTGACCCTCAAATGCCCTGATTTTTAAAGTTTGAGCAAGAAATATTTAAACACGGCCAAAAAAAAAAAAGAAATCATTTCTTGGTTCATTAGTTGATAAGTCCATTTGAAGCACATAAGTAAGCACATTTCTGAAGCTGACCCAAGACAGGAAATTAGAATTTCCATAGCTACAGTGAGTTCATCAGGGAGACGAAAAGGCCATTAGAGATGTTGCTGGCAAAATATCACTTCTGGATTCTAATTTTCTTTTTTACTAAAGGGTGTTTTCTATAGAGGGGAAATTGAGCAAAGATATGAAGGAATGGTGACTCCCTCAGACTGGGTCCCTGATAAGTAGGTTTTGACAGTAGGAACGGAGAGCCCTTTTTACTATTTTCAAGAAGACAGCTTTCACTCACCATTTTTGTCAACATGTCCCAAACTGCCAAACTCCCAAATCTGACAAGCTCTTTCTCATAAAATTCCAGATGCCTATACATCTTATTCCTCCAATCTTCCAAAATGTCTTCATTAATAATATATGTAAAGAAGAGAACAAGATGGGCCTTGTTAGAAACATACATGACTTCCTCCCAGAACTTGTCTCCTGCTTTATTAGAGAAAGCAAAAATTACCCAGCAAAACTTAAGATATTTTGCAAGACCTCAGCACCGGACTGAAGGTCCGAGGTCATCAAGTCAAGTACCTTTGAGATTCATCTATCAAAAGCATCTAATTGACCTCCGGGAAGATGGCGGAGCAGTAAGACGCGGAGATCACCTTCCTCCCCACAGATGCACCAGAAATATATCTACACATGGAACAACTCCTACAGAACACCTACTGAACGCTGGCAGAAGACCTCAGACCTCCCAAAAGGCAAGAAACTCCCCACATTCCAGGGTAGGGCAAAAGAAAAAAGAAAAAAACAAGAGACAAAAGAATAGGGACGGGATCCGCACCAGTGGGAGGGAGCTGTGAAAGAGGAAACTTTTCCACACACTAGGAAGCCCCTTCGCGGGTGGAGACTGCGGGTGGCGGAGGGGGAAAGCTTCGGTGCCGCAGAGGAGAGCACAGCCACAGGGGTGCGGAGGGCAAAGCGGAGAGATTCCCGCACAGAGGATCGGTGCTGACCAGCACTCACCAGCCCGAGAGGCTTGTCTGCTCAACCGCCGGGGCGGGCGGGGCTGGGAGCTGAGGCTCGGGCTTCGGTAGGAGCACAGGGAGAGGGCTGGGGTTGGCGGCGTGAACACAGCCTGCAGGGGGTTAGTGTGCCACGGCTACCCGGGAGGGAGTCCGGGGAAAAGTCTGGAGCTGCCGAAGAGGCAAGAGACTTTTTCTTACCTCTTTGTTTCCTGGTGCGCGAGGAGAGGGGATTCAGAGCGCTGCTTAAAGGAGCTCCAGAGACGGGCGCGAGCCGCGGCTAAAAGCGTGGACCACAGAGACGGGCATGAGACGCTAAGGCTGCTGCTGCCGCCACCAAGAAGCCTGTGTGCGAGCACAGGTCACTGTCCACAACCCCCTTCCGGGGAGCCTGTGCAGCCCGCCACGGCCAGGGTCCCGGGATTCAGGGTCAACTCTTCCGGGAGAACGCACGGCGCGCCTCAGGCTGCTGCAACGTCACGCTGGCGTCTGCCGCCGCAGGCCCGCCCCGCACGCCGTGCCCCTCCCACCCCCGGCCTCAGTGAGCCAGAGCCCCCGAATCAGCTGCTCCTTTAACCACGTCCTGTCTAAGCGAAGAACAGACGCCCTCCGGCGACCTACGCGCAGAGGCGGGGCGAAATCCAAAGCTGAGCCCCGGCAGCTGTGCAAACAAAGAAGAGAACGGGAAATCCCTCCCAGCAGCCTCAGGAGCAGCGGATTAAACCTCCACAATCAACTTGATGTGCCCTGCATCTGTGGAATACCTGAATAGTCAACGAGTCATCCCAAATTAAGGAGGTGGACTTTGAGAGCAAGATTTATGAATTTTTCCCCTTTTCCTCTTTTTGTGAGTGTGTATGTGTATGCTTCTGTGTGAGATTTTGTCTGTATAGCTTTGCTTCCACCATTTGTCCTAGGGTTCTATCCATCCGTTTTATTTTTGTTTTTTTAATTTTTTTCTTTTTTTCTCTTAATAATTATATTTTTATTTTAATAACTTTATTATATTTTATCTTACTTTATTTTATTTTACTTTATCTCCTTTCATTTTTCCCTTCCTTCCCTCCTTCCTTCCTTCCTCCCTCCCTCCTTTCTTTCTTTCTTTCTCTCTTTCTACTTCTACTAATACTTTCTTTCTACTTTTTCTCCCTTTTATTCTGAGCCGTGTGGATGAAAGACTCTTGGTGCTGCAGCCAGGAGTCAGTGCTCTGCCTCTGAGGAGGGAGAGCCAACTTCAGGACACTGGTCCACAAGAGACCTCCCAGCTCCACATAATATCAAACGGCAAAACTCTCCCAGAGATCTCCATCTCAACACCAGCACCCAGCATCACTCAACGACCAGCAAGCTACAGTGCTGGACATCCTATGCCAAACAACTAGCAAGACAGGAACACAACCACACCCACTAGCAGAGAGGCTGCCTAAAATCATAATAAGTCCACAGACACCCCAAAACACACCACCACACGTGGACCTCACCACCAGAAAGACAAGATCCAGCCTCATCCACCAGAACACAGGCACTAGTCCCCTCCACCAGGAAGCCGACACAACCCACTGAACCAACCTTAGCCACTGGGGACAGACATCAAAAACAATGGGAACTACGAACCTGCAGCCTGCAAAAAGGAGACCCCCAAAACAGTAAGATAAGCAAAATGGGAAGACAGAAAAACACACCGCAGATGAAGGAGCAAGATAAAAACCCACCAGACCTAACAAATGAAGAGGAAATAGGAAGTCTACCTCAAAAAGAATTCAGAATAATGATAGTAAAGATGATCCAAAATCTTGGAAATAGAATAGACAAAATGCAAGAAACATTTAACAAGGACCTAGAAGAACTAAAGATGAAACAAACAATGATGAACAACACAATAAATGAAATTAAAAATTCTCTAGAAGGGATCAGAATAGCAGAATAACTGAATAGCAGAGTAAATGAGGCAGAAGAACGGATAAGGGACCTGGAAGATAAAACAGTGGAAATAACTACTGCAGAGCAGAATAAAGAAAAAAGAATGAAAAGAACTGAGGACAGTCTCAGAGACCTCTGGGACAACATTAAATGCACCAACATTCGAATTATAGGGGTCCCAGAAGAAGAAGATAAAAAGAAAGGGACTGAGAAAATATTTGAAGAGATTATAGTTGAAAACTTCCCTAAAATGGGAAAGGAAATAGTCAAGTTCAGAAAGCACAGAGAGTCCCATACAGGATAAATCCAAGGAGAAATACGACAAGACACATATTAATCAAACTGCCAAAAATTAAATACAAAGAAAACATATTAAAAGCAGCAAGGGAAAAACAACAAATAACACACAAGGGAATCCCCATAAGGTTAAC
The DNA here is from genome assembly GCF_008692025.1 of Phocoena sinus. Taxonomy (NCBI): domain Eukaryota; kingdom Metazoa; phylum Chordata; class Mammalia; order Artiodactyla; family Phocoenidae; genus Phocoena; species Phocoena sinus. Next base: position 75,409,428 of record NC_045774.1, read on the forward strand.
ACCTGATCTTTCAGCAGAAACTCTGCAAGCCAGAAGGGACTGGCAGGACATACTGAAAGTGATGAAGGAGAAGAACCTGCAACCAAGATTACCCAGCAAGGATCTCATTCAGATTTGATGGAGAAATTAAAACCTTTACAGACAAGCAAAAGCTGACACAGTTCAGCACCACCAAACCAGCTTTACAACAAATGCTAAAGGAACTTCTCTAGGCAAGAAACACAAGAGAAGGAAAAGACCTACATTAACGAACCCAAAACAATTAAGAAAATGGAAATAGGAACATACATATCGATAATTACCTTAAATGTAAATGGACTAAATGCTCCCACCAAAAGACACAGATTGGCTGAATGGATACAAAAACAAGACCCATATATTTGCTGTCTACAAGAGACCCACTTCAGACCTAGAGACACATACAGACTGAAAGTAAGGGGATGGAAAAAGATATTCCATGCAAATGGAAATCAGAAGAAAGCTGGAGTAGCAATTCTCATATCAGACAAAATAGACTTTAAAATAAAGACTATTAGAAGAGACAAAGAAGGACACTACATAATGATCAAGGGAGCAATCCAAGAAGAAGATATAACAATTGTAAATAGTTATGCACCCAACATAGGAGCACCTCAATATATAAGGCAAATACTAACAGCCATAAAAGGGGAAATCAACAGTAACACATTCATAGTAGGGGACTTTAACACCCCACTTTCACCAATGGACAGATCTTCCAAAATGAAAATAAATAAGGAGACATAAGCTTTGATACATTAAACAAGATGGACTTCATTGATATTTATAGGACATTCCATCCAAAAACAACAGAATACACATTTTTCTCAAGTGCTCATGGAACATTCTCCAGGATAGATCATATCTTGGGTCACAAATCAAGCCTTGGTAAATTTAAGAAAACTGAAATTGTATCAAGTATCTTTTCTGACCACAACGCCATGAGACTAGATATCAATTACAGGAAAAGATCTGTAAAAAATACAAACACATGGAGGCTAAACAATACACTACTTAATAACGAAGTGATCACTGAAGAAATCAAAGAGGAAATAAAAAAATACCTAGAAACAAATGACAATGGAGACACAACGACCCAAAACCTATGGGATGCAGCAAAAGCAGTTCTAAGGGGGAAGTTTATAGCAATACAAGCCCACCTTAAGAAGCAGGAAACATCTCGAATAAACAACCTAACCTTGCACCTCAAGCAATTAGAGAAAGAAGAACAAAAAAACCCCAAAGCTAGCAGAAGGAAAGAAATCATAAAAATCAGATCAGAAATAAATGAAAAAGAAATGAAGGAAACGATAGCAAAGATCAATAAAACTAAAAGCTGGTTCTTTGAGAAGATAAACAAAATAGATAAACCACTAGCCAGACTCATCAAGAAAAAAAGGGAGAAGACTGAAATCAATAGAATTAGAAATGAAAAAGGAGAAGTAACAAATGACACTGCAGAAATAAGAAAAATCATGAGAGATTACTACAAGCAACTCTATGCCAATAAAATGGACAATCTGGAAGAAATGGACAAATTCTTAGAAATGCACAACCTGCCAAGACTGAATCAGGAAGAAATAGAAAATATGAACAGACCAATCACAAGCACTGAAATTGAAACTGTGATTAAAAATCTTCCAACAAACAAAAGCCCAGGACAAGATGGCTTCACAGGTGAATTCTATCAAACGGTTAGAGAAGAGCTAACACCTATCCTTCTCAAACTCTTCCAAAATATAGCAGAGGGAGGAACACTCCCAAATTCCTTCTACGAGGCCACCATCACCTTGATACCAAAACCAGACAAGGATGTCACAAAGAAAGAAAACTACAGGCCAATATCACTGATGAACATAGATGCAAAAATCCTCAACAAAATACTAGCAAACAGAATCCAACAGCACATTAAAAGGCTCATACACCATGATCAAGTGGGGTTTATTCCAGGAATGCAAAGATTCTTCAATATACGCAAATCTATCAATGTGATAAACCATATTAACAAATTGAAGGAGAAAAACCATATGATCATCTCAATAGATGCAGAGAAAGCTTTCGAAAAAATTCAACACCCATTTATGATAAAAACCCTCCAGAAAGTAGGCATAGAGGGAACTTTCCTCAACATAATATAGGCCATATATGACAAGCCCACAGCAAACATCATCCTCAATGGTGAAAAACTGAAAGCATTTCCACTAAGATCAGGAACAAGACAAGGTTGCTCACTCTCACCACTCTTATTCAACATCGTTTTGGAAGTTTTAGCCACAGCAATCAGAGGAGAAAAGGAAATAAAAGGAATCCAAATCGGAAAAGAAGAAGTAAAGCTGTCACTGTTTGCAGATGACATGATACTATACATAGAGAATCCTAAAGATGCTACCAGAAAACTACTAGAGCTAATCAATGAATTTGGTAAAGTAGCAGGATACAAAATTAATGCACAGAAATCTCTGGCATTCCTATATACTAATGATGAAAAATCTGAAAGTGAAATCAAGAAAACACTCCCATTTACCATTGCAACAAAAAGAATAAAATATCTAGGAATAAACGTACCTAAGGAGACGAAAGACCTGTATGCAGAAAATTATAAGACACTGATGAAAGAAATTAAAGATGATACAAATAGATGGAGAGATATACCATGGTCTTGGATGGGAAGAATCAACATTGTGAAAATGACTCTACTACCCAAAGCAATCTACAGATTCAATGCAATCCCTATCAAACTACCACTGGCATTTTTCACAGAACTAGAACAAAAAATTTCGCAATTTGTATGGAAACACAAAAGACCCCGAATAACCAAAGCAATCTTGAGAACGAAAAAAGGAGCTGGAGGAATCAGGCTCCCTGACTTCAGACTATACTACAAAGCTACAGTAATCAAGACAGTACGGTACTGGCACAAAAACAGAAAGATAGATCAATGGAACAGGACAGAAAGCCCAGAGATAAACCCACGCACATATAGTCACCTTATCTTTGATAAAGGAGGCAGGAATGCACAGGAGAGAAAGGACAGCCTCTTCAATAAGTGGTGTTAGGAAAACTGGACAGGTGCATGTAAAAGTATGAGATTTGATCACTCCCTAACACCATACACAAAAATAAGCTCAAAATGATTATAGACCTAAATATAAGGGCAGAAACTATCAAACTCTTAGAGGAAAACATAGGCAGGACACTCTATGACATAAATCACAGCAAGATCCTTTTTGACCCACCTCCTAGAGAAATGGAAATAAAAACAAAAATAAACAAATGGGACCTCATGAAACTTAAAAGCTTTTGCACAGCAAAGGAAACCATAAACAAGACCAAAAGACAGCCCTCAGAATGGGAGAAAATATTTGCAAATGAAGCAACTGACAAAGGATTAATCTCCAAAATTTATAAGCAGCTCATGCAGGTCAATAACAAAAACCAAACAACCCAATCCAAAACTGGGCAGAAGACCTAAATAGACATTTCTCCAAAGAAAATATACAGACTGCCAACAAACACATGAAAGAATGCTCAACATCATTAATCATTAGAGAAATGCAAATCAAAACTACAATGAGATATCATCTCACACCAGTCAGAATGGCCATCATCAAAAAATCTAGAAACAATAAGTGCTGGAGAGGATGTCGAGAAAAGGGAACACTCTTGCACTGCTGGTAGGAATGTAAATTGATACAACCACTGTGGAGAACAGTATGGAGCGTCCTTAAAAAACTGCGAATAGAACTACCATATGACCCAGCAATCCCACTACTGGGCATATACTCTGAGAAAACCGTAATTCAAAAAGAGTCATGTACCAAAATGTTCATTGCAGCTCTACTTACAATAGCCCAGAGATGGAAACAACCTAAGTGTCCATCATCAGATGAATGGATAAAGAAGATGTGGCACATATATACAATGGAATATTACTCAGCCATAAAAAGAAACAAAATTGAGCTATTTGTAATGAGGTGGATAGACCTAGAGTCTGTCATACAGAGTGAAGTAAGTCAGAAAGAGAAAGACAAATACCGTATGCTAACACATATATATGGAATTTAAGAAAAAAAAATGTCATGAAGAACCTAGGGGTAAGACAGGAATAAAGACACAGTCCTACTAGAGAATGGACTTGAGGATATGGGGAGGGGGAAGGGTGAGCTGTGACAAAGCGAGAGAGAGGCATGGACATATATACACTACCAAACGTAAGGTAGATAGCTAGTGGGAAGCAGCCGCATAGCACAGGGAGATCAGCTCGGTGCTTTGTGACCGCCCGGAGGGGTGGGGTAGGGAGGGTGGGAGACGCAAGAGGGAAGAGATATGGGAACATATGTATAACTGATTCACTTTGTTATAAAGCAGAAACTAACACACCATTGTAAAGCAATTATACTCCAATAAAGATGTAAAATATATATTTTAGAAAGCACATCTAATTATGACAAGTAATATACCTAGTAACCTTTTTTTTTTTTTTTTTTTTTGTGGTACGCGGGCCTCTCACCGTTGTGTCCTCTCCCGTTGCGGAGCACAGGCTCCGGACGCGCAGGCTCAGCGGCAATGTCTCCCGGGCCCAGCCGCTCCGAGGCATGTGAGATCCTCCCAGACCAGGGCACGAACCCGTGTCCCCTGCATCGGCAGGCGGACTCTCAACCACTGCGCCACCAGGGAAGCCCCTAGTAACCTTTTAAAAAAAAAAAAAAAGAAAGAAAAAACCCTTTTTATGTCCTCTTGGTTCATTTCCAAATATGCCTATAGTTCCAATCACAGTGACTGGTGATGGCATGATGATATCAGGAATCAATGGAGACCCGAAGTACCTAGCCTCCCAACCTCCCAGCAAAAGCTTCTGACTGTGTTGGATGTGCTGGTTTGTTGCAAAACCATACCTGGTTTACTGATTTCTCTATTAACTCTCCTCTTTCCCCATCAGTAAACAGCATTTTCTGCGCAAATACCACAGCAAGCTGAAAAGCAAAGACACCCATTTATTTTATTCAAACACTTGCTGAATGTGTAATCTGTGCCTTCAAGTGTCCTTGTCACACTGCTGGGGAATTGCTGATATGTTTAATGGACATTGCCTAGACCAGGAAGGTGGAATGGAATCAGAGGTAACTGAAGTTTCAACCTGAATGACTATAAGTTAGTGTTTCCATGAAGAGAAATAGGGAAAATCAGGAAAGGGAAATGTCTTGATAGAAAAGTATTACATGAATTTGATTTTAGACATGTTGTGCTGTGCTTGACTTGCCAGCATATCGTCCAGGTAGAAGACATTTGGACCAGCTAAACCATAGTTTGGGAAGGTGGTAGGATTCATGACAGAAACCAGTGCAGAGAGAGAAATGAATTGGATGCATAAGGTGGAAATGCACTGTGTACATGCCTCTTCTGAGTCTCTCATCCTTACGGGTTCTGAGACCTCCAGCTGTTTACCCAACTTACATCACTAATGCAGCATATGTATCCATGCGGCCCATGAAGTCAGTCTTTTCAAAGCTACCACTCCGTGCCTGCTCCTTCCATCTCTTCTACATTTGGGGAAAAGCCACCACAGGGATTCCCAAGAATCTGCCAAAGGAACTCAATGACCCAACTTGGCATGCAAGGGATTTACTTCCACAGAGTGCCATCTTGGCTAAAAAGTGGCAGGAGCAAACTGGACAGATCAATATCGTCTCCCTTTCTCCCCCCAGTCAGCCTGCCTGAAGATGTCCTCTGTGACCAAGTGTAGGCACTGGCCAAACAGGAAGGGTCTCTTGCCAGCTCCCTGTGAAGAGGTAACTGGAGCGGTGATGCTTCACCTGTCCTGCCTGCCAGGTCTTCCCGGCATTGCTTCCCTTTCCTCTAACTGTCACTGTCCTACTGAACCCTTCTCTGAGGCTCTATTTTCTCTGTACTAGAATATGGAACCCAGACATAATGCAAATGTGGAGGAACAGCATGATAAATAGCATCGCCTTTCTTCTGAAGTGAAATTTCGTGATTATTTTGGAAGAACAGTATGAAAGCAGTGTGGGGAGCAAAGAACAAGTGGTCTCCTTTTACTCTTTTTTTTTTAAGATTTTTTTTTTTTGATGTGGACCACTTTTAAAGTCTTTATTGAATTTGTTACAATACTGTTTGTGTTTTAGGTTTTGTTTTTTTTGTTGTTGTTTTTTTTAGCCAAGAGGCATATGGGATCTTAGCTCCCCAATCAGGGATCAAACCCGCACCCCCTGCATTGGAAGGTGAAGTCTTAACCACTGGACTGCCAGGGAAATCCTTCCTTTTACTCTTTCAATGAATGGCCTTCATTGGGCAGGGCTGGGAGAGAAATTTTTATTACATATTGAGATTTTTTTAAAGGTAAGGCAATGGAGTGATTATTTTTAGAAATCATAAGGGAGTTCCTAACTTATTTATTTTTAGATTCCACAAATGCAAATTTTTTATTAGGGGCTAAGTGAATCACTGAAGATCTGCAGATGACATAGTTCCACTTGTGAACTGGAGTTGACATCCCAGATGATGAGACTGGCCATAGAGAGACTCAATATACTTGTCATAAATGCGTGACGGAGGCAGGCTCACAGAGCAGTAGAACCCAGGAGGGCAGCAATCTAAGGCCGAGGTGGTGGGTAGCAAACCAGAGAAAGTTCCTGAAAGAGCTGAGCTTTGAAAGACATAGGAGTTGTCCAGATAAAATAGGGAAGGTAGGACATATCTAGGAGGGAGTGAACATGAGGAAGCACTGAGCAGAGCCTTCCAGGTATAGACAATAACAGACACAAAGGACCTGAGACTTACTGGGGAGCAGGGGCACATCACTTTACCTGTCTAGCCTCATTGTTTTATCTGTAAAGTGGGGGAAATAGTACTGTTTTGCAGGGAAGATGTGAACTTTAAATAAAACATTATTTGTTAAAGCCATGCCATATAATAGGTGCTTATAGGTAGTAGTTGTTTTTCTTTTAATCCTTGAAAATAGCCAAGTCACTTTCTTTCTATTATTTATGGAGAGAAACTTGACAACAAACAGCAAGGGCCAAGAAAATCCAGTAAATTTCGGAATTTAAAAAAATATTCAAAATCAAACTATAAGAAGCTCCAAATCTCAAAGCTTTCGATTGAAAACAATTTCTGTCCTTGAAACTCTTCACTTGTTTGCTTCATTTTGAGGCAAATTTTGCCCTCATCTATTGGTTCCCTCCACATCTGTCTACATCATAAGGACTACAGCTTGCGTGGGAGCCTGTTTGAGGTCTACCAAGTCATAAGAATCAAACAGCCTTTTCCTTGCCAAAGAAAAAAATATGTTGCCAAACCCAAACACAGCTTGAATTCAGATGGAGTATTCTTTAAATTCTGAGGAATTTTTCAATTTGGCTAAAAAGACTCATATCCCCTCAAAATTTGATACTTACCAAAGACAGATATCCAGAAAAGTAAGTCTCTTTTTGCCTCACACATAAGGACAAAGCAAAATGGGCTAAACTATAATTCATACCAGATCATTCAAAATATGTTTGCACATATTTAAGTCTTACAGATAAATCTAATTTAGAAAAATATGTGATTCTCAGTTCCTCACTTACTCATCCTTCTTTGCTGTTTTAATTGTGGGTGTGTGTTATTCCAAACTGTCTGAACAGTCATGTAGAATTCAGAGAGTTCAGCTCTGCTACTTGTTTGATAAGTTCCATCTCTCATGAAGTGGCAGCACGATGGAGACCTGAGAATATGTTCGTGGTGGCTTGTCCCCAATGAATCACAGTCTGGAGAGGCCCCTGGCAGAACTATAGACAAATAACCCCAAGGTTCATTTGGAAGAAGAAAAGTTGATGGAAATATCAAGCCCTCTTGGCAGTCTGTAGCCACTGACAACCTTTATTTGATTCCCACAAAGTCATGGAGCATCAGATCCAACATTCTGGATTCCACATGAGTTCCCAAAAGCCATGAATGTGGAGTTAAATATTTCCCTGGTTTCATAAACCATGGGGCAGATAATGGCTTCAAGAACAGTGAAATATCTCTCTTTTGTTTTCTTAGAAGGGCATAGAGAAGACTTCTGGAATTCTGGCTGTGGACCCTTACTACCCAGTTTGGAGCTACTATAGCCTCAGTTCAGTTGCCAGTTACCTCTTTATTGCTCTCATGCCTAGAATGTGAGTGGAGGGGACACCAGTTATGGAAAGCTGCCCAGAGAGTCTTAACTCATGCTTGGTGATTCCAAAATAAGGCAAGATCTTTGAATCACATTCTTCTCCTTGAGTTGCAATTTGACAATTAAGTAGTTAATTCTAAAACATATGTATTGAGTGCCTACTATGTACCAAGTACTGAGGAGAGCATTAGGGATACAATGTAGAAAAGATGTATCTCCTGACCTCAGATAGTTCTTGGAGGAGACAGATAAGTAAATAGGTATTGACAATATGTTTTGGTAAGTACGATGAAATATGAATGCATCAGTTATTATAAGAGGTAACACGGAGAAACATGTAACTCAGATCTGGAATTGGAAAGAGGATCAGAGAAGGTTTCCCAGATGAAATGCCTTCTCAGCTGAAACGATGGTGTGTGTAAGCCAGACAAACAAGGAGAGATTGTTCCAGGCAGAGAGGAAAACATAGTAAAGACCCAGAGGAAAGGCAGAAAATGGCCCATTCAGTAACTTCAAGTACTTCAGTATGGCTGGAGTGCAGAGTTCAAGAAGAGAAATGTTAAAAGCTGAAGTTAAAGAGGTTAAAAAAAAAGGGAGTCAGAGCATACGTGATATTTTACGCTCATGCTTACAAGTTTGAACTTTATCATAAGGATGATGGTAAGGTTTAGAAAGCTTTTAATCAGGCAAGAGAAATGATCAAATGTCTACTTTGTAATGCTTCATAGAACTCTGGAGCATGGAGGAAGGAGTCAGGGAAAACCAGATAGGCATCCGAGGCAGTGATCAAAGAGCCAATGATGGGAACCTGGAATGAGACACTGGCAGTGAATATGGACAGAAATGGACAATCATGAGAGAGGAGTAGAAGTGGATACAGCAGGTTTTGGAGATCAATTATTTGTGGGAAACAATGGAGGCAGAGAAGTCAAAGATGACACCTACGATTTTGAATTAGGCAGCTAGGTGATAGTGTTCGTTGAGAAAGGAAGAATAAGAGAAGCAGGGCAGAAAATAATGAATTCCGTTGGGACATATTAAGTTTGGGGTCCCAGAAGAACAGTCAAGGAAAAAAGTTCTAATAAGAAGGCGGAAATATAGCTTTTTGATCCTTCACCGCCATGTGTAGTAGGTAATGCCATAAATGAATGACGTCACCAGGGTCTGTGTGTCGGGGGTGAGATGTAACAAGATCATGAAAAAAATATCGCAGGAAGACTAATGATTAAGGGATCAGCTAAGAAAGAAGAGCCACCGCCGGGCAGAGTGGAGAATCTCCCTGAGAGTGGAGAACCACAGAAGCCAAGGAAGTGTGTTTCACAGAGGAGAGTCCAAATCAACGATGTCAAATGTTATAGAGCGGTCAAGTGAGATAAAGCCGAAAATTGTCCATTTGACTCAGCGTAATTTTAAGCCTAGAAGATAAGTCTTGGTCAAAAGTAGTATCTCAGCAGAGTTTTGATTCACGCTGGACTAGAGCTCTCCAGCTTTTTACAACAGCAACCAATTTTTCATATTTCTTATTATTCACAGCTGAAATATACCACCACCAAGCCACAGAGCTCCAAGTCCCTTCAGCTTCAATGTATTGAGGATAAACCTGAAAACTGAACTTTTCCTAAACAAAAGGGGCTTGGAGTATTTTTATCTTTCTTCCTCTATCAAGTAGTGAGCCAATACTTGTGTAGTCTTTACTTGGGATGTAATACATTCATCATCTGTTTAGGGTGGGGTATTCCAGACTGCTTTCCTGCTGTGTATCCTTGAAGTGAAGTTCAAATAGAGTTCATGGGAAATATAAATTAAGCAAGTGCTTCTACAATAGTATTTGTTTTGTTCCAGAAATATCCATTTCTAATGAAGAAACTTCTCTCCAAGAGGGCATTTAAAGGATATTGTGAGCAATTTTATTATTCATTAAAGTATGTGATCTTTGATTTAGAGTTGTATAAGACATATTCAGTATTATTTCTAATAGCTCAGTTGGAAAAATAAACTGTGATTTTCCCAGAAAGTTCAAAGCTTCTTGCTATAAATATCTCCCCATCATTTAGCTAATTTTGAAGACTTAAAATGTATAAGCAGTTCACGTTATTTCTTGCATCTATTTTCATTTGGAAGCCATTGGGGTAAAATCAATACTCGGATAACTCGGTATGGACAGCCCTCAAAAACTGAGGGACCACATGAAAAATATATCTTCTGCCAATTTTTTAAAACCTAACTTCTAGTTGTATTGACAGTAGATGATCTTTATCTATTTGGGATGGCGAGGGAAGTGGCTTATGGATCCAAGTTGTCACGATGAGTTGGAATCTCTCAAATCACCAAATAATTCTGTGCAGTTACATAAGCTTGAAATTCAATCTTTGAAAGAGTCCATAAGAACACTAGTTACATATTTGGGAATGAAAGTGGTGGAACAATTCTGTCTTCCACCAAGTCTTCACGTAGCCAGCTTTCTAAAAGGTAAAGCGTTAACAGTAGGCCAAGGAAGAGTGCAGTAGACACTTGTGTCTAATTTAGTGCAGTTTCGCTTTTCATGAGGGTTTGGTCATTTTTCCCTTTTCTCTCAGAGTGAACTGTTCAGAAATTCAGGTAACATTAGGAACAAACCAAAACCTGGATATCAGCCTTACTGTCCCATCCTTCAAATCCTGCATTTCGTCAAACGCCATTAACAATAACAGCTATTATTGATTGGGTGTTTATTGATTATATCAGCTACCTGGCTAGGCACTTGGTGTTAATAATCTCAGTGAATTCTAATCACAACTCTGTGAGGGGATTTCTATTACACACATTTGATAAACGAAGCACCCAACATCTAAAGAATATAAGTGAGGTCACGCATATTCACTCAGCTAGTACGTGGCCTAGCCAAGATTCGATCTCTGACTCACTCTCAACCACTGTGCACACTGCCTGTATTCACAGAGGCCCTGCCGCCTCTCCCATCTACTGAAAAATAACTGGAAAGTCCAGGCATTCACACCCGTGTGCAAGTTCACAAAAAATACCCAGCTTCTGTCGTGTGCCCAGATGCCTACAAACACTTTTTCTTCAAAACTTCATTCTGGCTATTGGCTTGACCCATGAGGTGAAATTAGGTTACTGCGGACTGATTTATTATGCATTTTGTGCTATCCATGAATAAGAAATGTTTTCCTTTGATGGTGTAGAAAGTGTGGAAAAAATTAATATGACTGGCAAGCCAGCCCTTCCTTCAACACGCTTGGTTTTTCCATGGGAGTTTGCCCCATTCATTGCTTCAGCAAGCCTTGTTTCTAAGGCTGCATTGAACTCAACCCTAAACTAGGCTCTGGGGCAGTCACAAAAGACATTGGAGACTGGATCCCCGCTCTTGATGAAGATAGGAGCTTAGCTGGGAAGATCAGTAATTTACAAGAGATCTAGGTCCACATACAAGTTTCGGTTAATGCACTCCAAACTACACATAAGTGCCGAGGACAGCAGAGGAGGGAGGAAAATTGCCCATATTTCCAGACACACAAGCCCTTCACTTCCTGACCACTGGCACTCTCGTGTCTTTGCCGTTGGTGAAGTTTCTGTGTGCTGGGAAACCATAAGAGGTCCACAAAGAGGCTTAGTAAGTAGCAACTGGTAGAAAGAAGGAAGGATCCATGTCTGATGTTCCCATAGATGTGACAGTTCCCAGGCCTCATCCTTGTGGTAAAGAGAGTCTTATGCTTTTCTGCAGGACTCTGTACAATTGCACATCAGTTCAAGCCACTGCATTAACACAGGAGTGCTGAGTCGTTCCAAAGAGAGAGTGAGTGAGCCAATAGCTACAGCTGGCAGCCAGAGAAGGGAAAATGTGCTCAGAACCCTCAGTGAGTCACCCAAACAGACAGGAGGGGGTGTGTGCCAACTTAGCCTCGATGCCAAGCCAGAGCTCACACACTCGGCTGGGTCAGGATCTGCCTCGGAGGTGAGTTCTCCTGAGTCAGGCAGCAGCTGGAGGCGACCGGGTGAGTGGGATAATTAGAGCTGGTGGTACCAGCACTAAATTCCCATGGTTCTGAGGGTCCACGGACTTGCTTCCAAATAAGGCATAAAGCTGAAGTCCAGCAGAGGCGGCTGGCCATTGGAGGCCCCCCGGCCCCACGTGTCCCAAGCTCACATCAGGTGGACCGTAGTCTGTACTTCTGCTTGCAAGCCACATTCCAGCTGAGGTTCCTTCCCTGGGCTCATTTCCTCCTGTGGTTTCAAATGCCACCAAATTTATCCATACGCTTCATGATCGCTCTCAAGCTACTTATTTGAAAGAAGAGTATGTTGGATAAGTTTGTCATACAAGAGGTTGTGTCCCGTAATCTGTTCATTATGAATAAGTCTAATTGGATTATTCTCAAGGAAAAATAAAGCAGTTGATCGTGACCAGCTTGGAAACAACATAGGAACGTGTATGGCTGTCAACACAGAGTAATGAACTTATCCTTTCCCCCATGAGAAGGCAGGTAGTACATGATAGAAAATACACTTGTCCTAAGAAGGGAAAAATTTGTTTCTCTCCAACACAGAGCTGATAAAAGAATGCATTTACACAATGCACACTTTTAAGCATAAAAATCCCCCAGGGGATTTATTGACAAAGCAATAAGAACCTTCAAAGATTCTGATTCCATAAGAGTCTGTATTTTTAACAAGCACCTAAAGTGATTTTGATACAGGTCTAAGAACTCACTTGGAAAAACGTGGTCTTACCGTATATGGGGTCACTAAGGAAGTGGCATTTAAGGGACCTTTGGCAGGACCTTCTGCCCAACTATTATCTTCAGAGTTAAGCGCTTAGCTGCTTTGCTCTGGACCTTGAAGACTTTTCTCTTTTCTGGTGGGTGACAGAGAAGTGGAAGGGAGTGGTGGACATGCCTTCAGCCCTTATAAGAAGGACTTTTATATCTTAAATATAAAAGATTATATTTCATAAATTCTTTTAAATTAAAAGATTAAAATGACAACCAGTGAACAGGCTGCAGACAGGAATCTGGAGGCTGGGAAAGGAAGTGGGGATGATGAGGCAAGTGAGAGAAACCGGAACCTGTCAGAGCCACAGCCTTTACCTGAGCAGGGAAGTACCATAGCTTTATTGTTGTTTCAGTCTTTTTTTTTTTTTTTAAATTAAAGTAGAGTCGGTTTATGATGTTGTTTTAGTTTCTGGTGTTTAGCAAAGTGATTTAATTTATATATATATATATATATATATATATATGTACATATATATATGCACACACATATATATGTCTGTATATATATAGATTCTTTTTCAGATTCTTTTTCATCATAGGTTATTACAAGATATTGAATATAGTCCCCCATGCTATACAGTAAGATCTTATTGTTTATTAGTCCTTCTTTCATTCAATATATAGATGTTGATTATTTGCTTTGTGAAAAGCACTATGCTTAGTGCTCTAAAAAGATACCAAAACCAAAAAAAAAAAAAAAAAGGATACCAACATATCAGAATGAATAGAAAACTTGCTATTCATTCACCAGGGCTTCCCTGGTGGCGCAGTGGTTCAGAGTCCGCCTGCCGATGCAGGGGACACGGGTTCGTGCCCGGTCCGGGAAGATCCCACATGCCGCGGAGCAGCTGGGCCCGTGAGCCATGGCCGCTGAGCCTGCGCGTCCGGAGTCTGTGCTCCGCAATGGGAGAGGCCACAGAGGTGAGAGGCCCACGTACTGCAAAAAAAAATAATAATAATAAAATAAAATAAAATAATAAATAAAGTACTAACTCGACAATCCCAAATTCCCAATATATCCCATAGGATTGACATGTACATACTGCTATATTTAAAATAGACAACCAACAAGGACCTATTGTAAAAATAAATAAATTTTTAAAAATATAAATAAAATTTCCCAGTATTGAGATATATTATTTGGAGCCAACATTGAATTAGAATTAATAACAGCCATTGTGCAGTCTGCAAATAAAAGCAATATTTTAAAACAACAAAACAATATAAAGTAGCAACTTGAGCTGTGTGAGGAGCGGACGGTCTTCTCCTTAGCGTGACACCTTGACCCCTACTTTGCTTTGGGTGTGACAGGTGAGGTAGCCAGTCTGTGGTTGGAGGTGTGTTGGTACAAAAAAGAAACAGCTAAATTAGTTTGAAAAGAAATTAAGGAGAATGTGGGGAATGTGGATTTATGTGCCTTTGGAGATGTGGACAGGAAATGGGTGTAGGTGTGTAGGGTCCATCCCATGGCACAGGGCAGATCTTATGGAGAAAGGTTAGCTCGTGAGAAATTCCTCAGTTGAAGGGGCTGAAATGACCCTGCAGAAAAGCTGTAACACATATCCTGTTTTTACCTTGTGCTAACAAAAGGAGTCTAAGTGCTACTTCAATATAGTCTATTACTGGAAATGCTCTCTGTGAACAATATTATGAGGGAAATGCAAGAAAAGGAGCAGTTTCTAGTTTAGTTGGTACACAACTGAGATAAGGTAAACTCTCTAGGAGATGTGTGAGATTCTGACAAATAGGAAAAGGAAATGAGGGTAACTACTTATGGAAATGAGGCCATAAACCTCTCAGAATTTGTAAAAATTTTAGGGGAGACCCTGAACTTCCCCGAGGATGTAAGACAATTTCATTTACGTTCAGTCTGCAGGCTAACCTCAGCTGACAGCCAAGGTACATTAGGGACACAAAAGAATGTGTCTTTGCATCTCTACATTTCCCCCTCACTTCCCACACATATAACCTTGGTCTTTAAGGATGTTACTCTTGAGAGTATGAGATACATTCGTAATGGTAAGTGTAAGACGGTTCCATGTGCAAGAGATCAATGGGGTGTGAGGGGATGAGACTTCTGGTCTATATGTAAAATAGGAAATAAGTGGCAAGATGCCTTCCAGCAGGAGTGATTAAAGAGGACTCATGGGGGAAGTAAGGTCTGAGCTCAATCCTAAAGAACAGTTAGAATCAGGGTGAAATTGAAATTGAAATTAAAGGGATAATGTATGAGCAAAGCAGGAAAGCTCAAACCACAATGGAAGGTCATCAGGAAGGACGAACGGGGCACAAATGAGGAAGGACAAGCCAGGGCCAGACTACAGAATAGACTGCAAATGCCTCTGAAAAGCACGGAAAGGTCTGTGTCAACCTTGGAGGAAGTGGCTGGGCAGGGCCGGAGACGTGCAGAGGGGGACTGCTGACGCTGTGTGTGGTCTTGCAGAGAGATCCATGCACACACTCCAAGGGTCTTCTGGGCCTTCATCTCCTGAGGACACATCTGGAAAGAGGGTTATGCATCCAGTGCCTTGCAAACAATACTCATCCCCTCCCAAGTCTCTATGGGAGAGCAGAGGCCGTGAGGTCAGCGGTCCTGACTTCTATTATTTAAAAGACTTACCAACACACAGCCCATTCTCCCACAAGTGTTTCATGCTGGAGGTTCCCACAGCCTTGTTGCCTCTTTAAACAGAAAGTGTACATCCTCAGGAGTGGAGCGAGCCGCGCGTGTGAGCAGCGGTGTCTCTCAGCTCTGCAAGTTCACATACCGCAGTTGCGTGCAGCCAACACTTCTGTCAGGCCAACAAGGAAGAAAGTGTGACTAATTGCAGTTGGAAAGAACAATCATCCAGAAACACGCTTTGCGGGAGGACCAGAGCTGGTGGCGAGGTTCTGTTCTCAAGAGACGGAGCACATTTTCAGTCTCCTGTGTGATGCTCCCAGAGAGCCACGGACTTCTTACCACGGGCTCTGCTTCTTGAATTCCCATCTGCACTTGCAGAACTGTTTCTTCCCTTTAAGGAGTCTAGGCCACGTAAATTCATGCCCATCTAACAGAAGCCTCAATCCTCACATCACCCAGCTCAACAGAAAGAAAAGATGAAAGGCTAAGCAGAGCGTCATTCAGACTGGTGCTCACGGGAAAACAAGGCAGTGGCCTGCGGCAGAGGATAAGGAGCCAGCTGACCTAGATGGTATTGAAGGAGGAGAATGGAAATGGGGGGGAGGGGACTATGCGGGGCTCACTGAGTACCTGGCTTGCTAGGTAAAGGAGGAAGAGATTTAGAAAAGGTTGTAATACACTAAAATCTTTGAAGCTTTGGGGACCTGCTCCCTCCCTGAGGCTGAGGATGTCTTTGTGCCATAGAGAAGAACAAATCTGACTCCACATTGGATCTGTTTCTTTTACTTTAACCTTTGTGTTCTACTGCTTTTACTACAAGTTAAGAATGTTGCCCATAGCCTGAAATATACAGGAGAGCCCATTCTCAAGGCTCTGACCTTTAAAGGTATAACACTGTTCCATTCATGTGGAGATAAGAAGTTGCAGAACAGAGAATAACATTTGTCTTGTTGGAGGTTTACAGGAACATTGTGACCTGACCTTTGTCCTGCAAAAGAACAAAGGATTCTGACACCAGAAGTTTGCAACAACCGAACACACCCCCTCCTCTTTTAGCATAAAAGAAGCCTGAATTATAACTTGGGTAGGATGGTTCTTTGGGACACTAGTCCACCATCTTCTCAGTCTGATGGCTTTCCCAATAAAGTTGCTATTCCTTGCCCTTCTTCTTTCGATTTATTGGCCTGTCATGCAGCGAGCAGAATGAGCTTGGACTCAGTAACATTGGGGCTTTCTCTTTGCACCACTTCATGCCACTCCTTTTTTCCTGCCATGTCCCATCAAACCTCACCAACCCAGTGTCCCAGTTCCTTGGGGCCTTGCATCTTTCTGGCTGGCTGTTCGGCTAAGTTGTTCCGTGTTTCCAGGAGGCCCAGACACATAGGATCTCATTGTGTTGAGATCCATTCGCTACATATTTCTAATTCTTCCCCCTGGGTGTATGGTGGAATCGTAGCTCCCTGCCCTCTAAGAGTTCTGTGTTTTCACCTTGTTTTTTCCTCTGTCCTTTGAAGCGGCCCTGTGATTTACTTCCACCACAAAATGTGAAGTGACATGTGGCACTTCCAGACAGAAGCTTTCACGCCTGTACATGACTCACCATCTGCCACTTTGCTTCTTCAGTCACGGTAAAGCCTGTGTTCAGATGCAGCCTTCACCAGCCAGAGGCCCTGGGTAACTATGATGAGCAGTCTCCCCTCCTACCCTCACCCCCCCACACACACACACATTTAACCACGTTGGAGATGAAACATGAAAAAGAAATAAACCTCTGTTATTTTTATCCACCAACATTTTGGGAGTTGTTACTGCAGCACAACTTGGTCTACCCAAACTGATGTACACGTGTACTCTAACAGTGATTTTTCTGAAACTAGGAGTTAAATGCATGTGATTTTCGTGTATTGGGGTCTATGGGTGCATGTTTGTGTGTATGTCTGTGTATGTGTCTTGTGGAGAAGGGAAAGATACTTTGAGCCAAAATAAGACGGAACATTGACAGTAAAAGAGAGAGTTTCTTGTATGCTAAGGGGTATTAAGTTGTACAAAATTGTTTGTCTCCAAGTCATCCCAAAAAGCTCTGGTTCCTGACATTTTGTTTATACTTGATTTAGTTATTCTTATGACATCCTTTGCTGTCAACTGTCCCTCCTTCCTTTTGTCACTGGTTGCCTTCTGAGCGTTCCCTGCCCACACAATCTACAACTTTCTACTTCTAATGCGCTTCTTAGAATTGTGGGTAAATTAAGAGCAATTAGATTTTGATTTCGGGACTAAAGGATACCTCTGCGAGTAAAGAAGTTAAGGTGTCACACGCAGACATTCCAAAATAATAAAATTAACTTTTCATAATCCTTTATGGCATATAAAGGATTGCATTTATTTTACATTTGTGACCACTTTTAATTCTTATATCCCTGCATCTATTTTGACCATTTAGAAAATATGTTTTTATAACGCCATACTATGTCTCTATTCCTATTTTGAATGATACCAGACAATGACGGTCTATGATAGACTGCAATCTTTTTCTCAAGTATTTTCACCAAGCTCCTTCCCTGTAATAAAATTTTAATTCCCTGCCTTTACCATGTGATTTGCAGTGTCTCCTGTCAGAGAAATATACATCCCTACCCTGTGAAATGGCACTTGGACATATGACATGGTTTCGCCAAGGGAATGTGAGCAAATGTGGTATAAACACCCCCGAAAGATTTAAGAGACTTTCTCCAGCTCTCTCGAGTTTTCAGCTCCACCACCAGACTGTACCAAATAGTGACCACTCCTGCAGCCTGAATCCCAGAAGGGGAAGACCCTTGGAGTGGAGCTGAGCGGGTGTCCAGCAGCCACAGCCAACTCATAGCCAAAGACCGTATTATGAGAAGGAATAAAT
This sequence comes from Phocoena sinus, assembly GCF_008692025.1. Lineage (NCBI taxonomy): Eukaryota > Metazoa > Chordata > Mammalia > Artiodactyla > Phocoenidae > Phocoena > Phocoena sinus. The sequence continues at coordinate 75,427,889 of NC_045774.1, forward strand.
TGTTGTTTTGATCCACTGAGATTTGGGGATTGTTTGTTATCACAGCACAAGCTGATTAATATCCATGCTAAGCAGGACATTACTAAAGAATAATGTGTTAAATTTTAAAGTACTTTTACATTTCACTTTAGAAAGAGCTGGGCTGTAACCGAAGGAGCATGAGCTTTGGTATCAAGTCGACCCACCACTTTATCAACTGCTTCATCTTGGCAAATATGAAACATTTTAATTTTCTGCAACTCTTTCTATCAGAGGCAATTTTCCACTTCCACTCCACTCAATCAACCAATTCAAACTCAGAAAGACTACTTGACCTCAATAGTTTGAAATACATTATTATATTAAAATCCATGAGTTCATTGTAATACTCAAAAAAAGGAAAAGCCAAAAATAAACTTATTAGTCACCACTGAGATAGCCTGGGAACCAACTCTTTATTGGAAACTAATGGGAAAAATTACACACTTAAGTATTTCAATATGGACTGTATGAATGGTTCTCCAGTAAAACAAATAGTAGTGGTTGATGAGGGAAAGTTGTTCTTGACAGAAAAATTCCAGGTAATGCATATGCAATAGATGATTATTTATTAATATTATACAATCATAATTTTTTTATTTTTTAAATTAATTTATTTTTGACTGTGTTGGGTCTTTGTTTCTGTGCAAGGGCTTTCTATAGTTGCGGCAAGTGGGGGCCACTCTTCATCGCGGTGCGCGGGCCTCTCACTATCGTGACCCCTCTTGTTGCGGAGCACAGGCTCCAGACGCGCAGGCTCAGTAGTTGCGGCTCACGGGCCTAGTTGCTCCGTGGCATGTGGGATCTTCCCAGACCAGGGCTTGAACCCATGTCCCCTGCATTGGCAGGCCGATTCTCAACCACTGCGCCACCAGGGAAGCCCTATACAATCATAATTTTACAACCCCTAATAAAATCATGTTTTCAGGAAATGATTACCAACAAATTCTAAAGCCATTTGGTAAAAGATGGATGGGGAGCTGCTTATTTGCAGCATGACAAATTATTACTTTATGGGTTGATGCCTGGTTAATAAAGGGGAAATAGAACTTTACACTTGAAGGGGTCAGGCTGTCCATATCATCATCTCTAAAAGTGGGACACCCGGATATGGTGTGCCCCCTAATGTAATACGAAGTTCACAGAACATCTATAAAAGATTTTTGTCAGAAAAGATAAACCTGAGTCTCATCAACCCCTTAGCTCTAACTTTAAGCTTAGAGATAATATAAGGAGTAGAGAATGAATAGAATCCATCTGATATCGCCTTGTCTTATTTTTCTGTATTAATAATATTAAGTTTGACTTATTTATTTTTACTATCCATCGGCCCTCGTGGAATATAAACTCCATTGGCACAGGGACCTTGTATAGCTGATCCACCACTCTATTCCCAGGGTCTATTACCATGTTTGGCACATCTTACGTGTTCAATACAAAGTGTTAAACTCACAAATGAATGAACAAGTAATTTTAACCTTGTCAAACTTGTTTCCACATCTGTAAAATGGAGATGACAATACTTGCCTTAGAGGGTTCGTGCAAGGGTTAAATGAAGTAATAAACAGTGTCTGGTCCAGTTAGTAGTGCATTATAGGTGTTCAATAAATTACATCTATTTCTTTCCCATATATTATACATCCGATCCTCCCAGTAACAGTACATTTATCGGGCAGGAGTTACTGTCTGCATTTGGCAGATGAGAAAACCGAGGCAAAGACAGACAGGTCAGAAAGATGACTCTTACCTGGACTTGGATCTGGACCACACAGCCAACCATGCCGAGAAAAACCCTGACTTTTATTCTCCGACACCTGCTACGAACCTCACCCAAGTTTGCAGGCTTCTTTACTGCCATCCTTCCCTCCCACTCTGGACCTGCTCATTCCCGGGTAGGAGGTGCTGGGCCTGCCGCTTCTCTGTACGGAGCTGGTACTCCACGTTCCAGGGGCCCAGCCAAGCACTGCATACCGCGCCACACAGCTCCCCTCAGCAGAGCAGGTCTGTTGTCCTGGGCCAATATGCTGTCGTACAAACACAGGAAACCATGTACCATGTGTTCTGGACCTTCTCCAGAAGGACTGTGGTGGACCAGCCCAATTATGCCACCACATCAGACAATGCCCAGGGGCTGGCGCCCTCACACACACACTGTCAAAGCTGAGCCACGAAGTCAACGTCTCATGCCGTTGTGCAGCCAATAATCCATCTAAGATGCCTTAATCTATAGAGACAGCTGTCCTTTAACTTACACTGGATTTGGGGGGAAATGAGTCGATGTCTACTTGCTTTGACAGAGTCACACTTTATGCCACTAATTCCAGAGATTATTTTCACTCCTAGTGCCTCCTTGACTCTCTGGTGCAACCACAGCCAATAAGCCTTGCAGCCACTGAAATTCTCCATAATCCATCTTTCCACACAAGTCGCATTCTTCAGCTCTCTGTGCACCTTACATTCCACTCAGTTTCCTGAACATTCTTTGGAGAATTCCCTTTTCCAAACCCTTTCTCTCTTGCATAGTACAGCACAGAGATGGCCCATGGTATGTATTTATTCACTTTCCTGCTCCACCTAGGACCTAAAGTTTTGATGAGGCTGGTTTGCATAAACGTATGCCAAATTTCAAAGAGTGTATATTGTCAAAGGCAACTGAAATGGGATGTTTCCTTTTGTGGGCCATGTCTCCAAGTTGAAGAAAATGGGATCCACGGGCTGATCCTATGGTCTCTGCTATCAAGACATGTCTGCCACAAGCCCTTATGGTCTTTTTATACGTCAGATGTGGGCTCCTTAAAATCAGCCGCACCAGGTCCTGCCTTCCACAGTGTGTTGAAATATCCTTTGTAGACCTGAAACAAATAGACTACCAGATATTTCTCCAGCGAAGATGAGTTTGTTTGGGATCAGCAGAGAATTGCAGTTTGGGGTCTGCAACCCTGGTGAGCTACGTGCAAGTCCCCACACGGCAAGGGAAGGAGAACGCTTTTATAGCTGGTGGGGGTGGGGAAGGAAGCTGGGACGGCTGTAGGAAACATGAGTCCGTAGCATTCTATTGGCTGAGTCCTTCCTGTTGGGCTCTGCTATTACCTCAGGGCATGAGAACTCCCCCTTCTGGTCTCCCAACTCTATTTAGTTGAGTTTTCTGTTTATTGGGGGGTTTTTTTTACACTTAAAAATTTTTTTTTTAATTTTATTATTTTAATTAAAAAAATTTTTTTTACAGTAGGTCCTTGTTATTTATCCATTTTAAATATAGCAGTGTGTGCATGTCAATACCCAAATCCCAATCTACCCTTCCCCCACCGGTAAATATTAAGTTCATTCTCTAAGTCTGTGAGTCTGTTTCTGTTTTGTAAATAAGTTTATTTGCAACATTTTTTTTAGATTCCACATATAAGCGATATCATATGGTATTTGTCTTTCTCTGTCCCACTTACTTAGTGTGATAATCTCCAGGTCCATCCATTTTGCTGCAAATGGCATTATTTCATTCTTTTTAATGGCTAATATTCCATTGTGTATATCTACCACATCTTCTTTATCCATTCTTCTGCTGATGATCATTGAGGTTGCTTCCATGTCTTGGCTATTGTAAACAGTGCTGCAATGAACACTGGGGTGCATGTATCCTTTTGAACCATGTTTTTCTCCGGATATATGCCCACGAGTGGGATTGCTGGATCGTATGGCAGCTCTATTTTACACTATAACACAACTATAGATGCAGATATGTTTACAGCCACGCTGCTTCCTCTCTCCCCTGCTTCCTTCACATGCAGCTCACTCCACCATGGGAACAAGCAGTCACCAACAGTCTTACCAGCTCTGTGAATGAATCCTCATGGGTCTTGTCCTTTAGAAAAATAAATAAATAAAAGTGCAACAACAAACACAGGCCTTAGGCAATGGTTTGATAAATTTTTTATAAACTACAGGTAGTTAAATGTTTAATCTTGGCAGTTAGAGGAGATCTAAACAACAGGCAAGGGGGCACTTGTCTCACACTGAAGGTGGTTACTGCTTGAAAATAGAAGCTTACAGGTTAAAAGGACTCAGAGGATTGTTTTAGGATATTCATTTCTGTATACATAACTGAGACATTGAGAATTGGGGGTCATTTTGTTTCATTTGTTCCTATAGCAAAAAGGCAAAGAAACTATAAGCAATGTGATCATTTGTGACATTTCTTAGGTTTATTAAAGTATAAGAATACGGACTAACATTTCTGAAACAAAGATTGAAACCTGTGATTTGACAAGGAAAAGTATGTTTATGAGATTAGGACACAAAATTGGAAACTGTATTTGCCTCAGAAAAGCTGGGTGTTATAGTGGCCAAATCCATAGGCAAGATGTTAGAAAAACTGTTTGAAAATGCAATGAATACAGTAAAGAGTTGTTGAATTCAATTCAGCCTGTCAGTCATTAAACAGTTCTTGTGCACCTGCTGAGATGAAGCTAATACATGCAAGTTCACATAAAATGCAATTAAAAAATCTAACAGTTGTTTGCTTTTATTTAGTCATGAAAAAGAAGTGTTATTAGCAAATATTTTGATTATATTAAAATAATTTTAAACAAAGACTTAAATCTCGAGTTTTTGTCATCTATATCTGATATTTAATATGTTGACAATTTTAGGCAAATCCAGAACTAAAGGTTAAATTCTTTCAACAAGTATCAATAACCATATTCCAGGTATGAAGTTAACATGTAACTACATTATCTTCTTTATAATTCTCATTGTCCCTGTTCTATGTCCCCTCCAATCTTCCTTCTACATCGTTACCAAAACAATCCTCCTAAAATACTCATTTGGTATTAATCTCCTATTTTAAACTTTTCCATGAGTCCCAATGACCTACAAGTCAGAGTCCATTTTTAAAATTTTAATTTTAAATCATTTTTCAAAAATTTTTATGGAAATACAGTTATTTACAATGTGTCAGTTTCAGGTGTACAGCAAAGTTATTCAGTTTTATATATATATTCTTTTCAAAATCCGTGTTTAAATTGCAGCATACAAGTTTCTTCACAATCTGGCTGCCACTTAACCTTCCTATCTCATTCTCCTCCAGTTCAACTCCTGACACTAAAAGAAATATTTTTCCAGCTCACTGAATCTCATAATTTCTAAACATTGTGTGATAGGGCTAGCAATTTACCCATATTACAATTTGTAGAGTAGTGGGAAATATGATTTATTTTGGAGAGAAAAAAAGTTGAAATCTTCAGCTTGCTTCAATCACTCTTAGATAACCGAGTCTTGGCTTAGATGACTCCAGCAGAGACATCTGTCTTCTAGACATCTATATATATGAGATTAGGGTAGGACCTTGCTCACCATTCATTAGATAGACTCTCAATAAACTTACATGACTATCAGACAGTAAAATTTTAGATAAACTTTTGATGAAAAGGCTGAAAATTATAGATCAGATGATTAACTGTGGCCTAAATATATAGGAGTTTGTTTTTCCATGACAAAAAAAAATCCAAAGATAAGTAAGTGCTATTGTTAGTTTATCTGTTCTGTGCTAACACGGATGAGAGGCTCTTTCTGGTTTTCACTCCACACGCTTAGCATAGTGGCATTTTCCTCAGATTTCTAGCTTCGTGGACAAAGAAAGGAAGCTTCAGGAGCGTGTTCCCGGCCATATCCCTATCTTATCCAGATAAAAAATCATCATACAAAAGCCATCCCCAGCAAATTCCACTTATAGCTCATCGATCAATACTCGGTCAAATATTCACCCCAGTCGGTAAGCGACGAATCGAAAGTGATTATCCGGCTTTTTCAACCTCACTAATGGCAAGGGAAAAAGGGGTTGGCACTGGATGTTGGTGTCTTTCTCAGTGCTTTTCAGGAGTTGGGAAAGGTGGTCCTTAGATCCCTAGAGTGTTCTTGCCAATGATCTGTCGGCCTGGTCTCTGCTGACTTTATAAAGTTTCTTGGACAACTCAGGCTCCTCTTAGCTCTGACCACTCTTTGGACCCTGACCGTACACTGAGGTCTGACTACATTAGTCACTTGGTCCCTTACCAGATGGCACAACCCAGTGCATTTGCTGTAGAGTTCCTCATTCCCACCACAACAGCTTCCTCCATCCACATTACACAGGAATCAAGAATGTTCTATAAAGAATAATACAGTCCCCTTCTGCTTAATCACCCTCTGCTACCATGTTTATTTGTAATATGGAAATGTCCCTCAACTGACTTGGAGGCAGCCTACAAGTTCTTTCCTTCTGGAACAGAACCAAAGCTCCCTGGTTCTTGGAGTTCCATATCTTCTCCAGTATTTCAAAAGCATTCTCTCCCCACCAGCTCAGCCTTGAGTGTGTACTGGGGAGCATGGTGGAGGGACCCCAGTATCTTCCAACCTTTATCTTTGTTCTCAGTCCTCCAACTCTCACAGTGCCTCCCAGTAATCCCCCAAATTAAGATACCTTTTACTTTCCTCCAGGCCATATCTTTCATCTTCCAAACTCCATTCTCATGGCTAAGCTGAAACAATGATCAAAGTTACCTATTCTATACAATCAGAAAAGCAGCTACGGTAGCCATCAGGCTCAATCTTTAATGTTAAATAAGAACTAAAATAATTTTTAAAGTCCTTATTCTCTCAAACTATTGCCTGTTGGCAAAATCCTATTTTGAATGTAACAATCTAATTTTTCAAAATGCTACCCTGTTATAGTTTCACGTTCTTACATATAGTCTGTATTTAAGACGTGCTATACGCCCATGCCTCTACTTCACCTGTCTCTTTCTGTATTTGGTGATAATCCTAGGTATCCTGAAAGGCTCTTTTAAATGTCACCTCCTCTGTGAAACCATTAACAGCTTAGAGGGAGTTTTCTACCCTTACTTAAGATCCCAAAGAATTTTAATAGCATTATTTATAGTGCTTTCACCTTATAAGTATTTGATTAATACTCTCTTTCCCTTTGGGGGAAACCTACAGCGTAGTTAAACTTTCTTTCCCTAAACCCATATGGGGACTCATGAATATGTGTTGAATGAACACCTGATAGCATGCTTGCTTTTCCCGAGAATATATTCTACTTTTATACTAGGACAATCCAAACTGGAGGTTGATTGTCACTACTCTACTGAACGCTGTGGCAGAACAGTCTAGAACCACGCCTGCCAAGCACTGGTATTTTCCAGAGTAGCCTGTGGAAATAACCTTTGGATGTGAGCTTCCTTTTAACTTATTTAAATGATTTTAACATACCCACCCATAATATTACTAGATGAGAAAAGGAAGGTTTGGGTATGGTTTTATTTTCCTTAGCGGTTAAGAGCATTTAAAATAATATTTGATTTTATATGAGTTTGAATTTCTAAACTTCTGAAAATCCTACTGTCTCAGAAGTTGAGACCTATTCCATGTTCATATTATAGTTGGCCCTGAATAAAATGTTTAAAACCACCACAAAGTTCAGTTTAAAATATATATATATATATGATGTGATATATATATACATTATATATCTATATATAATGTATATATAGATACATCACTAAGCAGTTAAAATAATAGTTCAAGGTGTTGTTCCCTTTAATTTTTGTTTCTGAAAAGGAAGCTTCAAAGCATTATTATTAATCCTAAAGCATACTCATTTATTCACTTTGCTGGACAGCAGAAATTAACATAACATTGTAAAGCAACTATACTTCAATAAAATTTTACAAAAATAATAATACGCATTTGTCTCTTCTTTGAAAACTTAACAAGGGATGGGATGTGTATCCAACTCCCTTTTTGCAAAGGGCCTGGCTTTTTAAAAGCCACATTTAACAGTCTTGTCTGCTTGTTAACCTGGTGTTGTCTTCAACTCTCTTTGGAACAGCTATCTCCCAGCTGCAGTTAAACATTCAGCCTAGAAGCTCCCAGCTCACGAGACTTTCTCCACTATTCCCAAGTTTACCAACAGGGAAGCTGTAGTGTTCTCACAGAAGAAGCCAAAAGTTGCTTGAAGAGTTCCAGTATAAGTCATATTTTCCATTTTTATTTTATTTCTGATCCGGAGGCTTAGATCAAGTCTAATTTCTTTGAAGCCCGTGGTTTTGAGATCTTAAATTCCATCACAGCATCAGTATCTGACACTCTTAAAAAGTTCCTATGGTGCATACATTTTCACCAAACACTTTAAATATTTTGTGGTTCTAAATACTACGCTGTATTTGAGTTGGGGAGCCATGGGACATACTTTAATAAAAGTCAAAGGACAGAGAAGGATATAGAATGGAAAAGTGATATAGTCCCCCTTTGTGTTCCAATCTATGCCACAAATCCCCTTCACCTTGATGGAAGGAACTTTGATGCACTATCGTCCTATGCTTTTCCAGGTCAGGTCACAAATGTATTGATTCAGGCGAATGCAGCTTTTCACACTTTGGATGATGGGATGGATGAAGCGCCTTATATCTGGGTCAACATCTGGCTTCCATTATATGTTACATACTGCAGAAAACGAAGGAGCACAAAAGCATATTATCGCAGCCTCGATTTCTTCCTCTGATCATATACACTCTCAGAAACACACATATACACACACACCCATAGGCATTTTTCCTTAAGTAGTGTCATAACGTGCACACTGATGCATTTATTTTACTACTTCCTAGTCATCTTTCCATGTCCGAATATGTGACCATGTCTCATCTTTCTTAATGAGGATCTCATAGCATGGATTTCCCCATAATCCATGTAATCATTTCTGTATCGTTAGATGCTTGGGTTGTCTACAGTTCTTCCTGTTACAAAAAAATCTCTGCAATTCTTGTCTTTTCACGTATGCAAACTTTCTGGAAGGCAGGTTTCAAGAAGTAAAACCCGAAGGTGATTCAGGTTTTGTTTCTGATGGACAACCACCAAAGAGCTTCAAAAAGACTGTAATAATTACACCCCACGCCGTATAAAAGTCCAAGATTCCTCACACTCTCATCAACACTGGATAATAAAAGAGAAAACTTTTTATTATATATGTACGAAAAACTAAATTATGAAAAATGTACAGTGGTGTTTGTATCTCCAATTAGAGAAGAAACATTTTTTTGAGATTTTTAAATTTTATTATTATTTTTTAATTTAAGTATAGTTGCTTTACAATGTTGTATTAGTTTCTAGTGTACAGCAAAGTGACTCAGCTATACGTATACCTAAATCCCCTCTTTTGTGGATTTTCTTCCCATTTAAGTCATAGCAGAACACTGAGTAGAGTTCCCTGTGCTGTACAGTAGGTTGTCATTAGTTGTCTATTTAGACATAGTATCCATAGCGTATATATGTCAGAAACATTTTCAAAGTCTATTTGTTTCTTAAGTTTTAAAACCACACATAAACCTGGACATAAGCAGCACACATCATTTCCCAATTAAATGGGGTTATAACTGTGTTTATTAAAGGATGAGCTCCTCCAACAAAGAGAACCCAACACACAGTGGCTTACAGAATATAGAAATTTCTTTCTCATGTAACAGAACTGTAATGAGCGGTTCTGATGGACAGGACAGATCTGCTGGGTGTAGTCATTCAAGACCCAGGCTCTTGCCACCTTATTGTTCCTCCATCTTCTACAACACAAAAGAAGCTAGATACCTACCATATCCAGAAAGAGTCTAGAGGAGGCTTGTTCAATGTTTTAATTTCCAGACCCAGACACATCGCTTCTGCTCACATTCTGTTGACAAGAACTTGGCCATCTAACTGCAGGGGGGCTGGGAAATGCAGTCCAGCTAAGAGGCCTGGACTCAATCACAACTCCATTTTCATGACAGAAGGGGAGAACAGATTTGGCCAAATTATCAGTCTTGCCACACTTACTAAACTTCCAGATATCATCATAGTGATTCAAGTAACTAAACTAAATTAGGGAGAAAGCATTTCCTAGTCAAATCCAGGAGAAGACAGAATCGCTATATTCAAAAGACAATGTTTTTACATACGTGTGCTGTAAATTACACACAAACTTTGATATAAACAGAGCACATCATTTCAAATTACATAGAAATTTGCTCCCAATGATTTTTTGTTTAAGTATTTACTACTATGTGGTCCATCCTACGCCTTCTAAAGGAACTGGTCATTTCTCCTTATCTGCAGAAATGACCTCTAAATATTGCAATGACTTAGAATGAAATCCCAGGATGCCCCACTTGTCACACTTTTTTCTTCAATTTGTGACCGTTTCTTCTCATGACTGTTCAATTCTGTGCCATTTTTCAAAAACAAATTTGTAATAATTTAACATTTTGAAAGTATACACAAATAAGCCTAAAAAGAATTTAGTGTCTAGAAGAAAAGTCACCAAATGTATGCTCTATATTCAGTGAGGTGTCAATTCCAAAGCTGTGCCTGGGATAGAAGAGAATAGAGGAAGCCGTAAAACCCTTCTGGTTGGACTCAAGCCTGCGCTGGAATACAGGCCTAACTCCAGTCTTGTTGGCACATTGAACACATTTCACTAAAGGCATACAAAAGGTCCTTTATTGTTTTCGGGAAGATGATAAGACCAGCTGAAGAGTTTAATGCCTTCTTTGGCAGCGAGAGATGGAGTCAGGGAACTTTGGCAACTCAAAGGGAGCGATAAAATGACCATGTGAAAAGGGCACGTTGGAAATATAGTAATGACGGCAATATAAGATGCATAAATGCGATCAAGATTTACTGCTGGAGATGTTACCAGAGCTTCTGATGTGCTGTCACTCTCTACTGAGCCTGGCAGCTCGCTTCTAGAGGAGCAGGGAGTCACAAATAAGTACCAATCAAGGTAACTCCAGGACTGCAGCCTGCTGTATTCTGACCTTGTAAACAAGGTATCCTGCAGAATGTATGCACGAGCCAAGGACCGTCTAAAAGGTGATACAAAAGTCTCAGTTCTCAACATGGAACAGAGGAGTAGGTAGTTTACCATTAACTTTACCAGATGGCTTCTTTAAGCACGGTCATAAATAATAAGTGAATGTTATGTAAAAAGAATCAAGGAGAATGAATGGACAACTACTTCAGCCTGTCCATTTTACAAGACTTCTAATGTTTTAAAGAAACTTGGCACGTTTTTTTCTGGAGAAGCTTACACCTCCATTCTCTGCCCCTTATAGATTACTCTGATTAATCTCTTTCATGCTCATAAACATCTCACATGCCCATGTTTGTTACCTGAAGATATATTGTACTCCTGTGTTTAGCTTGGCACATTTTCCTTTCCAAAAATGTCTCTGGGACTTCCCTTCATTAGGAATCATTCTCTTTTCAGTTCAGTGTCACTCACCTGTGACAAAGACTCATGAGCTGCTTAATGGGAAGCACAATAGAGCAGGAAAAATATGCCCAGGCCAACTGCCTGCTCGAGAGCCTGGCTTTAATTTTCTCAGCCTCTCAACCCAATCTTTCTCTAGGAGGCCGATGATGGGGTTGAGAGTGAATTATTCGTCTGATGGCTTTCTAATAGGGAGATGGTTCCGAGAGTCAGGATGGAGATGGCCAATCTTCTACACATGTGTGCGCCAAGCCAAATTACAGTCCAGAGGGCCAGTGGGGAAAGACAACACATTAACCTGCACTGACACCTGTTCATCTGACACACCCTTTCCTGAACTCAAAAGGTCTGTTTCTTTTGAAATATTTATGTCACTGAAAGTAAAGGTCATTCCATTCTGGTGTTTCACTTTACATGATGATGAAAACTGACACTTACAACAATGAAATCAGTTTCCAAGGCAGAGAGTAAACACACAAAGATGCATCCTTTCTGCCACAAGAGAAGTAAAGGAAATGTACATATCAGGTCCTGAAAGGTATATCTCCAATCGATTTTAAATGGGATTTTTATTCAAATATCCAAATGACCGTTTCTCTGGAGCCTCTTCAATTAGTCCATAGTAACCAAATTGAACATGTTGCCTTATTCTATTATGCTGTGTCCTCTTGACTGTCAAATTCTGGAGAATTCAAAACAAGTGTGCAAGTGAAACTGAGAGAGGTTAGTATCACAAGAGCATTTGTTGCTTATTAAGATGCTCTGTGTGCTGATTCTGAGACATGTTAATGATTAAATTAATAAAAATAATATTTTTACCTGACACTTTAGATTTAATTTTAGTAACTTAAAAGAAAAACATAATCAAGCATAAAATGAATTTGCGTTTTGAAATAAAGTTAGCAACTTGGACTTGGGTTTCTCTTCTGTTTTCTCAATGCTTTTTGCAATATTCATGGACCTGTGGTCTCATGTCTTTTCCCATCAACCCCCTGAAATTGCTGTCAACGTGTGTGTTAATGACTTCTTTGTTATTAAATCCAGGTGACAGTTCTCGGTCCTTAACCTACTTTACCTCTTACTCACACATCTAAACAATATTTACCAAATATCTACTAAGTGTCAGGCACTGCATTAAATGTCAAGCATAAATGTTGAAGCAGAGTTTACTGTGCAATAGAGGAGTTGGATATTAATGAGCTATTCAATTGTTGACTCATAAAGAATAAATATAGCATGCACTAAGAGAATATAGTTGGGAAATATAATTTAGTCAGAGATGTCAGCAAAATTTCCCAGAGGAAATGACTTCTAAGCTGAAATTTAAAACTTATTTACTCAAAAATACCTATGTACAGGGCTTCCCTGCTGGCGCAGTGGTTGGGGGTCCGCCTGCCGATGCAGGGGACGCGGGTTCGTGCCCCGGTCCGGGAAGATCCCACGTGCCACGGAGCGGCTGGGCCCGTGAGCCATGGCCGCTGAGCCTGCGCGTCCAGAGCCTGTGCTCCGCAACGGGAGAGGCGCCACAACAGTGAGAGGCCCGCGTACCGCAAAAAAAAAACAAAAACAAAAAACCTATGTACGACTATGTAACTTATTTATCTTCCATTCAGTCGGTCAAACCCATCAACTAACTAATATGTTCACAGATACCACATAATACTGCTCAATAGTTCTTAGCTGGGCTCACTTAAACTGATAAACTGAGGCTGGAGTATAGTACAGGGCCTGATAATAATAGACTACGGGGTAGGCTGGGGCTGACTGGTTTACAATAACTTAACTAGCATAGCTAGGATAACCAATGCATCTTTCTACTTCATCATTCTTTGGCATGCCAGCTCAGACCTAATCACTTGGCAGGCACAAGGTTTTAAGACAGAGAGAGGAAACCTGCAAAGTCTCCTCAGGTCGAGGCTCAGAAATCACACACATCAATTCCACCACAGTATACAGATCCAAGCAAGTCACAGGCCAGCCCAGATTTAATGAGTAAAGGAAATTGATAGGAGAAGCTGCAAGGTCATAATGCAAGATCAGAAAGAAAACTTGGAATAATTTGTGGCCACTTTTGCAATCTACCACAATGAGGTAGGTGTTATTTCTCCCTATTTTATAGATGATGAACTAAAGCTGGAATATAGCACAATGCCTAGACAAAGTAATATTCACTAAATATTATAAAAATCAAAGAATACAGCCATGAATAAATTGAATAATTAAATTAATTCATACTTAAATAGAGCTATGGCTGAGGCCTGGATTGTCTGTTTCCATGGCCTGATTCTTTCTTGTTACTCTATACTGGCTCCTGAATATAAAAAATCAAATGAGATATAACAGTTGAGGAATGACATGACTGTCTCCAGCTGGAGACTCCCATTGCTAGCCATGAGACAGCTACATAGGAAGCAGTGGTTTTAAAACATTGGATAATAAACCTCACAGAACTATGATCCCTGAGAGAAGGGAAACACATGAGAAAAACCCTACAAGTGCTCCAACTTACAGCCTAGAAGTTTCCAGGTTGAAGTACAGAGTGGGGAAATCCAAACAGAACCTGGCAGTCTTCCTAAATTTGAGATTAGTGGTCAAGAAGCTCAAGATAGCTAGAATTTGTAGAAAGGAGTACTGGAGAGGATAAAGCTGCACAGAGAGAAAGCTCCAAAGAGCTATGGAAAAATACCACTGAGTCTATGACTGAGCACAGTTCTGGAATGCAAAAGAAGAAACTACCCAAAGCCAGGGAAAGAACCACTGAAGAGCAGAAGGTGAACAAGTTGTAGAGCTCAAATAGGGCTGGGAATAGTTCATGTTCCCCCGCAGCCAGAGTAGAGAGATTTTATAATATACAGGAAAATGAGTAGAATGGCCAGAAGGGTATTGCCTTAGTAGTGGGGCTAAGTTAGCTTGAGACAAAAGGCTTCTCTGGATTCAGGAAAGCCTCAGAAGGATCAAACTAGTTCCAAGTAACTTAACTGTACATCAGAACAAAATCAACACTCTTTAAAGAAATTAAAAAACAAAACAAAATAAGATGTAACAATGATATTCAACATCCAGTGAAAAATTATCAGCATGTAAGAATCAGGAAAATATTTGCCCCATAATCAAGAGAAAAATCAATCAACAAAAACAGATCCATATATGACAGAAGTAATGAAACTACAAAGACTTTAGAACAGCTATTATGAATATTATAAATGCTTCATAAATTCAAGGATTAGAAAAACACATTAAAATGATGAAGCGAAAAATGGAAGATATAAAAAAGACCCAAACAGAAGTTCATGAGATGAAAATAGCAATATCTGAAATTGAAAAAATTATATTGTATGTGATTAACAATAGATTATACAAAAGATCAGTGAATTCAAAACATAGGAATAAAAACGATTCAAAAGGAAGCAAGAGAGGTAAAAAGACTAAAAAAGACACTTCCCCCACCCAAAAAAAAAAAAAAAAAATAGAGCATTAGTGACCTGTGAAACAATAACAAGTGGTCTAGAGTATGTACAGTTGGAATCACAGATATGGGAATGTAGGGGGAAGGGAGAAAATATTTAAAGAAATAACGGTGTGATGGATTGGGAGATTGGGATTGACATATATACACTAATATGTATAAAATGGATAACTAGTAAAGAAATAATGGCTGACGTTTTTCCAAATTTGATAAAACCAATTAACCCAGATATCCAAGAAGTTTAACAAATCCAAAGCAAAAGAAAGAAAAAGAAATTCACACAACTGCACATCATATAAAATTACTGAAAACCAGTGATAAAGGAAAAAAAATCTTAAAATTAGCCATGTTGGAGAAAATATATTTTTCCAAACAAAGATATGATTATAGCAGAATTTTTGTCAAGAAGTACAGAAGCCAGAACACAATGGTATAACATCTTTTAAGAACTTAATAATTCTATAAAGAGCAAAAACATCTGGCAAAAATGAACACATAAAAAAAGGTTGTTTTTCAGATGAAAAGGAAAGAAAAAAAGAAAGAAAGAAAGCTGAGAAAATTCATTGCCATCAAACATGCACGAAAACCAATATTAAAGGAAGTGCCTGAGCAGAGGAAAATGGTAACAGGTGGAAACTAAAATCTACAGAAAAGAACAAAGAATGCTGAAAATGGCAAACATACGGGTAAATGTAAAATCCTTTTAAAAATTGTTTTTCTCATTTATAAATATCTTTAAAAGATAATTATTCAAAGCAAAAATAATAATGTATTTGGGGATTTAGAGCATGTAGAAGCATCGATCACTGCAATAGTAAAAAGGTCAGGAGGAAGAAAATGAAAGTATACTACAGTAAGATTCTTACACTGTATGTAGTGGTGTAACGTTATTATTTGCAAGTAGACTATGATAAGTTAAAGGTGTGTACTCTAAACCTTAAAGCAACTGCTGAGAAAAATAAAAGCCAATAAAGAGGATAAAATGAATCATAAAAGTCCTTAATTTAAATGAAGGCAGAAAATAGGAATAAAGTATCAAGGAATAGATAGGACAAATAGAAAATAAGAAAAAAAGCTATGCAAATGGCTAAATGTTCCATTTAAAAGTCAGAGATCATCAAACTGAACTTAAAAGAACTACCCAATTTTATTCTGTCTACAAGAAAGCCACTTAAAATTTGAAGACACAAATAAGTTAAAAATAAAAGAATGGAATAAAATATACTATGCAAATACTAAGCATAATAAAGTTGGAATGGATATATTAATTTCAGATGAAGCAGATTTTTAGAATAAGAAATGTTAACAGGAGTAAAAGGGGACACTTCATAATTAATGTGGGATCAATTCATCTAAAGGATGTAATAATTCTAAATGTTTGTACACCTAATATGTATACAAATACATTTTGAACTTTAAAATACATGAACCAAATATTGATAAAATTGAAAAGAGAAATAGACAATCCTAAATTACAGCTGAAAGGTTTCAAAAACTTTCTTGCAATAACATAGAGAAACTAGACAAAAAAATCAATAGGATATAGAAAACATGAACAACACTATCAACTAACTTGACCTAACTGATATTTATAGAATATTCTCCCCAACAACAGTAGAATACACATTTTTTTTCTTCCAAATGCACACAAAACATTTACAAAATAGAGTATATTCTGGGACATAAAAAAGACTCAATAAATTTTTATAAAGTAGAATTCTTATAAAGTATGTTTTGTGACCACAAGATAATTAAACTAGAAATTAAAAATAGAAAGATGTTTGAAAAATCCCCCAAAGATTTGGAAAAATTTTAAAACATGCTTCTAGATAACCCAGGAGTCAAAGAAGATATCTCATGGAATATTTTCAAACATTTTTAACTTAATGAAAATTAAAATACAACATACTGAATGGCAGAGAGCAGCTAAAGCAATGCTTAGAGGAAAATGTATAGTATTACATGATTTATATAGAAAAGACATTCTCAAATCAGTGATCTAAATTTTCATTTTAATAAGCAAATTAAACCCAAACTAAACAGAAGGAAACAAGTAATAAAGGTAAAGTAAGAGGATAACAGTAAAACAATGAAGAAAATAAATGAAGCTAAACTCTAGTTTCTAGAAATGATTGTGCTCAGCCAAGGAGGCAAAATGGATTCAACAGATTATAGGATGCAGTATCAAATCACTTCATACAAACACTATCATTAATTACAAAGAAATCCTCAGTCCCTGACAGACACATTCTTACTGTTTTTCCTTGTTACTGTTCTAGAAAACATTTTTCTTCCTGTTTCCAGAAAATCTAGCACAGATATAAGCAGTCCATCTTTACCTTGCCTGGTTGCAAAGTAGGATGATTATGCATGTGGCAGCTGAATTCATAATACAACTCTGCTAAAGTATAACCCAGGAGGAAAATACCAGCCTGTTCCAGACCCGTGTCAGCAGTAAGTCTTTGCCAGGAAGGTCCGAAATGAAACAGAAAAGTAGGTTCTTGTTTCTTACATACAAAGTTGAAGGAAACATTCCCATCAGCCTCTAAACAGAAAAAGAAATCCTACTGCTTTGAAAACAATAATATTATATTTGTCTCATTTGATTTTTCAAACCAAGAGAAAGAGGTCTCAACTCACAACACTGTCTAACCCTTTTCCACCTATAACAAACAGTACTGTTGAAACCAAGCAGGACCCTGCGGGGCCCTCTTGGGGTAGAAAATCCTTTCTGTGTCTCCTGCTTCTTGTTTGTAGGGAAAAGGCTTTAGCCTCCTAGACCTTCCCTCCAAAGGGCAGATTCAAACAGTTACTAATTAGGGGAGTGAGGGAATGCAGAAACAAAGGAAAAGCAGTCAAGAAACAATAGTGCAGGCATAAAGCAGAGTCCTAGCTCCTCCTCATGGCATATACATAACAATCTGATGCATATCTCTGAGTTCTTCTGTAAGAACTAAGACCCCCCACCCAGGTAGAGGTTGGTAACTTCAGGCCAAGCACAAGTACGTGGATCCCAGACTGGCTGGAACAAGAAGCCTGAAGACTAAGACTCCTGGCAGTCACCTTGTTACCTCCCCACCAACCAATCAGAAGAAAGTCACACACCCTGCAATGCTCACCCCAAATTTTGCCTTTAAAAACTCTTCCCTGAAAACCACAGGGGAATTCAAATCTTTTGAGCAAGAGCTGCCCATTCTCTTTGCTTGGCCCTTGCAATAAACCTTTCTCTGCTCCAAACTCCATCATTTTGGTTTGCTGGGGCACATGAACTTGGGTTCAATAATACTGCAGACATCAAGAAAAGAAAAATTCACTGGAATGTGAATTAATCAGATGGCAGTTTTAAGACCCTTGCAGAAGATCATGTTAAAGTGATCAGGTTTCTTAGGTTTCATTGTCGTCACCTGCTGTGCTAACTAAGTGTCCAAAACTGTCATGCCTTCTTGGGAATAAAATAACCTATCCCTACACATGCTATTTTAAGTCCTTCCATTTCATCCTGCTTTTGAAATGACTTTATTTTCGGACACCCCAGATGTAATCCCTTCACTGACCACAAAGTGGTTTGTTCTGAAAAATGCTGTAAAGAGCAAATTCTTTGAATCCCTATTTCCTCAGTTGACATGACCAAGCTGTTAGGATTTCTCAGTGACATGTGGCACTTGCATCTGTAACAAGTCATAACCAGAGGAAACTCTGGCAGCATAGTGGTTGCACAATTTAGACTCAACCATTGGAGGAGTTAAGTATTTTGGTCTTGAATTCCAGTGTGGCTTAAGGAATGTTAGCAGTCTTTTTCCATAGTTGTGGTGCACATACAACCCAGTCAATTCCCTTACACAAGGCTTAGTCACTATCCCCTGTATATTTTGTGTGTGGCAAATTCATGTAAACTCATCTTTGTTTGGCTTTTTCCAAACTGTAGTTCATTAAATTCTCTATCGGTGAGTTGTTCCACTTCTTTAGTCTGGGAAAAGTCTTTTCCAGATAGTCATCTGTAATGTTGGCCATTCCTCTTCTTTGCATTAGTACAATTTAACTAGTCATAAAACACCCCAGGGGGTCCATCCAAGTTCCCTTGGAAGCTTCAAAGCCAGGAAGACACAAGGACAAGTTTTTCTTTAATTCCTTTCCACTCCCCACTCCAGAGCCCATGGCTCTCCATGCTGGAGACCCAACCATGATATCAACTCCTGAGCTCCCAGATATACCTGTTCCTAAAAATCCTAATTGCTTCCAATAGCCCAAGACCTTTACTGACTTAACTAGAAATAAGGACAGCCATACTTCTTCCAACTCAAGGTACTTCCCTGTCTCAAGAAGGAGACTGATGGAAGTAGCAATAAAGTTTCTAGAACAAACCTTTCATACCAGCAATCAGGAAAAAAGAAAAGCTCAATACTTAAAATATGGTATTCTGGTAAATACGACCAAGAATTATAGCTTGTAGTTCTCTGTTTCTCACTTACTTGTTGGTCTTATGTAAATCTCCCCATCTCTCGGGGCCTCTCATCTCTAATATCTTTCTAGATCTCAAAGTCTATGATTCTAATGATATAAAAATTCAAGGGGTATAGTAAGGAGATCATTTAATTATTTTTATTTATTTTATTTTTTTCAATGTGGTAAAAACTACATAACACAAAAGTTGCCAGTTGAGTCATTTCAAGTGCACATTTCAATGGTATGAACTACATCTACATTGTGCAATCATCACCATCAGCCGTCTCCAGAACATTTTTCATCTTCCAAAACTAAAATTTTGCACTCATTAAATAACAACTCCATTTCTCCTTGCCTTCAGCCCCTTGCAAACACAATTCTGCTTTCTGTCTCCATGATTTTGATTACTCTATGTATCTCATATATGCAAAATAACATGGTATTTGTCCCTTTTCTGACTGGTTTATTTTACTAGTATAATATCCTCAAGGTTCATCCATGTTGTAGCATGTATTATTAAAGCTGAATAATATTTTATTTTATATAAACACCACTTATCTGTTAACGGAAACTTAGGTTGCGAGAAAATTGATTTTTAAAATTATCTACTATAGTGTTAATTTCCTTCCAGATCATGTTCTTAGCTACATGTCAAAATCACCTAAGGGGTTTTAAAAATACAGGTTACTGGGCTTAACCCTAGATTTACTAAATCAGAATTTCCATAGCAGGGGCCTAGAAATCTGTATTTTAAGAAAACTGAAGGCCTATGTTCTTATCAAAAAGTAATTGTGCATCTGTCCCCTCCTAAAAAAAAAAAGTTTGTGGGATGATCTGAGTACCAGTCTCTATACCACATACAATATAGAACTGCTAACTTAAACATGAAACAAGACAAGAGAAAACACATGTGTGTGGAGGGAGTAGACGAGTCCCTAGTTCTTCTGCCCGGAAGGTAAAGCATTGGAGCTGGACCAGAAACAAGAAAACCCTGGCAGCTATGCATGCTGGGAGACTGTGATTTTCACTGCACTTTTTTGGTTCACAGATTTAAGGACCAAATCATGGAAATAGTATAGAATTGTACCTTGATGCATCAAGCAGCTCTATATGGATGCTAATCAGATACTGAAAACCTTCCAATAGGTAAAGATCCTAGAAAGAGATTCCTCCATAAAAGTAAGTGTAAAGTTAGCAGAGCTGTGTAAAAATCACAGAGACTGTCTGCTGACAATCTCCATTTGGCAAAAATCATTACATTTAAAGAATGAATAAAGAGACAAAAATTAACATGGAATTTATAGACATGACAACACGAGGGAAAGAGAACAGCACATTAAGACTCAGATGATAGAAAATTAGGGAAAGCTGGTCATTCTCAAAGGGATGTCAAAGATATGACTTTTACAAAAGTGGCAAAAAAGAAAAAAGAAAACTCATGCATAATGACAAAACAGGCTATGAATATTAGTTAAGGTGATACTTACTGCTATGACAAATGAAGCCCCACATTTCAGTGGAATAAGAAATAAAACTTTATTGCTCTGGTATGTGAAATCCAAAACAGATGTTCCTGATTAGCAGACAGCTCTCCTCCAATTGGCAATTCAGGGAACTAGGCTCTTTCTACCATGTGGCTTCACCATCTTCAACACACGGCTTTTAAGATTGCCATGGAATGGGAAATAGCATGGGAGACCATACATGGGAGATTTTTATGGGCCAGGTGTGGAAGTGATTTGTATCTGTTCTTCATATACTCCATTAGTAAATTATGCTCACATAACTTCAAGAGGGGCTGAGAAATTGTTGTCTAGTGGGTGCGCAGGAGAAAGGAGAAGCAGATTACGTGAACAGCTAGTCAGTCTCTAGCACCCTGACTACAAAATGTCTACAGAATGAAATGCACATACAACAACCTGAGGAGAATAGAGGGCTGGGGGAGATGAAGTCAAAATAAAAAAGCAATAACAAATGAAAGCCAATGCAGGAAGCAAAGAGGAAAACTGAAATGGCAGGATATGGAACAAACTTATGAAGCCTTCCCAGAACACAGAAGAAGGAGAAAAAGATCTGAAAATAGTAAAAGAAAATGATAGACATGGAAAGCAGAGAGGTGAGAACAGAGATTTTAATTTCAGCCTTGGAGATGCTCTAAAACAAGAAACCAGAAAAAAGAACAGAGAGGAAGTAACAAAGATGTAACTGAAGAAAAAGTTTTAAAACAGGAGACCCAAATATGCAGACATGAATAGCCAACCACGGTTCAGGTAAATGTATTGAAAGAGATCCATGCAAAATGCGCAGTGGAAGAATTTTGGAATTAGAAAGAAAAGGAAAAAGAAATCCAACAAGCACACATGCAAGCAAACAAACCAACAAGAGATTATAAACAAAGCAACAAAATCAGATTGGCAAACATTTTCCTCTGCTACTTGAGATGCCAGGAGACAAGGTTGCAACATCTTTTGATTCTGGTGGAAGGAGGTTTGATGGAAAAAAAAAAAGAATTTTATATGAAGAGTCAATGTATCACTCACTGCTGAGACAGCAGAATAAAGTCCTCAGAAAAGCTAGAATTAAGAAATATTTGACTCAAGTAATCCTTTATAAAGAAAAGAAAGGAAACACAGAACAAAAACAATTTTTTTTTGCTGGATAGCGTACTCTAAATGACAGCCAATCAAATTAAATGCATCAAGCATGGGAGTCTTGTACGTAAAAACTAGTATTGAAAGTAAACATTAAAACACATGAAACAGGAAAAATCAGAATGGTTCAAGATTGCAGAGTAGAAGGACATGTGCTCATTCCCTCTTGTGAGAGCACCAGAATCACAACTAGTTGCTCAACAATCATTGACAGGAAGACACTGCAAATCACCAAAAAAGATACCCCACACCCAAAGACAAAGGAGTAGCCACAATGAGATGGTAGGAGGGGTGCAATCACAATAATATCAATCCCATAACTGCTCGTTGGGTGACCCCCAAACTGGAGAACAATTATACCACAGAAGTCCACCCACTGGAGTGAAGGTTCTGAGCCCCATGTCAGGCTTCTCAACCTGGGGGTCCGGCAACAGGAGTAGGAATTCCCAGAGAATCAGACTTTGAAGTCTAGCGGATTTGATTGCAGGATTTGACAAGACAGGGGAAACAGAGACTCCACTCTTGGAGGGCAAACACAAAGTAATATGTGCATCAGGACCCGGGGAAGGAGCAGTCACCCCATAGGAGACTGAATAAGACGTACCTACTAGTGTTAGAAGGTCTCCTGCAGAAGCTGGGGGGTGGCTGTGGCTCACTGCGAGGACAAGGACACTGGCGGCAGAAGTTCTAGGAAGCACTCCTTGGCGTGAGCCCTCCCAGACTCCACCATTAGCCCCACCAAAGAGCTTGTAGGCTCCAGTGATGGGTCTTGCCTCAGGCCAAACAACCAGCAGGAAGGGAACTCAACCCCACCTATCAGCAGACGAGTGAATTAAACTTTTACTGAGCTCTGCCCACCAGGGCAACACCCAGCTCTACCCACCACCAGTCCTTCCTATCAGGAAGCTTGCACAAGCCTCTTAGATAGCTTCATCCACCAAAGTGCAGGCAGCAGAAGCAAGAAGAACTACAATCCTGCAGCCTGTGGAACAAAAACCACACTCACAGAAAGACAGACAAAATGAAAAGGCAGAGGGCTAAGTACCAGATGAAGGAACAAGACAAAACCCCAGAAAAAAATACTAAATGAAGTGGAGATAAGCAACCTTCCAGAAACAGAATTCAGAATAATGAGAGTGAAGATGATCCAGGATCTCGGAAAAAGAATGGAGGCAAAGATCAAGAAGATGCAAGAAATGTTTAACAAAGAACTAGAAGAATTAAAGAACAAACAAACAGAGATGAACAATACAATAACTGATATGAAAACTACACTAGAAGGAATCAATAGCAGAATAACTGAGGCAGAAGAACGGATAAGTGACCTGGAAGACAGAATGGTAGAAATCACTGTCGCAGGACATAATAAAGAAAAAAGAATGAAAAGAAATGAAGACAGCCTAAGAGACCTCTGGGACAACATTAAATGCACCAACATTCACATTGTAGGGGTCCCATAAGGAGAAGTGAGAGAGAAAGGACCCAAGAAAATGATTGAAGAGATAATAGTCGAAAACTTCCCTAACATGGGAAAGGATATAGCCACCCAAGTCCAGGAAGCACAGAGTGTCCCATACAGGATAAACCCAAGGAGAAAAACACCGAGACACATAGTAATCAAATTGAGAAAAATTATTAAAAGCCAACAAGGGAAAAATGACAAATAACCTATAAGAGAACTCCCATAAGGTTAACAGCGGATTTCTCAGCAGAAACTCTACAAGTCAGAAGGGAGTGGCACAATATATTAAAAGTGATGAAAGGGAAGAAACTACGACCAAGATTAGGCAAGGATCTTTTTCAGATTTGATGGAGAAACTAAAAGCTTTACAGACAAGCAAAAGCGAACAGAATTCAGCATCACCAAACCAGCTCTACAACAAATGCTAAAGGGACTTCTCTAAGGGGGAAACACAAGGGAAGAAAAGGACCTACAAAAACAAACCCAAAACATATAAGAAAATGGTAATAGGAACATACATATCAATAATTACCTTAAATGTGAATGGATTAAATGCTCCAACCAAAAGAAACAGGCTCACTGAATGGATACAAAAACAAGACCCTTGGGCTTCCCTGGTGGCGCAGTGGTTGAGAGTCCGCCTGCCGATGCAGGGGACACGGGTTTGTGCCCCGGTCCGGGAAGATCCCACATGCCACAGAGCGGCTGGGCCCGTGAGCCATGGCCACTGAGCCTGCGCGTCCGGAGCCTGTGCTCCGCAACGGGAGAGGCCACAGCAGTGAGAGGCCCATGTAATGCAAAAAAAAAAAAACAAAAACAAGACCCACATATATGCTGTCTACAAGACACCCAATTCAGACCTAGGGACACATACAGACTGAAACTGAGGAGATAGAAAAAGATATTACAAGCAAATGGAAATCAAAAGAAACCTGGGGGCTTCCCTGGTGGCGCAGTGGTTGAGAGTCCGCCTGCCGATGCAGGGCACACAGGTTCGGGCCCCGGTCCGGGAGGATCCCACATGCCGTGGAGTGGCTGGTCCTGTGGGCCATGGCCGCTGGGCCTGCGCGTCCGGAGCCTGTGCTCCGCAACGGGAGAGGCCACAGCAGTGAGGGGCCCACGTACCACAAAAAAAAAAAAAAAAAAAAGAAACCTGGAGTAGCGATACTTATATCAGATAAAATAGATTTTAAAATAAAGAGTGTTACAAGAGACAAGGAAGGACACTACATAATGATCAAGGGATCAATCCAAGAAGAAGATACAACAATTATAAATATATATGCACCAAACCTAGGAGCACCTCTGTACATAAGGCAAATGCTAACAGCTCTAAAAGAGGAAATCGACAGTAACACAATAATAGTGGGGGCTTTAACACCTCACTTACACCAATGGACAGATCATCCAAACAGAAAATTAATAATGAAACGCAAGCTTTAAATGACACAATAGACCAAATAGATTTAATTGGTATTTACAGGACATTCCATCCCAAAACAGCAGATTACACTTTCTTCTCAAGTGCACATGGAACATTCTCCTGGATAGATCACATCTTGTGTCACAAATCAAGCCTCAGTAAATTTAAGAAAATTGAAATCATATCAAGCATCTTTTCCGACCATGATGCTATGAGATTAGAAATCAATTGCAGGGGAAAAAACGTAAAGAAACACAAACACATGTAGGCTAAACAATACGTTACTAAATAACCAAGAGATCACTGAAGAAATCAAAAAGGAAATTAAAAAGTACCTAGAGACAAATGACAACAAAAACATGGTGATTCAAAACCTGTGGGATGCAGCAAAAGCAGTTCTAAGAGGGAAGTTTATAGCAATACAATCCTACCTCAAGAAACAAGAAAAATCTCAAATAAACAATTAACCTTACATCTAAAGGAACTAAAGAAAGAAGAACAAACAAAACCCACAGTTAGTAGAAGGAAAGAAATCATAAAGATCACAGCAGAAATAAATGAAATAGAAACAAAGAAAACAATAGCAAAGCTCAATAAAACGAAAAGCTGGTTCTCTGAGAAGATAAACAAAATTGATAAACCTTTAGCCAGACTCATCAAGAAAAAGAGGGAGAGGACTCAAATCAATAAAATCAGTAATGAAAAAGGAGAAGTTGCAACAGACGCCACAGAAATACAAAGCATCCTAAGAGACTACTACAAGCAACTCTATGCCAATAAAATGGACAACCTGAAAGAAATGGACAAATGCTTAGAAGAGTATAACCTTCCAAGACTGAACCAGGAAGAAATAGAAAATATGAACAGATCAATCACAAGTAATAAATTGAAACTGTGATTAAAAATCTTCCAACAAACCAAAGTCCAGGACCAGATGGTTTCTCAGGTGAATTCTATCAAACATTTAGAGAAGAGCTAACATCCATCCTTCTCAAACTCTTCCAAAAAACTGCAGAGGAAGGAACACTCCCAAACTCATTCTACAAGGCCACCATCACCTTGATACCAAAACCCGACAAAGGTACTACAAAAAAAAGAAAATTACAGACCAATATCACTGATGAATATAGATGCAAAAATCCTCAACAAAATACCAGTAAACAGAATCCAACAATGCATTAAAAGAATCATACACCATGATCAAGTGGGATTTATCCCAGGGATGCAAGTATTCTTCAATATATGCAAATCAATCAACGTGATACACCATATAAACAAACTGAAGAATAAAAACCATATGATCATCTCAATAGATGCAGAAAAAGCTTTTGACAAAATTCAACACCCACTTATGATAAAAACTCTCCAGATAGTGGGCATAGAGGGAACCTACCTCAATATAATAAAGGCCATAAATGACAAACCCACAGCAAACATCATTCTCAATGGTAAAAAACTAAAAGCATTTCCTCTAAGATCAGAAACAAGACAAGGATGTGCATTCTCACCACTATTATGCAACATAGTTCTGGAAGTCCTAGCCATGGCAATCAGAGAAGAAAAAGAAATAAAAGAAATACAAACTGGACAAAAATAAGTAACTGTCACTGTTTGCAGATGACATGATACTATATGTAAATAATCCTCAAGATGCCACCAGAAAACTACTAGAGCTAATCAATTAATTTGGTAAAGTTCCAGGATACAAAACTAATGCACAGAAATGTCTTTCATTCGTATACACTAACAACGAAAGATCAGAAAGAGAAATTAAGGAAGCAATCCCATTCACCACTACAACAAAAAGAATAAAATACCTAGGAATAAACCTACCTAAGGAGACAAAAGACCTGTATGCAGAAAACTATAAGACACTGATGAAAGGAATTAAAGATGACACAAAAAGATGGAGAGATATACCATCTTCTTGGATTGGAAGGATCAATATTGTGAAAATGACTATACTACCCAAAGCAATCTACAGATTCAATGCAATCCCTATCAAATTACCAATGGCATTTTTTTACAGAACTAGAACAAAAAATCTTAAAATTTGTATGGAGACACAAAAGACCCCAAATAGCCAAGGAAATCTTGAGGGGAAAAAAAAGGAGCTGGAGGAATCAGGCTCCCTGACTTCAGACTATACTACAAAGCTACAGTAATCAAGACGCTATGGTACTGGCACAACAACAGAGATATAGATCAATGGATCAGGATAGAAAGCCCAAAGATAAACCCATGCACCTATGGTCAACTAATCTATGACAAAGGAGGCAAGGATATACAATGGAGAAAAGACAGTCTCTTCAATAAGTGGTGCTGGGAAAACTGGGCAGCTACATGTAAAAGAATGAAATTAGCACACTTCCTAGCACCATACACAAAAATAAACTCAAAATGGATTAAAGAGCTAAATGTGAGACCGGACACCATAAGAGTCTTAGAGGAAAACATAGGAAGAACCCTCTTTGGCATAAATCACAGCAAGATCTTTTTTGACCCACCTCCTAGAGTAATGGAAATAAAAACAAAAATAAACAAATGGGACCTAATGAAACTTAAAAGCTTTTGCACAGCAAAGGAAACTATAAATTTGATGAAAATTCTCAATAACAATGAAAGCAAAGACTGAAAGACATTGAGAATCTGGGAGGAATTAGCACTAGCTAAAAGATGGTAGAGCTGTAGTTCCTGACACACACTCTACCTTGGCTTCATGGAACAACATTCCAAAGAATGAGCTTCCTGCCTCTGCCTCTAGCCATCCATGTACTCAGAGTGGGATGAATTGGGAGATTGGGATTGACATATGTACACTAATATGTATAAAATAGATAAGTAATAAGAACCTGCTCTATAAAAAATAATAAATAAAAATCAACAAAAATAAGCATGAAAAATCAAAAAATAAAATAAAATTAAAAAAAAACACATGAAACATAGCTCAGAATTTTTAAAATGTTTGCTTATAAAGGTGAATGCAAATGTTCAAAATAATTAAAGGAAACATATAATATAAAACAATGTAGTTACACTAATCTAGCTTATATTACCAGAAACTAGGAAGTGATTATAGGGATGAGAGGTGGGCTGGGGAAAGAGTGAAAATATGCACTAGTCTTTAAAATGCACCTTTCAGTCTTGATGTTAGAAAGAATATTAGGGAACTTTGGGTTAAAAGGATGCTTTTAAAGTTTAAAGTTAATGACAAGTATAATTTCAAATAGGATAGGAATTCTGGCTTAGAGAGAATCTGGGTGACAATCCCCATTCATCCTCTTTTAATTTCTAACTAAATAGCTGTTGAAAACAAAATTTGATGAGAATTCTCAATAACAATGAAAACAAAGACTGAAAGATAATTAGAATCTGGGAGGAATTAGCACTAGGTAAAAGACAGTTGGTGGAGCTGTACTTTCTGACACACACTCTACCTTGGCTTCATGGAACAAAATTCCAAAGAATGAGCTTCCTCCCTCTACCACCATCCATCCATTTACTCCGAGTCCCAGGACCTATAACCACCAGGACACTGCAAATACCCCTCTCTACCCATTGAGAGATGTGCTCTAAAGCAAAGTAACCTCTGTCTAATTCCAGATACTGTAAACTCCTGAAAAACAATCAGCCACAAAGTAAAAGACAATTTCTGGGTGCGGTGCATTTTCTGAGACAAGTAGTCCTGATAGACACAGTACTTGGGTAGGAAAGGGCGGAGACACAGTGCACGCCTATAATATAATTTTTCAGACACTGCTATCAGTTTAAATGAACAATAAGCTAATGGTGGGGGCAGAAGGAAGAAAGGAAAAAAAACCAAAAAGAAAACCCACCTAGAACAGAGCAGAGATATACTCCATAGAAGCAAGCAATATAGAAACAGGGACATATTCACAAATTGTGGAGATGAACCTGCCATAAAGCTAGAGATCTGAACAATGATGAGAAGAGTGAGATGACTGTGTAACCCACCTGGTTCCACCAAGTTATAAAATATGGAAGGAGGGAAACTAAGAAGAAAGTGACAACAAAGAGCCTATAAAAAAAGTATTGCAGGGGCTTCCCTGGTGGCGCAGTGGTTGAGAGTTCGCCTGCCGATGCAGGGGACGCGGGTTCGTGCCCCGGTCCGGGAAGATCCCACATGCCGCGGAGTGGCTGGCCCGTGACCCATGGCTGCTGAGCCTGCGCGTCCGGAGCCTGTGCTCCGCAATGGGAGAGGCCACAGCAGTGAGAGGCCCGCATAGCGCAAAAAAAAAAAAAAAAAAAACAAAAAAAAAAAAAAAAAAAAAAAGTATTGCAGAAGGAAAAGGATAAAGACATCATGATTGGGACTTCAAGGTAGATTGAAAACATAGTTACCTCTGCTTTCTCTTGATATCCCAGTCAAAATATTTAAAGGAATTTGAAACACGAACACACACACACACACAAACACACACACACACACACACACACACACACGGCATTAACTTAAATTCAAGAGAACAAAGGGAAAAAAGATAAGAGTAGACGAGAAATAGGAACAAAAATTTGAAAACTGAAAAGCAGAGAAACGAGAAGTATCTAAGCCTGCAAGGGTGCTGATGGTGAGGAACAGGTAAATATACAAGCCAGTTGGCGCCACAGGAACCCAGAAAGTCTTCAGGCTTTTATAGGTTAGAATTTAGAGCAGAAGTGTTGCTTAAAAGTATATGAAGGAAGCAGATATACCCTAAACTCTGTGAAGCCTGGCAAACACTCACCCCTAACTGGCCAAGGTAAATGCTGTGGACAAGCTGGACCAGAAATTCTGGACTTAGGAATTCTAAGAGCAGAGCTAGAGTTCTGTAACATAAGAACTGAAAGATCAAACCAAGAGGTCCAACATATACAACTGTGACACTCAGGCCCCCTCCCTTCTACTTGGCTCTAAAACATGGCAGGGATTTATGTCAGAGTGTTCTGACTATATTTTCCTCTAAGAGTTTTATAGTGTCTGGTCTTACATTTAGGCCTTTAATCCATTTTGAATTTATTTTTGTGTATGGTGTTAGGAAGTGGTCTAATTTCATTCTTTTACATGTAGCTGTCCAGTTTTCCCAGCACCACTTATTGAAGAGGCTGCCTTTTCTCCATTGTATATTTTTGCCTCCTTTGTCAAAGATAAGGTGACCGCAGGTGCGTGAGTTTGTACCATGAAATATTAGCTACAAAAAGGAATTAAATTGAGTTATTTGTAGTGATGTGGATGGAGCTAGAATCTGTCATACAGAGTGAAGTAAGTCAGAAAGAGAAAAACAAATACTGTATATTAACGCATATACATGGAAAATAGAAAAATGGTACTGATGAACTTAGTGGCAGGGCAGGAATAGAAACGCAGACATAGAGAACCGACTTGTGGACACAGGAGGGGAAGGGGAGGCTGGGGTGAACTGAGAGAGTAGCATGGACATATATACACTACCAAATGTAAAATAGCTAGCTAGTGGGAAACTGCTGCATAGCACACAGAAATCAACTCGGTGCTTTGTGATGACCTAGAGGGGTAGGATGGGGAGTGTGGGAGGGCGGCTCAAGAGGGAGGGGATATGGTGATATATGTATACATATAGCTGATTCACTTTGTTATACAGCAGAAACTAACACAACATTGTAAAGCAATTATAATCTAATAAAGATGTAAAAAAATTTTATTTTTTAAATGGCAGCCACACTTATGCCCTATAGGCAGGGATTGGAGTCCTCACTGGGGAAACACACCTGCTCAAGAGATAAGATGTACAGGTACTGACAGTTGGGGATCCTCCCAGAAACATGTCTGAATCTCTGTCCACTCCAACTTTAGTGAAGCTGTTACTTGAAAAGCCTCTCTCACACTGCACACAGCTACAATCAGCTTTAAGTGGCCAATCACGGGAGGTTGAGGAGAATCCCAAATATTGAGGCTAAGATACACAAACAGAAACAAAGAAACTCAGGGGAGCTAGAGACAACAGAAGTAAATTTTTTGAAAAAATAAAAATTAAATCCTCAAAAAGGTGAGAGAAATATTGACTCCAAAAGGAAAAAAACACAGAAATCTATTTTAAAAAGATATGTTCAGGGAAACACAAAGAAGCTTCTGGATATTAAGGATTTGATAAGATAAATGCAAAATTCAATTAAAATGTCAAAAGAAAAGTTGAGAAAATCTGCCAGGAAGGACCAAAAGGACAAAAGATGGAAAATAGGGAAAACATAAGAATATTAGAGATAAAAACCAGGAATGGTCAATATCCAAGTAAAGAAAGGACAAGAAAGATTAGAGAAAATATAAAAGAGAAAAATATCAAATTAAAATATAAATTTCTAGACCCAGATAGCATGATCTCCCATATTGAAGGTCTACTTCACACAACTAAATGAATGAACAGACACTTCCCAAGTTACTTGGTTGTGACATTCAAGAACCTCAGAGATGAAGATCCTAAAAGCCTCCCAAAAGTAACACTAGACTCCACAAATAAATATAGTGAGGACGCCAAATTATAAAAGAAAAATATTTGGAAACTGTAATTCTATATCCTGCCACAGGAGCAAAAAAGTGTGAGGGTAGAATAACAAAAAAATTTTTTTTGACCTGTGAATTCTCAAAATGTTACTTCACTTACAACCCTTCTTAGAAGTTCCTGGAAAATAAGCTCTACTGAAGCAAGGAAAGAAACTAAGGAAGAGGTATACAAGAGTCCAGGAAAGAAAGGGTTCAAAACAGTAAAGTGAATTCTGATGAAGGGGGTGATGATGGTGATGATGGTGAAGGGGAATTTAACATAGCGGGAAAGCAAAGTCTCAAGATGATAGCTGTGCTGCTGGTCCAGAGAGCACACAGTCCCAATCAAGGTAGGAGGGATTCCAGAAAGGACATCTCCAGGAGATAAATAAGACTGAGAAATTGAGAGGAGATCAATCTTCAGTGAAAATATTTAGGTATGAATTAATGATAAAAATGAAAATCAATCAAATAATAAGCATTAGGGAGAGCAAAACAATTGTATTTATGTGATATTACATGGCTAATGAGGGATATATACATAGTCATGATAATGTAAACATTAAATACTGATTGATAGAAAGATTATAAAAATACTCTTTTGGGATATGCGGGGAGAGGTATATTAGAGAGATAATATTAAGGAGATAATCCTCATATTCCAAAGTATGACGATAAAGACAAAACAATAAATTAAAGAGATAGCAATATAAGCATGTTCTTTAAACCAAGAAGGTAATTACCAGAAGAAACTAAATGAAAGAGTTCAGAAGTGTTGTCCTTGGACAGCAAAAATTAAATGGTCAGAGTCAAGCCAAAATGAGGCAAAGAATTACTTTCCTTTGCTGTAAACTTCTTTAGGCTATCTGTCATTTTAATGAGAATATTAAATATAATTTAATAAGAAAAAGGATGTAATTGTATGAGAAAATATCTGAATGATACAGAAGAAGAGTGTATCTCTGAAACGATCTAATACAGGATTCAAAAGAACTTTTCAGGAAAATGCTCAGCATCTTCAACTAAGAACAAGATAAAACCTCTATAAACAAGATTAGAAAAATCATAAGTAAAAAAAAAAAGATAGAAAAGACAACTGGAAATTAGAAAGGACTGAAACAGAGCTAACAACATGAGAGATGAATAAAAATCAACATTGGAAACATTATGTAAGGAACATAAGAACTGCTGCAGAAAATGGAAACAATATTATGGAGAACAAAGAGCCATCCAAGAAGATGGAGAAAAAGGGCAATAAGGATGAAAATGATAGATGGATCATGGAGATTGAGGTCAGAGAAGAGGACCAATATAAGACACAGTGTTCATAAAGAAAAGCTCAAAATAAATAAAAGTAATAACCAGAGCCTGCAATGGGCTGAATGTTTATTTCCCCCCAAAATTCACATGCTGAAACCAAACCCCCAATGGGATGGTATTTGGAGGTGAGGGCCTTTGGGAAGTGATGTGTGATTAGATTTGGGAAAGGGATTAGTGCCCTTATAGAAGAGGTCTGGGAGTACTCTGGACCCTTCCGCTGTGAGAAGTTATAGCAATGCCACAGCTGTCTATGAACAAGAAAGCATACAACCAGAAAGATGTCTTTCCTCACCAGACACTGAATCTGCCAGCACCTTGATCTTGGACTCCCCAGCCTCCAGAACTGTGAGAAATAAAGTTATGTTGTTTATAAGCCACTTAGTCTATGGTATTTTGTTACAGCAGCCTGGACAGACTAATACAAAGCCTTTATAGAACAAACTATTCTGAGCTGAAGGAAATAACCTCTGTATGTATGTTAAAAGGCTCACTCTATTGTAGAAAATTATCAATAAAAAGCACACCCTTGAAAAAGTTTTACCAAAAAAAGGAGGAAGAAGAAAGATCCTATAAATAATCAGGAAGAAAATATATGTTCCCTTAAAAAGAATGACGGTCAATGGTCAAGGATAATAGTCAATAAAGCAATGTCCAGAGAATATTAACGGAATAAGGGTGTAACCCCCCAATTTTATACCTTGCCAATTTGTAGCTCATACGTTAGGGCAGAAAAAGACACACTCTCTCTCTCTCTTTTTTTTTTTTTGATTTAAGTATAGTTGATTTACAATGTTGTGTTAGTTTCTAGCGTACAGCAAAGTGATTCAGTTATACATATGTATACATATTCTTTTCCATTATGGTTTATTACAGGATATTGAATATAGTTCCGTGTGCTATACAGTAGGACCCTGTTGTTTACCTATTTTATGCATAATAGTTTGCATCTGCTAACCCCAAACTCCTAATTTATCCCTCCTCCACCCCCTTTCCCCTTTGGTGACCATAAGTTTGTTTTCTAAAGACATTCTCATTTATCATATCACTGTTCACCTTATTAGTTTCATGGGACTTCTGGAATAAATTACCACAATGTTCGTGGCTTAAAACACCAGAAATTTATTTTCTCACAGTTCTGAAAGCCAAAAGTTCAAAATTAAGGTGTCAGCTAGGCCACGTGCCCTCGGGAGGCTCAGAGGAAGAACTACTCCTTGCCTCTCCCAGCTTCTGATGGCTGCCAGCCATCCTTGGGGTTCCTTGGCTTATAGCTCCATCAGTCCAATCTCTGCCTCTTTCTTCCTACTGTCTTCTCCTCTTCATGTCTGTCCAAACTCCCTCAGCCTCCCTGTAATAAGGAGACATGTGATTGCATTGGGCTCACCTGGATAATCCAGGATTCCTTCTTCCTCAGCTTCACCACATCTTTTGCCATACGAGGCAATATTTGATCTTTTGCCATATAAGGTAATGATCACAGGTTCTGGGGATTAGGATGTGGATATATCTTTGGGGCCACCATTCAGCCCACTACACCACCTATGTTAACTTCTTGAAAAAAACATTACTTGCAAATATCTGCCGACTGATTAAGAGTAAAATCAAGAGCTCATGAATAAGAAAATTGTGGTATAAAAGTATTGGTAGATAAAATATGATTTTCTAAATAATTGTTCAAAATCTATCTTCCTATTCAACAAAATACAGAAAAATAATTCTTAAGATAGAATGTCTATAAAGAAAAAAATAACAATTGTCTGTACATTAAGCCCACGTTATTTTACATGTTAGGAATTATGAACCCTATGAATGTGCTCCTATCCAAAAATTATTTTAGGGACTTCCCTGGTGGTACAGTGGTTAAGAATCCACCTGCCAATGCAGAGGACACGGGTTCGAGCCCTGGTCCGGGAAGATCCCACATGCCACAGAGCAACTAAGCCCGTGTGCCACGACTACTGAGCCTGCGCTATAGAGCCTGCAAGCCACAACTACTGAGCCCACATGCCACAACTACTGAAGCCTGCATGCCTAGAGCCTGTGCTCTGCAACAAGAAAAGCCACCACGATGGGAAGCCCACGCACCACAATGAAGAGTAGCCCCACTCGCCACAAATAGAGAAAGCCTGTGCGTGGCAACAAGACCCAATGCAGCCGAAAATAACTAACTAAATAAATTTATATAAAAAATTATTTTAAAAGAGATGAATATTTTGGAAAAAGAGCTTAAATTCTCATCTCATACTATAAACACAAATTTTAAGTTAACTGAATATTTAAATGCAAAATCTGAAACTACGGCACCCTTGAAAATTGTTAATGAACTTAATTTTATTACGCACAAGAGCATTTAAACTATGTAGTCATTTGAAGAATGAAGTTTTTATATAATTGGCTACATAAAAAATTGCTTTCTATGCACTTAAAACCAAATTGTTTGCAAACTGAAAAACAAACAGGAAAATGTTTATAAAAATGATGAAACAGTGCAAGTATTCTTATTACATGTCAGGAACTCTTTACCTATGAGAGAAACACCTAACATTCTTTTAGAAGACTTGGTAAAAGACAAGAAAAAACAATTCACTAAATTTATGAACAAAATAGTCTAATAATAATTCAATTTTATTAGTAAGAATCCTTTGATTTTTACATTTCACTCATTGGCACACTGGTTCTTTCAATTTTTTTTTTTTAAGTAAACAGCCATTTCAAATCGAAGTGGGTTTTGTTCTTATTTTCTATAATTTTCAAGACAGAGAAGACTTCCAGGGCTGTGGTAGAGAGAAGAGAGAACTGAGGAAGATATAATGCCCTAGAGAGTGGGATGACATTTGGATAGATGGGAGGTACAGGTCAGGGCAGTAGTTTGCGTGCTTGACTGAAGCATCTGCAGAGATTCTATGCAAACGCAAGGTGTTACTACCTCACTGATGCACTTGAAAGTATTTTATATAGGGATTTTCAGTGAAACGCATGCATAGAGTAGACGTTAGTAATACCAAAAAAATATATTTCAAATCTAATGAAGATAACCCTTGGCTCCTTATCATAGGAGAATCATAGGCTCTCTAGATGAGAAGGGATTTCAAATGCCATTTATTGTCTATTTCAATAACTTTCTTACAACTTTCCTTCCTACACAACTTTACCAGAACCAAAACTGAAAAGCCACAATTTATGTCTTGCTTTTCCAGAACCATGAGTATTATAAATTAATATTATATCTTCAAAATCTTAATAAAGAGATTCGAAGGTTGAAAGGAATAAAAAAGAGGTACTTTTTAGTCTGGAGCCCATGACTGTCAAAAATGCATCAAGGATGATGGCAAACATTTTCAACATTTGCTTCTTCTTCCTGGAATATGTCATCATTATCATAATAAATCTTTTGACCATTAAATAGGCTCTTTACTGCATGGGTTGCAATTTACCACAAGTTAGACTGAATTTAATAAAAACAGAGCAAATAACATGTAGAAAACATATGACATGTTTACCTTATTTAATCAGGTGTTAGGAATTTCCTCAAGCCTCAGAGGATTACACTAAATATGCAAAATATGAAACACCTTTTCCAAGAACATAGCCACTATCAATAAAATAGATGCTATGGGAATTACAGGGCCCACCAGTTTGCAACTCTGGAAAATGAAGAATAAACCATATTGCTGGTGGTTAGAAATGTCCTTAACAGAGAAGTTAGTTATGCAAAATTTATTTTAAACTTTTAGTTATCAAAAGTAACCACAAAAGCATAATTCAGTGGAATGTTTTTAGACATTAAAGCTGGTAACATGCTACTGAAAGAATGAGACACAAAACATATCTCAGTGAAGATTAAGGAAAACATTTTTGTTAGAAAACCTGTTGACCTCATCGAGTGGGTTTAATATTTAAATGTGACGGACTCGGAGGAAAATGAACTACAAACACTGTGTAACAGTAAAAAATAACAGATGGTGAGAAAAATCATGCATAAAATTTTCCTCTGCTAGTGCTTGTATAGATTGTGAATGAAAGGCAAACTATATTTAGGGAATTCCCTGGCGGTCCAGTGGTTAGGACTCTGCACTTCCACTGCAGGGGGACCGGGTTCACTCCCTGGTCAGGGAACTAATCCTGCAAGCCACATGGCTTGGCCAAAAAACAACAACACAAAAAAACGATTATGTATAGAATTGCAACAT
The DNA here is from genome assembly GCF_008692025.1 of Phocoena sinus. NCBI lineage: Eukaryota > Metazoa > Chordata > Mammalia > Artiodactyla > Phocoenidae > Phocoena > Phocoena sinus. The sequence continues at coordinate 75,464,645 of NC_045774.1, forward strand.
AAAGAGGAAGGGACCTAATATATTGAACACCTGGAATCATCCGTAATCTGGGCCCAGGGTTATAGATATACATTAACATTTGGTAGTTTTATTCTCAGAGGTGTCATTGACCTTGATGAGATGGGGCTTATCCAGTGTAGGAAGTTATACCTTATTCAAAAGGGATGTAAGAATAACAGTGAATGTCACAAACGCAGGCATCTTTACAGCAGGCCATACAAATAAGGTGAAATGAGGTTAGAAAGCACCTAAGAGAGACAGAAAAAAATACCCGATCATTTTGTATTCCTGGACTATATACCTACCCTCCAGAACTAAGATAACAATAAGATTTTCCTGATACAGATTGAAAAAGGAGAAAGGAAAACTCTATTAGCAGATGACACGATCCTGTATGTAGAAAATCCTAAGGAATCCACTAAACAACTATTAGAACTAATAAATGAGCTTAGCAAAGTTGCAAGATATAAGATCAATCACAAAAATCACTTGTACTTCTATACAATAAACAGTCCAGCATCACTTTGCTGTACACATGAAATCAACACAACATTGTAAATCAGCTATACGCCAGTATAAAATAAAAGTTTTCAAAAACAGTCCAAAAATGAAATTAAGGAAACAATTTTATTCACACTAGCATCAAAAAGAATAAAATAGGAACAAGTTATCAAAAGAAGTATGAAATGTATACTCTGAAAACTACAAAACGTTGTCAAAAAAAATTAAAGACCTAACTAAATGGAAAAACATCTTATGTTCATGGATCTAAGGGCTTAATATTAAGATGGCAAAAAAAAAAAAAGATGACAATACCCCCCCCCCAAACGAATCCACAATCCTTGTGAGAATCCCACCTGACTTCTGTGTAGAAATGGACAGATTCTAAAATTCACATGTATTGCAAGTGACTTGAAATAACCAAAACAATCCTGAAAAAGAACAACAAAGTAGGAGGAATCACACCTCTCCATTTCAAAACTTACTACAAAGCATGAGTAATCAAAAACAGTGTGGTGTTCGCAAACGGACAGACATAGAGATCAATGGAATAGAATTGAGTGTCCAGAAATAAACCCATGCATCTATGGTCAACCGGTTTTTGACAAGGGTGTCGGGGCCATCCAATGATGAAACAATAATCTTCTCAACAAATGGCGCTGGGACAGATGGATAACCACATGCAAAAATATACAACCTCACACCACATACAAAAATAAACTCAAAATTGATTAAAGCCTTAAATGTAAGAAACTGTAAAACTCTTAGAAAAAAAACATGGGCGTAAAACTTCACGGCCTTAGGTTTGGTAAATGACTATTAGATATGATACCAAAAGCACGAGCAACGCGAGAAACAAATAGATAAACTGGACTTCAAAATTTAAAAGTTTCACGCTTCGAAGTACACTATGAAAAAAAAGTGAAAAGATAATCCACAGAATGGGAGAAATCTGATATGTAAATCATGTATCTGATAAAGGACTTGTATCTAGAATATATAAAGGACTCCTCCAACTCAATATTAAAAAGAGAATCCAATTAAAAATAGAGTCTGAATAGACCTTTCTTATGTCCCTCTGTCACCCCACTCCCATTAAGAAGTAATTTTTTACTCTATCAAGACAAGCTACTCTTCAAATTCTTAAATTCCTCTATAATCCATGTCACATCCCAATTCTTCACTATTCCACACTGCTCAGTCTTTGAAAATGTCTTGTCCTTTTACAGCTAAAGAAATGCAAAAATATCATGCAACATCTATCAATGTCTAAATCCCCTTAGGAATTTTGTGTTTCACAAGTCCTCTGAGGATGCCCTCTCTGGTCTTTATACCAACTTTCCAAGAAGTAAGACTGTCTAAGCCTCACTTTCTCCTCCCCACAGGGACCTGGTTTCTTCCTCTTCTGACCTCATTTTAAACACTATATTATTCTGTATTTTATACAATATAGAACTATATACTATACTGTATTCTCTGTTAATTATTCATATGCCTATGTTATTTTAACCTCAAAGAGGATTCCTTTTTTATGGTAGGAGTTATTCCTTTTACTGCTGTTTTATAACAGTGCTAAATGCAGCAAAAATTTCATCAAGTTTTTTGAACTGATTAGCATCTTACCTTATTGGCTTTGATGTTGCATAATGAAATGTCACAGGACTGTTAAGACTGTTTAAAGGAATAGTGTAAAATAGTTTGGGGTACCCTCAAATTAGAAGATTACCACGAATGAAATATATCTTAGAACAGCCTAGAAGTAAGACTTATTTGAAATCTGACTTTCAAATTTCACAAATAACTAGCACTTTTATTTCTGCCAGAATGCATATTTGGATGAAGAGGTTGATACTGGATTCAAAGTTGGCTTCCTATTTCTTGTGCCTAATAGCTCTCTGGGCAACCTTTGGAAGCCACATGTTATTTTGGCATTTCTTTGGATTTATTATACAAGTAGCACATTATTTCCAGTGCCTGGGCCATCTGAAATAAGTAAAAATTCTACCTCCGTGTTGCAAGCAGTTAATGACCGCCTGAGCCCCAGTTAAGCAAGAAGGCAGCTTAGTCTTTCCACTTGCCAAACCTAGAGCAAAGATGGCTAGCAACTGGCTTGGAGGGTCCCATGAAAACAGAAACTGACTTGAATCTCCCTTAAATAGAAACTAAATACCAGCATAAGGTTTGAAATAATCTCAACCCCTATAGTTCTTTATTAGTTCTGTTTGTCTTTTTGTTGTTATTGTTGTTTTTAATACTCTTGAACCTTTCTTGGGTTCTAGTCTGAACTGGAAGCGCCAGAAAAACAACACAAAATACTGCCATTGTTTTTATGTTCTATCCAGAAGTGGGAAGCACTGAAAATATCAAGATACCATAATTAAAGTCCATCCAATTACAATTCTTGCAACAAAGAGTACAAATAGCAAGACAGTAGCCAATGTGGCTTTGAAAGGGATAAAGTCTGAGGTCCACTGGCAGAGTTTTTTTTAAGTACACATATATAAAAATCTGGAAATAGAAAAGAAGAAATGAAACTGCTTCTTCAAGAATGATTGAAAGGCAAAGTTGTGAGCACATGTAAGTGAAAGCTACTCCAAGCCCCAGCATCCATTTTAACTATTAATATCAATGCCTTTTCTGTTAAAAGCTTTCAGTGAGTGTTAAGTAGAAATGGATGGTTAAATGTTATATTAATTCACTGCTTCTGTACAATGTCTTGAATATATACTATAAGAATAATTTTTAAAGTGGAAGAGAATAGAAATAGAGACATGGGTATCTACCCGCAGAACAGGCAGCTCCTGAATGGCTGAGATTGAAGGCTGCAAATTTGTAACTGGGAGCAGATTTTCAGAATGAACAATAAAGTGGTGTGTGCCGGGCAGCTACTACATTATCAGCCCTGTGCACACTGAGGACCAACTGACTGAGAATTTTGGTTTTAGTAGCAGAAGCAGGAAGGAACAGCTTTAGGAGGAAAATGATGGCTTTCGTTTTAGATATGTTGTGTGTTGAGAGGGGTTCGGCAGGCACTTGGATATTCAGAGCCTGGGGAAAACCTGGGAGCTAGAGATAGAGATATAGATTGAATCTCTAAGGGTGAATAGAATCTAGAAAGAGAAGTAGATAACAGAATTAGACATGACACGGATAGGTGAATGGATGAAAGAGAGAAACCAGAAAGAGTCTAGGGCCAGCTTCATGGGCGTGACCCGTGCTGTCTCAAGGGCTCCAAGCCCAGTGAAATGCTCTACTACTACAGTCTCAAAATTCTTATAATTTGATCTCTGAATTTGTGTCTGTAACAAAAGTTGGATGGGACCATGGAGCACACGAGTAAGGAAAGGAACTACGCACCCTATACATGTTCACGCTTCCTCGCCTTCCCGTCACATGTCATGCTGACTCTCGACACAGAGTTCCAGGGCCCGCGATGTGTAGGAGAGAGTTCTGCAAGACTCCAAATAAATACCAGGCGATCTTCGACTGAGGAAGAGCGACGGGAGGAAGACTGAAAGCCCCAAGAGGCCATGATTTCTGTTCAAACAAGAATTTGCTGGTTTGAAAGAAACCGATGCCATTCTAAGAAACATGAACAACCATGAAACCTTCTTATACCCTGTCTTACTTGTGTTACCTCCTTGTATTAGCCAAAAATAACGACACAGAAGGAAAGGGAGCGCTAAGGCGACCCACATTTCCTTTCTTTCAGTCCTTCCTTACTCGCCAATGGTAGGGTGTCGGTAGCATGTGTGTATATCAAAAAGTGAATTTTAAAAACAGCAGTTTGTTTTGTGCAGTGATTCCACTGTTCTGGTGAGAATGAAATACATATGCGTGTATCAGCTAAAAAAATCCTAATTGCGTAATTTCAATGATTCTACATGTAAACTAAATGCTCTTAAATCTGCATTTAAAAACTGGTGTAGAATATAAAGATAAATGGTAAAATTCATGCTAAAAATTTTTAATTTACATTTTTCTTTAGAATGACATTAAATAGCAATAGCAAATTTTTTGTTGTTGTTTTTTTGTGGTACGTGGGCCTCTCACTGCTGTGGCCTCTCCCGTTGTGGAGCACAGGCTCCGGACACGCAGGCTCAGCGGCCATGGCTCACGGGCCTAGCCGCTCCGCGGTACGTGGGATCTTCCCGGACCGGGACACGAACCCGTGTCCCCTGCATCGGCAGGCGGACTCTCAACCACTGCGCCACCAGGGAAGCCCAGCAATAGCAAATTAAAAGATACCATCACAAGTGAAGAGAGAAACTGCATGAGAAAGGAAAAAGCTTTATATTTGAGTGTCTTTCACGGTACTTTTTCCTGCTTTCTGAACAAGGGAACCCATATTTCCATTTTGCATTGAACCCAACAAATTTTGCATCCAACTCTGAAAGGGTCATTAGGTTGAAGAGGAGCCAGGATCATCAGTCATGGAAGGAAAAGGAAAAGTATTTGGAAGAGAGAGCATTTGGTTATTTGCTCAAATACAGCCCTGCAACAGCTCTCTTGCTGGGGGTGGGTAGGGACAAGATTTGTCATGCCTGCCTTCCTGCCAGCAGAGGGCCAGGGCACCCAGGAGATGGTTCACCTCTGAAGTCTGCCTTCCTTCCTTTCTGTCTTCAGGCTGGGGATTGAGGATAGACATTGGACATGAAGGTTAACCTGGTCATCTTTGAGAGAGCGATATGGGGAGAATAGCTGGATTGGAAGCCAGATTTCAAAAAACTAAGGAGTCAGCAAAGAGAACACGAGCACAGCAAGGATAAATTACTCCCTCAGAAAGTGTATTAGAAGTCTGGATGGATGGACGAATGCAGGGATGCATAAATTGACTTATGTACTTTGCTTTCTACTCTTTATAGATTAGACAGCAATATATTATGAAATGGGAAAATGGGAGATTTTTATGACACGATATTTGAAAACCAAGAACAACACTGAAAATACTGTGATAAAACATTCTATGCAGAACGAAGTATCACTTTTAGGTCAACAGGACACTGGTTTTTAAGTGAAAACTAGACTTTCATACATAGGTAACTTTATCTACTTTTTGTTTTTTAGATTTTCCTCTTACCATGAAAGGGAAATGCTGCCGACTACACCTGTGGACAGATGCCAGGGCTGTTCTAGACAGCAGGCCGTATTTGGCATTTTTTTGTCCAGTTACAGGTATGGGCTACAGTAGACTCAGCATCAATACTCTTCCTCAGGATCAAATTGCGTCCCATGATAGGCATCTGTCTGATGTTTACCTAGAGATGGGCATTCAATCCATGCCTTTGAAAGATGGTTCTCTCCATATAAAGCCAACCGGCCAGCATGGGACTTGGCTCTACAACTCCTGCCTCATTAACGGCTAATGAGTAGAGCTCAATGCCAAACAACAGGGAAATTTCTGCTTTGATTATTCCAGGTTCAAGGTTATGGCACTGGCCTCCAGACTGAAATTGGCTTGCAGAAAACTGAAACACGCTCTGTGTTAATAAAAACACAAACTGCATATGCCATAAGGCGTCTTTGAGTGATTATACCTGAAGGACTAATACGAGTTGCAGTGAGATCATTTGCTTTTCAAATATTTCCAAGGGTGTCATATTATAGCCTCCCATTCAGAATGAATTCCTGACCCCAACTTTGCTTTCAACAGGTTCACTGATTATACAAGGAAAGCCACAGTAGGAGCAAATCTATCTTTCTCTGAATTGCCAACTCTTGTTCCTGTTATCGGGCGTCTGTTTTTACAGCGTGAACAAGTTTGGGTTTTAATCTCAGCCAAGAGCCACAGAGTTTGAGGCTCCTGACAAATGACTGGGTTCACTCACTGTGGTGTAAGTGGCTGTAACAAAGAGGACTGAAGAAAAAAAAGTGAAGGAAAAGAGGTTCTACTTACCTCTGAAATAGATACATTTTACTTGTAGAATAATACTTGTCTGAAAATTATTTTGAACAATCAGAGAGCAGGGCTGTCCCCTTTGTCCACCGTTTCATGACTCAGGATCTCCCCAGCCCATATCAAGACAGAAAGGACCTGGACCTCCTTCCTCCCTCTATCCATCAAATACCCCGTTTCAGACTCAACACTGATGCCTCATTCAATTATCTGTGCATCTTTGTAAGCCAGTAGTCCATTTCAGAGCCCTGCTTAGTTGTGGTGTGTTTTGAGGATGCTAGCTAGCTGTTCTTTCCTCAGTTGGTCCTGTTAGTTTCAGGTTTGGGGTCACTGCATGTTTCATTTCACAGCAAAAATACAAATATGTAAGTGATAAACACTGTCTAGATCTGAGTGCACATGACTTATACACACTTGGATTTAAAAAGAAAAAAAGGAAGCTGCAGAACATAACTGTAGGAGGGTCATTAGTCATTCCAAATGTCATAAGGAAGGTTGGGCATATTGGTGAATTCCTTGTAACTTTCACCTCACTTCCTCCGTGTGTGTCAATAACAGAAAATAACAGCCATTCTGGGGTCCTCAGAAGTAGCCCCAGTGCTCACTGTGAAGCTGTAGGACTCTATCAAGCACAGGGTCACCCATATGTTCATCACCTCCAAGCCACCTACAAAATTTTTGCCATATTAACAACTCTTCGTACTCTTAATCTCCATATAGTTATGTAGACTTCCTCAGACTTTCAGAGAGTCAAGTTCATCTATTTTAGAAGAAAACTTTTTTGTTACTTAATTAAATTTTATTAGATTAGATTAGATTTTTCTTTATTCTCAGATGGAACTTTAAAAAAATTTTTTTATCGAAGTATAGTTGATTTACAATGTTGTGTTAGTTTCAGGTATAGAGCAAAGTGATTCAGATATATGTGCTTTTTAAAAGAAAACTTTAAGAGACTGCTGTACTCCTTCTGCTGAACTGGATTGTATGTTCTGGAAGGCATGGACTTGATCCTACATTTCTTTTGTAACCACCTTGGCCACAGCCCTGTGCTAGGCTTACAATAATACAGTTTGCACAACAATGCTTATAGAATGAGGTCAGCTTTTCTAACTTCAGGGAAATTAGTCCATGAAGAATATTCTACACCCAAAGCATAGAAAATACAAAATATTAATTTTCATGTGTGATGGAAAGGGAATGAGAAAAAAAATTGCATCCAAGACTCTGAGGACTTCAGACTTTCACATTCTGCATGATCTTTTATTTGAAGAGACAAGAAAATAAATATTTCCTAAAGATAGGCTCTTGAAAACATATTTTTTGGTAATCAAAACCATATTAGCCCTTGACATTGTATAGTAGTCTCAGCCTTTTTAGAAATGCTTGTGTCAATATGCTCAATCAATTTCTCACCAATGAAAAGCCTGGAGAGTGGGAAAGGGAGAACAGAGGCAGAAATAAAAGTGACCTTTTGAAACTACTTTTGCCTTCACTATTTGTGTCCAGATTTGAAGAGCATTCATTATTTTCTTTGCTAAAAATTTTCCAAGTGTCATCAAACTGAAAACTTGGTGCATCTTGTCTGGTTTTAGGTAGAGAGTAATTACCATCTGCACCCTACAAATGTGGCTAAGCTTGCACTGAAATAAACCATCCAAATCCCTGACGAACATCAAAATTGTAGACACAAGGAGCAAAGCAGAAAATTGTAGTATGACAAAATAGCTACAGTTAATTATGTAAAATTACATAGAATTTTAGTCTTCTTTAGAGGTGCTTTATTTAAACTTACATCTAAATGCACATCTTTGGTTAATGCAACTTTCATTTCAAGTCAGGGAGTTGACAGAACAACATTTATTAAGTTTAAAATTAAAGCAGATTGCAATTTTGGAAAGTTTTAGGGTCTTTTTTTTTTTTTTTTTTTGAGAAAAGTGTCGTTTAATAACACTGTGAGGCCAACTTGATCTCCTTTTCTCACATCAATTGTCGCATGTGCTCCTACCTGTAAAGGCTTTTCGGCTCTCTCCCGTTGTATAAATACACGTTATAGGTTTCAGAGTCTACTCAAAACTTTGTCTCCTAGGGAGCATTCCAAGAGATGATGTCCCCCTGTACAAGGCTTGGCAGGTCCTGTGACAGCCCTCTGTTGCCCTTATTCCCAGAGAAGCTATGATAGTGACCCAGGGCTATTCTAGTCCCAGGAGGGGCACTCTGGGTGGCTTACTGGCTGGCTGAAGGACGGAAAAATCAATGATATCAACCTCTGATTACACAGGGAAGTCATTAAGCAGCGTCATGCCCATCATTCACCCTGACCTCTATGGCTCCTTTCAGAGGAAAGCACTGATGTACCTTCTATAAAACCACTTTTATCCTGACTGTGAGAAACTGAACAGGATGGGGGGCTTAAGAGTTCACTTTGAGTCAAAATGAGATCAGTTTCTCCTGATCTGGGGGATTGAAGGTAAGAGAGGAAATAACCAAAGAGAGCATGAAAGGAGGAATTAAGCTGACCATCACAAAGAAGACATGGGAAGTCAGTTTCCTTGTGCTGCTCCGTGTCTCAGTGCATGTCCATCCCTGCAATTAATCATCATTTTTCAGAGACAGCCTAGCACAAAGTCAGTACATCTAAGTAGTTATACAAGAAATAAATAACTGCTTTTTAATGCCACCATACAAAGATATTACATAGTTATTGACTATATTCTTCACACTACATCGTCTTAATTATGCAATTCTCAGGACCACTGTTTCTATACAAAACATGACCTTTACTCCTTGGGCCAGCTGTCTAGATCTCTGCTGTGCAAGTTCCCTGACTCTCAGAATCTACCTCCTCTTCCAGTCCCTTTTTCAACCTACAGCGTGTGCACCTCACACCGGTCAGAATGGCCATCATTAAAAAGTCTACAAACAATAAATGCTGGAGAGGATGTGGAGAAAAAGGAACCCTCCTACACTGTTGGTGGGAATGTAAATTGGTGCAGCCACTATGGAGAACAGTATGGAGGTTCCTGCAGAAACTAAAAATAGAGCTACCATACGATCCTGCAGTCCCACTCCTGCCTGGGAATATATCCAGAGAAATAATTCAAAAAGATACATGCACCCCAATGTTCATAGCAGCACTATTCACAATAGCCAAGACATGGAAGCAACCTAAGTGTCCAATGACAGACGAATGGCTAAAGAAGATGTGGTAAATATACACATACAATGGAATATTACTCAGCCATAAAACAGAATGAAGTAATGCCATTTGCAGCAACATGGATGGACCTAGAGATTATCATATTAAGTGAAGTCAGTCAGACAAAGACAAATATCATATGATATCACTTCTATGTGGAATCTAAAAAAATGATATCATTTACAAAACAGAAATAGACTCACAGACATAGAAAACAAACTTATGGTTACCAAAAGGGATGGGGGGGAGAGATAATTTAGGAGTTTGGGATTAAAAAGTACACGTACTATATATAAAATAAATAAACAACAAGGTCCTACTGTATAGCACAGGGAACTGTATTCAATATCCTGTAATAACCTATAATGGAAAATAATCAGAAAAAAATATATGTATATTACATGTATACATATGTATATATGTATGACTGAATCACTTTGTTGTACACCTGAAACTAACACAACATTGTAAATTAACTATACTTCAATTTAAAAAAATGATTTAAATTTCAAAACAAAAATCTACAATGTGTGACCTCTGTATGCAAAGATGGCATTTAGAGAATCATGGAGACAGAAACTTGGTAACCCCTCTGTCCATGTGGGACTCCCAAGGCTTGGTGCGACAGAGGCTCCATTTTCCCAAATTCCATTTGCCAATTCTGTATTAGCTGCCAGCATTTGAATGACCAGTTAAGAAATGTGGCTGAGGCAGAGAACAAGGGCTGTTTCTCGTGGGGGGGGGTGTGCTCCTATTTGATCACGGGAAGAGTAGCACCAGACAGGCTGCCTGAAAAGACACTCACCCCCATCCCCATCCCCAGCGCTCCTCTAAAGGAGAACTTGTCCGTTCACCCTTCACCTAACCTTCATCTACCGAGCTCTGGATAAAATACCTTACTTATGAAGAAACAGGAACAACAATGATAACAATCAACTGCTTCAGGGAGAGGGACCTGTCAAGTGCACTTCAGTAGAGACACCATCTTCCCCCACCTCTGTATGCAGCGCACCTGCACATCTGTCCTCACTGTGGACCAGGAGAAGACACCTGACTCAAGCTGGGCCAATTCTTCCTACTCCTGGTAACCTGGAATTGGAATGAACAAATATCGAGTTCGTTAATTATGTGAAGCCAATCTAGAGAGCCAGGTAGAGGCTGCCATCTTAAGGCAGCCAAGCGCAAGGTGCTGAGTGCATTGAGGAGGTTGGCAGAGAGAGAAAAAAAATGAAACTGGCACATGGCAGAGAGGAGATCCCAAGAAGCCCCGGGGAGAGATGGAGAGAGAAGAGGGGAATTATTTTAAAAACTTGTATAACTTTCTAATTCTTCTAAGTCCTAGAGTTCTTCCTGCAATTAGATTCATTAGTACAAATTCCACCTTGCGTAAACATACGAGTAGATCTCTGGTCCTTGCGATGAAATGTACATGTACCAGTGGGTTTCTTAAGAGTAAAAACAGGGCCACTAAATAGTGACCTGTGAACTTATGGCTCTTAGTTTTCATCACAGCTTGATATTGAATTCTAAGACCGCTTTACATTTACCAACTTATTTTCTTCCATTTAAATTGTTCCTGTAGGGTCTTCCCTGGCAGGCCAGTGGATAGGACTCCGCGCTGCCACTGCAGGCGCATGGGTTCGATCCCTGGCCAGGGAATTAAGATCCGGCATGCAGCATACTGTGGCCAAAAAAAAAGAAATACTAAATTGTTCCTATAGCAGGAGTGCCGTGTATATTGTATGAGTATTCACTGAGCTGCTCTGTGTGCGGTGATTAAGGCAGGACTCCTTCCTGCTGGAGGCTGGGGCTCAAAGGTGTAAACAAATAATGACAGTGGCAGGTGAGAAATCTGTCCTTAGAGGCACAGGTTGAGGTCCCAGGGCTCCAGGGATGCTACCTGATTTCATTTTCACCTACGTCAAAGAGACTTACAAGAATTGATACTTCACCAAAAAAATCACACAAGACAGGTAAACAGTTTAATCTCAGTACTTTTCACTCGAAGGCCGAGGAGGTACAAGGTTGTCCTCTTGGCACGAAACCGGCATTTAATCAACGTGGGCCCTTCCATGTCCTGCCACATCGCACCACCTCCTGGGACCATTTTAACAGTAAAAAAAAAATCGGGCACAAGAAAAGATCAGGCAATGCATTAACTTGCCTGAGAACACAGCTTACTTCAGGGCTGACCATTCTTTTCATTCTCAGGTGAACGTCCCCTGAGAAGTTTTGCCAAAAAAAAAAAAAAAAAAATGTACAAGTTAAACCAGCCTATTGAACAACAAACAGGTTTTCCTCCTCTCCTTCCTCAGAGGGCATTAAAATGATAATGAAGGAAACGTTTTTTAAAAAGTATAAACGCCAAGGACAAAGAAAACAGGAGAGGGGACATGAGTACACGGTCAGAAAAACGAAGTAAGATGTGCCGTACCCGAAGAGTAAGCCCCAAGCCAGGACTAGAAAGACCGTGGAGGGCAGGAACGGCCACCGGCAAGAGGCTGACCTCAGAGAGTCTCGGTGTGGCCCACAGCGGGGCTGAAGCCAGGCGAGGACCCGGGGGCATTGCCTTCCCTCCCCCTCACAAGGACAGAACTGGGTGGTCTGCCTGCCCCATGGAGACTCGATTATCCTCCAGAGAGATTGAGCGGGACAGCCTTTGGGATCAGGAAAACCTGGTCCAGAGGAAGGATGGAACAAGGTCCAAGGTAGAAAACATGGAATTGAACGTGACATCCAGACCCCGGGTCCAAGTGGCACCTAATGAACTAGGCTGCCACCCTTCAGGCGAGAGATTAGGACATTTTTCTTGGGATAAACCCTCAGACGACAGCCTTTCCTGTGCCAGCCATGTTGGGGTGCTCTCGAGGTGGGGGGAATCTCTGCCTCATCACCTGGAAATGACGGCCACTGCTTGTCATGCCACACGCACAGCCACAGCTCTCCCGGCTTTACAACAATAATGTATTGGGGTGATAGTCGCATAACAAAGTGAACCGTGTTAAAGTGGACTATTTGGTGGCATTTAGCCCATTCGCAACGTTGTGAAGCCTCTTCCTCTATTTCAGCGGTCCCCAACCTTTCTGGCACCAGGGACTGGTTTAGTGGAAGACAATTTTTCCACGGATGGGGGTGGGGTGGGGTGGGGGACGGTTCAGGTGATCATGTGAGCAGTGGGGAGCGGCAGATGAAACTTCACTCGCTTGCCCACCGTTCACCTCCTGCTTGTGTGGACCATTACTGGTCCGGGGCCTGGGGGTTGGGGACCCTTGCTCTATTTAATTCCACAACATGTCCATCACTCCAAAGTGAACCCCCTTACTGGTACCCATTAAGCACTTTCTTCCCATTCTCCCCCTCCCCCAGCCCCAGGAAACCACTCATCTACATCCTATCTCCATGGGTTTATGCATTCTGGATCCTTCACATAAACAGAATCACACGTGACTATTTGTGTCCGCCATCCCTCATTGAGCATGTTTTGGAGGTTCACCCCTTTTGCCGTGTGTATCAGGATTTCACTCATTTCTATGGCTGAACAGTATTCCATTGCAGGTACATATCACAATCCAGGTCAGCTTTTGATGCTCAGTCTTGAATAAAACCAACTGGTAATCAGCATACATAAGACAAAAAAGAGAAGCCAAAAGAAATAGAAAAATGGAAACCAGAGGAAACAATATAATTCAGAGAACATGATAAAACTCCTAAAAAAGCAATAACTCAAATATATATCTTGAGATATACACACACACACACATATATATATTTGTATATATGTGTATGTACACATATATATACAGGTACACATACATATACAGGCTGATATGGCAGCCTTAAAATAAGAGGATGCTCTGAGAGAGATGAGAAAAAAAAAGTTGGCCAAAACAAAGCGAACGGGTAGAAAATCAGAAGACAGGATTAAGGAAGTATCCCAAGAGGTCTGATAAAGAGGTAAATTTTGAGAGAAAAAATAAGAGACTTAAGACAAGTTGAGAAGAATTAAGCAATGCCTTAACTATTCTGAGACAATAATGTGTCTTAGCTTAAAATTTTATACTCAGCCAAACTATGAGTCAAGGGTTAGAGGAAGGCCATTTTCTGACAAGAAAGGAATCAAGAAATTAGCTTCTCATGAAGACATTCTAAGGAATCTACTGCAGGATGCACTCCAACAAAATGAAAGATAAAAGCGTCGGCCCAGGGAACAGTAGGTGTGAGCTGGCAAACAGCACGGAAGCTCTCCTCCAGCGTGGCAGCCGTGCCAGACTGAGAGCTCAAACAGTCCAGGTTTTTGCAGGAAGGCTGAGGGCTCCCATGGTATCGTTGCAAAGACAGGGCATAGATGCTCCACCAGAAACTTCCACCGGCAGAACACATAGCCATCAAAAGCCCAGGCTCGCCCAGGAAAAGGTGGCATGACTAAAAAGGATCTACATTTTTCATCAGATTCAAAAACAGTCAGCTTGCAGTTCAACAGGCATCTCCCTGGGTGGGTGCCTCCTGTGATATGGAATAGCTGGGGGCTCCTCATGCGGGTTAGTCTCCATTCACCCCTCTCTGCATCCACTCCCCACGGCTCTGCCCTGCTCTGTTTCTGGAGAGGCTACACTGGGGATGGCACCACCAAGCTAGTCTGCCTCTTAGCCTGAAATTGGATTTGGCCAAAGGGAAGCACTGACAGGCTATCAAGAGGGTAGAAGGAGAGAGAGAGACCAGGATATGTACCCTCCTCTCTCCCAGGCCCATGCTGTTTCAGCAGCTGTCCTGTTTCTCTGTGGCCACAGCTCCTGTCAGGCAGCCCCTCTTCCATGGCAACCGCTCTCACCGGGCTCCAGGACCATTCCTACCCACCCCGCTTCAAGCTCCACGGTGATGACTTCCCAGAGAGAGTTGTGAGCTCGTGGGTGCTTCACCTTTCCTTCCTGGTTCCCTACCTCTGCCCCGAACTTTGTAAATAAGTTCCTTTATTAAACTCTATTCAATTAAAACCTTTGAATGTGACATCTTTTTTCTGCTGTAACACTAATAAACTTATAAATCATAATAGGAAGGGTCAAAACGTTACAAAGGCATCAGTATAGTACTGTAGAAGATGAATTATTTCTTTTTTTAGTCTTCGTTTCTGAGTTTATCTAATGGATCGTTCTCATTCAAATAATTCATAGTGTGTGTGTGTGTGTGTGTGTGTGTGTGTGTGTGAGGGGGAGGGAGAGAGAGTTTGAGAGAGAAAGGAAAAACTTGTATTTTATTTATTTCAGGTTCTTGCAGTAATCAGATGGACTAAAAGATTCTTTAGTACTGGTGCTTAGAAACCATGTTTTAAATAGGAAGGTTACGCAATGTTTAATACTTGCTAACAGTTTAGTAAGGTATATATTCGGTACTTTTATTAGTTTGCGTTATTAACATGCTAAAAACTACCCTTTTATCGTGATATATGGTTCTCACTCTAACAGTGCTGCTATATTCTCTATTCCTACGCAAGAAAAATCTTAAGTAATAATGGTTGTAATCATAAGTAATAATAGTCATAATCATAATATACATATAATTTTGCACCATGACTTTTCCGCTTAAAAGTACATAATGAGCATCTTTCCATGTTGCTACGTAATTTTCGTAATCATTACTTGCAAATCCTATAGAGTACCTAATCATATGGATGTGCCATAAATCACACACCACTGCCATTCCATTCTCTCCTAAGCAATTTTCTCATGATCTATATGAAAATTACTACCGTGCACATAATAACATCAAATAAATCTGACAGACATGAGGTCCTTTCTTGGAAGAGTAAACCTAGTTAGGACTAAAGTACACTGCTCTGACACTTAGACTGACCTGCAAGATGGGCAGGCAGGTTGGCCAATGGTCTCTAGGTACAGAGAGACAGAGGAGCCCTGCGGAGGAGCCTGGTCTCAGAGAGGAGGGAGCTGGGGACCCAGCCTAGACCAATAACAATGCTGGAGCCCCAGAGAGGGACAGAGCTTCTAAGTACAAGAGTTGGTCTGTCACCAGTGAATAGCACATGGTCTGTTTCACCAAATATCCATGAGATTTTGGGGGCACACAGCCATGCTCTCCTGGGATCCATGTATCACAATGGGAGATGATTTTCCTGCTTCCGGGAAGAACACAGAGCACTGTCTCTCCGCTCCAGAGACCCAATGAGGAATAGTATCACCGGCATCCACACTTACGCCTCATCCCTGCGGGGGAGTTTCGGGGCAGGGAGTACCAGCTGCAGGTGGCCCTTGTCGCAGCTGCTGGCAGCGGACACTTCTGCAGGGATGTGAAGCCAGACCCAGAGAACTGTGGACTCCACATGGTTGTCCAAGCAACCCTCCAGCAACTCTCCCAAATAATCAGGGAGAACCTGATGAGGCTGTCTAGCAGTTGGGATAGAATTAAAAAACAAACAAAAAACCAAAACACTACTTGTTTCTATTAGTATTAATTTAATTTTTCCTCTGGGTTAGGGTAACCTAGGGAAGATGAATTGTAATTTGCAATTTTTACATTTGGTGAAAGGCACGCAGTCACCACACGCATGTTCTCTGACCTCCTTGAAATATTTCACGTAGAAGATGAAATAGGGTGAAAGTAAATGTATGCTGCAATGGAAAGAGGAAAATATGGGGAATTTACACAAAGTATTCTCAAAGAAACATTTGTTATTAGACCGACCACAGGCATATTAAACCTCTTTAAAAAAGGAAATACCCAAGGGCTGTTTGGGGCTATATGGGTAAGTTTAAAAACAGTTCTAAGGTCTCATGACTTTAGTAAAGAACTTGATGTGAATAAGCCTCCAAAGAGTAAGGCTTCCAAAAGACAGATGCTGTGGAACTGCTCATTTTCTTGGCCTAAGGGAAGGTTGCTAGCATTCAACTTTCAGGCTGAAAGTCCGAATTCATTTATTTTATGGCTAAGATACTTGATATTAACACAGTATCTCCATCTAGTTTGCATGTCGTAGATAAGAAAAAAATCAAGCACAATACATAGACTAGTCCCAAGGGTGAAGGGTTCTCCCCAAGTATATTTTAGTTAAAACATGTGGACTTTCTTCTTTCAAAAAGAATATATTCCAAAGCATTGGAAGGACTGAATTAGGATGTTTCTGTTTGCAAGCAACAGAAATCCAATTTAGAACAAAGTGGAAGGATCCTGGGGCGATTCCTCACAGAGTGAAAGGAAGTTGAGGCTGCACATGGCAGCAGTGGAGCTGGCCAGCTGGCCGTGGGGGCACTGACCCAGCTTGTATAACATCTTTCCTTAGTACATTGGTTCCTTTCTTTCTCGGATGAAGATGGCCTTCCTCTACAGGGAAGGTAGCGGTAGGTCCTTCCAGAATAACATCACCCCAGATCTGTTTGTTTGAAAAATCCTGAAAATGGCTTTGATTGGCTGGTTTGGGTCACCTCCCATCCCTTGACTAGTCACTGTGGCCAAGGACATGGTGTCCTACCTCTGGCCCAGTCCCAAGTCTGCAGACCAAACAGAAGATGGGACCATTGGTAGGATAGCTCTGAGCCAGGCTGGCTCTCCGTTTGTGACTTACAAGAACAGAGATGAAGAAAATAAAGGAAAATTACTGATAATCTCATCACTCTCAAATGAACAGCTTTGAATGAGCATTCTATTCTGGTTTGTCCATTTGCAGACACATTTTAATGTACAATCTTGTCTTAGAGCCCCTTAAAAAAATACATGCTTTTGAAATCTATCTGAAGAAATAGGCCTAAAAATATAGAAACGATGCTCATCTCTTGGGGACTTTTGAGGTCTTGCCCTACCAGAAGGACTGTTTCTGTTCCTGAAATTCCTGAAGAAATGAAATACAACCCCATGTCTCTGATGGTCTAGAATATCAACTGGTATAAAACACCAAATACTATCAATATATTATTTTAAATGTCTACACTACTCAAAGAGGGCTCTGCCTAAGTGCTTTTCAAGTACAAGGTCTGATTCAAGTATAGGCCTGCATTTCCCTTCATGGGTTTGTTCAGCAGCATACTGAGAGCCTCTGTAGACCAGGACTTTTCTAGGCTCTGCAGAATTGTAATAAACGGACCAAAGCTCCCTGTCTTTGCGGAACCAGTAAAACATGTGGAATCTAAAATATGATACAAATGAACCTATCTACGAAACAGAAACAGACTCACAGACATAGAGCAGACTTGTGGTTGCCAAGGGGGAGGGTGTTGGGGGAGAAATGGAGTGGGAGGCTGGGATTAGCAGATGTAAGCTGTTATATATGGAATAGATAAACAACAAGGTCCTACTGTATATAGCACAGGGAACTACATTCAATATCCTATGAGAAGCCATAATGGAAAAGAATATAAAAAAGATTGTATATATATGTATAACTGAATCATTTTGCTGTACCGCAGAAATTAACACAACACTGCAAATCAACTATACTTCAATTAAAACAAAAATTAGGAATGAAGGGGGAAAAAAATCCCAGTGTAATGAGTAGGTAGACGTTCCAAATGATCAAGAAAATATTTTTAGAAATTATTCTAATTCTTTATAGTGTGAAATAAAATTCATATTTTATGGCAAGACAAGAAAAATTTAAACGTAAAAAAATTTCTCTGCCCTTTGGCCTCCTCTTTCCCCCCACTGTGCAATGTGTATCTGCAATTATGAATCACCAAACCGTCCCCTTCGGCAGAAATACCAGCTCGACCATCAACAGCAACATTCTCGTAGCATCAACAAGATAACTCCTTAAAGATAACATTCCTTTTTGATTTTGTAACGGACCACGATGACACTTAGATCTGGATTCTGTAAACCGTCAATAATACGTCATTTAATGTACAGCCCTCTATCTCAAAAGACTTATACAACTGTGCCTTGACTTCTAACGAGCGGGACAGTTCTCAGAGCTTTCTGAGATGCTCTTCCCGGGTTATAATCCTCAAATTTGGCTTGAATAAAATTTTCCATTTCTTTCTTAGATCGACTGATTAATATTTCTTCGACAACGGTCACTGTATCTTATGAAAATTCACAGAAATAAGATATTTACGGTAGCCAAGTAGGCCTCGGCAAGAAACTGAAGGACTTAGCAAAACAAGACCTTAGTAATTATTTTCTTAAAATGATGGAACAAAATATTCTAAAAACAAAGACCTTTGTTTATCAATACATTGGATAAACAATTAGGTTTGGCTAAATTATTTCCTCTCCTCAAATGAAGGACCTTGAAAGTGTTACCCGATACAGGAACAACAATTATGTAGCCTTTATTTGCTGATATCATGATTACATAAAACCCTCCACCTTCATAGGGAACAGACAGTATAAAATGAAAGAGAAACTTTCATCTTTACCAAAAAACGTAACTTTGATTTTACAACTTTATTTTTCTCATTTGGAATGTTCTGCTATTAACTTTATTCTTCTTCTCATTCTTCTTGTGCTTCTTCCTCCTTTATTCTTGCATCCTTGTATTTTCAGATTTTCTTTTTTAAAGATTTAAAGTCTATGAATTTATCTGTGAGTAAAATTTTGGCTGAAGCACACCAGTGATCTTCCCTTCTCATTATGTTGTAGTTGCTTCCTCCTTGCTTCCACAGTTACTTATCTGGGTGCCTTTTTATTTCTAAGGGGCATGTGGTACCTTTGAATACTCTTTTCTTTGGGGAATTTACTGCTAGTTTCCTTTGCGTCTTAGTACAGTATATGGTCAATTTTTTAAACCGCCTGTGTATAGGCTAAAAGGCGACATAGTCTCTGTTTATGAAGACACAAAGTTTAAAATATATTTCTATTGACCTAAACCTATTACTTATTCCTGCCTACTTCATGTAACAAATTGAAAGTGGGGTGACAAAGCCTTCTACAACTGTTCTGTTCATATCTTTTGCATTTATAAGTTTTTGCTTACATTTTAATACTACGCATTTAGAATGTAAAGAATTTAACTGTTATATTTTCACTGTGATATATTCCTTTTGTCAAATGTAGAACATTTGTTTCACATAAAAAGAGTATTTATGGGAATTCCCTGGTGGTGCAGTGGTTAGGCTCTGTGTTCTCACTGCTGAGAGCCTGGGTTCAATCTCTGGTCAGGGAACTAAAATCCCACAAGCCTCACGGCACGACAACAACAAAAAGTGTATTTATGACAATTATTGATGTATATCTTTTCATCTAACTTGTTTTCAGTTTTACTTCTAGTCCTTTCCACCTATGATTTCCTCATTCTTGTTCTAATTTTATTTCTCATTTTCCTGGCAAATGTCTTTAAATACCATATTCAGGGAGGTATCAGGTGTCAGGGTTTCCAAATCTTTGCCCATATATGAATGTTCCCTAATTCTTTCCAAGTTCAATGGCCTAGGAAAACACATCAGAGTCTCCAAACCTCAGGTCTCTCTGAAAATTCCAACATGAGGCTTTGGGGTCATGTTCCTCACCCCTCAGCTGAGCATCTCTGCTAAGGCAGTGCTGTGTGCCTACATGGTGCACAGCCATCAGCTCTATCCCTGGTGTGCCTGGAACTGGTAAAGGTTTGAGAACCAGTCTTTTAGAATTTAGTGTCCCTGACAAGTCTGAGGCTTACTGAGTTGTGCTTCTCTATGAGCAACCCGACCTTCTGTCCTGTGGTACCCGGAGGGCCTGGGCCAGGGCCATCCCTGTGGCTGGCGCCGGATGGCAATGGGATTGGCAGCCCCTCCAGAGAGAGCCACATGAGCTGGGAGAGGGAGTTCTCTAAACAAACAGCAGTGCTGTTTCTAGAAGTGGGGGCAGGGAGGCCAAGCAGCCAGAAGCCACACGAGTCCACCTCAGGCAAGCTGACAGGAAGGAGATTTCACGAAACCGAGTGTGGACCCTCTGTGGGATGTCTTCTCAGGATCCCAGCAAGAGTTTCTAGCTTCTGTGACTTAAATTTCATGGACTAAAATGAGGTAACTGTCTTGCTCTTGTGCCTCATTTCTCTTTCTAATGTGTACTGTTTACTTAGCTTGGATAATATCTATCAGTTGTACGGAACATGGATGTGATATTCTTTTGCGAAAGGACTTGGGTAATTGGAACTGTAGAAGATTATATTCACTTATACATTCATGTTGTCACATGGAGCAGACTTTATCCTGAGGCTGGGGGTAGTGGGGAATTTGGAGTTCCTTTAACATCTCTTGAGTGTCTTCTCATTGCTATTTTTGTCGTGGTCCGAGCGCAGGTTGGAAAAGAATTTCCAGACACAAGGCAGAATGTAAGGACGATAGAGTTTATTAAAGAGAAGAGTCACTGCAAGAACAGCAGGCCGACTTCCTGGTGGCCAGGGAAAGTCGACACTGAGCATGGGTTGCTTGTCTGTTTTTACAGCCAGGGAACCTGCAAGTCATCTGCTGACTGGGCAGAGTATGTATACTTTCAGTGTGCTGAGCGGGAGAAAAACGGGGCAAATGTCTTTCCTTATATGGGATGGGAAAGGGACAGGGCATGCTGCTTGGGAGGGCTCTGGGACATTGCAATGGTCACATTGTGACAGAGTGATAGAAGTCCTGTAACTCTTTGTTCAGGCAGTATTGGCCCTTTGAGTTTATCTTGTTATTTATCCTTGGAGCACACCACAATTTTCTTATTTTCACAATATGGAACAATTCATTTCATGTAAAAAAAAAATTTTCTTTAAGACAACTGTTTAGCTGTATATGCACTTCCTGCGCCGTAGACCGAGTTTAGCATGAACTGTAACTTCTTTATTTTGGAAGGGAAGGGGGCATTTACTGGTGGGCATTGCAGGGCTAACTGGAGAAGGGAAACAGAGTTAAAGAAAATAAAATTAAAATAAGGGAAAATTCTTACAACAACAAACGAATTTTTAAAATAGTATTAAAAAGATACCAATGGCAATAAAACAAGTAACTTCAACTGAAATCATAAATAATATCAACTAAAAAAAAAATAAGTCCAACTAAACCAAATATGTTCAAATAGAACCCGTTATCGGCCCAGACGTGGATGACCAGCACAGATTCCCTGCTCTGCTGGACTGACCATGCGAGCACAGGGCTCCCGAGGGAAGGCCAAAGCCAAGGTCCATACTCAGTTTTGGTGTCTTCAACTCAGAATGTCCTGAACCATAAGCCAGATGGATACCCTAAATCTTTTCCAAACTTATTGCTGACAAGTACATCTTTTCCCATTCTATACTGTTCAGGTGTTTCTATTCATAAACCAAGGACAGGGCTTTGTTTTTACCCCTAACAAAAGCTTAGTTTATTTTAGCCACTGCTCTCCAGAATCTGTTACAAAGTGCCTTCTTTACTTTACTCCAAGTCTCTGGCAATCTACAAATGTCACTTTCCATATCCTCCTCCAAACATCTGATAAAAATAAACAGGACACAACTTTTTAAACTGTAGTTTTAAAGTAATATATACATTTGCAATCATAAAAAAAATGTCCATTTTTTCCAGTGTTTATAGAGAAAGGAAAACACTACATGACCCTATTTCTCTGATTTTTGTCGGGGTGTGTGTGTGGGGGATCTTTCAGCTGGAACTGGTGAGAAGAGCTTTTCTTGGGTGTATGGGAGGGAAGGCAGGGATGAGAGCACCCCCTCTGAGGGCAGGGCCGGAGCGTGAGGGCTTCTGCAAAGGGGTCCCTGAGGCTGTTGTCTACACTATGGTGAAGGGTGGGAAAGGCCTAGTCAGATACAAGAGGCCCTGACAAAGTCCCCAGCAAGGAGGCTTCCTCCTTATGTCGCTATTCATGCTGTTTTTCTTTTCAGCTACATATTAATATAAAGGACATGGAAAAAAATATTTGTTTTGCAACATCGTGGCCAAAAAAACCAAAAAACTGCAGCAAAAGCTTGATGATTTTACAACAAAAGACAGGCTCAGGCTGTCCACGTCCCAGAAAAAGAAAGAGCGGAAGCAAAGATGATCCTTCCTGCCTCACCACGCTCTGGAGAAAAGGTGAGCATGCCCCTCAGTAGACCACCTTGTTGGGACAAGTGGGAAGAACAAAGAAAAACATTCCAGAAGTTTCATCAACATACAACTGTCTGAGCCATAAAGAATGAAACCAAATACAATAAAGTTGAAAAATCAGCATTTCTAAACATTTCACTTTCATTCAGATGGAATTAACAAGTTACGTCACTCTTTTACTCTGCCACAAGAATTCTTTTTACTAAGGGCAAAAACAAAGACAGTCTCATTTTGGCTTTATTGAATAGTAACCCACATCCAATATTTACAGACGTAATTAAATGGAATTTATAAGCCTACCATGCAGAATATTTTTAAAAATTAATCTGAAATAACTCTTAATGGAAGTTATCAATTCATATGTGTGAATACAATACTTAATTCATCATTTTCCAGCCAATATCCAAGTCGGTTCATTTCATAAAAACTCTATTTTCAAGAAGAGGAAATATTTAAAAATTCAGAAAAATATTTCCGTATCTAGTCCTAATCTTCAGGTTTTTCTGTAAAAGAAGTCAATAACGATTATAGACACTCTGGCCACCGTGAATTAAATACAGATTTTCTCAACTGCATGACTACTTTCTTTAACACCATATGTAACTTTTAGCATAGAGGAGTTACTCTTCTTTTATCGTATTTTCATGAGAGGTCTAAATTTGTTCTTTTTAGGTTCAAAAAGAAATACATATCCAAATTTAAAACCAGCACCTAAAGATTACTTTAAAAATAGCAACAGGGGCTTCTCTGGTGGCGCAGTGGTTGAGAGTCCGCCTGCCGATGCAGGGGACACCGGTTCGTGCCCTGGTCCAGGAAGATCTCACATGCCATGGAGCGGCTGGGCCCGTGAGCCATGGCCGCTGAGCCTGCGCGTCCAGAGCCTGTGCTCTGCAACGGGACAGGCCACAGCAGTGAGAGGCCCACGTACTGCAAAAAAAAAAAAAAGCAACAAGGACACGGCCACAGAGTATTACCTTGTCTTTCCATTATGGATGGTCCATGCAAGGAACAAGATGGACATAAAAGTGAGGAAGTCCTCCAACCAGGCTTAAGTGAGACTGTAGAAGCTAGCTGCTCTCACAGACATTAAGAGGTCATCAGAAATACAGTGGTACCTCTGCATGTCTGAGAGAATACTGGGGCATGTAGACTAATGGCCCTACTAATGCCTATGACAATATCCTCAGAATAGAGGATAGAATAGAACTACAAAAAGGTGGGGATCATAGGTGGTGGACGGAGGGCATTATTTTCTCTACATGCCCAAATGTAAAGGTATATCTCTCTTTGGATTGAGGTGAGCTGGCTTTACTACCCATACACAGAATTCAAGAATCATAGTATTTCCTAATCTTTAAAAAGTATGGGCTATGTTATTATATAAAGCCTATTCTTCCCTTTCCTTTCAAAGATCATGGTTCTTCAAAATGTATTATTATTATTTTGGACAACCTAGATATTAAAATGTAAAGCACTTAATCCCTATCTACGCATTTTGAACCATTTCAAAAATGCCAAAGGTAAAATAAATCAGTGTATTGGTGATAGCATCTTCTATATTAAAGCCCTGAAAACTAACTTAACAGTCTTTAAACGGTATTCATTTTTGCTAGAATAACACTGCCAGAGGGACAGAAAAGCATGACCTAGAAAATCACAATGAATAAATGTCACTTACTAGCCATAATTTTAAAACATTCACCTGCCAAGAAAGGTTCTGGGAATGGTAGCGGTGCTGGATTTTTTTTTAAGTAACAGTTTCCCTTATACATAATAAATAGGTTTCCTGTTCAACAAATGTATCTTTCAAGATAACATGAAGGCAAGTTTCAGAACGCTATGGATCATCATATAGTTTAAATCACTGGCGTCCAATTTAACGGTGCCTGAAGGGCCATCTTTAAATAACAGAAATTAACCCTATTCATGAACGGTTTAAATTGCAGATAAAAATATATAGAAATGAGGATAAAGTTGGAACAACAGGGTAGGGTATATTTGCAATCATGGCAGACGGCATCTTCATCTAGTGATTATTCAATGTTAACGTGCATGTATTTGTTTTATAGAAATCAGATAATGCATATGCTTGATATATTTCTATTAAATGTAAACATACTACTATAAATTCACATTTTTTTTTTCTGAAATCCACACTTTGTTCTGGAAGTTGCCATTTATGAAAAGACAACAACACACTGATGACGGTTGTTCCTTGATCAACAGGACGTTAATGTGAGGAACACTCAGTAGTTTTCTCAAAACGCAGGGCAGACTTACCTGTGGTCAATAGTTGATCATTTTTCGAAGGGCGTCATAGCACTTCCATTTGTCTGGGATGTAGAACGGCTCAAAAATGTGAGGGAACGGCGTGTCATACCCACATACCCTCGATATAGGAGCCTCCAGGTTCAGGAAACATTCTTCCTGCAGAGAAGAATCCAGATGGTTAGCTTCAAAAATATTTTATTCACAGAAATGAAACATTTCACTTTCAAATACAATGGCATCCAGGGGCATTATAATTTTTTCACATTATAATAATATTATAATGTGAAACAAGCAGGTAACAAATAGCATGTTTGGCCTGATCCGAGTTTTACTTAAGATATGTTTTCATATATGTATATGCATTTTATGCCTACATACATATCTGTTGCTTAAGGCAAAGTGGAATTATACCAAACAGGCTGTGTACAAATGACAAAATCATGACAAATGTTCACAGTAAACTCTGCAGCTTGAAATTAGTGACAGTATATGTTTTCTCTTGTTTCTTGAATTTTTCAAATTTTATATAGGACAAACATGTATTACTTTCACAATAAATATTTATAATTACTCTATGTAACCAGACTGAACTACCAGTTACTTGCCTATGTTCAGGTCTCTCTCACAGCCAGGTTTTGCAGACACTGACAGTCCCCTGGCTACTCACACCCCAAGCCCACTACCACTCTGCCCAACTGATGTGCGAACATCTCTCACCTATCACCTTGGGAGTCACCTCCACCAGGAAGCCTTCCTTGACAGCACCTCCTCAACTCTGTACCACTGATGAGGGAGAGGCTTCTGCCCTGAACTCCCACAGCACTGAACTCAGCACAATCCATTGTTTTTGCCCAATTATCTATCTTCCCTGAGAGACTATGAACTCCAGGAGGCTAGAGATCTGGTTCAAAAAAATGTAAGATCCCTAAGAATATATACATATGTATAACTGAATCACTTTGCTGTAACCTAAAACTACTAACACTACATAGTAAATCAACTGTGCTTCAATAAAAAATTAATTAATTAAAAAAAGTAAGATCCTGACCACAGGAGACCCTGTAGAAAGTTATCTTCAGGAAAAAAAAAGAAATGTTATTCAAGTGACAAATTCAAATTTGAAAATAAAATTTTTAGAGAGTTAAAAGAAATCTCAAAAGAGAGATGTGATTAAACTATTCTTAGGAAAATGATATTACCATTCACAGCTATTACCTGAAATCACATCTTTGAGTTTACACATCCACTTTCTCCATTGCTTTGTGTCACAAATGCTCTGGAAAGGTCCACATTTTCTTACATATTTTACTAACTGTATTTTTGCATTTCATTTGAGCAGAAATTTTTAAAGGAATGCTGATGCTCAGTCCCTATCTTCTGTATATATTTCTCCCAGTGACAAGTGTATCAGGGCAGAAAGGGCCTGGGAATAGAAGAGTCAGCGACAAAGGGAAGCAGCTGGCCATTTGCACACTCTTCCTGCCCCCAAAATAACTACTGCGACGTACAGTATCAAACACCAAGTAGTGCTGGTTTTCCCAGCAACAAGAAATCTTCATCAATAACTTGAGAACCTTGCAGACATAAGGTTTAAAGAGTCACCTAAAAAATTCCACTACTAATAAGCTCAAAAGAGATGACAGATTGGGTAGACTGTTTCTTGATTGAAACAAGTTATTTTGAAGGGATTTAAATTGTCAATTTAGGATTAACTCAGTTTTATTACTTTAGTTGACACGAGCTGTTTTTCCGCCTCCCTTGAATACTGCATCCTTCATACACAAACTTTCCACGGGCACTGCAAAATACAGAAAAGCCAGGGGAAAATATTTCCCTTAAATACCTTTGATTTTACACCTGGTATAAAATATTATTCTTTCAAACTAGTTCCCTGGAAAGCTGGCCTATGACAAAATGATGTTTCAGTGTTTGTGAAAATCACTCCTTTTAGCAGAATGACCAACATCACGAAACTAAAATTTATTTTTAAACAGCAATGTTTCTAATTTCTCAAGAATGTGAGAATCACCCTACAGGAATGCATCTACATGTTTGCAGGAGCATAGAAAAATGTCTGTGAGGTCACACTTGAACTGTCAACAGAGGCCACCCTTGGAGGCTGGGAGTGACAAGGAAGTGACAAACGACTCTACTTGTACCTTATATGTATTGTTGGAGCTTTTGTGACACAGTATTACTTTTGTAATTAATTGGCACTGATATAAAAGTAAAGAGTAAAAAGAAGAATCATCTTATGTGGATAAAAGTTCCTATTTTGTGTTAACACAAGTTTGTGATTTTATATATAGCATTTTCTTAATTTGAAAACAATTACTGTAAGGTATATGGAATTATATTATTATAAATTACTTTATATAAATATATAAAAAGTAATTCTAAAAATCATGGAAGATAATTCAAGAATATATGATTCAGTTTTATAAGGATATACCCTAACCTATGGAAACAGTATGAAATTTTAACCCTTTGCTATCTAAAGTATATTAAAGAGACAAGTTATTCTTTCCACGGACTTGTGTTAAAACTTCTTTTAAAGCAGCTGGAAATAAGATGTTTGGGTCAAGCAGCTGTACAGAGTTACTTCCCACTGAACTGGTTCACATATGAATGATTTATGTGTGACTACATGTTTCTTTGGGCAACCATTAAAACTGGCATCCTTGTTCAAGCTCAGTTCTTTTCATATAGAAGCTGTACATACACACACACACAGAAAAAGGAATATTTGAAACTCATTGGCAGATGTATAGATCAATGTACCAGACTAATGCTGCACAAAGTATCTCTCTTCGTTATATACCACATTTTGACACCATAACTATAGCAACCATATGCCCTGAATTTTCAAAACAATCCAGATTCATCATATTCTTCTTTTCCACTGGTCACATAAGTACACTTATTTTTTTTAACTGGGATGACTTTTGATTCAGAAATATTAATCTGCATAAAATTTGGAATAAATAGTTACCTAACCCACAGGGTTGTCATGAGGATTGCAGGTAGTCTCCAGCACAGGGGCTAAGAGGAGAAGTACCAGTTTCTGGTCTCTCTTCCTGGGGAGCTTGTATGTGGACGGGCTCAATCCACACGGAACAATGACAGATGGGACGGTGAGGTTACAAAGCAAATCACAGTGGAACATGTAACCAGGGGCAACAGAAGAGAACCCAGCCAGGTGCCAGGAGAAACTTCCTTCCAGCTATTCATGGTCCAAAGTTTCACCTTGGATCCAATGAGAAGAACTGAAAGTAAACCTTAAACCAATCAGGTAGTAACACCTACATATACCGTGCTTGTGGTATAAATAATCAGATGCTTTGAGAAAAACAGATATTCCTTCCAAAAGACCCTTGCACGAAACTCTAATATAGGGTATTTGAATTTACTTCTGAATATGTCTTTTTGTAAGTATGAGAATTTTCTTTCCAAAATATGTTAATAATAATAATAGTAATCCGTACTTATGATGCAGCAGGTGTGGTGCTAAATGAATTGTATTTTATCTCATTTAAACATTTTAACGAATCTATGAGGTAGGTATTATATTCCAGTTCACAGATGAAGAAACCAGGGTGAAGGAACTTGCCCAAGGTCGACAAGCTACGTACAGAGCCAAGTTAAGACTCAAACCTGACTACATTCATTCTGCAAATTTTGAAGCACAACTACTGAGAATAGCAATAACAAGAAAAAATAAAAATAAAATGGAAGGCAAGCTGGGATTAAGGCTTTTACAACAGAGCCTCAAAAGGGTTAAATTCGGTCTAAGAAGCCTTTCCCATTGTATATAAGGAAGGTAGATGTTAAGACGTGGAAAAGCTGAAAGCACACACTTAAGCATGACGGTAACACATAGAGCAATAAACAGATGGTCCTGGGTATCAGGAAACTCCTAGGCTATCCTAAATAATTTAAAGAAGCATAACTCAAACTGTTTATGTATGAACCATCTGGGTTGCTATGCACGTTATAACCAGAAAAGGAAGCAAACAATGTGAAATGACAATTTCAAATCAAAAAATCATAGACCCGGGCGAAAGAAAAATTCTCTATTTGCCGATTTTCTGTAACAAAACAAAATAAAATTTTAAGTATCTTGGAGAAATTGCGGACGACAGAGATCCTGGAAATTTTCTAGCAGATGAAAATAAAAATAAATAAAACTTAATAAAATAGGATCCATGATTAAGACAAAATATTACTGATAGGCTTTAAAAGTTAAGTGTACTTAATATCAACTGAAGTTAATAACACTGTATTGCAAATTTGCGAGCTGCTAAGAGAGTAGATTGTAACAGTCTTCATCACACAAAAAACCAAGTATTGCATTTATCCGTATGTTTTGGTGAATGTAATACAGGTTATATGTTATTACATGTGTATGTAAATGTATATAAGTTAGGGCTTTCACGGGATCGCTCAAGACGTCTCAAAACTTAGCCTCATTTCCCCACGAAAGTTTTAAGGACGTCAGCCGTAAATTCTCCTGTCACCGTGTCAAAGGATTCACATCACTGAAATCAGCCTCCAGCATTCCGCAGTGTGGCTATGGTCACTCTCAACAAATCTTTTTCTTGTTTTTATGGCAAGGCTGTATAATATAATTGATACAGCATGGAATTTGGAATTCTATCTGAAAGGAATCTTTGTTCTACTAGGCTTTAACCTCTCCAAGGCTCTGTTTAGTCAACAGCAAAAGAGAAGTATTACAAGTTCTGTCCTTGTGCCTCTTCTCACCTTCTGAGATGGCCCACGCTCTGTCTGTGGAGTGTGTTTCTCTCTAAATAAATCCACTTCTAACCTATCTGTCCTTGTGATATTCTATTGTTCTGTGACTCTGTTGTTACCTTGCCTTTTTGCATCTCTAGCTTGGGCAGCAGCCTATGAGAAGTACCTGCTTTCATGCCTGACATACCACAGTGCTCAATAATTGCAGGGGTTTTTTTCTTCCAGTTTTACTGAGATGTAATTGACATACAGCACTGTATAAGTTTAAGGTGTACAGCATAAGGATTTGACTCACACACATCATGAAATGATTATCACCATAGGTTTAGTGAACATCTATCATCTCATATAGATACAAAATTAACAAAATAGAAAAATAATTTTTCCTTGTGAGGAGAACTTTCATACATAACAAATAGCAGTGTTAATTATATTTATCATGTTATACAGTGAATCCCTAGTACTATTTATTTTATAACTGGAAGTTTGTATATTTTGACCACCTTCATCCAATTCCCTCTCCCCCCAACCCCTGTCTCTGGTAACCACAAATCTGATCTCATTTTCTACGAGTTTGTTTGTTTGTTTTTGAAGTATAATTGACCTAATAATTGCTAGGTCTTTGTTTTCCTCTTAAGATTTTTCAGGTTCTAATAAACACAAGGTATCTGAAATGATAGCCCAAAACATCATTGAAGACAAGATCCTGGTATACAGAACAGTCCACACTGAGAAGTAATATCCATTGTAACACAGTGCCTGACAGCTACCATTTATTGGACAGTTACTGAGCCTTAAAAAATGCAAGAAAATACCAAAACAAGTTTAAGTGCTGTATGAGGAAGGAGGGTGGAGACCACTGAAGCTACTGAAGGAGCCAGGCTGCATCCAGTGAAAGGCAGGATCTGATGCTGCCCCCTGGTGAGAAGCAGGGAGCCTACACACTTACTGCCAGTTCCTGGGCCTAGAATGACAGGTTAATAAGTGTGGCCAGATCAGGAAGTCAGAAGCTCCAGAAATGGTTAAAAAATCCACCCCACCCCACCCCCATTCCCCCGGAAAGAACTTAATTTCCAAGCATTGCTACTATAGAAAAGTAGCCTGTCAGTCAGTTACAGGAAGATTCCAAGTAAAAGAGCCCAACAGATAACTGAACATAATCGAGGCACACACACTTCAAAAAAGTCAAGAATAAAGCCCATAAAATATCATTTGATTTATTTTTAAAGCAGTCGTTTGTTTTTTTAATTCAAGGCAATTTCAGACTCAGATTTCTTTCTAAGAACAATTTTGGAATAATTTTTTTTCAGTCCTTCTAATGACAGAAAGTTGGATACAGCCCATTGCATAAGACTACATAGCACCTCGAGTTGGAAAATTGTGAAGCTTAAAGTGAGATAAGAAAATTTAGGTCTTTCATATATGTTCTTACTTTCTTATAGTTGATGCAGGATGATGAATCCCTTTCACTTTCCTGAAAAACTATTCAACTAATTTTCCTAAACATTTAATGGAAAGTCAGAAATGCAGGTCACTGCAATGAGAAACACATCAAAGTCAAAATACATTGTCTATCGGATTATCTGATAAATCCAGATTTCATGTTCCTTCTTGGAATAATGAGAAACATCAATCCACAGCTTAATTTCAAAGTAGTAACTCAGAAAACTGTTTTTTAAATTACTTGGCAAACAAAAAGGTCCGGGTTATATCACATAATAATTATTACGCCACCATAATGCATTTAAACTAGGAGAATACATTTTGTTTCTAAGAGGGCGCTGGGAGTGAGGGTGAATTAAACTATAAATGTAACAAGCACTGAACAAGACACACAGATCACACAGTTATCATTTCTTCTCTAGGAAGAACATTAAGAAATAGCTTTAAGTGATTTGTGAAGTTTTAAACCTAAACTCCAATTCCATTTAGTCCTTGTTAGTTATTATTTAACAATAAACAACAGGTTTTGCTTCTGAATGCAATTTTTTGTCTAGGGATCTTAATGCGCAGAGCAAGAGTTAACCCAAAATATTATGAGAAAAACTAAATTAATATACCAAAATGATGCATGTTTGATAGCTTTAAAGTCCATGAACTTAGAGACTTACATTTTGATTTTAGTTGATTAGCCCTAGTTATTTACGCAAGGTTAGACATCACCCAGTTTCCAAGTATTATCAGAGAAAATTTGTATTAAATCTACCATGAACACTTACTTGCCCACAGCCAGAACATGCTTCAGCAGATGAGGAAAAAACGATGCTGGTGTCTTGAATGACAAATGAGTCACAGAAACCTGTGAAGGCACTGTGCCAGCAACTCTAAGTTAATTTCATTGCTGAATTAAATAAATACAACTTTACTAATGTAAAATAAAAGGTTTCATTTAAGCTAATGGTTTAAACAGAATGTATCGTGGTTTTAAAACAGAGCTTAAAATATACATTTTACGTCTGTAGCAATTTTGTATACAGCACAGACCTATGAAATTTATTCTTCAGACAGCGGAGTCCCTAATCTACCTCCAAACTAACAGGATGCTTCCCCCATCATTACAGCTATGTTTTTTATTTTTCTAACACCATGCACATGACATGCAAACACTTGTTGATATGAGGTCTCTCACTTTTAAGACACAGTTGAAACAACATAACTAAATAAGACAGTATATGAATAATATCATTTCATCCAGATTTGTATAGCACCTAAAACATTATAGTCAATCCCAATTATTTCAGCAAAGCTTTCATTTAAAATCATAATCTTGACTAAATTAAAAGCTAAGATCTCTATTACTTAACTTCACTAGAATATCTTCCATGGCTGCTGACTTAAAAGTAAAATGTCCAATTCTTCCTCTTTAATGCAAATTACTGGCAATTTGGTACAATTTTTGTTTTCCAAGATTTCTTTCAGCTAGTTAAAGGATGGAACTGAATTCTCAGTTAGGATAGTCATTTAAATTCAAACTCCATTTTTAAAATGGAAGCCTCTTTTCTGAAGTTAGACAGAAATATTATTTCTGATCTAAATGGCTTTCCCTGGATACAGTCTAGCTACCTAACACAGAGTTGGAGAATGATATTAAAATACACATAGAAATGATTCATGGTTCAAATTCAACAGCGGTGTCAGAATATACAAAATCTTAATACAAAATTATCTATGAATCTCTATACATTAATTCTACAGTACTGTAGAAACTGAGGTAGAACAAATTTTAAAATCCAAATTTAACATTAAAGTCAATAATTTATTATATAAATAAATTTCACTATTTTAAAATCAGAAATAAGTGAAAGCAAGTGACAACTTCTTTCTATAATTTATAATCTTATCAGAAATCACTTTTTAAAAAAGTACACAGTGCTCATTTTGGCCCAGGGACTGTACTAAATATTTTACGAATATTAACTCATTTTAATTTTTCATAAACACTAAATTAGCAATCACAAAGTTAAAACTAGCACCCCATCCAAACCACTCTGGTTTGGTTCTGTTTTCAAACTTTCCCCCAGATACAGTCTTGGGCTATGACCTGAAGCAGCCTCACCATTTTCAACTGAAAGCCAAAAAAAAAAACCATTTCTTTATTAAATCTTCCCATAACACATCCTGTTGATTTGCTGCTATCAGTCTCCAAAGATATCCTGAGGTTTAAAAAGTTAAAAGTCTAAATTCTTTTGAGATACACTATGTGTGAATTTGGACATTTAATATGTACTGTGGCTACAATGCTTTTGTTAAAACACTTTACATTCAATAGAGAGGAAAAAAAAAAGGCAACGCTCTCAAATTTCCACAGATGCTGAAGCTGGTCAAATTTTATAGTTCAAAATTCTTTCTATAGAAGAAAGCATCCACACGGCAGCAAAGTTTGAAAGTGGAATTTCCGTAGAATGTGAATGCATAATGATAAACATAAGTGAGTAGCAGCACTTGGTCGTCTCATGAACAAATCGCTCTCTGTAAGGTAGGATTTTTGCTTTGCTTGGCACTAGGAAATTTAAAATGCTCCTGTAAAGCAACTTTTGATGATCCTACAAAGCATTCGATTTTTCTGCTTGTTCTGCAACAAAATTCTTTGTATAGTATTCTCGCAACACCAAATGGTGCTCAGAAGGCAGAAATCTATTCTAGCTAAAGCGACCTGATGATTCCTTTGTTTCATGGCATAGAAAATATATTCTTTTAGAGTCGGGGGGATTGAACCTGCACTCAGAAAACTTCTAGTAGGATTTGTCACTGTCCCAATTTTGCAACCTATTTTTTTAAGTTTCAAGACTAATTATAAAATGAAACTACTGGAATAGAGTGATTTCCCCCATCTGGCACCATCTTTCTAAAAAATTTAAGAAGCTGGATAAAAAGAAAAAAATTAAAAAAGAGGGCTAAAATATTTACTATTTTACAAATGATACTCTTTTGTTACAGTGTAATGGGTTTTTCTTTACTGTTTTCTCTTACTCTTTAAATATGTTAAATTTCTAGTTTATGTTTAAAAGAATGCTAAAACAACTTCCTAAATGTAAAATAAAAATCAAGGAAAAGGGAAAAATCAACTTTATTTTATCTACATAATGCCAAAAGAAATGTGTCAATGTTTTTACTGAAATTAAGCATACTTTTTTTTTTTAAGTTAATCTTGGGTGTCACAGCAACACAGCCTTTAAGCTTGGTTTTGCTGAATGAATCAATCAGACCAAGCTATTTTTCAGCAGTTTAATTCTGTTCACCAGATCACTGCAATTTTAATAAGAAAAGCACGGAAATAAATGTTTTAGCCTACCATCAACTATTAGGGAGGTTTATTCCCAAACTTGTTAAGTAGATCCCAGTAGTAGTAGCATTCTCAAAGTTTAATAATTGAACAAATTAACAAAGCAAACAAGCTTCTGGCAGGAAATCTCTGACTGAGTAAAGAAAAGACCTATAAGAGCTCTCATTATTTATTTGCAGATAACTTTTACTAATATGATGAGTTTAACCTATTCCTTAAAACAAATCTAGCCATTGTAATTATGGTCTGCATCCAAAAAAAATATAATACAGAATCCAAAATATATTTTCTTCTTTACTGTAGTTACATATGTATGTTTCTACCTTTACGGTTGGTTAATATTTCTTGCAAAGAAGCTTTTCAGGTTGAATGTCTATACATTCGCATACACACATTTTCATGTTGAAATTTCAAAAATCTAGATATTTGAGAATTAGGGGGATAATGCACATCCCCTTTTCTACTTCCAACTTTGTGTAAACTGTAGGCCGATGAGATGAACCCAGTTCTGCACATATTCTCACAAGGTCTGTATCGTATGCTCAGTGTGGACAAATTTCTAATAAGCCTGATTAAACCACAGATACACTAATGAAGGTGTAGTTAGTAACTGAGACCTGGTTCTGGTTACTTTTATAGTTAAGTACAAAAATTTAATATTAGAAATGCCCAGAGATACTGTTCATTAATACATTTTGATGAACTACATTTATATAGTTTCTATAAAGAGGTGACGTTCACATATTTTATTTGAATGGACCAGAGCATTTACTTACTATTTTTTTAATCTCCTTACTTGGAGCTGAACTATATAAAAATTTAATCAGGTCCCTCAATCAGGCACCAGGCTAAGACACATAGCACTGATCCCCCAAAGAGATCACATGAGATTCCCTATTTGTCATATATCACAGACAACGATGTGCACAAGCACACACGGACACAGAAGAATAATTTTGTCTTTAAGCAACGCGTGATGAATATCCTAAGAAACAACGCGGAAGCTACAGGAAAAAGAATGGGTTTGTCCTTGTGCCTATAGGTTCAGGAAAAGGAGTATATACGTGTAGACAGAGAACAGAAAAGCCAGAGATTCACTAAATGGTAACCAAGAGATGTTCTTTTTTAATAATAAACAAGTATAATTATGTACATCATCTCACTTAATCCTTTCAGCTAGCCTAGGCGGTGGCAGCAAGTGAGGCGCCAAGGCTGGCGAAGGTTAAGTGAGGTGACCGAGGTCACAGAGGTAGATGCAGCCCTGGCGGTATTTGAACCAGCCGGCCTGGTTGCCCTTGAGTGTGCTGCAAGGCTTTCAAAGTGGGCAAAGAGTCTTGCTTGGGTACAAGGCAAAGCTTGTGTCCTGGGCCACCATTATACCCGGGAAAGAGAAACTGGTGAAACTGTCTGCTTGTTTACGTCAATTCCAACCAAGAGTTTTTTTCTTCAATTTTAATAAGAAGCTTAGCGGTTTAGTGCCTTGGAGGGGGCGGGGAGGAATAGATGGGTCTGTTTAATTAGAGCTACAGGAGGTTAAGCTCGGATGGATATATTTTGCATCTTTTATGTACTCACTGGGGAGACACTGAGGGGAAGGTGTAGCAGACAAGATTGGAACTTGTTTCTGGTTAATTACCAGCAACTTGCTTGAGTGCAGAGCAGAAGCTGCCACTCGGGGGTTCTGAATTTTCAGGAAAAACTGGTAGGCTGTAGGTTTAAATCTATGGTAGGCTGTAGGTTTAAAGTTTCTTCTTCTAAAAGTTAAAAAAAAAAAAATCATTCAAGTGCTTCACCAGGAAATTAAATTTGCTTGCTTTCATTTATTTCCCTATCGCTGATAACATCTAGATGAACTTAGGCGGCTAAGTCATTTGATAAAGAATGTGACGGCTTTTTGATAGATTAGAAAAATCGTTTCGATAAACATAGGTTACAGATTGTATCCTAGCCTTAACTTAAATTGGAATACGAAATGCAATCCTCTCCTCACAGTAAATATTTTATGGCTCTTCTCCACGATTAAGTCACTTTGCAGAATCCAAAGTACAGAAGAAAATTTCTGGAGCATTTAAAGAAATGCCTTTTGGGAAGAAAATTAAGTTCTTTTCCTGCAATGAAAACAACAGACGATACATTGCAATGAAGTTCACCTTAAAGTTAAAATGTAAATTTAAGTGTGGTATGAGGTCTGCCAACTTCAATTAGTGGTTACCGGCACAGCCTGCCCAGCTGGCCCTGGGGTGTCTATTAAATAGCCGTGAGCTCTCACTATAGGTGTAAAGCTCGTTGCCCACACACACATGCCATCAAGTGGACTTGGCCGTGTGCAGAGGAGTCCATCCCTGTGCCTGGAAGCAGAGAGGTCCCGGTGGTCTGAGACAAGCATTTCGGTCATCCCTGGGAAAGTATCACTTTGACAGCTGGATTAAAAAATGATTTATGTAGATAATATATCTGGGTTATGAGGCATTAGAATTTCACCTTTTTCAATTTCCAGTCCTCTCAATAAGCGTGCTTCTATTTGACCTAACCAATCACCAACCCACAAGGATTTTCCTTAGGTTTCCTCAAATGCTAATGATGTAGCAAATCTAATTAAGTTCATATGATTCACTTCGGCAGTAGGTATTTCAGTGACTCCAGAATTGCCAAAAGGAAATCCGAAGCGTCTATTCTCTCTCCAAAACAATCATGCCGCGTGCCAAACTGATAACCATTAAACACAGCCGCAGAGCAAATGTAGTGGGGTTTTGGTCCTGTAAATACAGTGTTCACATGTCAATCTGCCCTGCGAGCAATTCTGGAGGCAGACCCACCGACTGCCGGTTTCTGTTACATGAGGATTAGATGAGAATATTAAGTCACTTGTTTCACTCGGCACAGCTTGAGCAGATTTCTACACGCCATGAGTTTCCTCCACCTAAGAACACTCACTGAATGCCCCGAATATTGATAAAAACCTTCGATCAGCATCTTGTTGAAATGGCTTTCAAGCTCTGTAGCTCACGTGAAAAAAGAATAAAGGTGGCTTTGGGTGTTTGAGAGCCTATTTAGGGAATAATGAACATGCAATAGATTGAACCTCATTCCTGAAGAAAATCCCATATACTGTGTTCATTATAAATGTTTTTTTCTTAAGGTTTGTAAAATAACATTTATTTCTTAAAAGTTAACATGTGCAAAACAAAAGAAGCAAAAAACAAAGTCATCCATAGTCACAAGCAGTTTACCGTTTGATGTGTCCTTCTAGGTCTCATTTGTGTATGTACACAACTAATAAATGCTTTGCTTTTCATTACAGTAAGTGTGCAACACGAACCTACGGACACATCTGAGCTACAGAAATTCAACTCTTTTTATTTCAGTAATTCGATTTCCATGAAAGGAAATTCTTTTCAGAGGGGCTCTCCAAACTGGGTGGGTTGCCGGATGCTTAAGGCCATGACCACATTCCCTCCAGAGGCTGTTCGGTTGCTATGGCAACTGCCCTTCCCCTATCAATAAGCAACAGCTCTGAACCCTACTATTCTGAAAAACAAACAAACAAACAAAAAAAACGGTTTCCCTTTCTGTGGTGATAACAACATGAACTAGTTTCAAGACTGAAATGACCACTTTTTGTGCAAAACAAATATCTTTGCTGACTGAATTATTTCCCTAGAATGCAGCTTTGTAAATAAATGCAAAAAATAGTGAAATCAGCCATTGTACTCCAGTTCAGTTTCAAAACACAGTAAAATCTGTGGCATAAGTAATCTAAGGATGTTACAGCTGGAACACGTTATAGTGTGGGGGTCCAGGCAGAAGAAGAAAGTCAGGTTTCCAGAGAGCAAATGACATGTCGAAAGCAAAACTGACAGCAAGAATACAACAGAGGCTTCCATGCAGCTCTTGGAAGTTTCTTAAAAGAAGCACATATTTCAATAGTTCTGTTTCTTATCTGTGGTTGTCTCCAGATATATAATTATTACTGTGCAAGGTAATGCATATATTGATTACATTTATTAAGTTACATACATCTCCCTCCTATTTAAGGAGGTAAGAAGTTGTCTTCACTGGCTCAGGCACCAATAGCTAAATCTTTAAGATGTGTCTCATTTTACCTTGGGAAAACCACCACTGAAAAGTATCCTGTACACCGGTTTTCACAGCCCACAGTATTAGAGGTACAATGCCTGACACAGGGTAGGCATCTGTAAATATCTGCTAACGCAACCATTCCAGTTTTTACTTCTATTCTCTTTCACTCTGGGGTGTCACGGAGCTTAGTCACTGATGAGGCAAAAAAATCAACAAGACAGGAAGTGGGGTGCAGAGAGTTTTACTCCTTGGCGATTAAAACTGAACCCTCTTACTCATGTACCAGACCCCACACTGCTGCCATTGTGATGAGGTCCCTCCCCTGGTTAGAAGCTTTTGCTGGCTCCCCAGAGCTTATACGTTATCACCATTTCCCTCCCAGCTCAGTAGAGACACACACAGGCCCACCTCCATTCCAAAACTTACTATTTTTTTTTTTTTTTCCCCTTTTGGCTGCGCTGGGCAGCATGCAGGATGTGGGATCTTAGTTCTCGGCCCAGGGATGGAACTCATGCCCCCTGCAGTGGAAGTGCAGAGTCCTAGCCACTGGACAGTAGGGAAGTCCCAAAACTTACTATTTTATAACGCCACCTTCACACAAACCTCTCTCGTCGAAAACGCTCTGATTTTTCTATCCCCTGCTGTCTTCACATAGATCACTTTTTTTAAAATTAATTTTTATCGGGGTATAGTTGCTTTACAATGTAGTGTTAGTTTCTACTGTACATATACCCAGAGAAAACCATAATTCAAAAAGACATGCACCCCAATGTTCACAGCAGCACTATTTACAATAGCCAGGACATGGAAGCAACCTAAATGTCCATCAACAGAGGAATGGATAAAGAAGATACGGTACAGATATACAATGGAATATTACTCAGCCATAAAAAGGAATAAAATTGGGTCAGTTGTAGAGACGTGGATGGACCTAGAGAGTGTCACGCAAGGTGAAGTAAGTCAGAAAGAGAAAAACAAATATCGTATATTAACATACATATGTGGAATCTAGAAAAATGGTATAGATGATCTTATTTGCAAAGATCACTTTTCAAATTCAGCTCAAGTACCCATTTCCAAGAAGCCTTTGGGACCTAGAGATTGTCATAATGAGTGAAGTAAGTCAAACAGAGAAAAACAAATATCACATGATATCGCTTATATGTGGAATCTAAAAAAAAGCTACAAATGAACTTATCTACAAAACAGAAATAGAGTTACAGATGTAGAAAATAAACTTATGGTTACTAGGGGCAAGGAGGGCAGGGATAAACTGGGAGATTGGGATTGACACATACACACTACTATATACAAAAAACATAACTATTAAGGACCTACCGTATGGCACAGGGAACTCATTACTCTGCAATGGTCTATATGGGAAAAGAATCTAAAGAGTGGCTATATGTACGTGTATAACTGATTCACTTTGCTGTATGCCTGAAACTAATACAACATTTTAAATCAACTATATTCCAACAGAAATTTTAAAAATTCATGTATCCCATCATTCATCAATCAAATATTTCAGAGCCCAGTGTGTCCCCACCTCCAGAGAGTTTTATATTCTAGTGGGAGAAACAGGTATGAGGAAGTGTTAGAAAGGGAACAGGCAGAGGTCTGCGATAGACAGTAAGTTTCATGTGCTCAGGGAGGGGTTCCCTAAGGAGGCAGCATCTGAAAACCATGAGGGTCCAGGAGCATCCCTGGCAGGTCATACAACAAGCATGGAGGCAGGAAAGAGCTCGTGTGACCCAGAGACGGAGAGAAGGCCCCTGGGACCACGGCCTGGGGGTGGGGGAGTACACACGCAAAGAGGGACAACAGAGGAACGAGGAGGGAAGGGGGCACCAGATGGCCAACAGACCAGCCCTGGCAGGAAGACAGTGACAGATGGTTCCGATATTTTACGTATATGTAGCCTTCAGAGAACACACAAGAGTAGCCATGTAGAGTTATAAGATTCTCCAGGTAAACTCAGGGCTCATTTACAGGAAATAAGAAATAGCATTAGAGATGAAAGCTACAGTTGCTGATAATCTGAGTGAGACACAAAACACTACAGAGATGAGGGCAGTGATTCAAAGTACACAAAGAGAAACAGATCACTTTTTGTGTGTCATTTGGAGGAAATCGCCATTTCATTTGGTAGGAAAACTTTTTAAGGAGCCACACAGAACTGCCCACTTCTGAGGAAGTTAGGAAAATAAAAATAGGAGGTTTTAGAACTGAAAATATTTTACTGGAGTTTGTGGCTAAATGGAACGCTGTCTTGGCTAGGATTCAAACGTCTTTTCTAGTCACATACTTATTACCATATCCAGTGTCTTAATGACAATATCAATTTCCCATTTATTCACACTACTGATTTCCTCTCCCTATCTCGTATCTCTATATCTCTCTCAGTGGCTTTTTATGATTATGTACTGTAAAGAGAAAGGCTCCAAATTGAGTAACCTAGCAACGTGTACAGAGATCATACTTTGGACACAGTATCTACTGTTCCTTTGGCGAGAGAAGTAGGAATCCACTGCAGATAGAAACAGATTTTCATACACTTTATCTGGGGGCAGTCGAGAGAAACCTTTCCCCCTCATTCATGTCCCCCCTGGATTTTCTGTCACCAAAGCTGATTCCAATATAGCAAATTCTGAGCTAGCCCCATAATAATTTTGCTAACTAGCAGCTTGTGGTGATTGTGAGATAATCTAAAAATGAAGGCAAAATATAACTAGAAAGTTTTCTGGGTATCCAATTAGCCAATGTTTAGAAGGGTATATTTGTTTTTCCTTAGCATTTATTTTAATTGATTGTTTAGAAATTCTATTATTTGGAATCTCTTAGAAAGTTTCAGTAAATTCTAATTAGCTATCTTTTTGTGTTGTGAAGAAAATGTTTTCCAATGACAAAACATCATGACTTCTTTGGGCTTTAGACTAATACTGTTCTGAAGAGTAGAAGACTTGGGTCCTTGTCCTGAATCTGGTACCAGCTAGGTAAGTGGCAAGCCAGTGTGGCTCTAGCTTTTCTCCTCCATCATTCACACTGCGGGTAGACATTGATCAGCAAGATGATAAAGGAAATCAAACTCCAGTTGCTGAAAGAACAAATGCCTTTCTTGAATCTTTTAAATAGAAATCATCCTAGCATGCAATGTCTGGCACATGGCAGGTACGCACTAATTAGAGGTTCACCTGAAAAATTCCGGTTTTCACTTATCTTCACATCTCTCCAGCTGGAGAAAGGCAAGGGCTTCAGAGCTGCTAGCCCTTCAATACTGATAACAGAGGCAGCAGATTTTGAGCAAAAATGACTTCTCCCTAAATTCTTGACAAAGCTTAGACTCAGTTGATTGTCTCCGATGACAATTTTGACACTTAAATGGCAAAAAGCGACAATAAAATACAGATGGCCACACAGCCAAAACAAAACAAAGAAGACAAAAGAAACCCCTAGGACCTTATGAAGTTACAAAATGTTTTTGTTTAAGGTATTATTCTGAATAAATACTGAAAGGAGCTAGCTTCACAGTAACAAAATCAAAAAGCACATGAGTGCTGGCCATACTGGTGAAAATAATCTCATCACCATAAACAAAATGGGTGAGGGGCTTCCCTGGTGGCGCAGTGGTTGAGAGTCTGCCTGCCGATGCAGGGGACACGGGTTTGTGCCCCGGTCCGGGAAGATCCCACATGCCGCGGAGCGGCTGGGCCCGTGAGCCATGGCCGCTGAGCCTGCGCTCCGCAGCGGGAGAGGCCACAGCAGCGAGAGGCCCGTGAACCAAAAAATAAATGAAAAAGAAAAAGAAATGGTCCAATTTGAAAGTGGGCAAGTGACAGGAACAGCAGACATTTCATTAAAAAGGTAGATAGATGAATAAGTACATTAAAAGGTGCTCCACATATTAGCTATTGGGGAAATGAAAATTATAACCACAATGATGTATCACTACACACCTATTTGAACAGAAAAATAAAGACAGTGATAACGCCCAACACTAGTGAGGATGAGGAGATCTCGAATACACGGGTAGTGGGGATACAAAATGGTGCAGCCACTCTGGAAGACAGTTTGGCAGTTTTTATGAAACTAAACTTACCATCTGACCCAGCAGTGGCACCCTTGAGCCTTTATCCCACAGAAGTGAAAACTTATATCCACACGAAAAATGTGTACACAAATATTCACAACAGCTTTTTCACAGTGGCAAAAACTGAAAACAACTCAAGTGTCCTTCAGTGGAGGAATGGTTACAAAACTGTGGTAGAGTCAAAGCTACCATGAAAAACTACTCAGTAATAAATAGGAATGAACTATTGACAGATACAACAACAGGGATGGAGTTCAAGGGCATGATCCTAAACAAAAAAAGTCCGGTCTCAAAACATTCCACTTTTTATAAACCTTCTTGCAATGACCAAACTATAGAGATGGAGAAAAGGTTGGTGGTTGCCAGTAAACTGGAGATGGGGGAGAGTGTAAATATAAAAGGGTATCATGATGGTGGTGTCTATCCAAGTCTATATATGGGGTAAAACTGCACAGAACTACATACACACACAGACACGCACACACACACAGGTATAGATATTTGTGTGGATAAATGGTGAAAAGTTCTAGTTAACACTCTAGTATTTTCTGTATGCCACTCAAAATGTCCCCATAAAAAGGTATCAATGGCGTTCATACGTAAAGTAATTCATCACACTGAATCCCTGTGACTTCTATGTACGCAGTGGGCAGTACTGGCTGTCTACCAGCACCCATTCCCATCTTTTCCTCTCCTCATAGTATCCAGATTCCCTTTACGGTTCCATTCTTCTTCCTCTAGTCTCCCATGAATTTGGAGGGAAGCTGACACTTCCCCCAGCTCAGGGTTGGGCCTCCACTGACTTAGCAAATGGGCATATTCTACTCCTCTGACTTCAGTCACTGGTTCAGGAAGGATGACCTCTATGGTCTAGTTGGGCTGAATCTAGAACTCTTGCTTGGAGCTGTTATAAATCTATGGCCACCGTGAGGGAAGTCAGCTCTGAGATCAAGCAGCTGATACTCAGACCCCTCCCACTTGATTTACAAGGAAAAGGACAAGGGAGCCACATGTGGGAGGCGGGGAGAGAAGGATGGGGAGAAAAAGGAGGGGAATGCAGAAAGTACAGATGTATCAAAATCACCTAGAAGGTTTTGCAGACTACAGGTTCACCCCCAACCCCTAAATGGTTGATTCCCCACCCTAAGGGAGTGGCTGAGCCTCACTGCTATATATGCAAACACACACATGCTAGTTCCTGATATGTGGATGCTGTATTTATTGCTGGAGTTCCTTGAAGTACAGGCTCATCTCTCTTTTTCCCTTTCCCACCAAAACATATCAACGTGGCAGTCCACATTTCTTGTCTGATTTCCTCCCCACCA
The DNA here is from genome assembly GCF_008692025.1 of Phocoena sinus. Taxonomy (NCBI): domain Eukaryota; kingdom Metazoa; phylum Chordata; class Mammalia; order Artiodactyla; family Phocoenidae; genus Phocoena; species Phocoena sinus. The sequence continues at coordinate 75,508,516 of NC_045774.1, forward strand.
CTTGTTCCTGCAATGACTCCAATCTACTCGGGCCTTACAGAACCCTCTCCTAGAGTAGGACTCACTTGGCCGCACATTAAAATCACTTGAAGAGCTTTATTTTATTTAAAAAAAATTTTTTTTTTTTTTTAATTTTTGGCTGTGTCTGGTCTTAGTTGCCACATGTGGGTTCTTTGTTGCGGTGTCCGGGCTTGTCTCTAGTTGTGGCATGTGGGTTCTCTCTCTAGTTGTGGCGTGCGGACTCTGTAGTTTGCAGCACGCGGGCTCTCTAGTTGAGGCAGGCGGACTCAGTAGTTGCCCTGCGGCTTGTGGGGTCTCATTTCCCCGACCAGGGATCAAACCCACATCCTCTGCACTAGAAGGCAGATTCTTTACCACTGGACCACCAGGGAAGTCCCTGAGAGCTTTAAAAATAGATGTCTCCGTCCCACTCCTGCCTGCAAAGCTCTGATTTAATTATTCTGGGATCAGGATTTTTTAAAACCCTAGGAGATTCCAATGTACAGCCAGGATTAAGAACCAGTACACTGCTAAACGGCTGCTACAAATGACCTCTGAATCATTGAAGTCAAGGCTTGTTTCTCGGCTGTCTCTACCTTAAGCTGAACAAGTAGGGAAAATAGTCACCAAATAGGAGAAATAGTATTTTTCTTAATAACAATTCCATAGAGTTGGAAAAAGAGGATTAGCAAAATCAATGTGCAGGAAAGAACTCTAGGAATGTAGAAGTGAGAATGATGGCTAAAGTGTGAGAATTTAAAGGGAAAACAATACCATTTGAGAAAGTACACTTTAGGGGAATGCTGACAGGGAGAGAGGAGAATTCACTGCAGACAAAATTGTCGACAAATTTCTCTCTACTGCAAAACAGTTTGAAATGGGTCTCTATACTCGAGTGTAAACCCACTTGTTAAACTCTGATTGAGAAAAGCTCCTTAAGGTGTTTTAGTGTCTTAAAATTTGTTTGTGTTGGGAGGTAGTGTGTGTGTTAAAAGAAAATATGGGATAACAGAATTTATCATTTTTTTGTGCAGAGATAAAAGTGATCACTCAAAAAAAAAGGTCAATTTGTATTATGTGTTCACAAGTAATACGATAACTCAAGAGGCATTACTAGCAGAAAACAAATTAAGAAGCTGTTTTTCTGTAGCTGAAATAACACTAATAGTATTATTACAAATATTATGAGCACATACCAGGAGCTGGCTAAGCATGTGACCTGCATTACCTCATTAATCCTCATGAACCCTATGAGTGGGAAGAAGCTTCATTATCCCCATTTTAGAGATGAGGAAACTGAGGTTTAGAAAGGCAGGTGAGTGGTCCAAGTTCGCAAGTGGCAGAAACAATATTTGAAATCAGCTCTGTCCAGTTCCAGAGCCTGCGTTCTTTTTTTTTTTTAATTTAATTTAATTTATTTCTTTATACAGCAGGTTCTTATTACTCATCTATTTTATACACATCAGCGTATCCATGTCATTCCCAATCTCCCAATTCATCCCACCACCACCACCCCCGACCCCCGCTGCTTTCCCCACCTTGGTGTCCATACGTTTTTTTCTCTATTTCTGTGTCTCAATTTCTGCTCTGCAAACCGGTTCAGCTGTACCATTTTGTAGGTTCCACATATATGCGTTAATATACGATTTTTGTTTTTTTCTTTCTGACTTACTTCACTCTGTATGACAGTCTCTAGATGCATCCATGTCAGAGCCTGTGTTCTTAATTGTCATGCTCTTTTTATAAATTCTTATGGATTCACCAAAATTAGTTAAAAAAATTTTTTTAAACCCACAGTCACGCTAGGCTATATTTTTAAAAAGTCATCGGCAAATTAACAAAGAACATTTGGGGCAATTATGGGACAGCAAGAACAGAAGGCAAAGGCAAGTTTAACCTAAGATATAAAATCCGGAACCAGTCACTCTGGGGTCTCCATAAATGCTTACTGGTAATGATGAAGAAATTATGATTTTATACTATTCATGATTCATGCTATTTTTGCAATTTTAAAGTCCTCCGTTTGTGAATATACTTCCCAATAACTCTGCTTTTCATTTCCACACAACCACAAGTCACTAAGCCAGTCTTCTCTAGCTAAAGGTGGCTGGGCAGATCCCAATTCCTAATGGCTCCGTTTCTGTTTAGAACACACACACCATGGACTGCCTTCCATGGACTTGAAAATGGTAGCTTTGTAGTAAATAAAGGAGAAATGATGGCGGTATTTTGCATAAGTACTCACCTCACAGCTGCTAAATAATGTACATATACCTGCTTTAGATAGTGGTGATCCAAACTGGAGCACCTCTTCTCTTAAATGAATGCTCCTCCAAGGCAGGTACCCTGTTCTATCCATCATTGCTTCTCTATTGCCCACCACACGTGGTCCACTCCATGTAAATATCTGCTGAGCTTATTTAAAGTTTGATGTTTACCAAAATACTACAATACATATATGAGGTGAGAAGACACATTTGATTTTACGATTGTACTTTTCCTACTGGAACTTCCAGGTGTAATTGTTTATATTTTACAAACTGTGATCAGTAGGAGAGAGGAACAGAAAATCAGGAGAGGAACGTTTTATGTTTTGATTACTAGTGAATATTTTACAGCTCTCAGGGACATTAGACATTAGTTTCCTATTTCACATCAGTTGAGATACATTAAAGATGATAATCCGTCAAGGTAAAGAACTATTCTTCATTTCAGTATAATTCCTTCTTTAAAATTTAGGCAAGCTGATTTCTCTGGAAGTTTCTCAGGATTCAGTAAATTATGGTCATGTTAATGAAACATATAAACATTTTTAGGTTTGAAAAGAGCATATTAGGAATCTAACATCATTCTCATGACCACATGGATGGCCACTCATTTATTTCCAGGTAGATTAAATTACCATGACCATTCATTCCCCAGGCATCCTGTTCAGTGCATCTTCCTTGAGGAATGATATGACCACAGAAGCAGGGTTTTCCAGGAAAGGTCATCCAACAGAATTGGGGAAAGATCCCAAGTTACAAATCAGAAGATTAGAGGGCAACAGTTCTCCATGGCCCTTCCCACACAGTCATTTAAAGATGGAAAACATGAGGGCTTCCCTGGTGGCGCAGTGGTTGAGAGTCCGCCTGCCGATGCAGGGGACACGGGTTCGTGCCCCGGTCCGGGAAGATCCCACATGCCGCGGAGTGGCTGGGCCCGTGAGCCATGGCCGCTGAGCCTGCGCGTCCGGAGCCTGTGCTCCGTAACGGGAGAGGCCACAACAGTGAGAGGCCCGCGTACCGCAAAAAAAAAAAAAAACAAACATGAGCCACTCCTCCTCCAGGGCCGACAGTCCACACCCGCAGCGCATGTCACTAACGGATGCTGGCGCCCATCTTCTCTGAGCCCAGGAGCCTTCTCAGCACACACTCTAGGTAGCTCCTACCAAGAGTGATGGGGATTGCACGTGCGGTGAAAGCTGCCTGACCTAGACTAACTATAGCTGACCCTTGAACAACAGGGGTGTGAACTGCGTGGGTCCACTTAGAAGCACATCGTTTTAAATAATAAATACGAGGTACTACACATCCCCAGATGTGGACCCACAGATACAGTTACGTGTGGAGGGTCAGCGCCCCTAAGCCCCACATCGTTCAAGGGTCAATTGTATACTGTCTAATTTTTTATCTGTTAAAAATGTCACCACTTTCATAATGTAAACTTGCTTTAGGTCAGGATATTTGTGTGCGTGCCTCGGTATTTTTATTAGATTTTTATTCATTATATACTTTTTGGGGGGACCATATCCCAGATACAGTGCGAAAATATCTCATTTTTGTGAGAGTATGGAAGGTTTAATTGAATCAGTGGCCAAAAAACTGTCTCTAAGAAGGTATTATTTTCTATTAACATTTCATGAACCATAAATACGAGAAAGGCTGGCCCATATCAAGAGATTTCTTCCATACGATTATGGCAGGTAAGTGAGGAGTAATTCAAGAGAGACCATGATGATAAATGGTGACATAAATACATTACAATGACATTATTGAATGTTTTCTGCATGCTGTATGCCATTCTGAAGCTTAACATTATTAACTCCTTCAAATATGGCAATGTGGTGAGATGGGTACCACAAGAGGGAAAACAGGGAAAAATTGTGCAAGTCCACACTCTTGGCAAGGTGTCAGCCAGTATTCTGGTTACTACTGGTTCCCTTTAAAAACAAGGGGTGAGAGAGAGAAGAAAAATGCCGGTTGCAACTTGTAATTCTTTTCCACATTGACAATTCCACAAGCATAGCTCTTTCCGTAAAGACTGAGGGAAAGCAGAAGACTTCTCTTGTCAGGATGGTCCTGCTATCGGCTACCCAAACCCAGCGTCCTCTGAACAACGTTCCCTGAATCCCCCAGGGAGACCTGAGGTATTACCTTTCCTGAGCTCCTGTTATAACACACACACAAACACATGTTACATATATATACACAAATGTACACACATCCATCCCGTACACAGCACATCTCTCTATTAGACTATTAGCTTCTTGAGGTCAGGGACCACACCTCTTACCCGATTACCCTTACACCGGGCACATTTGAATGATTAAATGATTAAATTTCTCATCTGGTTTTAGAAACCCTGAACTGCTCTTTAAAGAGCAAAGCTGCAGTGAGAAGGAGTAGGGGTTGGTTGAAAACCTGATGTAAAATGAGAAAAAAATAACCAGTTCATATCTGAGTTTCATTGAATACTTTGTCTCATAAGGATACAGAACTAGCATTACTTTTATAAACAAATTAAATTATTATGATTCAAGGAAACTCTAAGACAAGTATAGCTTAAGTTCTTAAGATGACTGGACTCAATTAAAAAAGAGCTCACTGGGGTTTGTAAATGTTTTAACATCTGTTTTATGATTTAACTGTCAAACTAAATTATCCTCAACTCAAGACTGTACTACCTAGAGAAGCCTACCAGTTACTTTCCCTGTTTCAGAACCTTGAAATTACAGAATATGTAGGAAACCTTAGAAGTCACTCTAGTCCAGCAACTTGCCTGATGGGAGCGACATCCCAGACAGATATTTTCACTTTTTAAAAGGCTCCAATTACACTCTAAAGCAATTATACTCCAATAAAGATGTAAAAACTTAAAAAACAAAAAACATTAGTAGACTGCTGAGTCCAGATTGTAAGAAGCTTGGAAGCTGCCACTCCATTATAACAATAACTAAAAAGCTGAATAATTTTAATTATTGAGACATAATTGACATATAGTATTACATTAGTTTCAGGTGTACAACATAATGATTCAATATTTCTACGTATGGTGAATTATCACTGCATTAAATCTAGTTAACATCCATCCCCACACATAGTTATAATTTTTTTCTCTTGTAATGTGTGGAGCTACGTCTTTATGTTACCACATTTTTTCTTTTACACCTTTAATCTTTCAATAACTATTTAATCAATCACCTTCGTTAAATTATCATCATTAAAATAACAAAAACAAAAACAAAAATAAAAGGCTCCAATTGATAGAGGATTTTTCCATATAGACTCTTCTACAGACCAGCTGACAGTCAAACTTATGGTACAGACAGAAAGGAAAGAGAATGAAGTGGTCATTTCTTCTGGGCCTACGACATGTCAGATATTGGTACTTTACACATTTTTAAAGAAGTTACTCTTCACATCATCCCAATGAAACACTATGAGCTACATCTTATAAATGAAAAAACGACAAGCTAAAATACAGGATACTACTACCTCCTCTCTAACTAAAAATAACTAAAAGTCAATGCTATACAACAAGTAAATATTTCAAAGCAAATAATTTCATAAAATTAATGAGGCTACAGAAGGTACATGACAAAAATAGTAGGTAAAATGCATTCTTGCTTTTCAGATTCAATGATCCATATTTTTAAGAGTAGACCAGAAAATAACCAATAGGTTTATTATAAAGGAATATTTTAACAAGTAATAAAATCATATTATGACAAATAATAGCAGGTACACAACAGATTATATTATTTACTTTGAGGAAAACCATAAAAGTCATGTGAGTGTGCATATGTGCATGTATAATACATATATGAATGGCAAGCTAAATTAGTAAATAACAAAATCTACCTATTTTTCTCATTTCATCTGAAGAGTACTGTTTAACAATTATAAGGTGTTGAACCTTATTACTGAAATATAATGTAATGATCAAATTTAGTAAACTCTGGTGTATATAGTAGAAAATATATTTGAATACACTCTATGTTCAAAATCAACATTAGTGAAATTTTGCTCTTTCATTTCTGCTGAGGCTTGAAGTGGTGAATAGACAAACTAAATGGTCAACAATAGAAGGTTTAAACTTCTCTTACATAATGGAATACTTGATAGCCATTAAATAATATTTTTGAACATAATTAAGGATATAGGACATCATGATATAATGCCAAATGAAAACAAAACAGGAAACAAAAGACACACACATACACACACACACACACACACACGACACTGCCAAGAGTGTAAAAACAAAACAATATATACACGTGTATTTAGGTACACAGAGACAAATATGATAAGGAATAGTCACTGCTTCGTGGACCTTAAGAGTTCAGTGTAATCTTTTCTGTTTCTCCAAGTTTGCTCATTTTATTCTATTCTATATTATAATTAATTTGTATGTTTTATTTCTCATTAGACTGTAAGCTTTTGGGGGCCAAGGACCATCCCTTAATTGCAATTGTAAAGACATTTGCGGTATTTTTTTTTTTTCTTTTTTGCGGTACACGGGCCTCTCACTGCTGCGGCCTCTCCAGACGCGCAGGCCCAGCGGCCATGGCTCACAGGCCCAGCCGCTCCGCGACACGCGGGATCCTCCCGGACCCGGTCACGAACCTGCGTCCCCTGCATCGGCAGGCGGACTCTCAACCACTGCGCCACCAGGGAAGCCCTGCAGTATTTTGTATTCACAACATTTTGCTGAATTAAACTGAATGAAGAGTAAGGTAGTCTATGGTTTTACTTTAAGAAGAGTTTCTATATCTTTTAAAGTTTCTTTTATTTGAAGACACATTTACAGCAGTAAGTAGTCCAAAGCACATCTGGACACAATTCCATCTGAATGGATTATCTTCTGAATAATCTACAATCTCAGTAAATTTTTTCTCTTTAAATGGGTTTATATCCTAATTAAAAAAAAAATTTCTCCTTCATTGGGGTGTGTGAAATTCACATTCTGCTAAAAAGAATGAGACATGAATTAATCAACGTCAATTTTAGACATTTAGGTCATGTTCCATATTAAAATTAAATATGACTAAAGTGAACACAAATAACATACATTTTCTAAAATGTCTATATATCTTGCAGTTTGTTACCCTTTTAGTGTGATATTAATATTTTTCACTATAAGGTATTCTTGTAGTCATTACTAGACACCTCTGGAGGCTTTTAAAAGTTTCAATTTACTGAAATTTTTTTTTTTTTTTTTTTTGCGGTACGCAGGCCTCTCACTGCTGTGGCCACTCCCGTCGCCGAGCACAGGCTCCGGACGCGCAGGCTCAGCGGCCACGGCTCACAGGCCCAGCCGCTCCGCGGCATGTGGGATCTTCCCAGACCGGGGCACGAACCCGTGTCCCCTGCATCGGCAGGCGGACTCTCAACCACTGCACCACCAGGGAAGCCCAATTTACTGAAATTTTAAAAGCGAGGCATACTTTCACAGGGGATGTGTGTGCAAAAAATGTAACAGAAAAATCACTAGCACTGTAAAGCACAGAAAACTGACAGGGGCTGGGGGAGACATTTAAAAGTTGTTACAGTCCAATCTTAGAATATGGAAAAAAGAGAAAGTATAAACAACTTACTGTGCTCCTATGATGTATTTGGCAATGCACTTTGCATACATTATCTCATGTCATCCCTGTATGTTGGATTGATCATCCCCATTTCTCAGATAAGAAAACTGAGATTTAGAAAAGAAAATAACTTTCTGTTGTGAGGTAGATTCTAACCCAAGTCAGTCTAATTAAATAAAGCCTTTTTCTCTGATGTCATTATACCCCTCTGGAAGGATAAGTTGGTGATGAAGACCAGCTGAAGGGATGAGCAGCAAGTTGCAGATAAGCTGCTGGTTACGTCACTTAAATGACAGGAGAGGCCTGAGGACCAAGGTTCTGCTTCAAGAGTAGAGAAGGAGTTTCATGAACAGATCTAGATGGACTGGCGCTTGGCCTGATGGGGAATGCTTCTTGAAAGTGACCTTCACCTCACTCAGCCTCACAGTAAACAGTCAGAAACGTGCTGTGGTTTACCAGTGCCAGCCACTAGCTCTCAGGTCGCAGGCCAACCTGGAGCCGGTTTCCAGAAGAATCTCCCGGAGGCAGGGAGCCAACTCCCAGGAGGAAGCTGGGGTCAGGAGGAAGGCAAAGGGGGTCTGTGTCAATCCACAGTGGCACGACTCCAGGGGAAAATGCAAAGCCATACCTCCAAGTGAGAGCATGCCATGTCATCAGCTGACTCATTCGTTTCCTTAAGTCCCTCTATCATTTTCCATTAATGAAACTAAATTCTTTACCTGTGTCTGATGGTGTCTTTCCATCAACACACATCCTGTTGCCCCAACCTTGTAAAGGTCATTAAACACCTACTTCCTATGAATGGAATTCTGGTCATGTCCACCCCAGCTTATCTGCTTACATGCCCAGGACAATTTCCCTCGTTGTTCAAATCTCAGAGAAAATCCTACATTCTTCAGGACTGATTTTCTTAGGTTCCTTCAGGCACCTTTTCTCTGTATTTAGGTTGTATTGTGTACACATTCCCATTGTCCTGGTGTCTCACTGACAAATGTCTCTCCCCACTAAACTGATCTTTGGCCTGACAGTTTTTTAAACCCCAGCTTTTAAAGAAGGTTTTGTATTCATTTGTTAAACCCACTAGTCATTGTTTTTAATCGCTTAAGGAACATATTGTTTGAACACCGGCAATCTAACATTGAATTAAACCTAGCAAAATAGTGTCAAAAGATGACAAACTGACGAAAGCATTTTGAGAAAAAGAATAACAGTGTAAAGAAATAAAAACAGTAATAGCTAATACTTCCTGAGTACCGTGTGCCAGGTAATGTTCTGCTAGTTTTACCGCATTCGTTCACTTACTCTTTACAGTGACATTATGCAAGAAGTTCTGTTATTTCCCCCATTTTCCAGATGAGAAAACTGAGGCAGAGGAAGATTAAATAACCATCAGATCATACAGCAAATAGGGGGTGGAGCTGGGATTTGAATCCAGGCAGTCTGGCTCTGGAGTCCTTGCTCTGAACCACTGACAGTCAAAGCCCTCCCTGTTGGTGATTTATAGATTCCTTTCCATTTAATCCCTGGAAGCAGTCTGTAAGATGGGAGGAACATGCTAGGAGGAGAAGTCAAGTGGAACCTACTTGACATAGTCCCATGGCTCTGCAGGTGAGTGGCAGGGCAGGTGCCATCAGGGCTGTGTGTCTGAGCGCCTTGTGAGCAACACAGACATGAATGGTGCCGACATTATCCACAGATGGGCTGTTCCTTCACATCAATAGGTAGCAGATATTATCCCTCGCCTAGTTCTACCTGTTTGGAGTATTGGGGGCTCTAATTCTTCCATGATATTTTAGAATCAACTTGTCAAGTTTCGAGGAAAAAAACCTACTTGGATTTTGTTTGAAGTTGGACTGAACCTATAGATCAATTAGACAATAACTTACTGTTATAATGAATCTCCCTATCTGTGAACACAATCTTTTAAAAAAAATCATTTGCAATTGTTCTTCTGAGTTTAAGTTTTATAATTATTCCATAAAGGTCTCAACTGATTTTTTAAAGATTATTCCTACACATCTATAATTACTACCGTAGATACTGATGTTTGTGTTTGATGTTCACCTGTAACAACATGTTCAACTCTCCAATTCATTCTAATAAGTGATATACAGATTAAATTTGGGTTTTCTATGTAGAAAATCATACCCTTTGTTAATAAATGACATTTTTCTTTCTCTTCTCCTGTTCTTACAAATTTTTAATTCTTATTCTCATCTTACTGCACTGGCTCGGACACCCAGTACAACAATAAACATAATTAGTCACAGTGGGTTTCCTGGTTTCCAACACAAAAGTAATGCTTCCAGCACTTAGCATTAAATACAATGTTTGTGACAGGTGTTTTGGGTAGATAACCCTTATCAGGTAAAGGAAGTTATTAATTTGCTAAGAATTTTATTTTCTTCTTTCCATTATTATCAGGTGCTAAAAAATTTTGAAGATGAGATTCACTGAGATGATTATGTAGTTTTTCTTCTTTTAGTCAGCTAGTGTAATGAATTATATTAATAGATTGTGTACTGTTAAACCAATCTGCCATTCCTGGAATAAATTCAACTTGGTCTTGAATATTTCTGGCTTCAGTTTGCTATAAAAACTTTTCATCTAAGTTTATGAGTAAGAATGGTCTACAGTTTTCTCCTGTTGAATTGTCCTTGTCTGGCTTTAAAGTTATACTAACTTCATAAGATGAGAGGGATCAGGTTCTTTCTTCTATTAAATATTTTCTCAAAGAGTTTGTCTATAAAACTGAACTCTGGTAGAACTTACCTATAAAATCAATTGGGCCTGACGCTATCTTTAAGGGAAGATGAACTATTGGCTCAATCTCTTTCATACTACAAGAATATATGAGTTTTCTTTTTCTTCTTAGGTCAATTTTGATAATTTCTACTTTTCTAGGAAAATCAGAAGTACACAATTAATTGACATTCACAAACATCACATTCAGAAGTTTTGGGGGGCATTAGAGAACAAATTAAAATGTATAGCAAATTCACTAAATCAGATCCCCAAATCCAAAATCCAAAATGCAGCGATGGTGAAAGATGATCAACTGACCTCTACCCCACCAAAGATAACAGTGACAATCAGATCTGCCAAAAGCCCCTCATAAGTAAAGAACCAATGAAAGTACCATAACATTGATAACGTGTCTATTTTCTTATACTTTTTTGACATTTTCACAAATGTATTTAGAGTGCTTGATCTTTGGAGGGTAACGACTTTTGAATTAATCACTTATTGTTACCATAGCCTTCCTTATCTTCAGCAAATTATAGATTAACTTCTAAACTTTGTTTTTTTTCAACATTCCTTTCTGTTTATAGGAAACAATCTTCAGTTTGGTTCCATTTTTTTACTTTTGTCCCATTAAATTAGTAGCCCAACTTCAGGAAGATGTTGGTCAAATTGCATAAAACTATGACAGCAAGTAAAGTCATGCCTCACTCTTAACTAAAATCAAACATTAGGTTTTCATGTATGTCGATCAAAAAAAAGATTATAAATCCATATATGTATGTGACAGATGTGCTTCGGCAACCTATCTTTTCTTCCTTTGAATTTCTGAAAAGAGAGGTGAGGTAGAGCAAATAGATTAAGGAACTTGTAAGTTAAAAATTTACACAGGGGACTTCCCTCGTGGTCCAGTGGGTAAGACTCCACACTCCCCATGCAGGGGGCCTGGGTTCGATCCCTGGTCGGGGAACTAGATCCCGCATGCATACTGCAACTAAGAGTCCACATGCCGCAACTAAGAGTCTGCATGCTGCAACTAAGACCCGGCACAGCCTAAATAAATAAATATTTTTTTAAAAAATGTACACAGCATCGCTTCATGACACCTCCAATTAACTCCCCCTCCAGTCAAAGCCTCACACTAGAGAACTGTTGTTACTTTAAGGAGTACTTTAAAATCTTGGAAGAAAAAAATTACTGCCTGCTACATTTTCTAAAACACCATAAGGGATCTGGAATATAAAAGTTATATTTTCTACAAGCCTTCTAAAAAGTACTCAAGTTAACATTTTCAGACAACAATAGCTGTCTTAAGAGAAGTGACACCTGTTTATCTTCAAGACCAAGATAAATTCAATCAGTAGTCACACTGAGCTCCCAAACTGCTACCAAGCAACTCAATAATCAACTGAAAGGAATTTTCAACGTCAACTAAGAAGCCCCCAGAAGGACACTTAAATGGCCTATAAAATATTTTTTTAAGGCATATGAAAGAAAGAGTAAATGTCAAGAAGGTGTAATGTGAGGAAAGTACTGTTTAGAAAGAGAGTGAGAAAGGAAGTGGGGGAGGAATTCATTAATTGAGAAGAACAAGGAGGAATACTAAAGAAAGAATATGTGACAGTCTCAAAAGCATTTACAGATGGTTTTCAACTGCATCCAATTTTCCCTGAGCTGTTAAGAGGTCATGTCCAATTTTTTCACTCTGACATTTTACAAGTTCCTGCAACCTCCATCATCATGGCATTGGTAGAAACAGAGTTAGCCAATTTCCCTAAAATATCAGCCCAGGCAAACAAACTAATCTAAGAACCACTATGTCTACCATTTCTTCTCCCCACTGAAATAGACACATTTAATAGAAAAGATAAAGATGGTACAATAAGGAGAAGGTTAGGACAACAGGAAGTTGAAAACAAAGCTGAGTAAAAACAGACCTGAAGTAAGGAGCTCACTCCCTTCTCCCTTGCCTAGAGGGAAACTTATAGCTTAAGGATGTAACAGCATCCGATCCTGAGGCCTGAGTTATAAGCCCTGCTTAACCGGCAAACAACGCACCATCTCAAAGTGCTCCGAACACAGTAAGATACAATTTTCCTCAAGGTTTTGTGAATACTTCAAATGTTTAAATACTTCAAATCACATAATGAGTCCAAGGAAACCAGTTAGTGGGGATTTCCCTGGTGGCCCAGTGGTAAAGAATCCGCCTTCCAATGCAGGGAACGCGGGTTCGATCCCTGGTGGGGCACTAAGAGCCCACATGCCGCAGAGCAACTAAGCCAGTGTGCCACAACTAAGACCCGATGCAGCCAAATAAATAAATAAATAAATAAATAAAATAAAGAAACCAGTTAGGGACTAGAAAGTACTTGGCACAGAATAGTCAGCTGTGCTTTCTTCATGCTGTTATTTTTAACTGAGTACTTTTAATTGAGTCAACTACGTGACAAAAATTAAAAAAACCTATACTCTGTTCCAAAGTATATCATCACAATGAATCTTAATTATCTAGTAGCTTTCTGTTCACGTTTGTTGAGAATGTAAAAGCAATTTTTTTAAAAAAGAGACAGTATACAATGAACTTGCTATATATTTCACTTCTTTTATAGTTAGTGTTAATTTAAAAATTATTGCTTTTCCATTCTTCCAGAACATAGCAAAATAAAAGATTTAAAGGATATTAAAAATAGAAAAGATTCCTTGAGTTTCGCTTCTATGTTTTAGGTGAGGATCTGGTTATCTTACAGAAGAAGATTATTAACCAATGCTAAGAAATAACATTACAAGGTGAACATGAAATTAATGATGAAACTCTTCATACTCAGAACTCACAGCATACAGATATACCATCTAACAATTAGTTATCTATACTGCCTTTGAAGGACTGGAAACTAGGCCAGAAAGTCTGCTAGCCAAATTTCTCCTATCAGTAATACGGAAGTTTATTGGTATTTGAAAACTTAGATTACCTACAGCCTTTTAAAAAGATAATGAAATCTTCTAGTTCTTAAAGGAAAAAAATATATATATCACAAACATGATGCTATAAATAATGCCTACTTGTGTAAAAAAAAACTGGCCAAAATTTATGATGATATCAGCTGTTGTATAATTTGATAATTTTATAATGCTTACCCACAAAAAGGATTATTAAACTAGGAATTCTTTATAATATTTTTTCTATCAATAAAACTTCTATCAGTCACATATTAAAACAGACTAAAAAGTCATTGTACAACTAATTCCAGGGGTCCAAATTCTTCATAAACATGCTCACAAATATTTAATATAAGTGCTTTTCAACTTTTAGCAAAGATACAGCACCTGGTTTTCTGTCAGAGACAGATTTTAGGGAAGTTTAGCAATATGGAATCAGGTGGCCAAAGTTCAACGCTACCCACTCGCTGTGTAATCTTGATCAAGCAGCTAAACTTCTCTGTGTCTCAGTCCCTTCATCTGTAAAAATGGAAACGACAGTGGTTCCTATTTTATAGCGTTGGTTTTTGTTATAGTTTTGGGTTAATAGTATTGTAAATGAAATAACCCAGGTGCAGAGTTTAGAATAGCGCCTGGCATAATAAATGTTGGCCAAACATCCTTTGCTACATTTTCACTTTTCATGGTTCCCATTTTCCCTAAACAGACTACCCTACCAGCAACTCAACAATAAATGGTTTAAAATGAACTACAGGGGAAAAAAAAAAAACCCTTTAGAAAAAAAGTGTATCTCTTTCAAATTAATTACCTAGTTTGGACTTCAATGGCCCAATATTACCTGTAATTGAATTCTTATGACTTAGCTCCAACATTTTTAAAAACTTGAAATGTGTAAGATTTTTTAAAAATTACTAAAAATCTTGAACATTCCTGGAACACTCCTTTTAGGACAGGCTGTTCCTGTTAATTATTTTCTTGGAGAGTCACCTAAGTGGACCTTTTAGTTGTGTAATAAAAAGCAAAGACAAAATAGAGACATAGCTATAATGAGCTAAAATGTCTGCATGATAATGAAAAAATTGGTCTATAGCACTATTTTATGAATTGACACAATTTCCTAAACAAAAACAAAGAAAGAAATGGGCAATGGACATCTCATTGAATTGTTGACAAAGACATGAAAACAAAAGCCAATTAACGTCATCAACTGATAAGAGAAAAATGTATGTAACACAAATAAAAGATGAACGAAATCACAGGATGAAGAACTGACCTTCCAAAGGAAGGATGTGGATATCTGAAGAGTTTTTATTTCCATAAGAGAGAGGAGGAGGTACGGCGGGCGGGGTGGGGGGGCAGAGGGAGGGGGAAGGGGAGACAGAGACAACACTCTGATTGTTCTTGTTTATCACGGACTAGTTTTTTGAAAGAGCGATCTTGGCACAGGCAGAGTTGACTCTCTGTAGATTCTCCTCCTAACTTGCTCTAGACCTGAAGACCCTTCCTGATTTTTATGCAGATGCCTGTCTGTCCCACATGTACTTTTCTGGAGGCAGACTTATGGGCATGCAAAGAAATTACAAGGGGATCAAGAGAGATCAGAGCAGAGGTGGGAAGTTGAGTTGGACATTCTCTAAGATTTTTTTTTTATTTCATATGTTCTACCCTAATTATTAGTTACAACTCATAAGTGGATTTAGCCAGTTTTGAAAAATACTTTCTTTTCTCCATGATTTATTACAGTAGCCCTACCTCAACACTAGAGGATCTTGACATAGGATTATGTAAATCTCACTAACTGAAGCCATAAGATACAAGAGAATTATCCTTTGAGTTCAGGTAATAGCATAGTGAAGACTTTTCCCTGTATGATTTTATTTTACTTCCTAGTTTTAGTAAAATAAAGTCCTATCCCCACTGGAAATTCTGCCCTCTTTTTTTTTTTCTTCCAATTTTATTTAGATGTAATTGACATATATCACTGTATAAGTTTAAGGTGTACAGCATAACGATTTGACTTACATACATCGTGAAACGATTATCATAAGTTTAGTAAACATCATCTCAAATAAATACAAAATTAAAGAAACAGAAAAAATTGTTTTCCTTGTGATAAGAACTCTTAGGATTTACTCTCTTAACTTTCATATATAACATACAGCACTGTTAATTATATTTATCATGTTGTACATTACATCCCTAGTAATTATCTTTTAACTGGAAGTTTGTACCTTTCGACTACCTTCATCCAATTCCCCTCCCCACGACGTCTCTAGTAACCACCAACATGATCTCTTTTTCTATATTTGTTTGTTTTTGAAGTATAATTGATCTACAACACTATGTTAGTTCCTGTTACACAACACAGTGATTTGTACTACTATACATTTCAAAATAATCACCATGATAAATCCAGTTAACGATGTTACATATTGTATGTACAGATATTATACAGATACAGATATTATATAGTTATTGACTATACTCCCCACACTGTATATTTCATACCTGTGTCTCATTTATTTTGCAACTGGAAGTTTACACCTCTTAATCTCTTTCACCATTTCTTTCCACCCATACCCCTCCCCTCCGGCAACTGCCTGCTTGTTCTCTGTATCTCTAACTCTGTTTTATGTTTGTTCATTTGTTTTGTTTTCTTAGATTCCACATGTAAGTGAAACCATACAGTATTTGCATTTCTCTGTCTGACTTATTTCACTTGGCCTAATACCCTCTAGGTCCATCCATGTTGTCGCAGATGGCAAGATTTCATTCTTTGTTATGGCTGGGTAATATTTCATTGTACATATGTACCACATCTTCTTAATCCATTCATCTATTGATAGGCACTTGGGTTACTTCCATATCTTAACTATTGTGAATAATGCTGCAATAAACATAGGGTGCATATATCTTTTCTAATTAGTATTTTTGTTTTCTTCGGATAAATACCTGGGAGTGGAATTGCAGAATCATAGTTCTAGTTTTAATTTTTTGAGGAATCTCCATACTGTTTTTTTTATAGTGGCCGCACCAATTTATATTCCCACCAACAGTGCTTGAAGGTTCCTTTTTCTCCACATTCTGCCCTCTTTTTCTTTTAAAGCATCATCATCTCATTTAAGCTAGTGCTGCTATTTGTGAATCTCAAACATAAGTAGAGCTGTCACATCACAGATCTGAGTTTTCCAATAAATGCTGCTTCATTCCATATGTTCACACTGCAATGTTTGTTTCACAGCAGAGCTCATATTTCACTTTATTTCAGAATTTTGTTTCAGCACAACTGCATATAATATTTTTCCTTTTCCCTTTAAAATGTAACAAGAAAACAACGAATCCAAAATATAGTTTAGAGCGAAACAAAAATAAAAGTGCAGTTAATGGTAGAACTGGTGGTTGTTTTCAAAGGCTGACCAGCTAGAAAATTCAAATTCCTTTGGATTACACTGACACATAACAAGCATACCTTGAGCTAGCTGTATCAAAAAATGCTTCTATCACCTACTTGACAACATACGGCTTTGCCAGAAAAGTTGGCATTTCACACACCCAGTCCTCCAGTATGTTTCACACTGATTATATCAAGATCACAGAACTATACATTTTGCAAAATAAAAAGGTGTGTAACATGCTTTTGGCATTCACACAAGAGATCATTTACAAAACTCGTAAGAAACTCTATGGTTTGTTCTAAAAAATAATTTGGTATAATAGTTTTAATTATGTAATTAACATGAAATATATTTCAATACATGCAAAGATACTTTTCTCCTAGAGTTTTCAACATGAGCTCCACATGCATTTCTGAGATGGATCACTGAACCACTATTAATTCATCTCCTAATAAATGCTTCAATACTATAAGCTTAATCAGACTGTAAAAGAATACCTACAAAAACGTGTTCCATTTTTCCTTTCATTATTTTAAAATATGCCCCCAAATATTTTGCATTCTACTTGCCAGATTCAATGGGGAAAAGAACCATTAAAAAAGAGCCTCCTTTTTCTAATATATCAGATAAAAAAGAGCTGCAAACAGCTTAATTGCCATTTTCTGATGACAGTTCCTAGAAGAAAACAAAAGAAAATCTATTTTTCAGAGTGCTATTACTCCTCCATTATAAGATGAACATTTAAATTACTAAAATGATGTTCACGTCCATGCTGCGAGGTGAGGGCTGAGGGGGCACTTTCATTTTTACGGCAAAAGAAAAGTTTTCCTAACATTCAATTTATTTTGTAACAACCTTCAGCTTAATTTAAATGGATTTTATTGCACAAATAGAGAAAATGGGCGTTGAGAATCCTAAACTTGACCAATTATATTTTGGATTAAATAAATAAACAAGAAGAAACAACATGGTCATCCGAAATCTGAGTAACACCCCACACAGGAAATCCAGTTTCATGTGCCCCCTTAGCTTTGTACTTCGTTTCCTGAGATTAACTATTACTATATTCACAACACATTAAAGGAGTCAAGGGAGCTTATGGGCCCTGGAGACAGATGTGCTGTGGTTTCCCGTTCCTTCGCTTGCCTGCTATCTAGGCTTGGGCAAAATAAGTCACCTTCTTGAGCCTAAATCTAATCTGTAAAAAAGAGGATAACAGATACTTCATTAAAAGGGTGAGAGGATTAAATAAAAGAAGGCGTGTAAATTCCCCACAGAGCAACGAGCACATAGTAGGTGCTGGAAGAGTTATCTCTCCTACCCCACCCCTCCCAAGCTCTGCTCCTAGGCCTTCCACCACTGTTAGAGCACCCAGGCAAAGGAATGTCCAGTACATAAAGTCATCGATTTTGGATTCCCTCACATCTCCTAGATGCTTATTAGGTCTGTAATGATACTCCTACTTTCATTCCTGATACTGGTGATTTTTGTTTTCTCTCTCCTTTTGTTGATCAGTCTTTCTACGGGGTTATCAACTTTATTAATCTTTCCTAAAAACCAATTTTCTCTTTCTTTTTTCTTTGGTTTTTTAATTCCTCCGTTGTTTTTTTTTGTTTTTTTTTTTTTTTTGCGGTACGCGGGCCTCTCACTGCTCTGGCCTCTCCCGTTGCGGAGCACAGGCTCCGGACGCGCAGGCTCAGCGGCCATGGTTCACGGGCCCAGCCGCTCCGCGGCATGTGGGATCTTCTCAGACCGGGGCACGAACCCATGTCCCCTGCATCGGCAGGCGGACTCTAAACCACTGCGCCACCAGGGAAGCCCTGTTGTCTTTTTTCTATTCTATTGATTTCTGTTCTTATCTTTATTATTTTCTTCCTTCTACTTACTATAGGTACATTTGGCTTTTCTTTCCTTACCTGAAGGTGGAAACTTTGCACATTGCTTTAAGGTTTTTTTTTTCTTCTTTCTAATATGAGCATTTATAGTTATGCATCTTCCTCTAAGCACTGTTTTAGCTGCTCTGCACAAATTTTATTTTGTGTGTTGACTATTATTCATTTCACAAGATTTTATAATTTCTTGTTATTTCTTCTTTGACCTATCATTACTTAGAATTGTATTTCTAATTTCCAAATTTGTTTATTTTCTAGGTCTTTCATGCTACTAACGTCTAATTTAATTTCGTTGTGGTCAGACAACATATTATGAACAATTTGAAATGCTTAAATCTTATTAAAAGCTGTTTATGGCACAACATATGGTCTACCTTGGCAAACATTCTATGTGCACTAAAAGAATGTATGTTCGACAGTTTTTAGTTATAGATTTGAGCTACCATCTGGTAGTGTTCCTTTCAACCCGAAGAATTTCCTTTAGTATTTCTTGCAGAACAGATCTGACAGCAGTGAATTCTCTCATTTTTAGTTTATCTGAAAATTTTTTATTTTTCCTCTATTTTGAAGGATAGTTTGACTGAATACAGGTTTCCAGGCTGTTAGCGTTTTTTTTTTTTTAACATAATGTACTCCTTTTTATTTTGTTTTATTTATTTTTGGCTGTGTTGGGTCTTTATTGCTGCATGTGGGCTTGCTCTGGTTGCAGCAAGCAGGGGCTACTCTTCGTTGCAGTGCATGGGCTTCTCGTTGTGGTGGCTTCTCTTTTGTGGAGCATGGGGTCTAGGCACGCAGGCTTCCGTAGTTGCAGCACGCAGGCTCAGTAGTTGTGGCTCACGGGCTCTAGAGCACAGGCTCAGTAGTTGAGGGCACACGGGCTTAGTTGCTCTGTGGCATGTGGGATCTTCCCGGACCAGGGCTCAAACCTGAGTCCCCTGCACTGGCAGGTGGATTCTCAACCACTGCACCACCAGGGAAGCCCTGTTAGGTTTTTTTTTTAATTCCAGTCCTTTAAAAATGTCATTCATTGGCTTTCATTGTTTCTGATTAGAAATAAGTCACCATTTGTAGTGTAATCCCCTGTATGTGATGTTTTAGTTTTTTTCTCTGGCTGTACTGTCTTTATCTATAGATTGTATCTATGTCTTTGGATTTCCTAGCTTTCTCCTCTCCTTCAATTACAACATAACCTTTGCAACGGTATTAATATAATGTAATTGAGGACCACTCTCATCATCATTTGAAAGAGATAAAAGCCAATATAGAACAATTAAAAAGAAAATCATATACTGAATTTCTGTTGAATGATTACTGAGTTAGTGA
Organism: Phocoena sinus; assembly: GCF_008692025.1. Lineage (NCBI taxonomy): Eukaryota > Metazoa > Chordata > Mammalia > Artiodactyla > Phocoenidae > Phocoena > Phocoena sinus. The sequence goes on from NC_045774.1 coordinate 75,528,657, forward strand.
TTAAAATTACAGGAAAATTTTAATCATATGCCACCAAATGTAACAGTTATCTATGAAACTAAAAGAGAATTTTTTCCTAGCTACTTTCATAATTACATAAATCAGCATAGCTATATTTATATCACAAGTTCTAAATGTTATTCAAATATGATATTAAGAGGAAGATAAAAAAAATAACACCACCACCATAAGGAACTGCAGTCACTTATCCAGGGCATTTTTGTCCTATCTGGACCAATTTTTCTATTTTTGTTTGCTCTGTAAGATATTCTGAAGCTATGGTCAGAAGTACATGATTTTAGCCTCATGTTTTTTTGACCACAATTACATTCATTCAAGGAACAAGAAGGTCCCTGAGGATAGAGAAGAATGAAGGGGGCAAAGAGGGTTAGAAAATAAGGAGTTAGGGTTTCACTGTAAGGATGACGGGACACCATGGGGACAAGGAATTGCCATGATCTCATCTGCACTATGAAAAGGCCATTCCAGCTACTCTGTAGGAAGCACTTATGAAAGGAAAGTGATAGTTCAGAGAAGAAAGGTGGTGGTTTTGACTGAGGTAGCAGAGGTACCAAGTTAAATGGTCGGGTCAGAGACTTGTTTTTAGAGTCGTGCTCCTCCTGGTGTAATGAATACAGGGTGTAAGAGAAAGTCAGGCATTTATGAGGCTTCCCAGGCTTTTGTCCTGAGGTAGGGAACACTGAGAAAACAGTAGTGGGTTTGAACTTTTTTTTTTTCCCCTCTGAGACACTTACTCGACAGCCCGATTGAGATGGGAAGTAAGCAGTTGGAAATTTTGGAAAATGGAGAAAAGGATAAAGGAGAAAATGAAAATCAGTCATAATATATTCCCTCTACCAGAAATAAAAAAACATCTGTTAATATTTTAGAATATTTCTTTTGAACCTTACTAAATGGATTTGAAACGTAACCTTCTTTAAATGACTTTACCAAAGAGTGACTATAAAAAGCAAATATATATACACTACTATGTATAAAATAGATAACTAATGAGAACCTACCGTTCTTCCTTGAGTAGCACAAGGAAGTCTACTCAATGCTCTGTGGTGACCTAAATGGGAAGGAAACCCAAAAAGGAGGGGATATATGTATACGTATAGCTGATTCATTTTGCTGTACAGTATAAACTAACACAACATTGTAAAGCAACTATACTCCAATAAAAAAAAGGCAAATATAATTACAGTGTACAGCAGAAGTCCCTTTTGATGATAGTTATTTAGCATCCAATGGTTTCCCTGAAAAATCCCAAAAGAATTATCCATCAATAAAAGTAGTAATATGTGGAATAGTATGCCATCCCTAAAAATAGTCAGGTAATCTTTCTACTACAGCAAAACAAGATGCTGTATGAACTGACCAACTATACCAAGTGACAAATTATTTGTTAGCTATTTATCACTTAAGATTACAAATGATCACTATTTGACAAAACTTATTATTATCACTATGTTTTGTTCACTCCTTGATCTTTCTTGCAATTAATCAGTGCAATTTGATGATCACTTCACCTGCTGATATAACGGCAGGCTTACCTTTTTAACGAAGGGACAAATTCAACATTGTACTGTATACAACCCTTAAAGGGCTCATGGAATCAATGAAAAGATGACTGTTTTCAGCTAATATTTTAGACTACACAATGAAATTTAAAATGCAACCATATTATTTAAAATGCCCTACTAGAGTCATTAAGAAAAACAAAACAACACTCCAAGAAACTCCCCTCCCTCACAAAAAAAAAAAGGGAGGGGGTTTGAAAATTTTAGAAATATACATATCGGCCATTCAATAATTCCTTAGCAACGAGGATTTATACCTAGTTTATGCCTTCTGTCCAAGTTAGGAAGATAAAGTGTATGACCATCTTTTTTCCACTACCACCTCAAGTCTTCTCTGTTTCTATGACAAGCTTCCTATCCAGACAATAGGAAGTGAGAATTGGTGGAAATGAGAACAACTATTTTAACAGTTGGGCTATTAGACCAACAGGCGTGGGTCTAATTTCCCATCTCCCTACCAGTTCACCTCTCCTTAGCCTGACATGGAAGCTGGAACTCTATGGTCACTTACTGTACAAACTGAACATTTCTTTAGATAAACGTACCCTAATACAAACATCTGCTCTATTTGATGTACAGGTGACCAAGGGCTTCATGAAAACCAGTGGAAATATGAAATCGCACTTAAAATGCTTGACTCGCATACAGCATGAAAAGGTCAATATTATTACGGGTGATAATACTCCACTCCTGTGACACCAAAAAACACAATAAACTTTCACTAATAAAAGCCTTCACTAATAACAAAGGACTTTAGATTTTATCTATGAAACAGTTATCAATTTAAAATGTTATAGACAACAGAAAGACTGTTGGCTTCACATCTGTTAGGCAAAGGACTTTCAACAAACTAGTAGTCACCTGATAAGCCCACCAAGCCTTCCCAGTATCTCAAGGGAAGCATCTCTATTTGTATAACATGGAATTCTATCCTCTCAGAAAACACTGTTTTAAGGCTGTTTGTCCCCGAGGAAAACATATTCATTAGCCAGGTAGCAAGTGAGCCAAGCCATCCTTCTAAAAGAACCTTTTTAATAGCAGTAACACAATGATGATGTTAGTAATAACTCTGCTTTACATTCTTAGTTAAAAGGTGCTACATCGGTGAACAGCAAAGTTTTGTCCTAATTTTCAGCAACAAGGCAAGCAGCAAGAAAAGTCATACTACATGAACTCTTCAAGTACTTAGCAAATTTCTTCAAATGGCATAATCAACATTTCAAGATGGGATTTTTTTTTTCCCCTCAGGACATTTGTTCTGAAGGAGAAAAATGAAAACCCGGCTTATTCTTAGGAGAAATCATTTTAAAATGTTTTATGGACCCCACCTGTTTTTTTTCTTCACTTGATATTTGGAAAAGAATGTCTTTCTTAATTATGTGTCAAAATGATCCCCCTCATTTCAACTTTAGCAAATTATCCTCTAACAGCATCATTAAAACTACTGTTAGCTATGCTATCCTTGGAGGAAATTAACAACATAGGCAGAAGTTTCATATATAACACCCTATTCCATGATACCGTTTTAAAAAACCATTGGTAGAAAAGTTAATTCATATATCCTTTGGTGAGACGCCCACACGCAATTTGTACTGATAGATGATCCACTTTAAAAATGCTTTTCAAAGGGTATTAAGTAATTCCATAATTTTAAAAAATATCACTTTTGATCAACCATGTGAAAAGAAAATATATGCCTACATCCAACCTTATTCTTTCACCTTCTTCCAGTATTACAGGGTACTTCTGATTCTTGCCGACTAGGATGGAGAAGGCTTTCGTAAGCACACACTACCTAGAATGATGCTTAGTTAGCCCCTGGTGAGAGCAGAATCATAGCTTTGCTGCAAAGATCGATGGGTTTGGCGAGACCAGCATGGAGAATACTAGAGAATACTATCAGGAAAAGCAAATAGAAGGAAAGAAAGGGAGGGAGGGAGGCAAGAAGGAAGGAAAGGAGAGAAAAAAGATTCTGTGGTTCTCTGAAGGGCTAAGAAGGCATCCAGGTGGCATCCTCACCAACAGGTGTTATTTAGCTTCACCTGTGGCTTCCATGACTCAATGTGAATCAACACCCTAGTTTTGTAAAGTACATGGGTTTTATTAAAATGAATACTGTATTTAACTTATTAGGTAAATTGACAGCTGCATACATAATAAAACATTCCATCATATTAAAAGACTATTTTATCAACATTTGTAAAGTACTTCATTATTTCTAAGGTGCCTGAACTATGTTTTTGGAACTGCCACAGGAAAGCTGGTTTTAATAAAGCATAGGACTGTGTGATGTTGGAATATTATTCACAAAATACATTCAGCTGGGTCTGCTGCGTACACTTCGGTAGAAATCTATGCCCAGAAAAGTTCATGGTTAAAAAAATGAAGCATAAATTTATTATCAGAGTGCAGAGGCTGGAGATTCTTCCATAATGAGCTGTAAAGGTAAGACTAAATTTCAATTTTCTTAACTGCTAATATAGAAATAACCATTGGTACTATTTTTAAAAGACAAGCAGAATAAAGGAGAAAAATGGTGCTAGAACATTTAAAAATACAAGCCATCTCAGGGAGAACTGAGATTGACTGGTCCAGAAAGCATTCAATAATACAGGCATAGCAAGTATTTTATACTATCTGTATTCTAAGCTCTGAATGTAAAATTGGACCAGGACAAAATGCAGAAATGTAGTTATTATGAGGTTAAACTAATCCTATCAAAAGAGAAAATAATCAGAACTTGTTTTAAACAATAGTACATTGTGGATGTTATAAACATGAATTATGAAATGTTAGTCATCTCAATGCACTTCTTAAAACACAAATATTTAGATGCTCCTAAAAGTATACTCATGAATTATCATTTTCGCCTAATAATTTTGATAAAGACAAATTGATTCTTGGTGCCATCTGCAATATAAAACTATGATCCTTTCAAGGATTAAAAACAGAAAGGTATGCCTCTTCAAACGGATCAAGAATTAAAAATAAAGTCCCTTCTTCAACATGACTTTAAAGAAAATAATCAAATATTCAACACTTCCCCAATCAAATGCAGTTTTTTCAGACATTTCTGCAAATTAAAACAACCTCTTGAACACTTTCATTAACAATGATAGATTTTTAAAATCAAAACAGTTTTAAACTAGATGATTTCTGCTTATAGCTTTCATTTTCAACTGCTTGTTTGGGTGGTTAAGTGCTGATTGTAACTTGTCTTAATTTTCACAAGTGTTTAGATTCAAATTGAGCAGAAAATTCATAAGCAGTAGTTAATTTCTATTTTCATGTCTATTTTCAACTCAACTGTGTTTTGGCGAGCTATGAACTCATTCATGGAAAGAGGTGATGGGCCTTTTAATAACACGTACACTAACTGGAGCTATAAATTTAATTACTTGAGATTACCAAAATAAAATGAGTTTTCAACAACAGCAACTTTACTGCACACCAAGAGGCATGACAAAGTAGCTGAGAAATTTAGTTCTATCTCCAGGAGGCCAACCAGGCCCTTATTGATAGTGAACACAATGCTGATAAAGCCTGCCTAAAATTTCTTGCCTGACTTAATATGCTTCTCCATATTTGCCTAGGACGTTGTACAAGGTGGCCAAAAGGACTGGCCACATCATGGATACAGGCTCTGCTGTCTCTCATTTACAAAATTTTAAATAACCTTATTGTAGTTTGAAAAATATTAAGACAAGGTCGTACATTACAAAATGATTTTTTTAAATACGAGAAACTGTTTCACACCAAATAAGGAAATGAAATATTTTAAATCAATTATAATTTTCTTTGGGAATACAACCAGATATTAAAGAATTACTGCTTCAAAAGGCAACTACAACTCTTTAGGTGCTGAAACACAATTTAAAGGTACCATATCATAGAAATCACTAACTTTTTAAAAAAAATTTTATTTTATATTGGAGTATAGTTGAGTAACAATGTTATGTTAGTTTCAGGTGTACAGCAAAGTGTTTCAGCTATACATATACATGTATCTGTTCCTTTTCAAATTCTTTTCCCATTTAGGTTATTATGGAGTATTGAGCAGAGTTCCCTGTGCTATACAGTAGGTCCTTGTTGGTTATCTATTTTAAATATAATAGTGTGTACATGTCAATCCCCAAACTAACTTTTAAAAGAAAGTAATGCTTTCCTTCTGAGAACCTATTTTACTTGTTGAACAGTCTGTTCATGCCATGAAACTTCATTGGTAACTATTTAAATGTAAATGTCTTCTATAGCCTCACTAGACAATTATGGGGAGGAAAAAAGCAACATTAGATTATTCAAAAGAAATAACACTTTGCCGAAAGGACTCGAAATAGAAATTTGAAAGACAAAGGCACATAATATCAGTGCTCCTTTCGGAGGTTAACTCAACAAATACAAAGCAAATTATTCTGGTGGGGTTCGGGGACAACAAATTGGAGTGGTGATATACAAAAGGCCAACAGTCCAGTCTAGCAGGTTTTGTAACTAGGAAATTCTGTATACAATGTAAGGCAGCAAGAAGGTCACTCTTCAAAGAAACTGCTAACAACAGTGATGCCTGGGGGCAAACAATTCATTTAAATTATTTATCAAGTGCCGGCTTAGTGCCAGGCAGGGATCTTAGGCACCAGGCTTACAGGAGCAGACATGAAGCTTGCCTTCTATCGAGGCAAGAAGGACACTAAATAAATCAAGGAGAAACCTGCAGACATTTCAAGGGCTATGAGGACAGGAAGACAAAATAATGTGATGGAGGAAACCTCTGCATTATGGAGCTACTGCAGATGCAGCATCGGGGACCCTCGGTGGAGGGGCTATTTCCAAACTGAGGTTACTGGAGAACCCACATACTCCTTTAAATAACATCTACCTCGTGACTTAGGACTATACTTTTATAACATAACCTTTCAGTTGAGCACATTTACTTTTTTTTTTTTTTTTTAAACATCTTTATTGGGGTATAATTGCTTTACAATGGTGTGTTAGTTTCTGCTTTATAACAAAGTGAATCAGCTATACATATACATATGTTCCCATATGTCTTCCCTCTTGCGTCTCCCTCCCTCCCACTCTCCCCATCCCACCCTTCCAGGCTGTCACAAAGCACCGAGCTAATATCCCTGTGCCTTGCGGCTGCTTCCCCCAGCTATCTACCTTACTACGTTTGTTAGTGTGTATATGTCCATGACTCTCTCTCGCCCTGTCAAAACTCACCCCTCCCCCTCCCCATACCCTCAAGTCCGTTCTCCAGTAGGTCTGCGTCTTTATTCCTATCTTACCCCTAGGTTCTTCATGACATTTTTTTCCCTTAAATTCCATATATATGTGTTAGCATACGGTATTTGTCTTTTTCTTTCTGACTTACTTCACTCTGTATGACAGACTCTAGGTCTATCCATCTCATTACAAATAGCTCAATTTCATTTCTTTTTAAGGCTGAGTAATATTCCATTGTGTATATGTGCCACATCTTCTTTATCCATTCATCCGATGATGGGCGCTTAGGTTGTTTCCATGTCCTGGCTATTGTAAATAGAGCTGCAATGAACATTTTGGTACCTGACTCTTTTTGAATTTTGGTTTTCTCAGGGTATATGCCAAGTAGTGGGATTGCTGGGTCATATGGTAATTCTATTTGTAGTTTTTTAAGGAACCTCCATACTGTTCTCCACAGTGGCTGAACCAATTCACATTCCCACCAGCAGTGCAAGAGTGTCCCCTTTTCTCCACACCCTCTCCAGCATCTATTGTTTCTAGATTTTTTGATGATGGCCATTCTGACTGGTGTGAGATGATATCTCATTGTAGTTTTGATTTGCATTTCTCTAATGATTAATGATGTTGAGCATTCTTTCATGTGTTTGTTGGCATTCTGTATATCTTCTTTGGAGAAATGTCTATTTAGGTCTTCTGCCCATTTTTGGATGGGGTTGTTTGTTTTTTTGTTATTGAGCTGCATGAGCTGCTTGTAAATTTTGGAGATTAATCCTTTGTCAGTTGCTTCATTTGCAAATGTTTTCTCCCATTCTGAGGGTTGTCTTTTGGTCTTGGTTATGGTTTCCTTTGCTGTGCAAAAGCGTTGAAGTTTCATTAGGTCCCATTTGTTTATTTTTGTTTTTATTTCCATTACTCTAGGAGGTGGGTCAGAAAGGATCTTGCTGTGATTTATGTCATAGAGTGTTCTTCCTATGTTTTCTTCTAAGAGTTTGATAGTTTCTGGCCTTACATTTAGGTCTTTAATCCATTTTGAGCTTATTTTTGTGTTTGGTGTTAGGGAGTGATCTAATCTCATACTTTTACATGTACCTGTCCAGTTTTCCCAGCACCATTTATTGAAGAGGCTGTCCTTTCTCCACTGTACATTCCTGCCTCCTTTATCAAAGATAAGGTGTCCATATGAGCACATTTACTTTTAAACATTCCAGCAGAGTTAATTTTTTCCATCCAACTGGCAGATCAGTTGGTCTTAAGAGGGATGGACAGGAGTGATCTTGGGACACCACCAAAAGGACACAACAAAACACTAACCAGAGGTTACAAAACAGGGAGAAAAAAGTGCAGGAGGTCTGGTATGAATGCACCTTTGAATTCAAAGGGGACTACTTCTGACTGGAAAAATAATGACTGTGTGAGAGAAACTGAGCACTTTATCATTACCCAGAGAGATGGAATGCGGTTGATCTTTTTTCTGACTAGCTTATGTCCAGAAAGATTTCAAAAGGAATGATAACGATCCATCGTAAAGCTAATACCAAAAGGAGGGAAGAAAAATAAGCAGGGGACCCAATGTTAGTATCATGACATACTAGTAACGTTAGTCTCAGTATCATTGACCGTTTAACACAGCAAAATGAAATAATCTGAATATCCCAACATTATGGTGCTTTCACTTTTATAATGAGAGCAATGAATCAAATACACCATGCACGTGGGGATAGAACTAAGCTGCAGAATGGCCCAATCTATGCAGTGGGGTTTCTCTGGTTTTAAAACTATCCCACATCAGGAACCTGAGTATTACCACTATGAATGACAATGCCCAAAACTCAAACGTCCATGATTAAGAAACACGCCAACGTGAAATATGAAATTTTAAAAAAAGAACTCAATGAGCAAAATGAGCTTTCTTATTTAAAACAATTTAGGAAGAACTCGAAGACTTACCATGCCATGTGGGAGAGACATCTAATTGTAAGAAAGCTCTTAATTACTATAAATTATGATATACATACGTAGGAAATAAGAAATTATGAGGAAGAAAATCAACAGAAGTCTTGTTTTGAAGATTTTTTTCCTATGCCTATATATCAATGTATAATTTTCTTTTCTTTTCACACAGTTGGGCAAGTAAAACACCTGCAGGCTTGCCTAGTGAGTTTTTCATTTAGTATTACATCCATGCAAATGTTACAATGTTGTTAACTATTCTTTTAATGATTTTAACAAATCCACAATGTTCATTGTAATTTATTCAACTATATTCCTGTTGTAACTGATATTGCTTCCAATATTTTATTAATCAATTGAATGGCATGGAGGAGAATGCCCTTATCCATTCTTGTAACTCCAAAGTGAGTAACTCCAAAAGCAGAGCTTTGATACACATTACCAAACTGATTTTCTGGGAAGATGAACCAATTTCCACATTTATCCTGCACCATCTCCACACTAAAATTTTTAAGCAGTGCCACTCTTATGAGTAACAAAGAAGACTGATATCCCATTCTGAAATTTGCATTTTTAAAACTATTTTAATTTTAAAATAGTTTTAAAACTAAACATAAAACTAGAATAGTTTTATGTTTACTAGCCATTAATAGTTCTAAAAACAATCCGCCTCTGACCTTTAAATACAGGGGCTACTAATTTCCTTATTGACATTTAGGAATGTTTAATATAGGACACATATCAATTTTTTGTCACATGTTCCAACACTTTCCCAGTTGTCATTCTCCTTTCAGTTGTGCCTGTTTTTTGTCACACAAATATTTTTCACTTTAGGCAAATACATTAATCTGTGATAATATGATTGGTCCTGTTGCTTTTTAATTTTTTGCTCAAAAATTGCTTGCCCATCTCAATATCAGTTATTGTCTACATTTTTCCTTTAGATTTTGTGGTTTGGTTTTCTTTTCTTTTTCTTTTCTTCTTTTTTTTTCTGGTTCATTTAGAGTTTATTAGGGGAATAGAAAGCAAAGGGCAGATCTGAGAGAGACTGAAAACCTGATTGCTAGATGGGATGGAGGTGGAAGGGAGAGGATGGGCATGGGGGGAGGAGGTGAAGGGAGCGGGGGAGTTAAGGAGACTGCCAGAGAGGGCTTCAAACTGAGAAAGTGGCATTTCAAGCTGAGCAAATAACACTGAGAGATTGAGCCCATTTCCAACTACTTTATTCCCCTCTCCCTTTCGTTAAAAGTCACGTTTCTTGAAATAGTGGTCTACGTTTCTTGCTTTAGTTCTTCGCCATTCACTCACCAGCCCCAATATAACGGGGGCCGCATTTGCTTTCACCAAAGTCACCAGTGTCTTCCGGTTGCTATACTCAAGGTACAACCATCAGTCTAGCTGACAAACGTGGATACATTTAATATTGTTGGCCACCTATTCCATGGTAAAAGTCTCCCTGCTAGTCTTCTGTAATGGCTCTCTCTTCCTCCCTTCCTTCTCTCTGGACATTCCAACTCACCCTCCTTTATAGCTCTTCCTCTCTTGCTCGTCAATGTGGGTGAGGACTCCTTCTTCAGCAAGTTCCCTTCTTAAGACTATCCTTTTCCTGTGTGATCACACCCATATCCATGACCTCAGCCATCACTATAAGATGATGATTCCTTTTCCTATACCTTAGAATCTCTCCAGAGCTGCAGAGACACATTTTCCATCCCCACCTCAAATTCTACAAGTCTAAAATTAATTCATCATCTTCCACAGACGATGTGCTTAAACCCGTTTTCCAATGATAGTCCCCAACTCAGTGAAAGCGTACCTCCATTCAAAATTCACCCAACCTAGAAATCAAGCTAAGCCTTCGCTGCCCGACTCCTACTTAATCAGTCAGCAAGTCTTTCTTTCATACTCTTTCTTCTCTCTCTAAAATTCACCTTTCTCTCCAACCCCACTCCTGTGTCCTTGGCACAGAAGACCCTTAAATTACTCAAATAGTTTCTTAATTAATCTCTGTGACTTCCTGCCTCACCCCTCCCAATGCATCCTTAACATAAATGCCAGAGGTCTTTCTAAATTGTAAATCTTTCTATGTTAATCTCCTGCTTAAAATTCTTTAGTTACACCCCTTTGCCTTAAATAATGATAATTGTGACCATCGTTTTTTGAGTTCGTATTACTACCTTTTTACTAGGAAGTTTGTAAGGTGTATTTTAAATACATAAATAATGTATTTAAACTGGAATTTATATCTATGCGAGCTGGCTTTACCCTGTCCTGTCAGTTTCCTCTACACAAAAATGAATTACTTGCTATTACATGTAAGATTCTTTAGAATCTAATTCTCACCTACCTGTTGATGCTTACCTCATGCTACAAACCTCACATACTACTCTTCAACCATACCAAAACCATTGTAACCCCTAGAATATCATATATTTTTTTCTGCCTCCTTATTTATATTGTTTCCTCTGCCTGAATCCTCACCCACCTTCACTCCTCCAAGAGTTAACTCAACCATCACATCTGAGTTAGGTGATCAGGTATTTAATAATCCCATAGTCTTCTGAATATTTCTCTATCCTAGTATGTACCACAGTATAATTATCTGTTTAGCATCTATTTCTTCTACTGAACTCTTAAGTGTCTATGAAACAAGAGCTCTATTTCTTGAATGAAAGGCCCAAATTAAGGCTATGCCCAGAGTATTCAATAAAGGCTGGTTGTACAAATTAATTATCATTCAGGAAATGTCTAGTAGGCCAGTGTGATCGCTGTGATACTAGAATCATAAAAGGATCTGAAAAATACATTGGAAACATCGGTTTGGGCAGCTGAGGATCTTGACCTAAAGATCTTATTACTCCAGAGAAGATCTATTGGAGGTTTTCGAACAGATGATGGACAACATTTGATGTGTCCTGTAAGAAAATAATGGATAGTAAAGTGATAAGACGTTAGAGGCCAAGAAAAGAAGACAATTTAAGAAGCCCAGAAAGATGTGAGGAGAAACAGAATTCATTTTGAGATAAGCTGATTTCCAGAAACTGGCAGATATCCAGGTGCTGATGTCTACCTTTTCTCCCCGTTTCATGTTAAAATCCTTCCACATAAACCATTTTATTATACAAATTTCTTTTCTTTTTAAGGATATAGAGTTACAGTTTTATTATTTTTATTTATTTATTTAATTTTTGGCTGCATTGGGTCTTCATTGTTGCATGTGGGCTTTCTCTAGTTGCGGCAAATGGGGGCTACTCTTTGTTGTGGTGCGTGGGCTTAGTTGCTCTGCGGCATGTGGGATCTTCCCGAACGAACCATGGCTTGAACCTGCCATTGGCAGGCAGATTCTTAACCACTGTGCCCCCAGCGAAGTCCACAAATTTCTTATCCTTACCAAAACTAGCATGAAATTGGAATTCTGAGTCTGAGGCCCAACAGGCAGAGCCAATCTTGAAGGTTTCAGATTTGAAGACTAGCTGGGCAAATGGTTGAGACTGCCCAGGAGAGAATGGGGAGAGGAAGAAGAGTGCTGATGGGAGAAGCCTGGCCACCTGTACACTAGTGAGCAAAGGAGAGAGAGACATTGAGGGAGACACGGTGGGGTCAGGGCAAGGGGGAGGACCCACAGAGTGAAACATGGGCTTAACCACAAACAGTGATACAGCACATCTATCCATGATGCATCCCCGGAAAGATTTAGTCTTCGGTTCATATTTATGGCCATGGAAGCTGTTTACTGAACACTTGACAGGCTTCAGGGCAAAATTCCATTTTAAAAAGGTCATCGTGTATCTGAATGCTCTATGTTGAACTGCTTTTCTGATGCTTTGGCTCCATCTAGATAGATGATAGTACACAAGTATGCATTTCCTGATTGCTATTTTCGTTGTTGGCAAATGCTTTGAATCACTAGTAAAATTAAAAAAAAATTTTTAAATAGTAATAATATTATTAAATTGCAGTAAACTATTCACCAAATTACTGCCCTTATAGCTTCCTCTGATGACTCTTACTTTATCAACATGGTAATTTTATTTAAACATATTTTCCACAGTGTAAAAATCTCAAGACAACTTAGGACCTTATCCCTCTTCTTCAGATTGACGTTTGTAAACAGAGTGCTGGTAAATTTGGTGGTAATAATAAGTTTATAAGAAAAAAATCCTTCTGCATAGTCCTTTCTAACATGAAAGAGTGAGAAAAGCAAAATTCCTTTACTTGAAAATTAGGAAAGTTTCCTTTTACGCGATGATTAATGTAAACCCTATAAAACCCACTCAAACTTTTAGAATATGATTACCTTAAAAATATATGTCTGTATGCACAATTTCTGAGTTCTTATCCTAGGAATAGAGACTGCACAGAAAGGATGGAACAATGGTATGGAAATTTACCATACTCTCCAATTGGACTCTTTATTGCAGACTTATTGCTTCCATGTGTTAAAAAAAAAAAAAAAAAATTCAAACCTTTAAGCCAACCCCAATCCCTAAAATTTTTGGCACTCTTATTAAGCACTGAATCCAGAAAGGAAAAAAAAAAAACAACAAACATTTTTTGTATTATTATCACAAGCTTATCAGAGTCAAGATTTAGTTCATCATTATGGGAATGTATTAGAAATTAAAAATAAAGATTGGTTTCTACAAGGCTTAAAGAAAGTACACTGATTAAAGTTACTAAAATGCCAGGAATTATTTGGTCTTAATATTCATAAATAATGCTTATTTTGAATACTTCATTGGAGAATATATAATATAAATTAATTTGGGCAAAATATTTAAATGGATGAGGTTAACATATTCTCTTTTGCACAGTAAAATTTTTGTTTTTTTTTAAGCTATGGTTACATAAAGCTGAGGAATACAAACATCACATCAAACTAAGTCATATAATTTTCCAAAACAATGAAATCTTTGCTCAAACTCCACAGTGAGGTCAATGAATTAGCTAAACTCTGTTGTCTCTGCACTTTTCCACAAATCAAGTTCTTCTCCAAGTTTCGGTATGTGTCAAAGGAAAGAAGGAAAAAGTTCCCTCACCCCAAAGTGAGAACAGATGGGAATGTAAAATTAGATGGGAAGAGACAAGTGAAGCTTTGGATGACTGACCAAGAAATCTTCCCCAGAGGAGAGCCAGATACAACAGACCTCACTCAGCTTGTTCCACCTCCCAGTTTGCTTCCAAATTAATCCAATAGGAATGCAAAGCAGTTCTCAGATTCAGTGGATTGGTTTTGATTTTTCTAAGCACTTTATATAAATTTTATGAAGAAGCTATTGATCAATATAAGTTTACAATGTTATGTGTAATTAATATAAAATAGTCTCCTAATCACTTTTGTGATTTTCACTTACTTCAAACTGATACTAACAATAATATTTTTTGAAATAATAAAATAAATGGCTTTATGAAAAAGAGGCAACGGGCATGAAAATACTTGTGTACACTGAACTCCTTTTATGATAGAAGAGCCATCTGCTATAAATTGAAAAGTTATATAAATAAAATATGAACATATTTTATATTCATTCTTCTCATATTTTATCTGTCTAACTAAAAATAATAAATAGTAAAGCCAGCAATACTTCCCATAGCTAGCAAAAAAAAAAAGTTCCTTTACTTGATATTCATTTTATAGAGCATGATATAATTTTTCTATCTAAAAATATCAATTATAAACTTAAAGAAATACTGTCTAAAATGCTGTATTCTCTTCAGGATTTTTAATATGGGAAATAATTTAAAATTTGAGCAAAACAGAAAATGGTACTCTCAGTTTTTAATGTATTAAAACAGCAGTTTTATTGTTAATAATCATTCTCTTAAAATATTGTAATATTAAGATTGTTTTAAGATGTTGTAAGATTAACCATGAGCTTTCAAAGAGCTATCAAATACCTTCCACAAAACGATGGTTTTGGAGCAGATTGTTTTTGCGTGTGCTTACTTTCACATAAAATTTACATTTGTTGATGCAATGAGAGTAACTCAGCATTTTAATCCATAGTGCTCAAACGTATAGATCATTCTCACCCCTAATTTCAAACTTCTTTAGGACAACAATGAAAAGTTCTCTATGCACCATTTCCCTGCCCTTCCAGAAAACTGCTTTCAAAATCTTAACCCTGCTTTATCTTTTTCAACGTTACAAAGTATACACAACCAAAAAGAATTACAGAAACATGAACCGTTCCAAGTGGTGAAAGCAGCTGCACCTCACACTTAAGTGATTTCAGTTTAAAGAAGCCCAGGCACTTGGATAATTTGATACAGGCTTCACTTACAATAGGGAATGAGGCCTTCCGTAAAGAAGGTGCTCAATACAGTATGCTGCATTTATTGGAATACGTGCATGAAACAATTACTGAAAAGTAGATTGCATTATTCAGATTACCCTATATTGTATGCAAACATTATCACCAAAAAAGCAAACAAACCAACCAAAAACACAAAACAAAACACAAACAAGGTGTCTAGCTTTTTTTTTCCTTCCTTGTCAATATATAAAAGCCACACAGGCAAACATTTGGAAATCCAATGTTGATGATATTTTGTTAAAATTCATTTTCCACACTTTCCATTTGTACAAGTAAAATCAGAATTAAGCAAAATCAACTGTGAGCATTTTGTAATTCTTCCTCAGATGAATAAATCTAAATTCTAATTCCTCAAAATATCAAACTAAGACCTCTCTACAAATTTTATATTATTTCCTTAATTTATTTTGTGGATAGTTGGTTGAAAGATTTAAACATGGAAAACAGAGAACATCTTATAACGAATCCAACTTCTATCTTCCTCATGGGGTGGGGGTACTTTGAATAAAGAATGCATATGTACATACTCAACATTTACTCAAGACTCCTGTCCTAGTCCCAAATCTTCCACTTAATTTTAAAATGAGGTCAACCACAAGCACTTTGAATGAGAAACACTCATCTGTTAAAGGAATCCAGTTGGTTTGGGTCAGGATTTCTCAGACCTCAGACACCCAGGATCAGTGGGCATATTTTGGGAGTCTGAGTATTATAAGATGTGGTCTTTGTTTTGGTGTCTTCATATTATGAAAAAAAATATGACCATATTCTGTATAATCTCTTTCACAACCTTAACCACTGATTACTATCATATAATTTCAGGATCTGCTTTTGATACAGTGTTTATGATCTTGATGGTGTAAGCTTTTTATTGTGACTATATTTAACTCGTGATATGACGTTCCTCAAACTGGAATTCACAAATGTATTCTTGGAGCCCGAGAGACAATTTTCCTTTGACACGAATCCACATATTATTCAAGACAAGTAGACACTAGGCTAGATAATCTTTCTAATTCTTTTCCAAGCCAAAAAATATGTTACATTCTATGCAGCTTATAGTAATCAATGGAATTCAAATTTTAAAAGCATGTCTAGAGAAAGTGGACTTTAGTTATAATTTCTAATTCCATGTTTATTTATTTTCCTTTTACATTTAAATGCAAGTGAAAGTTTTGAGATAACAGTAAGATGACATTCAGTGGGCAAAATGAAACAAAGCCGTCAGATAAAGTTCCATTAGCAACAGCCAGATGGGTTTAGTGGACCACATATTAACTAGGAATCAGAAAATCCCAGTTTCTCTTTACAGTTTGCCTTTGACTTGAAATACCATCTTGGTGTTAGTGATTCATTCTTGCAAGCCCCCCCTTTTTTGTCTTTACAGGGATACTACATTAGGCTACTCAATGAATAAAATGCACGGTAAATACCAGGTATTTATGTTACACAATGATAAGCAATAATGTTTCAAATTGTAGTCTCTATAATAAGGAAGACAACAAATCTACAAAACTCAAGTATTTTCTTAATTTTGTCAGTGAAAAATGTATACCACATGTAAAAATAACAGCATAATTTTTTATCATAATTACGAATTCTTTTGATCTAGTTTTTAAAATATTTATGTTTAAATTTGATTCATCTAATTTTAAAATATTTATAACATTGTCAGTTCATACTTAAAGATATTTTATTGGTAGAAATCATTAGTGCTCATATATCATAATTTTATATCAAGTTTTTAACCATATACTCTTAAAGGAATTTTCAATTTATATGTATCTTAACAATAAAATCATCTCACCACCAGTAAAGAGGAGTAAAATGTTTGCTAGCTGCAAAGATACTCTGAATTTAAAATACATACAAACTTTCCATTTAAAATATAGTTATTTAATTTTTAATTTAAAAAGTTAGGAAAAATGAAACATTTAAGTCATCTTATTCCCATCTATGATATAAATGTGAATGAAAGTTTTAAGTAAAAATCCTCCATAAAGAGGTTTGTAGAATTTTTTCCTGATATGCAGCATCTTAACTGAACCCTTTTTTAAAAGAAATGATTTTAAACCATTCCTAAAGTGTTGCCAATAGCACATGATTAATCAGATTAATGAATTAAATTATTGATTGTGAAATTTGTTACTGAATTTAAATTACTGACTTTTGACAGATTCATTTTTTCTAAGGTGAAGGCTGTTAAAATCAATTTTATAAATCAAACGTTTCATGACAAGATTCATCATGATAAGTTTTATTAAAAGAGAAATATCCCATTCAAATTTAAGAGTTTTCTTTTCCGCTTATCCTAGCAAACATAACTGACATTAGTTTACTAAGATTATTTCAAACTTCCTTCTTCCTATTAAGGAATTTTCAGCTTTTAAGATTTCTTTTCTAGAAGATGTAATTAGACCATTATCTAAAGGACAGTGAGTTGGAGCCAGATGGGAAAATGTACTTTTCTAAACAGTGCATGCTTTTATATATTGTGATAAGTAATTTTGTTCTTGGAGTAGACACATGTAGATGCACAAACGCATAGACACATGCAAATGCACAAACGCTCACATCAGTGCCAAAAAGTTACTCTACCTGAACCGTCGAGCTGATCTCAGAGGCAAAGCCGCCCGTCAAGGGAGCCTCGTGACTAACTAGCAGCCGCCCTGTTTTGATCACAGACTGAAAGAGAAAAGGAAAGTCTGATGTTGAAGAGAATACATATTTTCAAGTATATGATGGTAGTTTTGATTAAGTAATAAAAATAAATTATTTAAATCCAATAAATAATTAAAAATTAGCAATTCAATTTTATGCCAAATAAGTTGTAACTCCCTTTCAGCTGGACTGTTCTTTGATTTTTGCACTGTTAAAAAAGTTTTCAGTAGCTAATCCTAGTGCAAAAGAAAAATGAGATTTGTAATTCTATGTATGTCATTAAAAATGCCTTCTATTATATTTTTGTGTTATAAACTGAATGTATTTCACATTTTTGTATCTGAATATCATTTTTTTCCTCATATAGCTCTAAGAATGAAAGTGCCTTTTTGTTCCTTTGGGAGTATATTTGCATATAGATAAATAGTCTTAGGACATTTTTTGCGTGGAGAAGGAAAACACAAAAATAGAGTGTAAAAACTGTAGCAAAGGAAAAGCTCAAGCCACTAGACATTCAAGGAAACAGAGCGTGAAGAAATCACCGGGAAAGTAAAAGGGTTACAACTCTCTTCGTTCAAGTGTATTAAAATATGGTTAACGACTACAACTCCATTTTAAACTAGAAAATGTCACAGAAAATAAGGATGTATTCTCGACACTGGCTTGGTGTGGTTGTTCCCACTGTGCTTGACACACTCTGTACAATAATAAATCAAAAAGTATAGCTATGATATCATAGCAGGATGCCAGTGTGGAGGAAGGTAAAAAATATTAAAACCAACAGCAAGTTACTGCTTAAAATATGTTACCCAGTTACCATATTATTACAAAGGAGAAGTCGTAATTTCTCCTCTACGTTTCTAATAATTTTGTATCACCTCCCTTAAATTCTACATTACTCTTTTAGGAAAATGAAATTAAAATCTTCCAAACAGAAAACTTACAGGCAGACCTGGTTTTACTGCCCTTCACTTTACTGTGCTTTGCACATAACTGCAGTTTTTACAAACTGAAGCCTGCATTGTAAGATGATGGTTAGCATTTTTTTTAGCAATAAAGTATTTTTTAAATTAAGATATGTACATTTTTTTAGACATAATGCTATTACACAGACCACAGTATAGTATAAGCATAACTTTCATATGCACTCGGAAGCCAAAAAATTTGTGTGACTCACTTTATTGCAATATTCACTTTATTTTGGAGGTCTGGAACCGAACCCTCAATATTTCCAAGGTATGCCTGTATATAAATTAAAATATTGCTTTCATTCTAGGCAATTAGGGTTTAGAATTTCAAAAGCATGTAGTAGTTTCAGCCATCAGATGTTAAACTCCAAGATATGGCCAGTAGCCATGACAAAAATAAGTTACCGTATCTACAAAGTAAATAGTGACTTAAGAATATGAAATTTTATGAACACCTTAATGAATGCCATCCCCGCCAATGAAATATTAACCTTGGAATATGTTGGTATTTGAATTTATGACTGTGGTTAATTATGCCAATGTGAAAGTCACAAATTAAATTTCAGTGCACCTGGTTAGAAATATAAAGAGACAAAAATATTCTACAATCATGAAAAAAACAAATGTATTCTCAAAGTATTCCCTAAAAAGATGTCCTGACTTTAAGGACTGCCGATTAAAGAAACAGATTTGACAATCAGAACTTTCTTATAGCTCTGAATCCCAGAACTCTGCCAACATAAGAGCATCTAGGAATGATATAGCCAAAATCCATCCCAGCTAGACGGTACAACCCAGCTAGAAGGGAGAAATGAGAAACAGCTATAAAAATGCTGCTGTTCCCCTCAAACCCCACACAACAGAGTTGGTGCTTTTTATCTGAACTGAGGCCAATCCAAGATCAAATGACAATCCAATAAGCAACCAAGGCAAATGTTCTAGGCTTCCTCTAGCCTGCAGAATGTAGTGGGGAAACTAAGCACAGATGTACCCAGGACAAAAGCTACCAACCCCTGGAGTCCATGCAACATGATGTGTAAGCAGATAAAATCTGTCAGCAGGAGAAAAGCTAAATAAACCAAGATACATCAATACAGCAGAGTATTATACAGCCATGAAAAAGACCGAGGCCATGGAACAGTGCCCATGACAAGTTAATTAGTAAATTAAGCAAATTGCAGAATAATATGATCTCATTTTTGTGAAAAACGGACACCAGTAAACATAGCTATATATATTGAGCCAACATGTGTAAATAATCTGGAAGGATTCATTCCAAACTATTAAAACTTGCTTCTCCTGAAGATTGACAGTGAAGGAATTGTAGGGAAAGAACTTTTGGTTTTGTTTTACTTTAAATGAAAAGTATTTTTATATTATTGAAAATATTCTCAATAAGTCTAAAATAAATAAAAATAAAGGGAAAGCCCTTTTAAGTTAATGCTGAAGGTAACAAATGCATGTGACATTGCAGTCATAATCTCAAAAAATGTAATTTTTTTATGGTATCTTAGGACTAGCTTCAGATACAAGGGAACCCTGAGGTCCCAAACCCCAGCAGCAAAGAGGCACAGTGAAAACATAGGGAATCAGCCACCCCCCCATGCCAGGCTCTGTATGACAGCTGTATGTCGAGATCATATCCAGCTCATCTCTTGACCTTCAAGCTGTTGGACCCCAGACAAAATGGGAAATCAGCTATTGGTATCAAAGAAGGGCAAGTTCTTCAACAGCTCTGCAAGTGTGTTAGGTAAACATGCGAGTTCTTGGATCAGGAACTGTATGCTGACAGTTCTGGAAGGAATTCTGGAAATTTCTAAAATACCAAGAGCTGAAGGGCAGACACAAGATGAGAAGTAATAATGCTATGAGGCTCTAGAAACTGTCAAAGCAAGCAAACCAGTGAGAGAGAGAGGGGACAGCAACACAAGAGGAGACAGAAATAATGATCAAAATCATAAACAACTGCATGTCACAGGAGCTGCTGTGTGTTAGGCTCTGAGTATTTTACTTTACTTCACTGAATTGTGAAAGCACCTAAATCTCATTTCTGCTTCTTAAAATCATCTAGTACCTGAAAAGTATTAAACTATATAAAATAAAATTACAGCAAAATTCTGAAAAATGCCTATAGACATAACACTGACAGTTTCAAAGAATTAGCATACATCGTGAAAGGCTGAGACTATGATAGAATCCCATGATTTTGTAAGGTATAATACAAATTCAACTTGGTATGTGCTTTTTATCATTCACAATTTCAGTTTACTAAAATTTCTGAAGATAGCTTCTTTTCTATTTTGGAAATTGTTCACACTTTGTTAATATTATGATAATGAGATCATTGCAAATATACACAGTTGAGGAGAGTGTTACCCTTTCCATGCTTTGTGATTCAACTAGACATTCTGATTAATCTACGTCTTTTGTCAACTTTAACAGGCATTTCATTTTCATACATTCAGGCACAATCACATCCAACTGCCGGGAAATTTTTCTAGCCAAATTTAGCATTTTGACCTCCTTAGAGAGTAAAAATATGGTGCCTTTCAATGGAGATAGCCATTAACCTTTTAAAAATAAATCACTACAGATATAAACGCTAATAAGGGTTTAAAATTCCTTTTCTTTAGAAAAAAAGTGATATATCAAGTTTCAAGTTTTCTTCTGCGATAAATGTAATTCACCACTTGAAAAAAAATTTTAAGAGTTTAAACAACTTTTCAATATGAAAGCTAAACCTATCACAGCCAGGAAAGATCACATAAGGCTGGATTTTCCAGTATCTGCCTCTTCAACTTCTTGCCACTAAGATCTGCTCCAGGATTCTGGACTTACCCAGAGGGAGTAGCGGTGAGTTAGAGCAGCTAATTGCACCAGGGAAAGCTGAACCAGTTCAAGATGAGGACCCATCTCTGAAACAAAACAGCTTTGTTCCCTACAAGGCCTTGAGAAATTTGTCAAGAAAACTTAAAAAACAATTCTGAAAGGCAAGGAGTGAAACAGCCTACGGCTGTTAAGCTGGTGAGCACTGGTCTGCCCTGGATTTCTCCCAGAGAGTCTCACTTTCTCACTCTTTCTGTCATCCCCTCCCCAAGGGCATCAGCAACACCTGATTCAAGAGGAGGCATCAAATCTTAATGCTGAACACACGATGACATTGCCAACAACCAACAGATTGCGACACCCCCGTTCGGATGGAAACTTTTAAGATACCTTGTTCCTGCTCTGGCCACTCATGACTTTTCCCCTTAGTCCGTCTTCTGCCCAGACTTCATTACTAATGGCCATAACATCAAGTTATCTATGAGGGATACCTAGCCCAATGCTCAGACCATGGTAGCCACTCAAGAAAAGTTAACTAGATAAAAATCTATTAAAATAATTTAACTATATTAAACACGCCCTTCTTTAATGTCCTGAAGCTACTACTTTCTTAGCAAAGTCCTTTTTTTTAATTGAAGTATAGTTGATATACAATGTTGTGTTAGTTTCAGGTGTACAGCAGAGTGGTTCAGTTATATATACATATATTCAGTTAAATATATGTATGTGTGTGTGTGTGTGTGTGTGTGTGTGTGTGTATATATATAAATTCTTTTTCAGATTCTTTTCCCTTAGATGTTATTAAAAAACACTGTGCAAAATCCATTTTTAAACATAGTGCAAAAGCGTACTTCAGCGCATCCCAGAACAATGTAAATATGAAATAACAGACTCCAAATTAAGGACATTTTAATGGGGCTTTAGCAATAAGATATCTGTGGTAATAGCAGAGTTGCTAAGTTAAACTCCATCAAAACGATTGCACAGATTTTGGCTGCCCAAACATGGGACACATGTTTTAGTGAATGTAGCCTCTAAAGATTTTAACACAATCCAACCAGGAAAACTGTTAAGTTGTCATTCCAGGAGAAAATTATACGGAAAGGCAGACCATTAAGCTGGCATATGCCTGAAAGTGCAACACATTCAAAAAGCAGAAGTGTAGTTTTTATCGCTTACTCAAAACCTATGGCAAGATTTTCTTCCTACAAAGTAATTCAACCTGACCAACACCAAGTTCAGTGGCCTATCCTGATGGCTGATAAGATAAAGTAGGAAAGGCAACACTTTGGATAGGCAATTTACAGCCCTTTTAACATTTTCTATCTGAATAAAAGCTAATGAAAAGCAAAAGAAACATCAAAGCTGGCCTTTACCAGTTCCTTTTGAAATCCAATCTGCTTATAAATACATATGAGCGGAAGTAATAGTAAAGTCGTACACCTTTGTTTCATCAATCAAGAGCGTGTTCATAACAATTATATAATGTAGAAGCATTAAGGACATGATTTTAATTAGCCTCAAATATTTCTGCAGATAAATTAAGTTTCTGAAATGTTCTCTTGTTTAGTAGCCAAATGCATTTGACACGTTAGCTAGAAAAACTTCACAATTAACCACAAGCTAACAATGTGTTAGAATGTGCCTAGCAACTATGATTAGTCAGCATGAGCGTCACACACAATCAGGTCACTGGCGGATATTCCTCTGGAGAAACACCAACGCTAAAAGAGAAGGAAGAGTCATGAACCCCACAGATGGTTCGGAAAAGTCCATTTTGGCAAGGCTCTTAGTGATGGGGTTACAAAGAGTTTGGTACCGTAGGAAATTGGTGTAAATGGAGAAAGAGTAAATCCTCAGAGCTTTCTCACCCACGTGGAAAAAGTAGTTAAGGGAGCAAGCAGAACATAAAGAGAACTGAATAAAGTCAACAGAAGAAGAACGAGCAAATCACTCTAACAAAAGCATGAAGTGTTTGGGAAAATTTCAGACATCCTCCCTGGTTCCCTCTTGCCTGAATTATTGGTATAATCAGAGCTGACGAGCCTAGGAAAAACCGCTTTTGCAAAAACTAAAAGCAGACATCTTTCTGAAAGCTACTTCAAAACATGTCAGACAGGGGCTTCTCTGGTGGCGCAGTGGTTGAGAGTCCGCCTGCCGATGCAGGGGACACGGGTTCGTGCCCCGGTCCGGGAAGATCCCACATGCCGCGGAGCGGCTGGGCCCGTGAGCCATGGCCGCTGGGCCTGCGCGTCCGGAGCCTGTGCTCTGCAACGGGAGAGGCCACAACAGTGAGAGGCCCACGTACCGCTAAAAAAAAAAAAAAAGCATCTAGACACAGTGATTTAAATGAATCACTAACAAGCTTCCAATTTTCTGATGCCTTGAAGCTGTTAGGAGGGACCAATCATGCTATAAAAAGGGAGTCCTATAAACTAAGCTCTAATCATCATTCTAGTTCTAACAGAGGACTACCCTGGGCCAGCTCTTTCCATCTATTTTTCCTACTCTAGATTGATTTTAGAATAAGAAGTTAGCAGTACTAAACATGTTTCTGTTTTTATGTAGATCTTTTGTAAATGCATGGCTGTAATAAACACACAGAACATTTCCTTTCCTTGGTACTGAACATAAATTTCCTTTCCTTTTGACAAGAGTTCATGTTGCCATGGTAATAAAGGTATTGTACTGGTAGATGTTTATTAGATATGTAGTGAAACATGGGAAAATATGTATATAAATATGTCTTAAAAGTTTTTTCATTTTCCGCATTAGCTTAAACATCATGCAAAGCATAACCACCTACAGGAATCAACATTATTTTTTTGTGTGCCAAAGCAAATTCTCAAAGATTGAGGTAGCCATTTCCCAAGTTGTTTTCTGATCTTCATTTTTACCACTGCCCTACCATTTCTCAGCAGGACTTAAAATATTTCCATTAACTTGTCTCCACTTCAACTCTTACCCATTTCTTTTTATGAAAAGGAGAAATTATAACATGTCATTTGGATATTAATATTATTGACTTCCATGTTGTAGAATTTTATAAAATTGTTGACAAGGACAATTAAAAAGCCAAGCTGTACTTTTGACAATCAGGGTGGTGTATCTCCTACAGCTTCTATTCTTAGAACCATCCTGAGCTCTTCCAGGCTTCTTCTCTGAAGTTTGCAACAGCAGGAAACATTCAGAAGTACCACGTAATTTAACCTTACTATAAATATGCTTATATTTCTATAATAAATGAGAAAGTGGTAGTACAACTGCTATACACACTACTTGGCAAATCTAGAACTTGACCTAGTAGTAAAGACCCTTGGCAGGGCCATTTCACTACATTTATTATTTATTGATTTAGGCAGCTTACCTTCATTCAAGTATTATTCTTTTGTTACCATGATACTATATATATATTGCATGTTGTGGGAAGAGGCTGATAATTCACAGATAACTCATGTACCTAGTTTAGCACCTAGGTTACAATTATGGGCTGAATGAAAATGCCATATACAGAATTTTAGTTGTTTCACCATTTTAATCATTTTTAACTACAGTTCTGTGGCATTAAGCACATTGACATGGTAGTACGACCATCACCACCATACAATGCCAGCACTTTTTCATCTTCCCCAACGGAAACTCTGTACCTGTTCAACAGTAACTCCCCATTCTTCCCCTCCCCCAGGGCCTGGCAATCACTATTCTACTTCCGTCTCCATGAATTTGTCTCTATCGTAGGAACCTCATCTAAGCACAATCACACAATACTGTCCTTTTGTGACTGGCTTATTTCACTTAGCATAATGCCTGGGTCATCCGTGTTATAACATGTGTTAAAATTTCCCTCCTTAAAGCTGAATACTATCCCACTGTATTTATAAACCATACTTTATCTATTCAGGCTCTCGGGCACTTGGATTATTTCTGTCTTTTGGCTATTGTGAATAATGCTCCTATGAACACGGGTGTACAAATACCTGTTTGAGTCACTGCTTTCATTTATTTTAGGTGTGTGTGTATATATATATATATATATATATATATATATATATATATATATACACCCAGAAGTGGAACTGCTGATCACACTGTAATACTATGTTTAATTTTTTAAGGAATGGCCATACTAGTTTTCATAGCAGTTGTACCATTTTACATTCCCACAACCAATGCACAGGGGTTCCAATTTCTCTACATCCTCATCAACACTTGTTTTTTCAAGTTTTTTTGATAGTAGCCATCCTAATGGGTATGGGGTGTTATCTCATTGTGGTTTTGATTTACGTTTCCCTAATGATTAGTGGTGTTTATCACTAATTTATAAAATCTTTTCCTTTTTAATTTTTTTAATCAGGCTGTTTGGTTTTTATTGTTGATACAAATAGTGTTTTCAAAGTGCTTAATGCATCGGATTCCTTAAATTGGTCCCTCTGGGGACCGGAAATAAAATCTTCTCAGAATATGATATACCCTATGAAAAAATATATCATCAAACTCAACTGTTCACTATGTCTTCTTTTCTGAAAAAGCATTACATCTGGTTTCTTCACCATCCTCCATTTTGAAACAGACACAAGGACATTTTTTTCTAAGATGACTTATGTCACATAGATCCTTTGCCCAACTGATTATGCAAGACAGCACTCCTCTATCAAAAAATCTTCAATGGTAAATCAGCTAATTGGAATCACAAAGATAACTTGTAATCAGTAACAGCACCAGTAATCCACCGTCCAAAGGAACAACCGAATCTATTTACATACTATAGAACCTTGGAGTCATCTCTTTGCTCCATACTCTGCCAATAACTAGAAGATAGACTAATGCCAACTAAGACAGTTTGAAACATTGGTACAAACCAGACAATCACCATCATCATCTTATTTGAGTATTACATGCAATTTCTCAATTAGCTTTTAATCTTATATAAGTTCCAAAGGTCACTGGTTCATGTCAAAAACGATTTACTGAGCCACTCACATGTGCCAATACTGGGGAAACACAGATGAGTTAACCCAGGTACCTAAAGGACTGTAATATGGGTTGCCACAATGTCCTAGGGCAAGACATACTCAAGAAAGAAAGAAATTAATTTAAAGATTGCTAAGGCAGAATACGGGAATTTAAAATCAAGTTATATTTGGTAAAAACAATTTTTTTATTTTAAATTTCAACACCTAAGGTCTTCTTAAAAATAACATTGAAAAACTGAATTTTTATCTCTTAGAAGAAACAATTACTAATACTCTTTCCCATTCTATTCATAAGTCTCCATTTGGCAAATTTTTCTCAAGTGTTGACGACAGAGGAAAATACTATGTTTGGCCATCATAAGAGTCTTAAGGGTACAAACTGACATCATCTCCTGTGTTCCCAGAATACCGTGAATAAAAAAGTGACCCCAACCAAAACCAAGACTGTCAGCCAGTTACATTTTAAACTGCTGTTTTAAGCATGTATCTGGGGTACGATTTTCTCTGAGGCCAGATGGTTGTCTACCAAGGCAACACTTCTCTAAGGAATGATCAAAAGCATAAACACTGCTACACTTCTGCATCACCATGGATAAATGCTTTTATTTTCTAAAACCTGGTCCAAATCTGTTGGAGTTAATGGAGTTTTAGTTCATTACAAAACAAAAATCATGTGTAGTTCATAATACATGTAGTTCATAATAACCAAAGCTTAAAATCTTCTGGTACTTTTTTATGACTCAAAAAAGTGGTAAAGTAGGGCTTCCCTGGTGGTGCAGTGGTTGACAGTCCGCCTGCCGATGCAGGGGACACGGGTTCGTGCCCCGGTCCGGGAAGATCCCACATGCCGCGGAGCAGCTGGGCCCGTGAGCCTTGGCCGCTAGGCCTGCGCGTCCGGAGCCTGTGCTCCGCAACGGGAGAGGCCACAACAGTGAGAGGCCCGCGTACCAGGAAAAAAAAAAAAAAAAAAGTGGTAGAGTAAAACTCATAGGATGTTTCAGCAAAAGTTACACATATATTTTTCAGTATATATAACTAAGATGGTGCAGACAGACATAAAGTACATAAATGTCATACTTCCATTAAAACCAAGATGATGGGGAGAAATTGTTTATATGACAGGTAGATTCAGGAAAAGAATTCCTTTAGCTGAAATAATATTTGTCTATAAAACATTCATTGATTACTTGATAGAATAGGAGAGAGGCAGAAAGGCATAGAAATCTCTGGGTCAAGAATTATAGTATCAAACTTCATTACTAATGGAATATTCATGAGAAGTTAAGATGCAATAATAATAGTTACCCAGAAATATAATTCAATATTTAAAAATTAATTTAAACTTAATTTTTTTTCAGGGAAAAAACTTTGAAAGTTTCTTTACTTGTAAACTACAAAAATATTAAGAATCCACTCCTGTTTGATTTACAATTTTCTATTCTGCAACTTTTTTATTGACAAGAACTCATAAAACAGAGTAAGATGATCATGGCCATTATACCACAGATAGTGAGACATACCTATAATAACCTAGGCTGTAAATGATAAGAGCATTTTTTTGAAGAGTAATCCGAGAAGATTTTATGCTTGTTGACTTACTTTACCGTAAATTGGTCATTTTGCTATATCCTCCAACATCGCTAATCACCAGGGAAATGTAAATCAAAACCACAATGAGATATCACCCACACCTGTCAGAATGACTATTGTCAAAAAGAACACAAATAACAAATGTTGAGGAGGATGTGGGAATGTAAAGTGGTGCAGTCACTGTGGAAAACAGTATGCAGGTTTCTCAAAAAGCTAAAAATAGAACTATCATATGACCCAGCAATTTCACTCTTGGATATATATCCAAAAAACACTAATTTGAAAAGATACATGCACCCCAATGTTCATAGCAGCACTATTTACAATTGCCACGGTATGGATGCAACCTAAGTGTCCATGAACAGATAAATGGATTTAAAAAGCTGTTTTATACATAAACACACACACACACACACACACACACACACACACACGTACATACACACACACATATACATACTATGGAATACTACTCAGCCATAAAAAAGAACAAAATTTTGTCGTTTGCAGCAGCATGGATGAACTTGGAGAGCATTTTGCTAAGTGAAGTAAGTCAGACAAAGACAAACACTGTAAGATATCACTTATACGTGGAATCTAAAAATACAACAAACTGGTGAATATAACAAAAAAGAAGAAGACTTGCAGATATAGAGAGCAAATTAGTGGTTAGCAAGCAGGAGGGGGGCAATATAGGGACAGGGGAAGGAGGTACAAACTACTGGTTGTAAGATAGGCTACAAGGATGTATTGCACAACATGGGGAATATAGCTAATATTTTGTAATAACTTTATACGGACTGCAACCTTTAAAAATTATATATAAAAAATAGCAAATAAAAGATCAAAAGAAAAAAGAAAAATATTGAAACACTATGTTGTACACCTGAAACTAATACTGTAAATCAACTATACTTCAATTAAAAAAACTGTAGTATACCCATATAATTAAATACTACTCTACAATAAAAAAGAACTATTGAGTTACACAATAACTTGACTGAATCTCAAAGGCATTAGGCTAAATGAAAGAAACTAATCTCAAAATATTACATAATGTATGATTCCTTTTATATGACATTCTCAGGAACTCAAAGTTACAGTGACCATGAACAGGTTGGTGGTTTCCACAGATTAGTAGTAGATGTGGCTACAAATTGATAGTCCAAGGACATTTTCTGAAGTGATGGAACTGTTCTGTATCATAAAAATATTGGTGATTACAGGAATCAATACATGTGCTAAAATTCATAAAACTATGCACTAAGACTATATTCACAAAATGGTTACATAATTAAAAATAAAAGTAAAAAGGAACCAAAGAGCAACAAAGATTATAAAAGAGAATATCATTACTAACCAATGAAAATGTTCCAGTGTTCTAATAATTTTTTAAAATAAGTTTAAAAATAAGAATAAAATGGCACCTCATCCATTAAAGTCACAAAATAATTTAAATTTTAATTCTGGCAAGGCTATAGTAAAATCTTTCTTACATTGCCTGGCATAAACCTTTTGAGGGACATTTTGGGAATACATTTATCAAAAGCTAATAATTGTTCAGATTCCTAGAATAAGCAATGTCAGCTCTAGATTTATCTTCAAAAAAGAATACGAAAGATGTAAAATACTGGACATCTGGTTTAAAATGATCATGTGTACAGCCAGTAGACAAGAAAAAGAAATAAAAGAAATCCAATATGCAAAGAAAGTAGTAAAACTGTTGCAATTTGCAGATGACGTGGCACTGTATATGGAAAATCCCAAAGATGGCACCAAAAAACTATTAGAACGAAAAAAAAAAAAAAAACTATCAGAACTAATAAATGGATTCAGTAAAATTGTAGGATACTAAAGTAAAATATAGAAATCTGTTGTGTTTTTATACACTAACAATAAACTACCAGAAAGAGAAACTAAAAGAATCTGATTTACAACTACATCAAAAAGAATAAAATATCTAGGAATAAATCTAACCAAGGAGGAAAAAGAACTGTACTCAGAAAACTATAAGAACTGATGAAGGAAACTGAAGACAGCACAAAAAAAGGGAAAGATATACATGCTCATGGATTGGAAGAAGTAATATTGTTAAAATGACCATATTACCCAGGGCAAGCTACAGAGTCAATGCAATCCCTATCAAAATACCAATGGCATTTTTCACAGACCTAAAACAAATAATTTAAAATTTGTATAGAAACACAAATGACCCTGAATAGACAAAACAATCTTGAGAAAAAATAACAAAGCCAGAAGTATCACAATCCCTGATTTCAAATTATACCACAAAACTCCACTAATCAAAACAGCATAGTACTGGCACAAAAACAGACACACAGATAAATGAAACAGAATAGAGAGCCCAGAAATAAACCCGTATTATAGATTAATATATAGTCAATTAATCTATGAAACAGGAGGCAAGAATATTCAATGGAGAAAAGACAGTCTCTTCAGTAAGTGGTACTGGGAAAACTGGACATCTACATGTAAAAGAAACTGGACTACTCTCTCACGCCATATACAAAAATAAACTCAATACATAAAACTCCTAGAAGAAAATATAGGTAGTATGCTCTTTGACACTGGTCCTAGCAATATTTTTTTGGATATGTCTTCTCAGGCAAGAGAAACAAAAAGCAAAGATCAACAAAATGGTACTACCTCAAACTAAAAAGCTTTTGCACAGCAAAGGAAACTATCAACAGAACAAAAATGCAGCCTACTGAACAGAAGAAGAAACTGGCAAACAATATATCTGATAAGGAGTTGATATTTAAAATAGACAAAGAAAACATATACAACTCAACATCAAAAAAAACAAACAACCCAATTTAAGAATGGGACTTGAATAGACATTTTTCCAAACAAGACATACAGATGACCAACAGGCACATGAAAAGAGGCTTAACATCACTAATCATCAGAGAAATGCAAATCAAAAATCACAATGACATATCACTTCACACCTGTCAGAATCACTGTTATGTCAAAAAGACAAGACATAAGTGTTGGCAAGGGTGTGGAGGAAAGGTAATTCTCTTGCAGTGTTGGTGGGAATATAAATCTGTACAGCCACTATGGAAAACAATATGGAGGTTCCTCAAAAAATTTAAAATGTCAATATCATATGACCCAGTAATTCCACTTCTGGGTATTTTTCCAAAGAAAACAAAAACATTAATTCAAAAATATATATGCCTTCCTACGTC
Source organism: Phocoena sinus (assembly GCF_008692025.1). Classification (NCBI taxonomy): domain Eukaryota; kingdom Metazoa; phylum Chordata; class Mammalia; order Artiodactyla; family Phocoenidae; genus Phocoena; species Phocoena sinus. The sequence continues at coordinate 75,559,960 of NC_045774.1, forward strand.
TGTTGCACTATTATTTACAATAGCCAAGATATAGAAGCAACCCAAGTGTCCATCAGTAGATGAATGGATAAAGAAGACATGATTAGATAGATAGATAGATAGATAGATAAAATGAAATATTATGCAGCCATAAGAAAAGAATAAAATCTTGCCACCTGTGACAACATGGGTGGACCTGGAGACGTTATGCTAAGTGAAAAAGTCAGACAGAGAAAGAGCAGGATTTCACTTATATGTGGAATCTATAAAACAAAACAAATGAGCAAACATAACAACACAGAATCAGACTCACAGATACAGAGAATAAACAAGTGGCTGCCAGAGAGGAGGGGGTGGGGGCAGCTGAGTGAAATAGGTGAGGGAGATTAAGATGTACAAACTTCCAGTTACAAAATAAATGAGTCGTGAGGATTTGAAATGTACACCATGGGGAATATAGTCAACAATATTGTAATAACTTTGTATGGTGACAGATGGTAACTAGAGTTATGGTGATTATTTTGAAAAGTACAGAAATATCAAATCACCATGTTGTATACCTGGAACTAACATAGTGTGGTAGGTCAATTGTACTTCGATAAAAAATTAACAGATAGATACATACATGAATAAATAAAAATTAAAATAAACCTAAAAAAAAAACCAAACTGGAAACAACCCAAATGTCCATCAACAGGTGAATGAATTAGCAAATTACAGTCCATCCATATAATGGACTACTACTCAGCAACAAAGAGGAATGAAGTGTACGCTGATACATAAAATAAAATGAATATCTAAATAATTATATTGAGTTTAAAAAGCCAGAAAAAATAAATAAGAGTACCTGGTGCATGATTTCATTTATACAAAATTCTAGAAAATGCAAAACTCATCTATAGTGACACAAACAGGTTGCCTGGAGATTGGGGGGTGAAAGGGAAGAGTGATGGACATGCTCACTATCTTGATTGTGGTGATGGTTTCACAGATGTCTACCTGTCAAAACTTATCAGACTGCACACCTTAACACGTGCCATTCCTCCTATGCCAATTATCCTTCAGTAAAGCTGTGAGTAAAAAAGAAAACCAAAATGTGAAATAAAACTAAATTTTAAAATATTAAGTAAATACAAACTAAAATAAAAGATAATCTTGTGTATTGTTTGTATGTACTGGGTCAAAAAAGTTACTTCTGTTTAAAAGGGCAAAGCACTTCAGAAATATTCCATTTAAATGTCTTCCACAGCTATTATACAGTGCATACTGTCTAAAACCAGGGACTTCAATAATTTTGTTTCATCTGCCTAACTTCTTCAGGCCCCTGAGTTGATGGCCCCTAGTTCGGAGCGGCAGGGAAGCAGGTAGAGGGCTGACAGCGTAGGAGAAGCTCTTCCCCGTAAGCAGAGCTCCGGTCCTGAAAGACCAGGCTGGGAGCTGCCACGGCCTGCCCTTCGGCTTGGAAATTTGAGAAAGGGAATCTCCCAGGGAACAGAGAACAGAATCATCGGAGTGAAGCCCCACATTCTGCTTATTGGCAAAGGAGTCTGGACAAAATGAATATCACCCTATTCAAAGATGAATAAAGGAAGCAAAACATAGAGTAAACCATAGAGCCTATTGGAAAAAAAAAGTTGGAAATTATCCTGATCATTCAAAGGAAAAGCATGCCTCTGAAAATGATCTACTTGAGATCCAGAAGAACATGTTAACTATTGTGCATTCAAGAGAACACAGACCTAAAGGAAAGGGGATATATGTATACGTATAACTGATTCACTCTTCTGTATGTCTGAAACTAACACAACACTGTAAATCGCCTATGTTCCAATTAAAAAAAAAAGAGAGAGACTACCAGATCTAACCTCCAAGAGACAGGAATAAAAATTCTGAGGAGAGCATAAGGCTACAGATGAGACCTGAATGTCTCACATGGGAACTAAAACCACACTAGTAAAACTAAAGCATGCAGGGGTGGTAGATCTGGGTACCTGGGTATCTGCCCTCTGCTAGCCCGATATAGTGTTCCCCTACTCAGTGGAATTCAAAACTACCTGTGGAATGAATGAGTATGGATAAACTGGCCTCCTGAAAGTGTCAAAAAAAAAAAAATACAGGGGCAAGAGGTAAGCAGACAGGATGGCAAGGTAACAGGGGTTGTCTATGTCTCCTTTCCTGGCCTTGGCACAGAAGTGAGGAACCTTCCCTGGGTTCCCCGCATCCCCTCGAACACATGAGGACCACAGCTGAAGAAGCCGGGACAGGCCTTCTGCCCCTCCTCCCTCCATTCCCCAGTTCCTCGAAGAGTCTGCTTTTGCCTGAACTGGAGCCAAGAGGAGCAGGGAACAGGAAGCGGAAGGGAGGATCCTCTTCCCAGGCTGACCGCAACTTAAAGGGTAAATCAGAGACTGACTACAAAGAGCTTTCCTTTAGCAAGTGACACAGAACCAGCGTCTCAGGACCCTGGGAAGTGAGGTGAATATCGGAGTCAGTAACAAGTAGCGGGTAGTGTGGACAACCAGAGAACACCGTCTCTGGCTTAGATGGTTGAGCTCTTTTTTTTTTTTCCAACACATGAAAGCCAAGCAAAATATGTCTCCAAGCCGGATTCTGCCCAAGCATTTGCAACCTATACTTAAAGGAAACATCTTTCCGGCGAAAGGACCCTTCTTTTCAAACGCCAGGATGTACTCTCTGCCATGTTATCTTTACCCACAAAATTATACACTGAATTAGGCAGCCTTCCATTCTGGCCTTCCCAAACATTTTGCGGATACTGACCCATGTAAACATCCATTTCGTTGAACGTGACATTTAGCAGAGCAGACCCAGTGTTTCAAAAGAAGGCCATTTGAGCCCTTTCTTCATCACATGTTTCCAAAACCCAGAAAAACAATAAGCTATCCAAGATAATGTGTAAGTTTAAGCTTTCAGGAGTCCTCCTGTATGTTCCAAAATGACATCGTAAGTGGACAATTACAGCATCTGAAATTTTCAATCTGCAGGAAAAAAGTACCTACAGCTCTGAAACTCTTCCCCACAATGCACTTGGTAACCTTGCACCTGAAGCATTTATAGCATCCTTCAAGGCCTTATCAGGGGACCTCCAGTGTGTGTACATGCTAGTGAAAGAATAAAGTCAGCTTGCTCACTAATTTTCATCCCTAAAGGACTAATTTTAGTCCTTTTAGGAGAAATACTGCACCAAGAATGTCTACAACAGGTGAGATGCATTTTTGTTTATTAAGTTTTAATAATTCTATCAAAATATAGTTTTCTAGAAAATTTTATTACAGAAAAGGGAATCTATACAATTCTTTTGTATTACCCCCACCTACACACATACCCACCACCACCACCACCAGAACCGGTCTTTTAAAACGTAAATTGCTAAACTTGGCCATCAGTATTGGGAGCTGGGCCAGGTTAACAGCAATGAGATGAAGACCGGAGCTGGTATGTGTGTCTCAGCCACAAGGAACAGGTATGAAGAGGAAGCACAGACGCCATGGCCAACATTTTAAAGTAATGGAAGAGAATGAAGGGGCCACCATGAAAATAATCAGATTTATTCAAGACCCACACAGGAAAAGGACTGGAAAATCCAAAGATCAAAATGATGAGGATAAGATTATGGGTTCTCCTCAGAGGGTCATGATGTGGGCTCAGGATCACAGGTTTTTATCACTTCAGCATCACGGCCGCCCACTATTCTCCCGGAGGTTACCAACCCCCTACCTGGCACATCTTAACTAGACTCAAAAACAATGCTCAGATTGGATCTTGGCCTTTACTAATCATAAATTCATTTCTTAAGTAGCTAAACTGACGTTTCTGAATCTGTGAGACACTGCTCCTTCAGTTCTGACAGTGATTCACGTTATGATTACTTCCAATAAATTAAGGGAAACATACGAGTGTTTTGTTATTCTTGTGACTATCCACAGTCCTAAAGAACTTAAATCACTTCTAAATCTCTGTCTTAAAGAAAAATAATCATTTCTCACATCTACTGTAGAAAAAAAAATGTATGACATATAAAATATGTGAGTTTGTATTTACATATGCACACCTTTTTTCACATTTTTTTATCTACACAATTTGAAGTTCACATATTTTAAACCTCAGCCCTAGTGGAACCAGGAAAACTCCATGACGATGGCATATTAGTGTAACCTTCTGCTCCCTGATCCTACAGTTTCATGATGCTGGGGTGGATCACCTTACACCAGGACAGACAACCATCATTCTGAAATCAGAACATAGCTGGCTCTGAATGACTGACACTGCAACCATAATATTGAAGCTGGCCTGCAGCAGTGAGTTATCCCTGCTCATTGAGCAAGGCAGTGGGGCTGGGAGAAGACATTTGAGACATAAATCTGCAAATTCTCAATAAGCTGCATTGATTAAGAGCCAGTATCCAATCTGAAAAAAATGTCAAAGGCCATTTCTCTGAATCAAATTAAGTGGTGAGATTGGTAATATTAATAAACATGTACGTACTACCTTCGATACTAAACTGTTTTGGCACTACTTTTTCAAACCACAGGATAAGAAGGCAACCAGAAAACAAGAAAAGGGAGCTGGCGTCTAGTCTGAATTCATCATTTTTATTTTTAATTTATTTATTTTATTTATTTTATTTTTGGCTGCTTTGGGTCTTTGTTGCTGTGTGCGGGCTTTCTCTAGTTGCAGCGAGCTGGGGCCACTCTTCCTTGCGGTGCACGGGCCTCTCATTGCAGTGGCTTCTCTTGTTGTGGAGCACAGGCTCTAGGTGCGCGGGTTTCAGTAGTTGTGGCACGTGGGCTCAGTAGTTGTGGCTCGCAGACTCTAGAGCGCAGGCTCAGTAGCTGTGGCACACGGGCTTAGTTGCTCTGCAGGATGTGGGATCTTCCCAGACCAGGGCTTGAACCCGCGTCCCCTGCGTTGGCAGGCGGATTCTTAACCACTGGGCCACCAAGGAAGTCCCTGAAATCATCATTTTTAAACAAAGAACTCTAAAGAGAGGTGCCATTCTCAAATAGCAGTCCCTAGCATACATCCCCATCTTTTAAAAAACGTACATTTAGTTTTGAAATATAGACAATAAAAACAGTGAAATGTACATTGGCAGGAAGGGATGGGGGCAGAAAGACTGGATTTACAAATAAAATCTAGCTTCTCGGGGCTTCCCTGGTGGCGCAGTGGTTGAGAGTCCGCCTGCCGATGCAGGGGACACGGGTTCGTGCCCCGGTGTGGGAGGATCCCGCGTGCCGCGGAGCGGCTGGGCCCGTGAGCCATGGCCGCTGAGCCTGCGCGTCCGGAGCCTGTTGCTCCGCAACGGGAGAGGCCACAGCGGTGAGAGGCCCGCGTACCGCAAAAAAAAAAAAAAAAAAAAAAAAAAATCTAGCTTCTCTATTTACTAACTGTGTGGCTTAAGGTAAGTAAATTCACTTCTCTGAGCCTTAGTTTTCATCTGTAAAATGGGGATGGTACTGCCTACTTCCAAGAGTGCTGTGAAACCAATAATTCCATACATGACATGCCTGGCATGCAGAAGACACTCACTATATGGTAGCTGTTGACATTATTATCATTATTACGATCATCATCACCACCAAATTATCCTATTATAAACTTAAAGATTGGGAAATTGGTCTTAAAAGGATGGCCTTAGCAATACAAACGTTGAGAGTCAAATAAAAATTATTATGCCAAATCAAATTTGAACCTCATTTGAATTAAGTGATTTCTAAGGTGACCTTTGGGCTCTAGTAGGTTCCAAGCCCTCACTGAATGCAGAGGGTATAACTGCAGAACCCAATTCACAATTGTCTCTATCCTAGGAACCTCATCTAAGTGCAATCACACAATACTGTCCTTTTGTGACTGGCTTATTTCACTTAGCATAATGCCTGCAACAGTCTACCAGAGAGAGGAGAGTTTGCTTCCCCAGGGCCGATCCTCCAAGCCAATACTGTGCAACCTGCACTCACAGAGGCCCTGGTCCAACATTTCTCAACTTGAATAAAGTTCTGATAAAACACCCCTCTAGAAGAAAACTTTTCGAAACTAATTTATAAATTTAAATTACTCTTACAAAACATAAATGTGCACAAAATAAAAATATGAACTCCTTATGCCAATAGCTCTTATAAAACCCTAAAGGAAATTTCAAACAACATATTTAAAAAAGCAATAAAATGTATAACAATAATATTAACTTAATGCCACATCCTGAGTCTTAGTCCCTGAGGTACACTCAAAACAAGGAGGTAATGGCAGAACGACTTTGCTTTGGGACCTCCCTGGTGGCGCAGTGGTTAAGAATCTGCCTGCCAATGCAGGGTACACGGGTTCGAGCCCTGGTCCAGGAAGATCCCACATGCTGCAGAACAACTAAGTCCACGTGCCACAACACTGAGGCTGCGCTCTAGAGCCTGCGAGCCACAACTACTGAGCCCGAGTGCCACAACGACTGAAGCCCTCGTGCCAAGAGCCCATGCTCTGCAACAAGAGAAGACACTGCAATGAGAAGCCCACGCCCCGCAATGAAGAGTAGCCCCCACTCGGCGCAACTAGAGAAAGCCTGCGTGCAGCAATGAAGACCCAATGCAGCCAAAAATAAATACATAAATTATTTTTTTAAAAAAGAACTACATTGCTTTAACTACTGTGTTTTCATATACACAGTATATGAATCATATTCTTTATGCTCAAGAGGCCACGAGAGAAAGGCTGTCAAGAACATGGACAGGATCTGACCTAAAAGAAGTTAAAGATCTTGGTCCACATAATAACACGAGGCATTCTCCATTCCTAGAGCCCCAGGCATAGGATCCCACCCCCTAGGACTTCTTACAGTAATGGCCCTCTATTGAGAAAAACACACATGCAAATAACGTAAACCATAATTAGAGGCATAAAGACATCCACTCTAATTAGCTCCAGCTTGGGAGAAAGTTCTAGGGAAGAGATTGGGAGAGCATTACAAACCAAAGACTTCCAGTATAAATGTGAAGCACGTGGCTTATGCTTTTGTGTGTTAACTTGAGCTTCAGTCATAGAAATGTACTGTGGCTGCTAAACTTGTTGCTTTTTCTGCTGATTTTGTCTTCATGGAATACATGCTCACACTACCCTGCATTGTCTATTCTTGTCAGGATCACTGGGGAGGAGACAGCCTCCAGACCAGGAACCTTGGGCTGGGAAAAGGCAGTTCCTTACTCTCCTGGTGCTTGGGTGAGACTCAGAGCCATATAGGTAGCTATCCTCTTTTTTTTTTTAACTTTTTATTATTATTATATAAGTCTCAGGTGTGCAGTATTATCATTCAACATCTGTACACAGTACAGAGTGATCACGACCAACAGTTGACCCCCTTCAACCACCACCCCCCATCCCTTCCCCTCTAGTAACTACTAAATTGTTCTCTGTATCTCTGAGGGGTTTTTTTGTTTTAGATTCCACACATGAGTGAAATCATAAGGTATTTGTCTTTCTCCATCTGATTTATTTCACTTAGCATAATACATTCAAGGTCCATCCAGATTGTTCCAAATGGCAGGATTTCATTCTTTTTCAAATTATTTATTTTTACTTTTTATTTTTAAATTTTCATTTTTTTTGAATTTTTGAATTTATTTTTCTACACAGCAGGTTCTTATTAGTCATCAATTTTATACACATCGGTGTTCACATGTCAATCCCAATCTCCCAATTCATCACACCACCACCACCACCCTCCACCGCTTTCCCCCCTTGGTGTCCATATGCTTGTTCTCTATATCTGTGTCTCAATTTCTGCCCTGCAAACCAGTTCATCTGTACCATTTTTCTAGGTTCCACATATATGCATTAATACACGATATTTTTCTCTTTCTGACTTACTTCACTCTGTGTGACAGTCTCTAGATCCATCCACGCCTTTACAAATGACCCAATTTCCTTCCACTTTATGGCTAATATTCCATTGTATATATATACCACATCTTCTTTATCCATTCATCTATCGATGGGCATTTAGATTGCTTCCATTACCTGTCTATTGTAAATAGTGCTGCAATGAATATTGGGGTGCATGTGCCTTTTTTTTTTTTTTTTTTTTTTCATGTGCCTTTTTAAATTACGGTTTTCTCTGGGTATATGCCCAGTAGTGGGATTGCTGGGTCATATGGAAATTCTATTTTTAGTTTTTTAAGGAACCTCCATACTGTTCTCCATAGTGGCTGTATCAATGTATATTCCCACCAACAGTGCAAGAGGGTTCCCTTTTCTCCATACCCTCTCCAGCATTGGTTGTTTGTAGATTTTCTAAAGATGCCCATTCTAACTGGTGTGAGGTGATAGCTCATTATAGTTTTGATTTGCATTTCTCTAATAATTAGTGATGTTGAGCAGCTTTTCATCTGCTTCTTGGCCATCTGTATGTCTTCTTTGAAGAAATGTCTATTTAGGTCTGCCCATTTTCGGATTAGTTTTTTTTTTTTTTAATATTGAGCTGCATCAGCTGTTTATATATTTTGGAGATTAATCCTTTGTCCACTGATGCACTTGCAAATATTTTCTAAAACTCTGAGGGCTGTCTTTTAATCTTGTTTATGGTTTCTTTTGCTGTGCAAAAGCTTTGAAGTTTCATTAGGTCCCATTTGTTTATTTTTGTTTTTATTTCCATTACTCTAGGAGGTGGATCAAAACAGATCTTGATCTGTTTTGCTGTGATCTTGATCTTGATCTTGCTGTGATTTATGTCAAAGAGTGTTCTTCCTATGTTTTCCTTTAAGAGTTTTATAGTACCTGGTCTTACATTTAGGTCTCTAATCCATTTTGAGTTTATTTTTGTGTATGGTGTTAGGGAGTGTTCTAATTTCACTCTTTTACATGTAGCTGTCCAGTTTTCCCAGCACCACTTATTGAAGAGACTGTCTTTTCTCCATTGTATATCCTTGCCTACTCTGTCACAGGTTAGTTGACCATAGGTGTGTGGGTTTATCTCTGGGCTATCTATCTTATTCCATTAAAATATATTTCTGTTTTTGTGCCAGTACCATATTGTCTTGATTACTGTAGCTTTGTAGTATAGTCTGAAGTCAGGTACTCTGATTCCTCCAGCTCCATTTTTTTCCCTCAAGACTGTTTGGCTATTCGGGGTCTTTTTGTGTGGTCTTTTGTGTGGCTATTTGTGTCTCCATACATATTTTAAGATTTTTTGTTCTAGTTCTGTAAGAAATGCCGCTGGTAATTTGATAGAGATTGCATTGAATCTGTAGATTGCTTTGGGTAGTATAGTCATTTTCACAATATTGATTCTTCCAGTCCAAGAATATGGTATATCTCTCCATCTGTTGGTATCATCTTTAATTTCTTTCATCAGTGTCTTATAGCTTTCTGCATACAGGTCTTTTATCTTGCTAGGTAGGTTTATTCCTAGGTATTTTATTCTTTATGTTGCAGTAGTAAATGGGAGTGTTTCCTTAATTACTCTTTCAGATTTTTGATCATTAGTGTATAGGAATGCAAGAGATTTCTGTGCATTAATTTTGTATCCTCTAACTTTACCAAAATCATTGATTAGCTCTAGTAGTTTTCTGCTGGCATCTTTAGGATTCTCTATGTATAGTATAATGTCATCTGCAAACAGTGACAGTCTTATTTCTTTTCCAATTTGTGCTCCTTTTATTTCTTTTTCTTCTCTGATTGCTGTGGCTAGGACTTCAAATACTATGTTGAATTAGAGTGGAGAGAGTGGACATCCTTGTCTTGTTCCTGATCTTAGAGGAAATTCTTTCAGTTTTTCACCATTGAGAATGATGTTTGCTGTGGGTTTGTCATATACGGCCTTTATTATGTTGAGGTAGGTTCCCTCTATGCCCGCTTTCGGGAGAGTTTTTATCACAAATGGGTGTTGAATTTTGTCTAAAGCTTTTTATGCATCTATTGAGATGATCATATGGTTTCTATTCTTCATTTTGTTAATATGGTGTATCACATTGATTGATTTGCGCATATTAAAGAATCTTTGCATCTCTGGGATAAATCCCACTTGATCATGGTGTATGATCCTTTTAATGCGTTGTTGGATTCTGTTTGCTAGTATTTTGTTGAGGATTTTTGCATCTATATCTATCAGTGATATTGGTCTGTAGTTTTCTTTTTTTGTAGTATCTTTGTCTGGCTTTGGTATCAGGGTGATGGTGGCCTCGTAGCATGAGTTTGGGAGTGTTCCTTCCTCTGCAATTTTTTGGAAGAGTTTGAGAAGGATGGGTGTTAGCTCTTCTCTAAATGTTTGATAGAATTCATCTGTGAAGCCATCTGGTCCTGAACTTTTGTTTGTTGGAAGATTTTTAATCACAGTTTTAATTTCATTACTTCAGATTGGTCTGTTCATATTTCTATTTCTTCCTGGCTCAGTCTTGGAAGGTTATACTTTTCTAAGCATTTGTCCATTTCTTCCAGGTTGTCCATTTTATTGGCATAGAGTTGCTTGTAGTAGTCTCTTAGGATGCATTGTATTTCTGCGGTGTCTGTTGTAACTTCTCCTTTTTCATTTCTAATTTTATTGATTTGAGTGCTCTCCCTCTTTTTCTTGATGAGTCTGGCTAATGGTTTATCAATTTTGTTTATTTCTCAAAGAACCAGCTTTTAGTTTTACTGAGCTTTGCTATTCTTTTCTTTGTTTCTATTTCATTTATTTCTGCTGTGATCTTTATGATTTCTTTCCTTCTAACAGGGTTTTGTTTGTTCTTCCTTCTCTAGTTCCTTTAGGTGCAAGGTTAGATTGTTTATTTGAGATTTTTCTTGTTTCTTGAGGTAGGCTTGTATAGCTATAAACTTCCCTCTTAGAACTGCTTTTGCTGCATCCCACAGGTTTTGGATCGTTGTGTTTTCATTGTCATTTGTCTCTAGGTATTCTCTGATTTCCTCTTTGATTTCTTCAGTGATCTCTTGGTTATTTAGTAACTTATTGTTTAGTCTCCGTGTGTTTGTGTTTTTTTCCCTGTAATTGATTTCTCATCTCATAGCATTGTGGTCAAAAATGATACTTGATATGATTTCAATTTTCTTAAATTTACCGAGGCTTTATTTATGACCCAAGATGTGATCTATCCTGGAGAATGTTCCATGCACACTTGAGAAGAAAGTGTAATCTGCTGTTTTCGGATGCAATGTCCCATAAATATCAATTAAATCTATCTGGTCTATTGTGTCATTTAAAACTTGTTTTCCTTATTAATTTTCTGTTTGGATGATCTATCCATTAGTGTAAGTGAGGAGTTATAAAGTCCCCCACTATTATTGTGTTACTGTCAATTTCCTCTCTTAGAGCTGTTAGCAGTTGCCTTATGTATTGAGGTGCTCCTATGTTGGGTGCATATATATTCATAATTGTTATATCTTCTTCTTGGATTGATCCCTTGATCATTATGTAGTGTCCTTCCTTGTCTCTTGTAACATTCTTTATTTTTAAGTCTATTTTATCTGATATGAGTATTGGTACTCCAGCTTTCTTTTGATTTCCATTTGCATGGAATATCTTATTCCATCCCCTCACTTTCAGTCTGTTTGTGTCTCTAGGTCTGAAGTGCGTCTCTTGTAGACAGCATGTATATGGGTCTTGTTTTTGTATCCATTCAGCAAGCCTATGTCTTTTGGTTGGAGCATTTAATCCATTCACGTTTAAGGTAATCATCGGTATGTATGTTCCTATGACCATTTTCTTAATTGTTTTCGGTTTGTTTTTGTAGGTCCTTTTCTTCTCTTGTGTTTCCCACTTAGAGAAGTTCCTTTAGCATTTGTTGTAGAGCTGGTTTGGTGGTGCTGAATTCTCTTAGCTTTTGCTTGTCTGTAAAGCTTTTGATTTCTCCATTGAATCTGAATGAGATCCTTGCTGGGTAGAGTAATCTTGGATGTAGGTTCTTCCCTTTCATCACTTTAAGTATGTCATGCCACTCCCTTCTGGCTTGTAGAGTTTCTGCTGAGAAATCAGCTGTTAACCTTATGGGAGTTCCCTTGTATGTTATTTGTCATTTTTCCCTTGCTGCTTTCAGTAATTTTTCTTTGTCTTTAATTTTTGCCAGTTTGATTACTATGTGTCTCGGCGTGTTTCTCCTTGAGTTTATCGTGTATGGGACTCTCTGCGCTTCCTGGACTTGGGTGGCTATCTCCTTTCCCATGTTAGGGAAGTTTTCGACTATAATCTCTTCAAAATTTTTCTTGCGTCCTTTCTCTTTCTCTTCTCTTTCTGGGACCCCTATAATGCGAATGTTGCTGTGTTTAATGCTGTCCCAGAGGTCTCTTAGGCTGTCTTCTTTTCTTTTCATTCTTTTTTCTTTATTCTATTCCACAGCAGTGAATTCCACCATTCTGTCTTCCAGGTCACTTATCCATTCTTCCGCCTCAGTTATTCTATTGATTCCATGTAGTGTAGTTTTCATTTCAGTTATTGTATTGTTCATCTGTTTGTTTCTTCTTTAATTCTTCTAGGTCTTTGTTAGACATTTCTTGCATCTTCTCGATCTTTGCCCCCTTTATTTTTCCGAGGTCCTGGATCATCTTCACTATCATTATTCTGAATTCTTTTTCTGGACGGTTGCCTATCTCCATTTCATTTAGTTGTTTTTCTGGGATTTTATCTTGTTCCTTCATCTGGTACATAGCCCTCTGCCTTTTCATGTTGTCTTTCTTTTCGTGAATGTGTTTTTTGCCACATTCTTCTGTCTGCCCTCTGGTGGATGAGCCTATCTAAGAGGCTTGTACAAGTTTCTTGATGGGAGGGACTGGTGGTGGGTAGAGCTGGGTGTTGCTCTGGTGGGCAGAGCTCAGTAAAACTTTAATCCACTTGTCTGCTGATGGGTGGGGCTGGTTTCCCTCCCTGTTGGTTGTTTGGCCTGAGGTGACCCAACACTGGAGCCTACTTGGGCTCTTTGGTGGGGCTAATGGTGGAATCTGGGAGGGCTCACACCAAGGAGTGCTTCCTAGAACTTCTGCTGCCAGTGTCCTTGTCCTCATGGTGAGACACAGCCACCCCCTGCCTCTGCAGGAGACCCTCCAACACTAGCAGGTAGGTCTGGTTCAGTCCCCCCTGGGGTCACTGCTCCTTCCCCTTGGTCCCGATGCACACACTACTTTGTGTGTGCCCTCCAAGAGTGGAGTCTCTGTTTCCCCCAGTCCTGTTGAAGTCCTGCAATCAAATCCCGCTAGCCTTCAAAGTCTGATTCTCTAGGAATTCCTCCTCCCGTTGCTGGGCACCCAGGCTAGGAAACCTGACATGGGGCTCAGAACCTTCAGTCCAGTAGGTGGACTTCTGTGGTGTAAGTGTTCTCCAGTCTGTGAGTCACCCACCCAGCAGTTATGGGATTTGATTTTACTGTGCTTCCGCCCTTCCTACCATCTCATTATGGCTTCTCCCTTGTCTTTGGATGTGGGGTGTCTTTTTTGGTGAGTTCCAGGGTCTTCCCGTCAATGACTGTTCAACAGTTAGTTGTGATTCCGGTGTTCTCGCAGGAGGGAGTGAGAGCACGTCCTTCTACTCCACCATCTTGAACCAAGCCTCATTCTTTTTTAAGGCTGAGTAATAATCCATTTTGTGTGTGTGTGTGTGTGTGTGTGTGTGTGTGTGTACACACCATGTCTTGTTTATCCATTCATCCATCAATGGACACAGGTTGCTTTCCTATCTTGGCTATTGTAGATAAAGCTGCAATGAACATAGGGGTGCATATATTTTTTTAATCTTTATTGGAGCATAGTTTGATTTACAATATTGTGTTAGTTTCAGGTGTACAGCAAAGCAATCTGCTATAGATATACATGTATCCACTCTTTTAGATTTTTTTCCCATATAGGCTATCTCAGAGTATTGAGTGGATTTCCCTGTGACACATATCTTTTTGAATTAGTGTTTTCATGTTCCTCAGGTAAATACCCAGAAGTGGAATACCTGGATCATATTGTAGTTCGATTTTTAATTTTTCAGGGAACCTCCATACTGTTGTCCATAGTGGCTGCACCAATTTACATTCCCACCAACAGTGTAGGAGGGTTTCCTTTCTCCACATCCTTAGCAACAACTTATTATTTCTTGGCTTTTCAGTAATAGCCATTCCAACAGGTGTAAAGTGATATCTGATTGTGGTTTTGCTTTGCAATTCCCTAGTAATTAGTGATGTTGAACATCTTTTCACATGCCTGTTGGCTATGTGTATGTCTTCTTTGGAAAAATGTCTATTCAGATCCTCTGCCCATTTTTTAATCAGTTGTCTGGTTTTTTGTTGTTGAGTTGTAGGAGTTCTTTATATCTTGGATATTAACCCCTTATCAGATATATCATTTGCAAATATCTTCTCCCATTTAATAGGTTGCCTTTTTGTTTTGATGATGGTTTCCTTCATTGTGCAGAAGCTTTTTAGTTTGATGTAGTCCTATTTGTTCATTTTTGCTTTTGTTTCCCTTGCCTTTGGAGTCAGATCCACCAAAACATCACTAAGACTGATGTCAATGAGGTTACTGCCTGTGCTTAGCCTGCCCCTTCTTTTTAAGCCCAATGCATCAATTCTACCACAAGAGCAAAGTAGAACAAGTTACAACACGCACAAAAGGCAGGAAAGGGAGGGTCAGCAGTCATTGTTTGCGGCTTCAGAATTCCATAGGACTATAGGCTAGTGATGAAAAGATAAAAGATGTTTACAAGGTTGAATTTTTTTAAGTAAAGATAAAATTTGTTGAAGATTTTCTCTGGTATCCTTCTAAACAAAGAAAGGGGTATCTTAACCCACTGCCATGTCCTCTATTTATGATCAGAGTTCTACCTGATTTTTCTGAGTGAGATTAAACAACTGTCAAAGTCCCTTCAAGATCCAAAAGCCCCTGAAAACATGAATCCTTAGCTCAGTTTGGTGACTTTTTCTCCTTATGCACGTACACTATGAAAAACTGACCAGAAGCTGGGGAAAACAGAACCTGTCCCTGATCTTTGAACATCCTGGACTTTTAGACAGAAACAGTACAACTTCACCAGTCACTATGTTTTGCTTTGTTTCAGTCAAACAAGGAAAAGGACAAAGTCTGTAAACAAATTCATGTGGAAGACAGACATATTACAGAGCCAGAACATTAAGTAGAAAATTTGGGATACAAAACAGGGAATATTTAAAGGCAGAATTCAAATTCTTAAAGTATGTATTATAGTTATACATAATTAATTCCCTGATTTCTAGGTTTTAATACAAAAACAGAAAAATATATGTATGGGTTGCCCCACACAGGATATTTACACGGTTACATTATATACTGTCACATATAATGTAACAGTATATATATGTACATAGATAGTATCATATGTATAATGCATGCATATGTATGTATATATTGGGGGGATGGGTATGCAGGTGTGGGTGGACAGAGAGAGAGTGACATTAAGACAAGAAAAACTAGGATTTTACATCAAAAGGAGTCAACCAGCGCAATGTAAGTATATAAGCCCCATGACAGAAGGGACTTTGTTTTTTTACTGCCAGGCCTTGATGCCTCAGTACATAGTAGCTGCTCAATAAACTCATTTGTTAAAGGACTAAACATTATTATTTTTTTCCTTTTAAAAAGTTGTCTCATTAATAACATTGAAGAAATTATAACTATAACCCTCCTACACTGTTGGTGGGAGTGTAAATTGGTGCAGCAACTATGAAAAACAGTATGGAAGTTCCTTAAAGAACTAAAGTTTGAGCTACCGTATGATCCAGCAATCCCACTCCTGGGCATATATCTGAAAAAGATGAAAACTCTAATTCAGAAAGACACATGTACCCCAATGTTCACAGCAGCACTATGTACAATAGCCAAGATATGGAAGCAACCCAAGTGTCCATCAACAGATGATTGGTTTAAGAAATGTGAGTGTGTGTGTGTGTGTGTGTGTGTGTGTGTGTGTGTGTGTAATGGAATATTACTCAGCCATAAAATAATTAATTAATTATCGCCATTTGCAGCAACATGGATGGACCTAGAGAATACCATACTAAGTGAAGTAAGTCAGACAAAGACAAATATTATATACCACTTATATGTGGAATCTAAAAAATAATACAAATGAATCTACTACAAAACAGAACAGACTCAGAGACATAGAAGAACTTATGGTTACCGAAGTGGAAAGGGAGAAGGAAGGGATAAATTAGGAGGTTAGAATTAACAGATACACACTACTATACATAAAATAGATAATCAACAAGGATGTATACACAGGAAACTATATTCAGTACCTTGTAATAACATACAGTGGAAAGTAATCTGAAAAAATATATATATGTAATACTGAATCACTATTCTATACACCAGAAACTCACACAATATTGTAAATCAACTATTCTTCAATTTTAAACAAAAGAAAAAAAAAAGAAACTATAACACTAATGGATAGACATTATTTTTCCCCCAGCTTTCTTGAGATATAGTTGATATATAACACTGTTTAAGATGTGCAAAATCATGATTTGAGATATATATCTCAAAATGTTGCAAAGCAATTACCACAATTAGTTTTAGTTAACACATCCATCACCTCACATAGTTACAATTGTGTGTGTGTGTGTGTGTGTGTGTGTGTGTGTGTGTGGTGAGAACCTTGAAGATCTACTCTCTTAGCAACTTTCAAGTATACAATATGGTTTATTAACTATAGTCACCATGCTGCACACTACATCCCTAGAATTTATTCATCTTTTAACTAGAGGTTTGTACCCTTTGACCACCTTCACCTATTTCCCCAAACCCCTACTTCCTTCCACCGCAACAACCATCAGTCTGTTCTCTTTCCATGAGTTTGGGCTTTTTTAGATTCCCATACAAGTAAGATCATATGGTGTTTGTCTTTCTCTATATGAAATTTATTCTTAATAATGTAGGTATTCACATTTGTAAGCAACTTTAGAAATTATAAAATTACATCAGGAAACTACTAGATTTTAGAGTAAAACCATCCACCACCAGGACACAAATTTGAAAACATCCTCTCCTGTTACCCAATAATTGTCTAATTACAAGTCTCTGTTTTGAATCATATTGTTGTCCCCAAAAAATGTACTATGAGAAAACTACATTTATCATGACTAAATATTATTAACAATTTTATCTCTTGCCTGCAAAGCTAAGCCATCAGAAGGTGTCAATCACAGTGTATTTAATTTATAAAGTGTGGCTGAAGCCTAAAATAAGGGGCTAGCTGATTTCACCAGCACAGAGGAAAGTGCTATTCAGCTGAACCTAGGAAGAACTACCATGAAACTGTTGTCTTTCCAAATAAAAACTAAACTGTAAAAAGCTTTATAAAAGTTGGTGCCTTGCAGCACTATTTACAATAGCCAGGTCATGGAAGCAACCTAAACGCCCATCGACAGACAAATGGATAAAGAAGATGTGGCACATATATACAATGGAAAGTTACTCAGCCATAAAAAGGAACGAAATTGGGTCATTTGTAGAGATGTGGATGGACCTAGAGACTGTCATATAGAGTGAAGTAAGTCAGAAGGAGAAAAACAAATATCATATATTAACGTATATATGTGGAATCTAGAAAAATGGTACAGATGAACCGGTCTGCAAGGCAGAAACAGACACAGATGTAGAGAACAAACGTATGGACACCATGGGGGGAAAGTGGGGGGATGGGGGTGAGATGAACTGGGAGATTGGGACTGACATGTATACACTAATTTGTATAAAATAACTAATAAGAACCTGCTGTATAAAAAATAAATTAATTTAAATGAAATGGTGCCTTTGTGAATTTAAGTCAAAGTTTCCTTAGATAATCATACAACTTTACATATATACAACTCACACTCATATATATAAGTACATATACACACATATATACATACACACATGCATATACATAGATTATATTAAAACATAAAAATGTGACATTAAAGGAAGAGGAAGTTAAATAATGGGCCATTTTTGCCAACTTTGAATTTTCTTGACTTAAACTTATTATTTGTTGCCAACCTAGAGACCCAAAGAGAAATGAATGGCTTCTCAATTCAAAGACAAGCATATTATAGAACTTCCAACCTTTGGGGGTGTGAATTTTTAGCATTTCTACAGACAACAGAAAATATATATTGGTCTCTGCCCCCAGTTCCTGGCACAGAGCTCCTGAAACCCTGTAATTTTCTAGGGGATAGGAGTGTCTTTTTTTCTAATGAGGCAACCCTGGGTGGCCTCTATTTGGTTACTGGATAGGGGCTGGTCACCTCAAAAACTAGGACATGATTAGAAGCTTGGAATTTTCAACCCCGGCTGCCCACTCTCTTGAGAAGGGAGAAGGGCTGAAAATGGAGTTAATGATCGATCACGCCAATGTGGTGAAGCCTCCATAAGAGTCCCAGGAGTATGGGGTTCTGAGAGCTTCCAGGTGGGAGAACACATCCGTGTACTAGGAGGGTGACACTCCAACTCCACAGAGACAGAGGCTCCTGAGCTCAGGACACCCCCAGACCTCTCCCTACGTATGTCTTCGTCTGGCTCTTTGTTCATCTGTATCCCTCATCACATCCTTTAATAAACTGGTAAACCTAAGTGAGTGTTTCTCTGAGCTCTGTGAGCTGCTCTAGCAAATTAATGACACCCAAGGAAGGGGTTGTGGGAACCTCCTATTTATAGCCAAGTCAGACAAAAGCTGTAGGTAACCTGGAGACCTGCTACTCGCAGTTGGCATCTGAAGTGGGGTGAAAGCAGTCATGTGGGACTGGTCCCTTATTCTATGGGATCTTACACTATTTCCAGGTAGACAGTATCAGAATTGAGTTAAATTTTAGGACACCCATCTGGTGTCAAGGAATTGCTTGGTGTCAGGAAATAACCCCACACATTCGGTGACCGGAAGTGTCAGAAGTGTTGTGAATGTGGTAGTAGTGAGAAGGTAAAGGAGACACCCAGGGGAAGGAAAGACTGAGGCTTTTCTAATACGGGGGAAATGAACAGAGGCACATAGCATCAGGGTACAGATACACTTCCCTGATGGCAGAGTCATGCTACCAAAACCCCAAAGTCAAATCTCTGCATCTGGCTTATTGTCTTATCAGTTGTCCATAAATAAATTTAGTGAGTGACTAGGATAATATATTTAAGATTTTTATATCCTTTACATTTTCTCTAATAAGAATAAGAAACGTCACACACAGTAAATGAGGCATAGTCTTTATGCTCTGGAGGCTAAGACATATTCCATGGAAAATTACACAACACAATTCGATTTGGAAAACTAAATTTCCATTGTTCTCTAATCACATGGAGCCAAACCCATTCCTTGCATCACTATACACTGAAAGACGGTGGTAAAATCCTTCTAGTTTTATGATCCTATAACATGGAAAACTGTTTTCTCCATATTCAGTTTCTCCTTGCTACATGCTATACAGTAATGTCAGGTTCCTTAGTGATAAACTGTGGTGATCTGAATTTTTATCCTTCTATTTTTTGTAAATCAAAGTATTTGAGAAATTAATACCATAGCAGTTTTTAAATACAGAAAAACAGAGGCCACTATTAGTGGAGAGAAAGGAACGGTATATGAAAACTCTCATGTGGAAGATTCACGTTGGGAAAACTGTAGAAGGATGGCTATTTTTAATTGAACTTGAAAAAAATTATAATGACTACTGTGTTATAATTCTCACAAAGGATTATATATGGCACTTATCTCTTTTCCATACTGCAGTTTGTAGAGTGCAATGTGCAATCAACAAAAATCAATAAAGTACAAAATCAAAACAAATAACCCTTGGGCTTGGCCTTCAAGGAGCTGACAATCTAGAAGTTTGTTGAATACATTTTTTTTAAGTATATAGAAAAAGCAAGTATAACCTGTAATGATAATATAATCAGACTCATTTTTAAACAAACAATGAATACTGTTCTTCAAAATACTTACCCAAAGACACTGCTATTCTAACCATAAAGCTTTTGCAGAATATTTTGGAACTTTTCTTTCAGAATTATCTTTAAAATTTGTTTATGAACAATTAAAAAGATCACTAACATTACTTTACAATCATACTTCATAATGCAGAAGTTGGAGAGGAAAACCACATCTCAAAAAGAATCCGATGAAAAAAATATGACATGTGAGGAAAAAACAACAGGTACACTAAAAGAGAGGGGGACAGAGTTAGGATAAAACAGTAGCAGACATGAAGTACTAATACTATATTAGGATACTAAGAAATCAGAGGAGAAATTATTGCCTTTTTAGATTTGATTATGAAAAGGGAAAAGGTGGTTCTATGGCCCATCCTGCTGACCCTACACGCACAGTGCATAAGTCTGAATCAAACGTAGCTACTATCATTGATACAACATCCCAGGCAGTTATTTTGTAATAATAAAGTAATGGCCATGATCATTTCAGCAAAGAAATAATTACTTATGAAATGCTGCCTAAAGACAATTTAAGTCAAATTCTGAAGATTTTTTAAAACATAGTTCCATTTTCATAATAATTAAATTTTAGAACCTTGACAGGAATTAGTGATCTATAAAAGCTAAAATGACCTCTACCTTCTCTTTTAGAATTAAAAACAAGTTATGGTTGAAAATCTTCTTTCTCCAAGATTTACTGTGAAAACCACATAATATTCAGAAAACACTATATATGTCGCCATGAATTTTGGGCCAAATATCATCTGTGATTAACATATTAAGAGAAATATTATTTTTACGCATGATAAAGTGATATGGCACAACATGACATGTTACTATTTTCTCTGACTACCATTCATGTCCTCTCTCCTTTAGGTGACGTTCCTTTTGGAAGTTTATCCCCCTCCATAAGATGACATATTGGAAGGGCTATCAACCAAAGCACCCAACATTCTCTGGACCAAGGAATGGACGCATGGCCCCAAAGTAAGGTTCTTTCCTGGAAGCCGACTGTATGAGTAAACAGCATGTTTGCACAAGGATCAAAATCTCATTGACCCCAAAGGTCAAAACCTGAAAAGACCATCCACTACCTTCCTTCAATCTTCCTTCATTTCTAGATCTGCTCTGTCTTCTGTTCTAAGATACTTTCCAGCCATTTTTAAGTCTTAGCATACGTAAAAATTTAACATCTACATGGCACACTGGGATGAGAGGGCTAGACTGCTCACAGGCTAGAAGTTAACGGTCCCAGGACCCAGCCAGCTGACCTTAGACTGAGGAACCAATATCTACTCTCTCACCTGTAGCCCATTCCAAGCACATCCGTGTGCCCTGGCTCCAAGCTCCAAGGGACTTGATTCTTCAGCTTGTACTCAAACTACAAATTACAAGATATCCTTCCAAATAGACTGCTCCTTTGATTAATTAAGCCTGAGTGGGATTCTGTTGCTTGCAATTTAAGTACTGATATAGATATTAGGAGGCAATTGATGGAGAGGATGGTGATAGAGATGATGGCAATGATCAAGATCACGATACTGATAAGAGGAAAGGGTGGAGAAAGAGAAGGAAGAGCAAGAAAGTTTACAACGTAAGGGACTTTACAAACAAGTGTATTTAAATGGCTTTGGTTTAAATTGTGTGACAATAGGCTTTAGCTGTCTAATTACTTTTTTAATGCCTAATATATATCTGTTACTTTTAGTATCTGTTATTCTTTTAGTATCTCTTAGATTTATATATAATCATTCTTTGCAGAAATTTCAATGTTAAGAAATTAGATTTAGATTGCTTTAAATATTAGACATTATATTTTCATGGATAAGTAACCATCTAAGATGGTGGCCACAGAGCACCCTAGTTTTATCCAGAGTACATCACTTTATTGTTTTCAGTTCATTTGATGCTTTTGAAAAACAATTTTAGGAAATTCCCTGGCGGTCCAGTGGTTAAGGCTCGGCGCTTTCACTACCATGGGCCCAGTTCAATCTCTGGTCGGGGAATGAAGATCCCACAAGCTGCGCACTGCGGCCAGAAAAAAAAACTATTTTAAAAGTTTCTCAGTTTCTACTAACTTCAGAAAATCTAAGTTTGGAAAGTCTGTTAAAATAACTTGCGACCAATAATCTTGTCAAATTGTGGTTTTACAACTGAGATGCCAGTGAGTGGAGGACTAAGGTACTTTCCTAATTCGTCTATAACCATGTCTAGTTCATGACACAGTCTTATTTATCAAATGCTAGTGACAAAAATAATCTGAATGACCTCAGCAATAACATTGTTTGGACTTGAATTTCTCCAGAAATCACTCAATTTGCCACTTCATTTGATATAAACAAAAATAAGTCTCAGGGTTGGATGAGGGAAATTTGGGAAATTGGATCTTAAAAACAACTTCATCACGGGCTTTGGACTTGGACAGCTTGGATCAACCCTCAGCCCTATTGCTCACTAGTTGTGTGAACATGGGCAAGTTTCTTAACCCGAGCCTCAGTTTCTTGGTCTATAAAATGGATGGGATATTAACACCTACCTAGAAGCACTGTCGGGATGCTTAAAGCTCTTAACGCAATGCCTGCAACCACAGTAATCATTCTATAATGTGAGCTATTATGAGGGCGTAAAATTGAGTTTTTGTTCTGTGTCAATTCATATTCTCTTTGTCTATGTTAGGTTTTAAATACTTACATGATAAAGTCCCCACTTTTATTTAGTAGCAGCAAAGTCCAATAAGCTAATACCTCAATCAAAAATCTGCATACAGCTAACGCTGAAAGTATTTTTGTGGGTTAGATTTGAGGCTTAATAACTTAACTCCCTATCATTATCTTTAAAAATATTATATATGAGGGAATCCACCATCTGTTGATGTTGCTTGCTGCACACACTATAACAAACAGAAATACATAAAAGAAAAAGCTGGTCTTTAAGACCCTAAGAGTAGTTTTCCGTGAGAAGAGAGAGTATGAGAGATACTTGAAAACTGAGGCCTGGAGTGAGAGTTGTTGTCTCCTAACGATACGCACTCTCCTTGGTTTATACAATAAACATATGTCAGACAGAGAAAAAAATCTAAACACAGAAGAAGGACACATAACCCCCTACCCTACCCCCGCTGCAGCCACAGATGGCTTGGAAATGAAAAGCATTTGGTTACATATATCACTTCATAGAATTTTGCCTTTGTCACATATTCCTGTGATAGGCTGAGTGTTCTGGAGACATTTTAAATAAGTTTATATCATCCTCTAACCTTAAAAAGGATCCTTTAATACATAATTAAGTGGTAAAATACCAGTTAAGCAATTTGTTCTGTTTGTATATACTTATCTAGAAAAATGATAAGTTTATTTGTAAAAGGCTTAACAATTGCCATGGCTACTTAACCTAGCAGGTGAGTCAAACTCCAATTAGTTAATAGATGTATTTTTTTAACAAAAAGAGGTCTAGGTTTTTAAAGAGCAAAACAAAATAAAATTTCAGAGCTTAGAAAATGAAAGGTCATCAATTTATTTATTTTATTTATTTTTTTTGGCCTTGCCGCACAGCTTGCGGGATCTTAGTCCCCCCCCCGAAGGTGGATGGATCCCAGGTCCCCTCCCGCAGTGAGAGCACCGAGTCCTTACCACTGGACTGGAAAGGTCATCAATTTTTACAGTTTTGAATACTACAAGAAATGCAGGGTCCACAAAATTAAATGATTTAGCCAAGGATACTACCTAGTTAGTGGTGAAGCCAAAATAAGAATCCAAATCTTGAACAATCAGAGAACAATTCTTAAACAGTTATCACATAATTCCTGAGCAAATAAACTAAATATGCACCATCTAGACTATAAAAACTGCTGCTACAACTACTAAGTGCTTTACACAATGACTACATTAAATCCTCACAACCCTGAGTGGGCTTTACAGATCAGGAGTCAGGACCAGAGACATTAAGTAACTTGACCAAGTACACACAGGGAGTTAGGATAAGCACGCTCTCTCCACGGCACCATGTAGCCTCTCCTGCGATAAGACTCTTGGTTACCATACTATCTTCACTCCATCTTCCTTGTACTGTATAAGACTAGATGAGCCCAAATCCAATTCCACCTTAAACAATTAAAATATAGCTGCTGGTTCCAACGTGGCCTTAGTCATTCCAATCAAATGATAGCAGAAGTAGCACAGAGAAAAGGCCCCCACCTTCCCCAGCTGTCCTACTCTTCCCATCTTTAAGATGAAAAGCAGTAGGAAGACCTCCAAATTCTGGTATTCCCTCCCTTTGTCCCCTTCCCTCCTACTTCTACCAATCAAGGGATGTGATCAAATGTTGAGAGGGTAGGTATGGGTCTCTGAGTGCGGGCTCAGTACATGTTGCAAAGGCTAGAATCCATTTTATTCTTTCTTCCTCTATTTGGTAGAAGAAGATTAAGATGGGAGCTAGAAGTCTATAGCCACAATCCTATGAGGCATATAAGATGCTCAGCAGCTACCATTTTATGTGAGCCTAGGAAGAAATGCTGGAAGATCTGTGAGAAGAGGTGATGTACCATGATCTAAACCCCTTCCCTCAGCTCCTTCCCCAAACGGAGTGTCAGGAACACCAGGCTGTGAGGCAGGGGGCAGGGGGCAGGGAAGAAACAGAGCCAAACAAGATGCTAGCCGTTCTCAGAGGCTGCCAAGCAGTACCATTTCCGAGCAACACATATACAGGCACGTGCTTGCAATCAATGTACCCTATCAATGTTTCTGTAAACTTGAGTAACTTTAGGAGGAGGGTTTCAAGCTATAAGTTAATTCAGCTACCAAGACAGGTAATTTACTAAGTGACTTTCTTATATTCTTTTTCTTGATGAACTACAAAAGAACGTAAGTTTAAAAAGATTAAGTTCTAGTCCTTGTGTTTAAATTTTTTTACATTCAAATTATTAGAACAAGGTTTGCTTCACTTGAACCCCAAACCCTCTTACCTCCATCCCCAAGAGAACTCTCTAGTAACCCTTTTAGACGGTCTGCCTTAAAATCCTTGATAATAAGAAACTGACAGCAAGTCCTGTGAAATGGTTGCGTCATCACCACAAGCTATTTCACTGTTTAGAATACAGCATCTCCTTCATTTCTATATTGATACACACATACAGAAAAACAGGATTTGATTTGAAACTAACACTATCAGTGCTTTTCTGTGCAGGAGATGATTTAAAAACAAAAACAAAAAAACCCTATACAATGACTTAATTCATCCTCCAGGATGAGTAAGCTGTTTCCTAATGGGGTCAGAATAATTGCAGAAGTGAACTCATTTTTCAGCTTTTTTGGAACAGAAGAGCTAATGGAGCTTCTCCCAAAATTCTTGACGTAAACTCAGAGAAGAACCTGCTGAGGTGGCATCATCTAGCCCGTGGGACGGTTAGCAATGTCTGCAGACAGTTCTGGTTGTCACAGCTGGGGGTGGGAGGGGCAGGAAATGGAATGCCACCACCACCCAGGGGGTCGAGACCAGGGATGCTGCGAAGCACCCTACAGTGTACACCACGGCCCCGTACAACAAGGAATTATCTGAAACACCACACAAACAGGGCCAAGGCTGAGAAGCTCTGTCCTAAGGTTGTCCTGGATTTTCAAAACTGTAGTTTCCAGAAAGCCTGTCAATGACACCCAGCACATAAATACCTCAACATCGCTCTAGCTATTTTGAGGGGTTCTCCCCTACCAGGATATCTGCTTACGGAAGAATAACCATGGCAAGTCTGGTAGTTATTCAACAGGGAATTCATTTTCTTTCATTCATTCCCTTGGCTTCAAGCACAGTCTTGATGCTAATAACTCCCAGCTCTGCCACTTGGAGTCAAAGCCTTTCCCACGTTTCACACACTGGACACCTCCAGCTTCCCCCATATCCAAAGCTAACAGCGCTGTCTCTCTACTCCCACCACCCCCCCACACACCCTGACTGTGCCCCAAGCCTCCCCTCCTTCTCCGCTTCACCTCTGTATTCCCAGGCTTAGCAAGCAGCACCACTCCTGGCCGAGGGGAAAGCCTGGGCCCCCAGGCTCACCCCCCTCCCCAGAACAATCACAACACTTTGCACATACTTGGCATTTGACCCGCATGTTGAATATGAATTAATCTTTCAAACCAGTTGGTAAGTGATAAGCCCAAAGAAGACTGGAGAAAAAATAAATAAAACAAAACCAGGCAGCCGAGAATGGAGTTCAGCATAAAACAGCAGCACATTTGGAAATGTATCCCATGCTCAAAACACACAGCATCACAGATCCGAAAAGAACCAAAGAGGTCCCAGGGCATGGCTCAAAAGGTGGAAAAGATACAGATGACACTGACCAGCTAGGGTGCTGACTCTGAAAGAAGGCGACTTTCTTTAAAATTCAAGCTTAATAGGCATGACTATCCCAAAGCATTGAAAAGAAAGAGGAATAGATGAAGGGAAAAAAGAATACAGTAGTAGAGTTAGTAAAAATAATAACAATCACCTAACACTTGCACAAAGTTGAAGTTTGCAATGTTCACATATATTATGTTATTCTTTGAAAAACTCTGAGGCAAGCAGGTCTTATAATTACTGGGCAGTGAGACTTAAGACCCTGAGGTTTTGAATAGCAATTTAGAAAGAACCATGGATCATTCTGAATGTTAAGTAGCAGAAAGTATCAAACCACCCTGACACAGTCAGTGTTCAAGTGGTCCTTATCACCCCAGAGACTTCCGGTAAAAGCCATCAGCAGCAGTTCACAATGGTGATTATCCAAGGAGCTGCTATTTCAGGAACTACACAGGGGTCATTTCAAGAACCATTTCTACTCATGTTACGTCTCTGATAATAGAATTTGGTTGGTTGGTGACAGCCTTCCATCATCTCCAGAAGTACCAACAGTACGCTTTATCATCGTAAGTGAGTCATTATGTCTCTTTTAGAGATAAGATTCCAGACGGTTTCAATAAATTGTAAAGACATCCAAGTGAATCAGAGAGGAGAATTTAAACTTTGACCAACAGTTTCCCCTCTGTATCTAACATTAGCTCATCTGTAATACATCATGACAAACTAACACCTGGGTTTATAAATATGCATGGATTGCAGCCTGACTCATCATCACAAAGTTAGGGCTATAAATGATTGAGTATTCCCCTCGTGTAGGATAACAATTCAGAGGGAGGCAATAAGATTTAACAGGTGAGGTGGGTTTGGTTTTTTGGGTTTCTTTTAATATCATCTGATTTGTTTTTCATTCTTACTGATTTTGTTGTTCTACCCAGTAAAGCTGAGACAGCATCAGCTTAGAGGGACAGGCACATACAGCCAAGAACAAAGACATAGTTGTTCAATTCTAACTTTCAAGATAGAATTATTTAAATGAGATCAGCAAAAGCAACTGTCTTGAACCCACACTTTCTACTGTGAGAGCTTGAAAGAAAAGTGGTACGTTTGATGTTCCAAAAGCATTTGGCTTGGAACATGGAGAACTGAGAGTTCATATGAAAGATACCAAAAGAGCATGGCAATAGCACAACACGGTATTAGAGCAGTTTTCCTGACTCTAGGAAAAGGGACAAAAGTTTGATGGGCTGGCAGTCTCTAACTGAAGTTTAAACACCATCAAGGTCCTCAAAGGTGTGTGTATGCAAGTGTGTGTCTTGCAGGGGGCTGAACAGGAGATGGGGTGGTAAGATGGTAAAAAAAATTCAGATTGACTGAGGGTATCCACAAACATCAGAGGCTTTGCCCAGCTTCCTATCTGAATCCCTTTGGGGGAACAATTTTTTTTTTTTTTTTTTCCATACGCAGGTCTCTCACTGCTGTGGCCTCTCCCGCTGCAGAGCACAGGCTCCGGACGCGCAGGCCCAGTGGTCATGGCTCACGGGCCCAGCCGCTCCGCGGCATGTGGGATCTTCCCGGACCGGGGCATGAACCCGCGTCCCCTGCATCGGCAGGCGGACTCTCAACCACTGCGCCACCAGGGGAGCCCTGGGGGAACAATTGTGATGCATCCTCCCACTCAGTGTTGGTAAGATACGTCACAGCAGCAATGGTGGCGAAGTATAGCAGGGCAGGATGGGATTGAGAGCTCTAAGTCTCCCTGTCTTACTGGCTGCAGTGGACTGTCAGAGATCCAGAATCATTCCCAAGGCCCCTTCAAGGGAGGCCTGGCAGAGCTTTTGCTGCAGCACTCGGGGTAGGGAGTGAGGATTCTGAGCATGGAGAACCATGGAGTCGGCCAATGAATCAGCAAGCAGTCATCATGGTTTTATCTTAACCTAAAAATCAACCGGAAGATGCCCCAGCTTCTGACATAGCAACAGGGAATAACATGAAGACAAAGGCCAAAGGCCAAGCACGATGAGACACACAACAAAGGCCATGGGACCATGGATTGGATGGACACCTTCCTCCCCCCAGTGCTTCCCTGCCACTAAGACTCCATCTGGAGTTTGCTGCAGTTGGGGTGAAGGCGGGGGTGGGAGAAGAATGGGAACAGCAGCCCTAAGAATGACTGAGAATTTTGCAGACTGCATCACATCTTAAATTTGACTGAATAGTTACCCCCAAGGGCATTATAAAGAGATACCAACTTGAAGCAGCAATATTACATGTTTTCCCACTAATGGCAGAAAAAAAGTTTCCAGAACTAAATTGGGTTCAGTTACAGAGAAATATTTCCCATTTCTGCACATCCACAAATGTGTAAAAACTTTACATTGCTGAACAGTTTACAGTTTTCACAGGTTAGAGAATCACAAATTATTACAACACCCAGATTATCCTAAAGCATCACTCCCACACATTGGTCTTAAAAACGTCTTCCTCTCTCTCTTTTCTTTTTCACAATACTCACCTCTCTTCTTCTTCGTTCATTAGAGCTGACACAGAGTAGAAGAGAAGATCTATGACATAAAAATGCTCGTCATTCTTCATGGCGTTATTCTAACCCAACCCAGAAGTCAGTAATTACCCAGCAGTCCAGAGAACCAGGCTGAGGATGGTTATTTGTTATTCCAGTTATCACAGTGCCATTACACTCAAGTAGACTCTAAGAGCGCAAATGAACTTAGAACTTAAAACCGTCTCCGTCATGGTTCTACCAAGTGTCTACACAGTGGCCAGAGGCAGCGATGGGCCCAGCAAGGAAGGAAGTTCAAAAAGCTGCGAACGAATGATTCTCAGCCTACGGCTTCGTCTACTTTTTGTTTCTGGGACTTTTCGGAGGAATTTTTTTTTCCTTTCCTACAGAAAATCTGTCTTGAGTTTTACTCCAGAAAACTATTCCCCTAAGCCTGCTGTTTGTTCCACCTCAGGGCCCACAGCAGCTTTTGACAAATGTTTTCTTGTCTCCATCAGAAAATGCTGAAATTGTGGGGTCGCTTACCTGGCTTACCTGTCTCTCTCACAAAGACAGTGCGAGTATCTTTAAATTCCCAGTCTCTAATTCAGTTGACTTTGTGTGTCAAAGCGGCAAGCACAGGTCTGAATACTTTATACATAATCAAAATTCAGTTCCTCGTCAAAATAATTATAGAAGGTAAGTACTACTCTTATCCTCTCGATTTTACAGATGAGGAAATGGCTGCACAGAGAGGTAGAATAATAAAGTCGAGAATCAAACTCAGGCTGTCTGGCTCCAGAGTGGACGCTCAATAAAAGTTTGTTGAATTCTATTAAACCCAAACTGGAAAAACTGATTTAGAAATCCAAAGTTCCTTTCTTCCAGATAGTGCCTTTGGTCAGCATATTTTAAACCAATAGGCCATGAGAATCCAATTAAAGAAACACTGTATCTTTTGTTTCAATAATTTGTCTGTTGCATTACAGATGTCTTTCTTTCATTGCCACACTCCTTCACTTTTTCCAAGTTATCATTATTTTCTTTAGCCAAAAATCATAATAATGACTTTTGTCAGCTTCCACAAGGCTAGCGTTTTGGTAGAGAAGAAAGTAAGTCTTCCCATGAGTTGTAAAAAGACATTATCTGCTACTCTACAGTAGACGCACACATACAAAAGTACAAACCTCACAAACAAAACACCTGTTACCCATTTTTCCCTCAAAACAAAGACATTTCTCTATCTAGATAATAACAACAAGATAAAAAGATGTATGCCTAATTCTTTCAATGGTAATTTTAACAGAGCTAATTTTTTTTATAATTATCTTGGAACCCCTCAAGATTTGACTTAGAAGCCATGCCTTTCAGCATTTCTACGGGATATTACCTCAAAAGGACACTTAATTTTCCAACAGGTTTCTTTAAACCACCCTTTGCCTAGCTATTAGTTCTACCACAACACATACCTCTAGTTATGCTATTTTATGGTTCCAGAAACACACACAGAATAATCTCAAAACTTCCCTCTCCACACCTCACCAGCCCTCACCTCCGTCTG
This sequence comes from Phocoena sinus, assembly GCF_008692025.1. Lineage (NCBI taxonomy): Eukaryota > Metazoa > Chordata > Mammalia > Artiodactyla > Phocoenidae > Phocoena > Phocoena sinus. Next base: position 75,590,232 of record NC_045774.1, read on the forward strand.
TCACCAGACACTTCAGCCCTCTCCAAATATCACTACTTAACATGTGTTTCCCAATTACAGTTTCCCAGCATAAAAGCCCAGTAGCTTCTGTCATTTTATAAACTCATGTTTACAGGACGAGGCATCAGGAAATAGTGTTGTTGTTTCTTTCATAGACACTTTGTTTATATTTAGAGCTTGTGACACTGTCAGAGTTGACCGAAAGAAAAAGTGAGCTGTTCATTCATCATTATATAAATTTATTAAAATAGGCAGATATAAACATAGCCTCCATAATTCTAAGGCCCTATACTTACACGGAAACCGATCCAAAGTGGGATTTTTTCAAATATAGATAACTTGAGGACTTTTCTCAGTAATTCTTAGCTGCTGTCAAACAATGTTTAATTTAATTTGGTTTTATCCAGATATGAGTTTAGAATTCTATCCACCCAGAATCTTCCTATACCAGATATATACTTATTTCAGCTCACCAAGGAGCAAAGTTTATCAAAAAGCATGGGGCTCCCTACTCCCTATTCTTTTCCCCAGATTGGGATACTCCTACCTTTGGATTTATACTCACTGACATTCCAGTCTTCAAGTTGGTGCTGAAGAATAAATCATAATAAGTAAGCTATTATGTATGGAATGGATAAACAACAAGGTCCTACTGTATAGCAGAGCACTATATTTAGTATCTTATGATAAACCATAATGGAAAAGAATATTTAAAAAATTGTGCCTGTGTGTGTATGAAACTGAATCACTTTGCTGTACAGGAGAAATTAACACAACATTTTAAATCAACTATACTTCGAATTAATTTATTAATTAATCCAGCATAATAAGCTTTTGCCTGGGAATAAGCCCGCTCAGTATAATTTTCCTAATATACCTGTACTTGAGTCTCACTGCTAGGTCATGCTCCCTTTTGCTTTGTCACTTCATAGCTAAATTTGATCCTGTTGTCCAGTCTTTTAGTGACTAGATCCTGCCCACTGAGTCTGTGACTGGAATATGGTACCAGAGCCGTGATGTTCCATGCCTGAGTCCTGTCCCCTTAACCCTTGATCCAGAGAAAAATCCCTCTGCCTGATAAAGACGTGCCAGTTTCAACCACCTGTCAAACCATTCTCTCTTCTGACCCCCATCTGAATACTCAGACTATGGATCTACCTTTACCTCTGCTAGATTTAGGTCTCTGGACACCTATCTACATGCCGTACTCTATCTGCTCCCTTCCATTAGCATGAGACCCTATCCCCAGTGGAGTGTCTCTGGACACCTCACAGATTCTTCAAGGCTACCATTACTATACCCTACACGGAGCAGAGATGTTACTCAGTACCACCCTCCCCAGCCTAGTTACCAATCAGCACCACACTCCTGTCCCACAATTCCTGCTTTCGGAATAAGTAGTCATGTTGTACAGCTCCAGAGACTAATGAGTAGTATAACCAAATAATGTACTGTCCAAACCAAGACAGTTTTGAAGGTGTTATGAATAACTGTTCTGTATATAAAATAGATAACCAACAAGGACCTACTCTACAGCACAAGGAACTATACTCTATAATTTGTAATAACCTATAAGGGAAAAGTATCTGAAAAAACTAGTTATATATGTATGTAGAACTGAATCACAGAAGCTAACACAACATTGTAAATCAACTATACTTCAATTTTAAAACACTGAGAAAAAAATAATAATTGCTCTGGAACAATAATTATGCTGGGCAAACTGGGATGTGCAGTCATCCTACAAAGGACTAAACCAATGGTGAGCACTAGACCAAAAACAAACAAACAAACCGAAGGAAAAACAGCCAATCTGTGGGCTAGCCAGCAACCTGGGAGGCTGGTTACAAAGATGATTGGGCCAACATCACAGTTTGCAATTTAAAATAAGATGTGTAGGAAAATTGCCAGTTGGTGGGTGTTGGCATTGAAAGGTTGAATCAGAGCTGAAGAAGCCAGGATGATGAAGAAGCTGGTACATGGAAAGTGGAGAATCAAATGAACATCAGTAAGAATCAAAACCCACCTGACAAAGACACCTAAGATCCAGATGGATTGCCAGTTCCTGCAGCTGGACTCATCCCAGGCACCCCTTTGACCCACACAGTGCTGTCCGTACTGTTCCTAAACTAACACTCATGAATTCTAGTTTTTACAGTCAAAGGGGCTTGACTCAAATGAACTTTCAACTATCCCTCTTCAAAACTTCCTCTTATGCACCCAATCTCATTCAGCATTCGCTTATTATCATGTCCCCCAGTCTCTATTCCTTCACTTTCCCCAGTCACCTGGCTTGCCTGCCTCAGACAGCTATGGAACCCTCTTCTCCATTCTCACTGATGCTATGTGGTTCATACCTCAGTATGGTCTCTCCATTCTAGGAGCCACTGCCTCCTCCAAATCGCCCTTTCCATAACTAATCCACTCAAGTCCCATATAACTCAGGATTCAATGATAAATAATGTTCCTCTGGACCAGTAGTAGGAAAAGAGAATGTAATAGGAACAATAGATCATATTCATCACAACAATTAAATCTCTAAGGTATCCAGAAATAAATCTAACCAAACATGAGCAAGAAGTGTGTGGGGAAATATACAAAAGATTGAAAGGCTTGAATGAATGGAGAAATAAAACATATTCATAGAAAGGAAGAATCAATTTTATCAAAATGTCATATTCCCCAAATTATCTATAAATTAAATGCAATTCTCATCAAAATTCCAACAGGTTGTGTGTGGGGGGTGGGGGGAGCTTGACAAATTAATCTTCAAATTTCTATAAAAAACACAAGGACCAAAACTAGCCAAGAAAAAGTAGGAAGAGCAGGTTGGAGAAACTTGCTCTACCAGATACCTAGATTTATTACAAAGCTATATTATTAAGACAGTGACGTGTTGGTGGAAGGCTCTAAAAAGAAGCAAAGAAACACACCAGAGATCCCACAAACAAACCCATGCATACGTGACAATTAGTTACTGGCAGAAGATGCATCACATATCATGGAAAAGGACAGACTAGTCAATAAATAGGGGGAGTCCAAAACAAAACAGGATTCCTACCTTAAACCACACTGAAAACATCAAGTGTGATTAAAAGTGATCAAAGACCTAAGTTTGAAAGGTAAAACTTTACAACTATTCAAAGAAATATAAAAGAATATTTTTATAATCTTGGGATGAGGAAGGATTTAAGTAAGACAGAAGAAGCTCAAACTATAGATGGAAAGATAATAAATGTGACTACAACAAAACATAAAACTTCTGTACATCAAAAGATAACCTTAAAAGAGTAAAAATGCAAGCCACAGACTGAAAAAAATACATAGGGATAGATAGATAGGTAGATAGATACATAGATAGAGATGTGGATATAGATATAGATATATATCATCACATGTAGAAAATATAAAGAACTCCACAAATCATTAAGAAAAATTTTTCCCAGTAGAAAAATAGGACAGAATTTATATTGAGGAACCAGAATGGCCAATACACTTAAAAAAAGACATTCAACCTCACAGTAGTTACAGAAATGCAGAACTGAGCCCAGCAGGTTACCATTTTCACACAACTGGATTTATCACAACAAAACATCTCATATATCACTGGTGAGCATGTAAATGGTACAACCACACTGTAGAACACTTTGACAACATCTACTAAAGTTGAAAATACAGATAAAGTATGACCTAGAAGTTCCATTTTCAGGTATTTACAAGAGAGAAATATTGCATACACATACAAGAAAACATAAAAATATTCCCTAAAGCATTATATACAATAGAGAAAACCAGAAAACAACTTAAATCTCCATTAAGGAGAGAAAAGATAAATCAATGTTAAGATATTCATACAAAAGAACACTAGCAGAATAAATTAGAAAAAATGTAGGCATATATATAATAACTCAAAACTGTGCTCTTACTGGATCATTCCCATCATGTTCTTATTTATCCCACCTCTTTAAAATAAAGAAAATAACAACATTCTCTTGCGCCTACTTCCGTCATCCTATACCATCCTCCTTTGCTTCCCCTTCTGCCAAAAAACTCCTTGACAATTTTCTGCATTAGCAGTTTTCAATTCCTCTCTTTATTTGTCTTAAACACACAGCAGTTAGATTTTTTTCCCTAACAGTTCACCAAAATTGTTCTCAACCACTGGATTGAATGAGCATGAGTTCCACTAGCAATCACTTACATAGAACTTTTCTAGGTTGGTGAGGTATGTAATAAGAGTAAAGTAATAAAGCAGAATCCCTTCTGTCTACGTTGTTAGAATCACTGAATTTCAGGTTTAGAAGGAACTTCATATCTGGTCACCAAGTACAATTATTCAATCAGCCAAATGCTTGATTATTCTCAGTGGAGTCCCTGTTTCCATCCTATTTTTGATCATTCTGGTAAGACAAAGCTCATTATTTTCTAAGTCAGTCCATCCATGCAGAAGGTTCCACCTTATACTGAGCAAAAAGCTGTTTCTCTAAAGCATCTACCAAGTGGTCCTAAATTTCTCTGCCCAAACTATAAAGAACTGAGCTAAACTCTCCACCAACTGCTACCTTTACATATTTGAAAGACACTTTCAATTCCTTTATAAAACAGTCTTAAAATGAAATCTCAACAATGTTTCCCATGATAACGTGACTTGAATTTCCTTACTCTTCTGTTGGTTCCCTTCCAAACTCATTCCAAGTCATCTAAATTCCTCTTAAAGAAAATCTATATGAAAAATAATTATTTTACTTCCTGTTAAAAGTTGACCTTAGGAAAACAGAGTTTTTTCTGCAAAATATTATATATTTTCCAGAAAGTGATAACGCAGTCCATTACAAAATATCAAAGAACATCTCTTTCAATCTCTTTCTCTTTCTGGATATAGACTTACATACACACATGCACCATATACAAATCAATGAGGCAGCATAGAGCACTGGTTAAGAGCACAGACTCTGGAGCTGTACTGCCCAGTCTCAAATCCTAGCTCAAGCCTTGTTGGTATGTGGCTTGGGGTAAGTCATTTGACTTCTCCATACCTCAGTATTTTCACTGCAGCCACCTCATGCTGAGGTGGTAAGAAATAAATCAGTTACTATATGTAAAATGCTTGAAACAGCCATAGAGTGATGGCTTTAACCTTTTTTCCATACAAATAATAGAGAGCCTGGGGCTATATATGGAACTATATGACCATAAGACCTAAAATTACATTTATATTCATAGATAAAATTTTCATTTTTCCAGCTAAACTGACACCTGTAGTTTGGGTTAAATTTAAGCAAATGCGTATGTACATCCTGAACAACAAAGACAAAACACTGACATTGACTTTACCATTCAAATCGGTTCAACGCTAACTCATCACCTAAAAGTCTGTCACCTGTTAGAGCACAAAACTGTATAAGACAGCCCTTTTTCAAACAGTCCTCGGCAAAGCTGGGAATATGCATGTAAACAAATTACCATAATATGGATAACGCATTAGTTGTATGGATAAAGTACTGGGGGAATACAACAAGACAACAATAAAAGTATGAGACAACAATTAATTCATGGCCTTATATTTTATTTAAAAATAACAGAACATCTAAATGGCTGGAGAAGAACAAGTGTTTTTGAATCATATTTTGAATAAACTAGTATTAATAAATTAGCTTTATATTTCACATCTAAACCTGAAGGGGTACAAAACCAACCCATCCACATGCCTGGCTGACAACAGCAGCCTCATCTTACTGGCAATTGGCCACTGAGGCTCAGGTTCCATAGCTAAACAGTCATTCCCATCAACATGGCATGACTAAGCAGTGGTTCCCAATGCCAGGGCTCACAGAAGCATCAATTTCCAACACTGTTTCTCTGTGCCTTAGAGGAATCAGACTGACTGCTGTTCTGTTGCCATCTGATGCTATATTAAGCTCAAAGGTAACATGATAAGACTTTTCAAGAAGCAGGATGTGACCCTAAGTTATCCTATCCCCTACTCTACAAGGAACTAAAAGGAGAATTGACAGGACCCAACTTTTTTATTCCATATAATTATTTCCACAGAATCTACTAACTGCCGTTGGCCTTTGGGCAGAATTAATGTGGCAATCAAATGAGAAGAAACAGACCTTGAAGATCAACAACATACACAGGCTTTGGTATCAAATCTCAGCTCAGACACTAATTCAAAAATAATCTCTTCTACTTGGTAGAAGAAATAGCTTTTGTATTTTCAACAATTAACCAAAGGTCAGTTACTCAACTCATCTAAGCATCTGTTCCTCAAAAGTAAAAAGGAAATGAGGAAAAAATATATATATACATATATAAAACATATATATATAAAGGAATCACTGTGCTGTACACCTGAAACTAATACAATATTGTAAATCAACTATACTTCAATAAATAAATTAATAAATACATTGTTTTAAAAAAGGAAATGATAACAGCATCTATCCCTTTAAGGTTGGAAGGATTAAAACAGGAGTGAGTGTAATGTGCTCAGCCAATGCCCAACACTGGAAGTATTAGCTATTGTTATTGCTGTTGCCAAAATCTGTTCTGAAAACTAAAGAACAATAAAATTTTAAGATATTATTTATTATCAAGCTACTAATCTACTCAAAACCTTCCCCGGAACACTGAATTTACGTACACATATAAACTCCTGCCCCTCCAGCTGAAGCACACGATTCCATCTCTGATCACAGCCAACAATATCCAACTAAATAGCCACAATGCTCTTTTTTGTTTTGTTTTTTTTTTTGCGGTACGCGGGCCTCTCACTGTTGTGGCCTCTCCCGTTGCGGAGCACAGGCTCCGGACGCGCAGGCTGAGCGGCCATGGCTCACGGGCCCAGCCGCTCCGCGGCACGTGGGATCCTCCCGGGCCAGGACACGAACCCGTGTCCCCTGCATCGGCAGGCGGACTCTCAACCACTGCACCACCAGAGAAGCCCCACAATGCACTTTTAAAACTATTTTCTTGGTTTCTTCGTGGAATAATAAAAAAGGCGCAAGGTGGTGGTGACTGACTCTATGTGCTCTATACAACTGTTGCTTTTTATGTTCTGCTTGACTTACTGAAGTTTAGAATTTCAGTAAATACAAGGTATAACCTCTTTTAGAGGCCTCTGAATAAAACCTGATGCACATTCAGAATATCAAGAAAGAGGAGGAGGTCTAATGAGAAACCAAATATTGAAAAGTGTACTGGAAGAAGGCAGTGTACTGTATGTCTGTTTTTAGAATATTCTGCATCAAAATAGTGATTCCTAAATGTAGAATGTTTCAGCATCACATAAAAACACGTCAAAGGACTTTTGCCCTACCATTTTACAAAACTGAAGTCATACTTTCTATATTTCTCTAAAACCTGCATTTCTCCTACACAATACATCATAAAACACTTTCTAAACTTATATGGATATCATTTAAAATAGTTATTTTAAATAACTTCATAAAATTCCATAGTAAGGATACATAATTTATTGTAAAAATCTATAATGGAACAGAATCTGAAATCTGAATCACTTTGCGGTATAACCTGAAGCTAACACAATATTGTAAATTAACTATACTTCAGTTAATTTCCATTAGTTTGTTTACAGCTATTCCCAACTACAGACAAAACAGCATAACTATCCTTTATCAGCAATCCTTGCCTACTTGTGCTTTTATTTCTACAGGGTAACACACTAACATTTGTGGAGCACATTTTATGTGCCAAGCACTTTAATACCTTATTTGTATTATTTGATTGAATCCTTCAAACAATACTATAAGGCAGGTACTATAATTATCCCATTTTACAGCTTCTAGTGACGACTGAGCATCTTTTCCTGTAGCCACTGGCCACTAGTTTTCTTTTCAAGAACTGCCCCCTTTACACTTTTTTTTTTTTACTGAGTTAATTGTAGAGGCACTTTGCATGTTATGGACATTAGCCCTTTTCTTCACATGTGTTACAAATATTTTTCATAGGCTGCCATTTTATTTCTTTGTTTATAGATTATATGTTATCATATTTTGTTTATAAGTCAAATTTTATAACTTTGCCACAAACAAAATTTCATTTATATGTAGTCAAATGTTTCTCTCCTTTCTTTACAGCTTCTCTATTTGCTGACTTGTTTAAAAATACAACCTCCAGTCCCAGATCATACAATATTCTCTTACATTTTCTTATATCCTTTTTTGCTTTTGCGGTACGCAGGCCTCTCACTGTTGCGGCCTCTCCCACTGCGGAGCACAGGCTCCGGACGCGCAGGCCCAGCGGCCATGGCTCACGGGCCCAGCCGCTCCGCGGCACGCGGGATCTTCCCAGACCGGGGCACGAACCCGTGTCCCCTGCATCGGCAGGCGGACCCCCAACCACTGCGCCACCAGGGAAGCCCCTTATATCCTTTTATTGTTTAGTTTTTATATTTAAATCTTTATATACCAAGAATTTATTTTTACATTTTAGGAATTTAAGTTTAGTTTTTTCAGATTAATATAAACTTTGTCAGCACCACTTACTAAACAAACTCTCTTTTCCAAATGACTTGTAAATATCACCTTTGGCACATATTTTGCTATCTGCTTGTGAGCACTACTTTGTTGTAAGATCTATATCACGAATTGGCAAACCGCAGTTTGAAAACTAAATCCAGTCACACCCATATAACTGCTTTCATGCTATAAAGGCAGAGCTGAGCTAGACAAGAGACTACATGGCCCACAAAGTTAAAAATATTTGCTATTTGGCCCTTTACAGAAAAAGTTTGCTAACCCCTGACCTATCTGTTAATTACTAGCCATAGATTGTTCACATGGCTTTGCAGTTAGTTTTAATTTCAGCTAATAGAAAATCCCCTTTGCTCTTCTTTCTTAGCTATTTTGGGGCATTTATTCTTCTATATAAAGTTTCATATAATTTTAGGCAGTTTTTAAAAAAAACTAAAAAATTCCATTAGGATTGGAATTGGGGTTGTATTAAATGGTGTTTATTAATTTGCCATCCAAGAACATAGTACGTTCAAGTCTTGTTTTAAGACCTCTCCTAAGATTTTATTATTATTTTCTACATACATTCACCAGCTCTTTTGTAAAATGTATTCACACTATAGTTTGTTTTTGTTATGAATAGGGTCTTTTGGCCATTTTTCCGTTTCTAGCTATTGATCCCAAATTTTCCTGTAGAAGGTCACTTTAAATTTATTCCTCTCCTTTTGAAGATTACATCTGGCTGGGGAAAACGTCTTACATACTTCCGTTATTATAAGTTATTTGGAAGGCTTTTGCTGTTTGTTCAGCGAGTACCTCAATGTCATTCCGAACAGCCTGATCACCACATATGGTGGTTGGAAAAAGCAACCACTCTGTCATGCCACAACCCTAAGAAAGAATATTTCCAACCCCCTACAGTGGGTTCTTTCTATGGTTCACGGAAAAGAAAAAGCCAGGGAACTACAGTGAGTCACAGACTCTCATTAGTTGACAGTTCTACCGTTTGTAGAGTGCTTTATAACTTTCAAAACCTTCTCACATCAGACATTAGCCTCACTGTTACCTCAAGTACAACAGTTTTAGATCCACAAACAGAGGAGTCTCATTAAGGAGCTTTATGATCATAAACCTCAGAGCAGACTGCAGCTTAGGTTACTGAAGTCTATAGGTCCACAGGGCACCCAATTATAAGAAATGGAGTGTTAATGAGCTAATAGGACCATAAAGGCAAAACAGACTTCTGGGATACAAAAACTGGAATTAAGTTTATCCTTTTCCAGGCTAAGCATGAGTCATTTATTTTTAAACAGATCAAAATTAAATTAAAAAGTGAGAGCCCTAAAGAGATACAATAATCCTGCTGCAATTTTAAAATTTGGTTAACTAGATGATTTTGGAGGGTCCACATGAATCAACTGGACTCCCTGAAGGGACTTTAAGGCTTTTTTTTTTTTTTTTTTTGCGGTACGCAGGCCTCTCACTGTTGTGGCCTCTCCCGTTGCGGAGCAACAGGCTCCAGACGCGCAGGCTCGGCGACCACGGCTCACGTGCACAGCCGCTCCGTGGCATGTGGGATCTTCCCGGACCGGGGCACGAACCCATGTCCCCTGCATCGGCAGGCAGACCTCAACCACTGCGCCACCAGGGAAGTCCGGGACTTTAAGGCTTTAAGTGACTAAACAATCCTTCAGTGTCCCCTGAAGTTCTTCAATGTTCTAATATAACTTACATGGACAACATAAGTAACTACATTGCTTTTTCTCGTAAAGAGACTGAAATGGTTTCTACAAATTAGACCAGACTCACACTTTTTATTTAACATAGACAATCTGGAATATATATTGAACCCATTTGGGGCATTTTGTTTAACTTATTCTAGTAATCTGAAAAGTCACCCTATCTATATATAGCTAAAGTATCCAGATTGATGTTAACTCACTCAAGAAACTTATCTTTTATTTAGTTATTGTAAACATTTTTTTTAAGAGTAGGAGAAAAAGAAAGTCTTAATTTTATAAATTAGGAGAGGAAATAGAGCAGAGGTTGATTCACTTGCCCAAGGTCATCAGCAACTAGGGCCTGAGTTCCTTCTCGCATGAGAAGAGCCCAAAGCTCTGTGAACTACCCAGACAGTGCAGCCGGCCTTACAGCTTGGGGGACCTACAGAAACCAAGATGGGATACTTCACGGTAGCAAAAAAAAAAAAAAAAAAAAAAGACAGAAAAAAAAGAAAAGGAGGAGGGTATCAGATTATCCTCACAAAAGGCTAAAGCAGGGGCCTGCTGTAGAAAAATACTGATAGATCAAGCTGGAAGCCCCTTTTCACCCATTCTCCAAAAAAAGTTAAGTGATCCAAGCAAATCCAACTTCTTACTGTACATTTCTGGGGAGTGACTTTGAGGAGACTGTTGGTAAAACCAAGAAATGGGAAATCTTCATGACACACACCTGCATTTACTTGTCAAAGGACCCAATATGCCATCCATGTACTCCTACCATCTTCACTTTGATTAATGGGCCCAAAAGGGATGCAAATTAACCCTACTTTCATAGCCCTGGCTTGGTAAGATGGCTAGAGGATTCAGTCCAACCAGACCATGTATGCTCTCTCTCAAGATTAGCAGTCATGGAAGTTTCAAGGAGCCTCCCTTTCCTGAGGGTGGAACTGTTATAGACCACAGTTTGCTTGAGAGATTTTGGGTTTTCAACATCCTCGCCTTGTAACACAAGAGCCCTCTCACTGAGTGTCCTTATATGCAACATTATTGGACTAAATATCTCACAACAGCCACACATTTAAAAAACTACATGGTAAAAAGATAAGACCCTATACACTACAGGGTAATGTTGTTAACAGAGTCACTAAAGAATTACTTATCTCAAAAGAGACACCACAAAAACTCTCACTGCAATAATTTGGCAAAATCTATCAGCTACACAGTCACAAATTTATAGTAAGGTCAATACATATTTCAATAATTTGACTTTAGAATTAAGAGTAAACAATATTCCATTTACAAAAATGTCACTGATAAATGGTTCAGATCATCTAACAAAGCACAGTTAACATTATCCTCGAAAAAGAAATGGGTGAATAGTTGGTAATAAACAAAACAATGCTAATAACAATGTTGATTAAGGGTTTTTTTTAAGATTGTAACAACCTATTTGTATTGCCCTAAATGCTGACTCTATAAAGAACTAAGTAAAACAATGTGGGCAAATGTGGACAAAACTAAAGCGCTATATGTTGACAGGAAGGGAAAATATCAATGAAATTTTTGTGAACTAAAGGTTTTTTGACAAAAGATGCTGCCTTTCACAGGTGCAAAATATCCCTCCAAGTTGATTTGGTGATTGGTCAAAGAACAAAAGCATCTAAGTGATATAATATTATCACTTCTAAGAGAAGAATATTTCCAAGTATTATTCCCAATATTATGCACTCTAATATGCCCCCTTTTTTTTTTTTTTGGTGGAAAAAGAAAAGTGCTTTATTCAGGAAGGCTGCAACCTGGGAAGATGGTAGACTAGCAACCCCCAAACCATCTCCTAACATGCCCTATATTTTAGAGTTGGTATTTCATAAAGGTGTTTTTAAAAATAGACATTTTAAATTATTTTTTCAAGGACACTACACTCTGAACATGCTTTCTCTTTGTTCTTATCTATAACTTCCCTGACATCACATGTATCTGCTTAACATATCCAATGACATGGAACTCACTTCTTTTCAGGTATTCCAAAACAGAAACATAAAAATCAGGGCTTCCCTGGTGGCACAGTGGTTGAGAGTCCGCCTGCCGATGCAAGGGACACGGGTTCGTGCCCCGGTCCGGGAGGATCACACATGCCGCGGAGCGGCTGGGCCCATGCGCCATGGCCACTGAGCCTGCGCGTCCAGAGCCTGTGCTCCGCAACGGGAGAGTCCACAACAGTGAGAGGCCCGCGTACCGCAAAAAAAAAAAAAAAAAAAAAAAAATCATAAGTCTCCCTCTAGGTTATGATAGAGGTCAGGTCTCAGGAGAAAATAAGTCCTTCTAGGCATTCAGCTAGACAGACAATATCTCAAGTATCATCTGTAAGCCACCTTAAGTTAAAAGGGTCATAGGACACCGAGAGTATGTCCAGAGAAGAGCAGTCAGTACTGTGAGGAATCTGGAAACCAAAAGGTGGAAATAATGGTGGAATGGGATGGACAGAACATTTAGTCTAGAGATGAGAAGACTATGAGGAGGCTTGGAAGTTGCCCAAATATTCAAAGACAAGTCGTGTAGAAGTAGGTGCACACATGGTCTTATGAGAGAGATGAATAAGAGTCAATAGGTGATACAATGGAATATGACTCAGCCATAAAAAGAAACAAAATGGAGTTATTTGTAGTGAGGTGGATGGACCTAGAGTCTGTCATACAGATTGAAGTAAGTCAGAAAGAGAAAAACAATTACCGTATGCTAACACCTATGTATGGAATCTAAAAAAAAAATGGTTCTGAAGAACCTAGGGGCAGGACAGGAATAAAGACATAGAGAATGGACTTGAGGACACGGGGAGGGGGAAGGGTAAGCTGGGACAAAGTGAGAGAGTGGCATGGACATATATACACTACCAAATGTAAAATAGACAGCTAGTGGGAAGCAGCTGCATAGCACAGGGAGATCAGCTCGGTGCTTTGTGACCCCCCCTAGAGAGGTGGGATAGGGAGAGTGGGAGGCAGACGCAAGAGGGTGGGAATATGGGGATATAAGTATACATATAGCTGATTCACTTTATTATACAGCAGAAACTAACACAACATTGTAAAATAATTATACTCCAATAAAGATGTTAAAAAAAAAGTCAATAGGTGGAAGTTAGAGAAAAGCAAATTTCAGCTGAAGTCTTTCTAACAAATAGAGCTGTGGGACAAGAAAACTGGTCACCTCATTTTTATGGGAAGAGTCTAGAAGGAGCTTGAGGACCGTCATCAGGGTGTTAGTTTGCACAGTGAGCCAGGCTGTTCACTTTTGGCTACTTCTCTATTTTCCTCCAGCATCTTAGGCAAAACAACCAATCTCTCTACCTCTCAAGTTGTAAAACTGTGGTAATGCGGAAGATAATTTTACGGTGGTATATATAAGAGAGGAGGAAAATACCTTTCTCGTAGAGATGATGAAGCACTAGACAGCTCTGTGCCTGTGGGAGACATCAGCTGACCTGATTAAAATGCATAAATACGGGATGGAGTAGTGAAGACCTTTATAGTGCATGTGATGAGAGCCCTGTGAGAGTCTTCGGAATCGTTGGGGAGGCAGGAGCATGAAAGTCCCAAGGGATTAACATACACACACCACTATACATAGAATAGATAACCAACAAGGACCTACTGTACAGCACAGGGAACTCTACTCAATACTCTAATAACCTATATGGGTAAAGAATCTGAAAAAGAATGAATCTATGTATATGTATAATGAATCACTTTGCTGAACACCTGAAACTAATACAACACTGTAAATCAACTCTACTCCAATAAAAATTTTTTTAAAATGTCCCAAGGGAACCGCTGTAAACCCAGAGCAGAGGGACAGGTTCTGCGTGAGTCTCACTCCCAGTGGAAAGTCCGGCTCTTCCTCCTACTTGTGAAAGCTTTTTCAGCTGCCAAAATGTTTCAGTCACATGGAAATTGGGGTTGTCAGGCTTCCTTAAAATTCCAGTCTTCAAAAGTAAGCCTCTCATCCCTAGAGAGACTAATTAAAAACAAAATAAAATCCATATTTCCAACCATCAACCCTTTTGGTCAGAAATACTAATGAGAAACTAGACTCTCAGATAAAAGGCTACTTAACAGATTAGCCAACCTGCCTCCGCCCTTTGGCACCACCAGCCCAGCCTCCCCTGGAGGAGTTTAACCACACCAGGAGACAGAAGAATCATGCCTCAAGTGAGTCACGCCAAGGAGATTAATAGCCCCAAGCCCCAGCACAGGGACTTGCAGTACTATTACTGCACATGGTACCTGTCACACATCAATATCTCAATCTACAAACATGAAGATTTAATCTCCCCCTTCTTTCTTCCCCACCAATCCAGTCAAAGCAAAGTCTGGAAAATGTTGGAGGAAATTAATACAAATAGTATCAAAATTAATAACATACTGAGGTTTCTGCCATCAAAAATTCATAAGCAGTTCCATGATTGAAAGAACTAAAAAAAAAAAAAGAAAAGAAGAGCCAAGAGAAAGGGGTCATTTTATTATTTTCCAAGTGTGACATGAGAAATCAGAAACTAATAGAAAAATGCCCTAACAGAAGATCGCTACATAACATTACTAGTAATGTGATTATAACCAAAGGGAAATGAATGATTAGAAGCAAAGCACCAGTCACCCTGCAGCGTTTAGAAGGAAACTCAGCAAGAACTCATTTATCCAGCGCTGTAGGGAGCTGAGTTATTCAACATATTTGAGAGTTCACCCCACTCATACCTTTAAGCAATAAGATTGTATTTCAAACAAAATGTGGAGAGCAGCAATTAATCTCTTCATCATGGCAGGTAGAATTTGGAACATCAAATATAATACATTGCAATCAAGGCAGATGTCTACCTTGTCTCTACATTAAAAAACTACAAACTACTATGACTTTTTTTTTCAATATTCTACGTACTTTTAATTGTTTTTTTTCTTTTCCCATAGAGTGCCTTGTTTTCAGGCTACTAGTATGTCGGCTTTAGTCTTGTCAACATCCTTACCTTTGTCAACGTAACTTTTCCCCACCTTCGAATGTGTTGCTTCTACATCTTCTAATATGTTGCTTCTAATCTAATGTGAGCTATGACACTAAGTAAACAAGTTTGTTAGAATTCTATGTAAAGTAAAAGTTGAAGGGATATGATTAAGGACCTCATAGAATCAGTGTGTGTGTGCTTTTATGCATAGGTTTTATGGCAACCGACCATAAGCTACTTAGAATTCTTTTTCTACCTACCTAGCCACATCATGGAAAAAAGATTCTAAGAAACCTAACCTCTGGATAAGTGGAGAGTTCATATATCATGGGACAAGAGATGAACTTTGATTTCACACCTGCTATATGATGCCACTCATAGCAATAGCTGTGAAAGATAGATAAAATGCAGAGTCTAATGGGAATGAGATGAGGACATTAAAAACAACACAAAGGGGGCTTTCCTGGTGGCGCAGTGGTTGAGAGTCCGCCTGCTGATGCAGGGGACACGGGTTCATGCCCCAGTCCAGGAAGATCCCACATGCCGCGGAGCGGCTAGGCCCGTGAGCCATGGCCGCTGAGCCTGCGCATCCGGAGCCTGTGCTCCGCAACGGGAGAGGCCACAACAGTGAGAGGCCTGTGTACTGAAAGAAGAAAAAACACAAAGGGAAACCTGCTCTCAGAGATGGAAGGAAAGACTTAAAGGACAATGAGAAAACAGGTCCAGAAAAGCTTCCTGGAGGAGAAAACATGTAAACTGAGTACTGAAAGGCTCATCAGACCTCAGATCCATCTAGGGAAGGAGATGCAGAGGAAACAACAGGTGCTAATGGGCTGCAGCCACAAAGAGCAGGATGTTTTCAGGGAACTATAGTCAACTTGGTAGAGCTAGGCTATCACACGTGTGTGCAGAAAACAGCAGAAGATGATATAAGATAGCACACCAGGGACAGAGAATGGAGGAGCCATATGTCATAATACGTTGTCGTGAAGGCGATCCCAAACCACTGACAGAACTGAACTACAGGAGTAGGGATTCATGCGGTTTTTCAGTTTAGAAAACTTACCCTGGCCAAAAGTGTGAGCTTTAAAGGAGCAAGACGACACTATGTCCTAGAGAAAAATCATGATGGCTTGAGTAAGGCACTGAGAACGGAAGGAACAAACAGTTCAAGAGACACTGCAGGTGGGCTTCCCTGGTGGAGCAGTGGTTAAGAATCCGGCTGCCAGCGCAGGGGGACACGGGTTCCATCCCTGGTCCGGGAAGATCCCACATGTCGCAGAGCAACTAAGCCCATGCACCACAACTACTGAGCCTGCGCTCTAGACCCCGCGAGCTACAACTACTGAGGCCCATGTGCCACAACTACTGAAACCCGTGCACCTAGCGCCTGTGCCTCGCAACAAGAGAAGCCACCGCAATGAGAAGCCCGCGCACCTCAACAAAGAGTAGCTGCTGCTGTCAGCAACTAGAGAAAACCCGCGTGCAGCAGCAAAGACCCAATGTAGCCAAAAATTAAATAAATTAATAAATAAATTTATTTTAAAAAAAAGAGATACTGCAGGTGGTCCAGTCTAAGTCAAAGTGGGTTACCCTGGGGGGAGAGGGGGAGTGAGGTGGTGGGGGGAAAGCAGCTGTGGAAAGTTAAAAAGGCAACTGCCAGAGATTTATAATAAAATCACTATAAAACTTGGTGAGTGGATCTCAGTTCCACCCAGAACTGGAGAAATAACTGACCACTCGATTATGGTAAAAAGACGATAACGTTAGCAACAGAAAAGTCTAAGGGGGACTTCCCTGGCGGTCCAGTGGTTAGGACTCCACGCTTCCACTGCAGGGGGCACTGGTTTGATCCCCGGTTGGGGAACTAAGATCCCGCATGCCACACAGTGCGGCCACAACAAAATTAATTAATTAAAATAAAATGACATGAAATCATTTTTTGAAAAAAGGAAAGTCTAAGGACACAAGGCATTTTACTAGAAATGAGAGAAATCCTGTCTAAAACATAAAAGGTAAATGGAGAACTTCTTATAATATCTGTATTATTTTATTGCATTACTTAATACTGAGATATTGGGCTGGCCAAAAAGTTCGTTCGTTTTTTCTGTCTGCTGCTACAGGAAACCTGAACGAACTTTTTGGCCAACCCAATATTTTTTATATTCAAAAATGCTAAAGGATGGTTCTTCATTTCACACAACACTCCCCAATTCTTCTCTTAACGTTTCTGCCAGATGATCATCAAGTTTCTCCCATCAATGAGGGTCTCACAACCACAAGGGGCACTCGTTTTGACAGTTCCAAATGATTTATAGTCCCTTTACGGATAAAAGTGATACACAGTCTCTTCGACATAAAACTGCTTCCCCACAACTTCCTCCTGGCATTTCCAAATACTATACTCTGGATTTTCACATCATGAATCGGTTTTAATATCTACAAGGCAATTCCTAAAGCACCTTTAAAAAATAAAAATAAATCAAGCAGTTAATTTCTTCTACATGATAACCCAAAACCAGATCTTTTTGTCCTTGCAATGACCCACTGTTTAGCTGTCAATCAGGGAGGCCATACTTATTACATGTCGGCATCTCTCCAGTTATGGTTGTTTCACTAGGTCTTTATTGGCTTTGGGGAAGAAGATCCATTATAGCTGCTAGTTAATCTTATTTTGCTTGATTTACTGTCAAGAAATAATATTCATTTTGCTGCCCAATGATGATTTACCACCTTTGTCATCTAAAATTTGCTAAACCCTATTGGAAGGATTATTTTAGAAAGCTAACTTTCCCTTCTTTCCCATCGCCAATTTTGCAATTGGGGTTATTGGCAAAAGAAGTATAAGAGGTACTCAGGCTGTAAATGCCAAATCCATTAAATGCCAAATCCATTCACTCAAAAACACTACCTGTGCGGGAGATTTCTGATACCTTCTCAGTAAGCCAGAAATCTATATAATGAAGATACTCTCATGGTCTACTTAACAATTCAATCCATTCAAGATCAGGCTTTAGAAACATCACGTTCAACGTGCGCCATCATGGCTGACATTCCACATTGTTCAGCAGTTCTGGCCAAATGAGAAAAAAATAAGTATATAGACTAAAAAAGAGGAGACAAAATTGGTCTTACTTGCAGGATAAGATTACCAACCAAGAAAATCAGACAAAATCAACTAAGAAACTATTGAAATGAGTAAGATTTTGGTGAAATTATATATAGACTAAGACAGACAAATCATCGGGGTTTCTGTTAAAAAATGATAAAAAAAAAAAACATAATAGAGAAGCTTTCCAACCCAAGATGACTGACTGAATGTACGCTTTTGTCTTCCTTCTCTCCTAAGGCAGGAAATGAACACAAAGGGGGAAAAAACCTGTAACAGCCAAAACAACAAAGTGGGGGAGCGGTAGTGATAATTAGGCAAAGGAGACTGAAACAAGTCTCTGGTGGATGTGGGATGGAATGTAGACTAAGGGCAGAGGAAGCTAAAGCCCAGACCCATGGGGGTGCAGAGGGGGTGGACAGGAGCAGAGGAAGTTAAGGTCCCCAGAGACCCCAGATGGGCTCATGAGCAGGTCTGGAAGGTGGGTGTAAGAATTGGGAATGAAAACAGGGGAATCATATAAAGCAGCTGTACCAGCTGCCCCATATCCCCAATAAAACACATCTCTCCAACCCCAGCCCCAGAGACAATCCCGGCAAAGAAGCCAGTCTCTCACAAAACCATTCAAATTGCCTGCAAAGACAGGCCTCTAATGGAAGGGTTGATGTCCAAGAGTTAATCCTAGCTCTACTGTACAACTAGAGGCATGCCGTCCTGCCCATTCACTCACCCTAAATAGCAAAGTCTCACCCTTGTGCACTCTCTCCATGGAAGAGACACCTGCTGAGGAGAGAGACTTATGGGAAAACTGTACCAGTCTGCTCTCCAGAACAATCGACAGGGAGAAAAAAATACATATTACCAGAAAAACCAAAACTACTGAAGAAACAGAGATAATGTATAGAACAGAACTGTAAAAACTATTGTTATTTTATAATATATATAAATGGAATTTATATTATATTAGTATACCCAGAACAAGAGAAGAAGATATGGCATAAAACAACACAAACGGCATGCTTCAAAAAGAACCGAGCATAAGGAAAAAAATTCTGATTGCTGAAATTAAAATAGGCAAAGTAAGAATTAAAAGATAAATAGAGGAAATGTCCCAAATACTGCAAGAACATAATGGGACAAAAACTAGGACAGAGAAGACGAGAGACACAGAGAATCAATCGAGAAGGTCTAGTCACCAACTGGTAAGAGATTTTTGAAAAGCAAATGTACAAAAGATATAATTATTTTTAAATAAGTAATAAATCCCCAGAGGAAAGTCATGAGAGGCAAAACAAGATGAACGGAACAGACATGCATTTAGAAACAGACCTATGGTATTTCAGTATAAAAGTACAAAAAAAAAATCTTAAACGTTTCCAGAAAAACAAACACACAGAGAGATCATTTACAAAAGAATGAAAATCAGGCAGGCATGAAACTTTTTTACCCCAATATGATACAAGTATATAATGAAGCACCCTCAAAGTCCTAAGTGAAAGTTTTTGTGAACACAGAATTCTACACACACAATTTGCACAGTCAAGTATCAATCAAGTGTGAGTCCAAAATAAATACAAGTCTCCCTTGTCCATACACTTTTTGCTTGAAGAAGTTAATTATGTACTTCCCTCAGCAAAATGAGGGAGAAAACCACGGAAGAAGAAAGACCCATAAAACAATGTCTGTAAGAGTGAAATGGATAAACATCTCCAAAGACTGTCGTGCAGCAGATTTAGAGAATGGCAGTCAAGCCTAGAACTGGAGACCAGAGGACTCCCTGGAGAAGCAGAAAGTAAAGTAGATTCCAAGACACAGTATTGCTCTGCAAGATATAGGCTAGTTACGCCTTCTCAAGAAGAAAAGGAAAGGTAATTCGAAACTCTAAAAAATCCAAAATGATCTTAAAGAATGCCAATGGCCCAAATACGAAGCATCTAAAATGTAGCAAGATTTTGTATAATTTATGCACTCTAAGAAAAGGCAAACCATTTGATCTGGACGCCAAGAACATCTCCTTTGAGGGGCCCGAGGGCAGAGAACACTTGGCCTGATGTAAAAAAACAGAATCTTATTCCCTTGGTCAACTCAGTGGTGAAAAACATTTATGTTACCATAATAATATCAAGAGTATTATTTGCTGGTTTTTAACTTTTAGAATCAATGTATAGACAAAGATTGGAAGATTTAATTGCAGTTACAGAACAGAATTTAATGTTATCCGTCTTGGCAACACAAAAATAAATAGCTGATAGAAAGTAGAAACTGGAAGGGAAGAAAGAGGTGGAGAGGTGAGACAGAGGACATTAATGTCACCTTCTTACACAGTAAAAGGTCAACAGATAATGAGAAGAGTTAATAGAACACAAAAATAGAGATTTAAAGAAATAATTGAAAATCAAAAGGCAAACAGTAGAAGAAATAAAATGCTATAACTCAAAACTGCAGACATGATGAGGTGAAGCTAGAGGTAATGCAAGCACACTGCATCTTCATGTGTCAGAGTGGGGAAAAATAACGTTTAAAATTGATGAATGAAGATCTAAGTTCATGGATATACATGTGTGTGAATATACATATGCACGTATGTGTGTGTTGGACCTTATACCTGATAACCCAAAACTTTTGAACACACTCTCCACTTTTGACAGTTTCCCTAACTATTACTCCCACTTTCTCAAGGTAGAATGTAAGAAACTAATTTCCAGTCACCATCACAGCTAAGATAAAGATGTGACCTAGGCTCTGTCAACCAAGTCTAATTCATCAGTGAGCCACATGAGGGACGGGGCAAGGGGAGTCCAATTTTCAGGCACAAGGCGTGGAACATGTTTTGGGGCCAGAGGCAGCAGCAACTAACCTAGGCATGCTGGCACACATGAAATTTGCCCCAGCACATTAATGTTTCATGCCACTAAGAAACACGGTAAAAGGCAAAGCATAACCACAGAGCTGAGAGCCTCAGAGAAAGACAGGTCCATACACAATGGCTCTTGGCTCAGGCTGGCCCATCTGCTCTGTTTCAGAAGTGTTTACCTCATGGTTTTCCCTGACTTCAATGCATTTTGCCCTTAACTCCATAATTCAGCAGGTTCAATCTTTCCTGCCTCTAGTTACAAACCTTTCCTTGCTCCAGTTACAAAGTGACAGGTTTTAAGTGGTCTGCCCAACCTATTTTTTCCATTAATCCTGTTATTTTTAGTGAGTACTTCTGTAGAAATGTACAATGTATTACTTAGAGATATGGAAGTAGCCATCAGAAGAACAAAACAGAGAAATGGTTAAAAGTGGCTGTGTTTACAATCCCACTCCTGGGCATATATCCAGACAAATCTCTAATTCAAAAAGATACATGCACCCCTATGTTCATAGCAGCACTATTCACAACAGCCAAAACATGGAAACAACCTGAATGTCCATCAACAGATGAATGGATAAAGAAGATGTGGTACATATATAAATGGAATATTACTACACAAAGAAGAATGAAATAATGCCATTTACAGCAACATGGATGCAACTTGAGATTATCATACTAAGTGAAATAAGCCAGACAGAAAAAGACAAATACCATATGATATCACTTATATGTGGAATCTAAAATATGACACAAATGAATCTATCTATGAAACAGAAACAGACTCATAGACATAGAGAACAGACTTGTGCTTACCAAGGGGGAGGGGCTTGGGGGAGAGTTGGAGTGGGAGGCTGGGATTAGCAGGTGCAAGCTATCGTATATGGAATGGATAAACTACAAGGTCCTATTGTACAGCACAGAGAACTATATTCAGTAGCCTATGATAAACCATAATGGAAAAGAATATAGAAAAAGAATGTATATATATGTATAACTGAATCACTTTGCTGTACAGTAGAAACTAAAACATTGTAAATCAACTATACTTCAATAATAAAAAAAACAAAGTGGCTGTGTTTGGGGGGGTGGGTCTAGGGACAGGGATGGAAAACACTGTTTTGCATAACAAGCTCTGTTGTACTGTATGTTTGGTTACAATGTTAATGTATTACTTTATCTTAATCTCTTCTACTGTCACACTCAAAAAAAAAAGGGAGGGTGAAAAAGGGAAAACTGTAATAATGGTGATACTATTCATAATATCAACAGAAATAAAATACTAAAAAATAAACTTAAGGGGCTTCCCTGGCAATCCAGTGGTTAAGACTCCACGTTTCCACTGCAGGGGGCGTGGGCTCAATCCCTGGTCAGGGAACTAAGATCTTACATGCTGCATGGCATGGTCAATAAATAAATAAATAAATAAATAAATAAATTTTAAAAATAAAATAAACAAAATGTGGAACAGCTATGTAAGAAACTATATAGCTTAATTAAAGATATAAAAGAAAATATAAACAAGTAGAGAGAAAAACCAAGCTCCTGGAAGAAAAATCAAGAGAAGTGTATGACAGGAAGTGTAGGTGTGTGGAAGGGTTGACTGCCCATGATTGATAATAGCAGCTTCCATTCTGAAGTAGATAAATTAAACAGGGAAGTGGCATACATCCTAATTTTATTTTTTAAAACCTTTATAGACCATAGTTTCAATAATTTTTAAGTTAAATTTTAACTGCAAAACTGAGGTATTTAGAAAGGCAAGAAAATCTTACAGATTATAGCATAAATACTATAATTTCATCAAGTGTTAAGTACCAGTTTAATGGGAAAGTAAGTTAAACGGACATCAAAGAGAAAAACAGAAAGTCAACAAATGTAGATTTTTTTTTTTTACGTTACACCTCAAATGTTAAACTCAGAACCCAATGTACCTATGATCTTTGTTCACCAGGAAATGAGGTGATGAATTTCTTTCTTTTCATGCTGTTCTTAAAAGCAAAAGCAGATAGTTTAAATGAAATGAAAATCTTGAGTGGAACTCAAATAATTTAAGTGTACAGGCATACCTCAGAGATATTGTGGGTTGGGTTCCAGACCACTGCAAGAAAGTGAGTATCACAATAAAGTGATTCACAAGAAAGTGTTTGGTTTCCCAGTGCATATAAAAGTTATCCTTATACTATACTGTAGTCTACTAAGTGTGCAATAGCATTATGTCTAAAAATACAATGTAAAGAAACAATGTACATGGGCTTCCCTGGTGGTTCAGTGGTTAAGAACCCGCCTGCCAATGCAGGGGACACGGGTTCAAGTCCCGGTCTGGGAAGATTCCACATGCCGCGGAGCAACTAACCCCATGCGCCACAACTACTGAGCCTGCGCTCTAGAGCCTGCGAGCCACAACTACTGAAGCCCACGTGCCTAGAGCGTGTGCTCCGCAACAAGAGAAGCCACTGCAATGAGAAGCCCGCGCACTGCAACGAAGAGTAGACCCTGCCCGCCGCAACTAGAGAAAGCCCACGCGCAGCAACAAAGACCCAACGCAGCCAAAAATAATAAATTAAAATAATAAAATTTTAAAAATGTACAGACCTTAATTTTAAAAGACTTTATTGTTCAAAAAATGGTAACCATCATCTGAGCCTTCATCAAGTCATTATCTTTTTGCTGGTGGAGGGTCCTGCCTCAGTGCTGATGGCTGCTGACTTGATCAGGGTGGTGTTTGCCGAAGGCTGGGCTGGTTGCGGCAGTTTCTTAAAATAAGACAATGAAGTTTGCCAATTCAATTGACTCTTCCTTTCACAAATGATTTCTCTGTAGCATGCAGTGCTGTCTGATGGCATTTTACCCATAGAACTTCTTTCAAAATTGGAGTCAACCTTCTCAAACCCTGCTGCTGCTTTATCAAGTTTATCCCATATTATAAATCTTTTGTTGTCATGTCAACAATCTTCACAGCATCCTCACCAGGAGTAGATTCCATCTCAAGAAACCACTTTTTTTTTTTTTTTGCGGTACGCGGGCCTCTCACTGTTGTGGCCTCTCCCGTTGTGGAGCACAGGTTCCGGACGCGCAGGCGCAGTGGCCATGGCTCACGGGCACAGCCGCTCCGCGGCATGTGGGATCTTCCCGGACCGGGGCACGAACCCGCGTCCCCTGAATCGGCAGGCGGACTCCCAACCACTGCGCCACCAGGGAAGCCCAAGAAACCACTTTCTTTGCTCAGCCGTAAGAGCAATTCCTCATCCATTTAAGTTTCATCATCAAGTTGCAGCAATTCAGTCACATCTTCAGGCTCCATTCTGAATTCTAGTTCTCTTGCTAAGTCCACCACACATGCAATTACTTCCTCCACTGAAGTCTTGAACCCCTCAAAGTCATCCATGAGGGTTGAAATCAACTTCTTCCAAACTCGTGTTAATGTTAATATTCTGACCTCTTTCCACGAATCACAAATGCTCCAATGGCATCTAGAATGGTGAAACCTTTCGAGAAGGCTTTCAACTGACTTTGCCCAGATCCATAAGAGGAATCACTGTCTATGGCAGCTGTAGCCTTATGAACTGTGTTTCTTAAAGACTTAAAAGTCAAAATTACTCCTTGGTCCGTGGGCTGAAGAATGGATGTTATATTAGCAGGCATGAATACATCATTAACCTTATTGTACATCTCCACCAGAGCTCTTGGGTGACCAGGTGCATTGTCAATGAGCAGTAATATTTTGAAGAAAATCTTTTTTTTTTTGAGCAGTGTATCTGAACAGTGGGCTAAAATTACTCAGTAAACCATGTTGTCAACAGATGTGCTGTCATCCAGGCATTGCTGCTCCGTTTACAGAGCACAGGCAGAGTAGACCCAGCATAAGTCTTCAGGACCCTGGGATTTTCAGAATGATAAATGAGCATTGTCTTCAACTTCAAGTCACCAGCTGCACTGGCCCCTAACAAGAGAGTCAATCTCTCCTTTGAAGCTTTGAAGCCAGGTGTTGACTTCTCTCTAGCTATAAGAGCCCTAGAAGCATCTTCTTACAACAGAAGGCTGTTATGTCTACATTGAAAATCTGTCATTTGGTGTAGCCACCTTCATTAATTTTCTCATCTAGATCTTCTGGATAACTTGCTGTAGCTCCTACACCAGCACTTGCTGCTTTATCTTCCACTTTGATGTTATGGAAATAGCTTTTTTTAAAACCTCACACACCAACCTCTGCTAGATTCAAACTTTTCTCTGCAGCTTCCCCACCTCTCTCAGCCTTCACAGAATTGAAGAGAGTTACGGTCTTGCTCTGGATTAGGCTTTGGCTTAAGGGAATGTTGTGGCTGGTTTGATCTTCTATCCAGACCACAAAAACTTTCTCCATATCAGCAATAAGGCTGCTTTGCTTTCTTATCACTCATGTGTTTACTGGACTAGCTCTTTTATTAATCTCCTTCAAGAACTTCTCTTCTGCGGGAATTCCCTGGCAGTCCAGTGGTTAGGTCTCTGCGCTTTCACTGCCGAGGGCCCAGGTTTGGGGAACTAAGATCCTGCAAGCCACGCAGCCAAGGAAAAAATTTAAAAAAGAACTCCTCTGCCTTCGCAACTTGGCTGTTTGGCACAGGAGGGCTAGCTTTCCCGTCTCAGCTTTGGACGTGCCCTCCGCACTAAGCTACATCATTTCTAGCATTTCTGAAGTGAGAGACGTGCGACACTTCCTCTCACTTGAACACTCAGAGGTCACTGTAAGATTATTAATGGGCCTAATTTCAATATTGCTGTGTCTCAGGGAAGAGAGAGGCCTGAGAAGAGGGTGAGAGACAGGAAGAGCTGGTCAGTGGAGCAATCAGGACACACACATTTGTGGATTAGGTTCACCAGCTATATGGGCTCAGGTCCTCGTGTCCCAAAACGATCACAATAATAACATCAGAGATCACTGGTCACAGACCATCAGATCAAATATAACAATAATGAAAAAGTTTGAAATACTGAAAGAATTACCAAAATGTGACAGTGAGACACAAAGTGAGCAAATGTTGCTGGAAAAATGGCATCAGGAGACTTGCTTGATGCAGGGTTGCCACAAACCTTCAATCTTTAAAAACACCATATAGTGGGAAGCACAATGACGTGAGGGATGCCTGTATAAGAGGACACGTCAAAAAGGATTAGAAATAGAAAAATATAATTATGTAGTTTAATCTTGCTCTCTCTCCAGTTCCGTATAGAAGGAGAAAAACAATGCCAAACAAAATGAAATATGATAGTATGATTTACAAGGTTTATACGGTATGTAAAAATGTCATATTTTTAAAAGCATTATACAGGTGGGCAAATGTAAAAGAAAATTAGAGATGTTGCATGCTCAAATGTAGAAGCCTTTCATCAGCAAAACTCAAATGATACTTTTTAAAGTATGAAGTTAGTTAACTGTAAAATAACTACTCTAACAGGAGGCACTGTTTTACTACAAAACAGGGTTCAAGAATTTAAGACCTCTGGGAATTCCCTGGCAGTCCAGTGGTTAGGACTCCATGGCTTTCACTGCCGAGGTTGTGGATTCAATCCCACATCGGGGAACTAAGATCCCACAAGCCACGCAGCACGGCCAAAAAAAAAATCCCTGTTTTGTGGAGTAAAGGGAACCCTCCTACACTGTTAGTGGGAATGTAAGTTAGTGCAGCCACTATGGAGAACAGTATGGGGGTTCCTCAGAAAACTAAAAACAGAATTCCCATAGGATCCAGCAATCCTACTCCTGGGAATATACCCAGACAAAAGGCACAAATGAACCTATCTACAAAATAGAAACAGACTCACAGACATAGAGAACAGACTTGTGGTTGCCAAAGGGAAGGAGGAAGGGAGAGGGATGGACTGGGAGTTTGGGGTTGGTAGATGCGAACTGTTATCTATAGAATGGATAAACAACATGATCCTACTGTATAGCACAGGGAACTATGTCCAATATCCTGGGATAAACCATAATAGAAAAGAATATAAAAAAGAATGTCTGTATGCCATAACTGAGTCACTTTGCTGTACAGCAGAGATTGCCACAACATTGGAAATCAACTATACTTCAATTAAAAAAAAAAAAAAAGAATTTAAGACCTGAGATTGAACTGTAGTTCTGCCACTTATTAGCAGAAAGGCTAAGGGACGTTTCTAATCTGAGACTCAGTTTTCTCATCTCTAAAATGAGAGTGATAATTCTTAGCATATAGGACAACTGAAAGGATTAAATCAGATTACACAGAGTCCTGACAGAAAGCCCACATGAAATAAACATGGGCGAAAAAGTACTACCCCTCTCCGGAAATACATTTCTATTGCCAGTATCTTTTATACTTCCAAGTTACGTCACAAATCACAGTTATTTCATCACATCTTGAAAAATATTTATAAAATTCTGCTCAAACTCTGTTTGAAAAGCTGCATGCTGTTAAAAAGAAAAAAAACAAGAAAAGAAAAAAAGGGAAAGGCCCTTGAGTCCAGCAACGTGGGTGGAGCCCCAACTCTGCCCTTCATCAGCTGTGTTGGCTGGAGCAGGTTCATCTACCTTTTCTGAACCTCAGTTTCCTCACCTGTAAAATAATGACCCTCATGCCTAATTAGAAGAACTGTCATGAATACTAAAGGAGACATGGTAAAACACATCATTTTAACTTCCTTTATTTACCAATTACCAGACACTATGTTAAGACTCATTATATAAACTATATAACACAAAATTAGATCAGAGATCATTTTTTATTTTAATCTTCTTCAAAACATAAGTCATACCAAAAATTTGCCAGGTGGCAGGAGTGATACTCTCCACATACCTTTTCCTACAGGAATTACAAGTTTCTCCTTTAACTGCTTTCACTGAATAACCGAATTATTATTACACATTACATGTCATTTTTTGCAATTCAATATGATCATTCAAGAAAAACTGACTGCAGATCTTTTATATACTAGACACTCTTCAAGATCCTTAGGGATACAGCAATAAGCAAAATACACAAAACTCCCTGCCCTCATGGAACTCAGAGTAATTGGCCAAAGGCCACCACACAGGGAGATAAATATATTAGTCACATCCCAAATATAGCATCCAACAACCTAGAACTTGTTCTGTTCAGTACAACAACTAACTAGTCGTGGTCACAACAAAGAAAATCCAACAGGAACAAGAACTCAGAAGGTGGAACTAAGTTCCAAACTGTCAGCCTCTCTATTTTGGAACAGAACAACCATTCTCATCAGACAAGATGACCTTGCCCTGCCTGCCTGCTTTCTCGGTGAGGTCAACCTACACCCAGAATAATTCCAAACTAAAAGCTGAGAATATCTGTATTACTCTTAAAGGAATTTAAGAGTAATACAGATTAAATTAAAGGAATTTAATTTTACCACAGACAATATTAAGTCTAAAAAAGATTTTTGAATCATTTCTTTAGGAGGTTTTTGATATTAGAAGCTGCTTATACTCACAAAAGAAATACATGTAATTTTTAGCATATAACTTAAAATAACCTTATAGCCTACCAACAGAAAACTATAAACGCTCTCAGTGATTAAACGCATGTTAATTAAATCAGTAATAATCTTAAACCTAAATAGCCTTGCACCGCCGGGGAGACATATAATTTTCATCTGGCCATATTCTTTGATTACATGTTGTCACTAAAAAGCTTATTTAGAGACTGAAAGTGAAGAGCAGAGAAAGATTCCTAATTTGTTTTCAATCTAATAGATCATAGTTGTTCTAATATATACTTTATAGAAACCACTTGGGTTGCATTATAATATATGCTCTAGAATAAAAGTACTGTCATACTACTTATGTAGAACGATAACATAAAATATGCTTAATTTACAACGACAGAGCCAGGCCCCACTATGAAAACCTGGTGCTATTAACCATGAAATTTGGTTTAAGAGGGGCCTCTAGTGGTGATGGAAGGTACTAGCTCCCCTTCCCACCCACCCCCAACCCCACCCTTGGTAACGTCTTGTTCTCATTCATTCTCATATTCTCCCCTCTCCCTCACAAATGTAAAGCCTCAAGCAAAATAGCTAGTATTCAATCACCGAACTACTCAATCAAGTCCAAGAAATCAACTAAAAAGATGTACATAACTGGCAGTATTGCACCGTTGTGATTTCTCTAAGGGCAAATTCTCCAACTTTCCCATAAAACCAATTTAGAGCCATTCAGTGCAGAGTATAGACCTTAACATTACCTTGCTCGTGTTAGCCATCTTAATAAAAATGAAATCTACGGTAGTCTAAACCAACCTCATGACGATGAAAACAAGTTAAACACAGAATTAAGTAAGAATTAAAGTCATAAAATATACATTTTATGTTTATCTTCAGTGGTACTATGGATCTTCTAAACGTTTTGCACTATTCACAGTTACACTAATTAACGCCAGGTGCAAATACAAAGACTAAGCAAACTTGATTCTTTATATATAAATTACTCACGTCCAAGTGACCAACATTTAACTCCTTCCCAGTTTCACTCCTACAATATCCCTTTCCTTTTTTATGGAAGGACCCTCTGCTCCCAAAACCCCTCCACACCCACTCCTCCCTGCCAGCCTTCCTACTGCCTTACCTTAATGAAGGGTCCCAATGAAGTCTTTTGAAGTAAGAATGGAAACAGTTAGGGTGAAAGGGTAGGAGGAAAGGATGGTAAATCTAGGGACCCTGAGCCCTCCCTCCTAACTATGGTCCCTACCTCGTGCCCCAGCCGAATTACTTCTAGCTTCTATCTCACATTGTAGTAACACTGAGGCCCTGCCCTGCTCCTATGATAGCCTAACCCCCAAATACTCTGAGACTACAATTGCCTCAATATGTAGCCTAAGAACAACCATTTGTATCTCTGGGCACATCATCATCTTTTGCTACGTAATTTAGGTTTAAAAGAGAAAGGAGGGGGCTTCCCTGGTGGCGCAGTGGTTGAGAGTCCACCTACCGATGCAGGGGACACGGGTTCGTGCCCCGGTCCAGGAGGATCCCACGTGTCGTGGAGCAGCTGGGCCCGTGAGCCATGGCCACTGAGCCTGCGCGTCTGGAGCCTGTGCTCCGCAACAGGAGAGGCCACAACAGCGAGAGGCCCGCGTATCGCAAAAAAAAAAAAAGAGAGAGAGAGAGAAAGGAGGGGTGAAAGCAAAAGAGAGAGAGGTGGAGAGAAGAGTGGAAGGGGTAGAGAAGAAGATTCTTTTTATATCAGGTCCTAACTTTGTTAAAAAAAATTTTTTTTTAATTAAAAAAAAAGAACACCTCCCAAATAGATTATACTCAAAAAATTAGGTTATACTTGGGGGTAAGGGGAAGGCTTTGAGACACTTTCTTGTACCACAGTGCGTTTGAACAGAGAAAACTCCTGATCAGAAGCTGTGCCTAAGAGCTGGATGCAGAAGTCACAGGTCACTCCTGGGACCAGCAGGAAGGCCAAAGGGAACAGGCCCAGAAGGAACTCTTCCAGCTCTAAATTCCATGACCATGACCCACCTGCAATGCGGACAAGGAAATGAGAAGAGAAGGCTTCTGGAAGAGCCCAAATTGATATCATAAGGTTTGAAGAGTGAAGCATGTGTTCTCAATTCATGAGAAAACTTTACAGGCCTTCCCTGGCCAATGTACATGTCTCGGTTACAAAGTCTGGTCATCTGGATCCCATGCACAGCTGCTGATAATGTGACAGCAAAAAATAGGATAAAAGAAAACTTAAATTTAAAAACCATAAAAATTAAGCACAAAAACATATCAATGAAATAAATAGCTAAATACCTCAATAAATGTAAATGTCAATATAGTATGACATCCAAGTTAAACTGGACTAAGTTTTTGTTTTGTTTTGTTTTCGTTTTCAGCTTTAATATTTTTTTAATTGAAGTATAGTTGATTTACACTGCTGTGTTAATTTCTGCTGTACAGCAAAGTGATTCAGTTATACATATATATATATATATACATTCTTTTTTATATTCTTTTCCATTATGGTTTATTACAGGGTATTGAATATAGTTCCCTGTGCTCTACAGTAGGACCTTGTTGTTTATCCATTCTATATATACTAGCTTGCATCTGCTGACCCCAAACTCCCAATTCATCCCTCCCCCACTCCCTCCCCCTTGGCAACCACCAGTCTGTTCTCTATTGGACTAAGCTATTTTTAAAAGATGAAATTATATACATTATACTTTCCTTGAGAAAATATAAGTGAAAAAGCTTTAGAAATTTTGACATCCAAAAGGTTAAGAAGTTTTAAAAATGGCTACACAGAATAGTTTTCACCTATGTAGAAAAATTAATTACTGTAAGGACTCATTTCTCGGACACTACAGACAGCTGATGTTTACTGTAGTCAATTTCACTTTGACTTTTAGAATAGGTATATTGGTCCTACTTTAATAGAATTCAAATGAGTAATTTCTGTACACCATCAGGAAAAAAATTTATTAAAAAAATAAAACACAAGGTCAAACTAAAACTTAAGACTTAAAACAATGTTTCAACTTAGAATAAATTTGTGGATTTATTCATGGAGCAATACTCTAGGGTCACTTTTGAACTTTCGTATAAAGCATCAAGAGTAAGAAAAAGGCACCAAATTCAAAACATTTCAATATTACAACCATTTTCACAGCATATTGTCAAACTTTCTCTTGCTGATATTCCTAATAATTTTTCAACAAATTTTTATCGAACACCAAGCCTCCAGCTAGGCATTGTTTCAGGGACTAAGAATTCAACAGATAAAATCCCTGCCCTCACAAAATTTACCTTCTAATGGGGGAAGATCAACAATACAAAAATTACATAATATGTTAGATCGTGTTCATCTTTTTAGAGAAAAAGAAAGAAGAGGTGAAAAGGAGTCTTGGCAGGAAGGATGGGACTCAGTATTTATTATATAAGCTGGTCAGGGGAAGCCTTCAGGAGAAAATGATACTTGAGTGGTGACCTAACAGAATCACTTGGTTGAGAGTCAGCCAGGAGCATTTCCTGAAGGCTGGATGGGCAGAGGGGTGTGGAATGTGGTGAGATCCGGTGAATGCCTGTAGACCTTGGTTAGAAATTTGACTTTTCCACTGAGTTGAATGGGAAGCCATTGAGGCCTTTTGAGACTAGAAGGGATATTATATGACTCATGTTTCAAAGGATCATCTCTGCCTATGGCAAGGATAGGACAGAAGCAGAGACAGTGGTTAGGAGGCTACAGCCAAAACCCAGGTGAGAAAGGCTAGTGGTTTGGACCAGGATCAAGGGTAATAGCAGAAGTGGTGGTCAAATTTTGGACATATTGTGTAGACAAAGCCAGGAGGATCTGCTTTGGAATTGAATGTGGGAAAGCGGAGCAGGAGAGAGAGAGAAATCAAAGCCGCCAGGATGTAAAGGCAAAGAGCAAAGCCTTACTTATTTCAATAATTAGCATAATTTAATCTTCAATTAAAGTGTAAGAATGTCAAAATTAGGTGTCAATTTTCTCTTCTCTATCACCCACACCTTGTAAATGGTCGTTTCTTTCTTTTTTGCAGTGTTGAACGTAGCGTTCTAAGTTGAATGACAATATGATTCTTGAAATCTCGAGTTTCCTGCAAAGCCTGTCATTCTCTGGCCAAAATCAAGTTTTGTTTTGTTTTTTGTGGGCAGCTTCTCTGAATTTCCACTCATTAAAAAAGAATCTTCATCTCAAGCTGGACAGCAGCTCAAGGACTGTGCCTGGCCACTGCTTTGTTAGCTTGCAGTTCACTTCTAAATGCATTTTGAATGTGGTCTGTATCTCAGCAGGAAAGACCGTTCAAACCCACAACACTTAACCACTGTTCTTACCCCTGGGAAGGCTTGGGAAGAGCAGCTCTACCGCTCTTGGGATGAGAGGCCCTGCTTCTCCTCAGTGTGACAGCTGAGCTTTGTTAGGACAGCCCTGAATAACAAAAGAAACTCCCCCCCTGGCCGGAGCTCACCAAGGCTCTCTCCCTGAGTCTACAGAAAGGTCCATTACAATACAAATTCAAGAAACTAATCAATGGGAACACAATGCTTTTTTTTGTTATTTCATTCTTTTCTTTTTTTACTTTCTGTTGAAGATTAACATACACAAAAAAGCACACAAAATGAGTGTTCTGTTCAGTTTTCAAAAATTGCACCTGTATAACCAGCACTCAGAACAAGGAACTGTTACCAGCATCCCACACCCTTCAGGCCCCCTTCCAATTTATTAACCACCATATGACAATCACCTGACTCCTAACACCACAGATGGGTTTTGTCTATCTTTGTACGTTATATAAATAGAATCATACAGTATGTACTCGTTCGGGCCTAGCTTTTTTAAGTCACATTGTTTGTGAGGTGAATACACAGTGTTCCATTCAATTTGTAAGTCATTTATTGTCATTGCTGAAAATATCCTATTATGTTTCATCCTCTGGCTGGTGTACATTTAGGTAGTTTACAGTGTGAGGCTATTAGAAATAGTGCTTCTATGAACATTCTTGAACTTATCTTTTGTACATTTCTGTTGGGTATATACACAGGAGTGGATTGCTGGGTCATAGGGTTCAGCCAGATAATGTCAAACAATTTTTTTTAATGGTTGTACCAATTTATATTCCCAATAGTAGTATATGAGAGATGGATTGTTCCACATCTTTGGCAACACTTGGTTCTGAGGGATATTTTTCATTTTAGCCAGAATGCTGTGTCTTTAGTGGTATCTCATTGTGGGAGTTTTTTTTTTTTTTTTTTGCATGTCCTGATGTCTAAAGAAATTGAATAATTTGCCATATGTTTATCAGTCATTTGGATATATTCTTTCATGAAGTGCCTTTTCAGGACTTTTGCCCATATTTCTATTGGATGTCTGTTTTTTCCTTTTGATTGTAACAGTACTTTATATTTCTGAATACAAATTTCCATGAGTTTCTCCACATGTGTCGATTTAGTCTCTTACTGAGGCATTTTGTTGAGTAAATTCTTATTTTAATGAAGTCCAGTTTTATCAGGCTTTTTTTAATGTTAACATTTCTGAGTTTTTGTTTTGTTTTTTCTAATTAAGAAATCTTTGACTGCACAGGATCATAAAGATATTCACCTATTCTCCTAAGAGCTTTTTCATTTTCTCTCTTACAATTAGATCTGCAATCCTCCTGGAACTGACATGTGTTTTACGGGTTAACATTATTTTCTGTGGTACCCAACTAAAACAGCATCATTTATGGAAAAGTCCATCTTGTCGTCTCTGAATTACAAAGTCACCTTTGTCCTGAATCAAATGACCAACAGATATATTTCTGTACTTTTTATTCTGCTCCATTGGTCTATATGTCCATTTTTATACCAATACAATGTTCTAATTCCTACAGCCCTGTGACACATCTTGCCTGTAACACATGTGATAATTAAGTCCTCTAGCTTTATTCATCTTCAAGACTGTAAGGCCAAGAAGAGCCAAGGCAATCAATTAACATGGTATGTGCTTCTATTTGTTTGGATCTTCTTTAATTTCTCTAAATATTTTGTTATTTTTCTGAATAAAGTTTCTCAACACACATCACTCCATTTCTTCCTAGGTGTTTGATTTTTTTGATGCTTTTTAAAATATTAACAATTTCTGAATTAATAATATTTCAAATATTATTTCCATTATTATCAATTTCAATTATTATCAATTTCTGTGGCTGGTATATAAAAATACAGTTGATTATTGTATACTGACCTTGTTTCCAGGGGCCTTGGTAAACTCATTTAATTCTAATAATCTGCCTGTAGATTCTACTGATCTTTCTTATATACACGTCATGCTATCTACGGATAAGTTTATTTCTTCCTTTTGAATCCATATGATTGTCATGTCTCTTGCCTTTAAGTATGAGAGCATCCTGGAGACTTCCCTGGTGGTCCAGTGGGTAAGACTCTGCACTTCCAAGGCAGGGGGCAGGGGTTCTATCCCTGGTTGGGGAACTAAGATCCCACATGCCGCACAGCACAGCCCAAAAAATTTTAAAAAAAACAAAAGCAGTATAAGCATCCTGTTGCAGTCCTGATCTCAAGGGGAAAACTGTCAAAATTTCACTGGGAAATATTTCAGCCACAGGCTTTCTGTAGCTACTCAGAACTACAAGATAACCTATTCTTTATCAGATTAAATCTTGTTTATAAAACAAGATAAACGTACTCTTTATCAAGTTAATAGAATTCCCTTCCATTTCTAGGTTGCTAAGAAATTTTAACCATGAACGGATACTGACTTTTAACAAACGTTTTTATTAAAATAATAAGATAAGATTGCTTTTGCCATTTTCTGTTCAAGTAGGGAATTGTAGCAACCCCTTTGTGAACGTTCGTGATCATCGAACACCCCTTGCATATTTGGAATAAACCCTCATGTTGGCCTTTTCATATTGCTGAGTTTGACTTTCCAATATTTTGTTTCTGATTCTCCCATCTTTGTTCATAAGAAAAATGTGTCTATAATTTTGCTTTATGTACAATCCTAAACGGGTATGATATGAAGATTATGCTGGCCATATAAAAAGAATTTAGAAGTTTTCCCTCTGGTTCTACTGTCTGTGAAAGTTTGCTTAAGAATTGTGTTTTACAACACTGTAAATCAACTATACTTCAATCAAAAAACAAAAACAAAAAAAACCGTGTTTAAAGAATTCATTAGTAAAGCCATATGGGCCTAGGGCTTGCCCCATACATGCTTGATAAAAATGGCTTAAATTTCTTTGATCCCTGACAACTCTGGTTTCCTAATTCCTCTTTTAATAATTTTGAAAAATTTGTATTTTCCTAGGAATTTGTCCATTTCACCCAAAACTTAATTGTAAAATTATTCATAATGCCCTCTTATTACCTTTCTAATGTCTGTAGACTCTGCTGTGATTTCCCCTTCTTTAGGGGGATAATTGTCATTTGTGTTTGACCTATTTTTTTCATTAGTCTTGTTAAAGATTTACCAAATGTATTACTCAAATAGTCTTGTTAAAAGTTTATCAAGTATGTTAATCTTTTCAAAGATCTAAAATTTACTTTATTAAATATCTCTATTACATATTTTCTGTTCACTGATTTCCACTCTTTATTACTTCATTTCTTTTATTTTTCTCTAGGTTTGATCTTCTTTCTGGAGATGGAAACTCAGATTGTTAATTTTTTTGTTATTATTTTTGTTTCCTAAATAAATGTATTTACAGCTATAAAGTTCCCTCTAAGCGTGACTTTAGCTAAATCCTTACACTTTATTTTTTTTAATCCTTACACTTTTTTTTTTTTTTGAATATTTATTTATTTATTTATGGCTGTGTTGGGTCTTCATTTCTGTGCAAGGGCTTTCTCCAGTTGTGGCAAGCGGGGGCCACTCTTCATCGCGATGCGCGGGCCTCTGACTATTGCGGCCTCTCTTGTTGCGGAGCACAGGCTCCAGACGCACAGGCTCACTAGTTGTGGCTCACGGGCCTAGTTGCTCCGCGGCATGTGGGATCTTCCCAGACCAGGCTCGAACCCGTGTCCCTTGCATTGGCAGGCAGATTCTCAACCACTGCGCCACCAGGGAAGCCCTAATCCTTACACTTTTGATAGGTAGTATCTTCATAACTATTCAGTTCAGTATCTTCTCTAATTTCTGTTGCAATTTCTTTTACAACCCATGGTTATTTAAACACAAATTATTTGGTTTGTAGGAAATTGGGGCTTTTCTGGTTGTCTTTTTTTTTTTTTTTCCCTCAATTTCTAACTGAATTCTACTGTTGTCAGAGAACACTCTAAATGATTTCAAACTCTGAAATTTGTTAAGGTTATATTTATGTCCCAGCATCTGGTCAATTTTGACAAATGTTCTATATTCAAATGAAAAGAATGATTTCTTGAATAGCTGGGTGTACAGTCAGCACAAGTTTACTGACTCTTCGGATGTTGTCTTCTTGCTTGATCAGTCTTTAAGAGGGGTGTCAAAGTCTCCCACTCTGATTGTGGATATGTGTATCTCCTTTAAGTTTTGTGTTTTGCTTGTTTTGCTTTATGCATTTTGAAGATATGCTATTAAGGACATACAGATTTAAGGTTGTGACATCTTCATGATAGACTAATCCCTTTAGCATTACGAAATGTTTCTCTTTTATTTCTAGTAATGCTCCTTGCCTTAAAGCTGTATTTGAAATTACTGATAGTATAACTATACCAACTTTATTTTTCCACCCCTTTCTAACTTTTCCGTGTCCTTATATTTAAAGTATGTCTCTTTTAATCTGCATGTTTGTCAGTATCATTTTTTTTAATGAAGTCTGACAATCTTAGGCTTTTACTAGGATTATTTAATTAAGCTGTATTCAATCTAATTACATATATACCTGGATTTTTATCTGTCATCTCACTATCTGTTTTCTACTGACACACCTGTTTTTTGTACATACTTTTCTTTCTTTCTTTTGGTCTAACCAAATATTTCTATTAATCTACAGTTCCCTTTTTAACTTGCTAGATATATACTTTCACTATTATTTCAGCTGTCACTCTAGAGATTAGAACATGCATCCTTGACTTATTATAATCTAATACAAACTTTACACTAACAATCCTAGAACAACAGAATGTTTTAACTCCACGTAAGCCTATCCTGACTTTCTCCTAGGATCATTCTCCCCTCTGCCTAAAGAATTCCCTTGTAGTATTTCTTTTAGTGAAAATACATTGGTGGTAAATTCTCTCAATTTCCATTTGCCTAAAGTATTTACTTCACTTTAATTTTAAAAGGATGTTTTCTCTAGGTATAGAATTCTAGGTTGGCATCTCCGGCAATTTAAGATGCCATTCCATTGTGTGCATAGGTGTGGTTTTCTTTGAATATATCCTTCTCAGAGGTCCACAAAGCATTCTGAATATAAGAGTTGGTTCTGAAATTTTCATGAGAAATATTTTTAGATATTGTTTCTGACCAATTCATTCTTTCTCCTCCTTCTATATTCAAATCGTATATAGGACAGCTCCTTTGACCAGATCCCAAATGTTTTTCATGCTCTTTTCTGTTTTAGTCTATTTTTTTCTTCCCTGTGCTTCAGTTTGCACATATTAACTTGCCTTCTAGTTCATTAATCATATCATCTACTAAGGCTAATATGTTTTTAAAAACAGCCATTGAGTTCTTATTGTAAAAAAAAGTTTGCTTCCACGTTTGATACACACACACACACACACACACACACACACACACACACACACACACACTCCAATTCTCTAGAATAATTCTCCACCTTCTTACCACTTTTGTCCCTTTTTTCTCTATGTTCCTAAACATAATAATCTTAAAGTCCTTGTCTGCTAACTCCGATATCTGGATCACCTGAGTTTCTGCTTTCATTGGTTTGTTTTCTCTTGTTTTTGGTCAAATGGTCCTGTCTCTTTATATACTTAGTAACTTTTTTACTGAATGCTGATTGATAAGAGGTTCCTTGCCCTGCTGGGCGGATAGAGCAGAAGGTAAATTACATTAATTCCATAAGGAACTGAGAGCGGTAGAGGCTGCATGTGGGTTTGGGAACATGTAATCTATTCTGATTTGCCTCTAATCAAAGACCTGACTCCACAGCTCTCAACTGAGAGTATGATTGGGCTTTGTCATTTCAGCCTCAAGTGATGGCTTGGCTTTTCAGATATGTTCTGCTTAGCTCCCATCATACACAGCTTTAGAATATGGCAAATATTGATATTTTGAGAGAGAGAGACCAACTGTGTGTTTAAGACCCTTCAAGTTTCCAATTCTGTGCTTCCAGCCCCATGAAACCAGGGTTCTATACACCTGGATTCTCAGCTTCTAGTGGAGACTCACTGGTGTCCCCAAGTAAAGAGTAGCTGCAGGTAAGTGTAAATTTACCACTCATTTCAGGCCTTTCC
The DNA here is from genome assembly GCF_008692025.1 of Phocoena sinus. Classification (NCBI taxonomy): domain Eukaryota; kingdom Metazoa; phylum Chordata; class Mammalia; order Artiodactyla; family Phocoenidae; genus Phocoena; species Phocoena sinus. The sequence continues at coordinate 75,629,269 of NC_045774.1, forward strand.
ACTCTCATCACTGGTGTTCTTAAGCCACTCCACCCCCACCCACACCCCCAGGCCCCAGGGTAGTTCTCTGTCTCCTAAGCACCTTAAAACTCGAGAATTTCTGTTCTACTTTCCAGTGGCTTCCAGCTAGCTTAGGTCTTTAATATCGGGTTCAGAACTGAGTAGATAAACTGACTACGGGTTTTAGGCCCGTAGGTCTCCAATTTTGTAGCTCCCCTGAGCAATGATCAAAAACCCTGCTGCTTGGATGGACATGGATGGTATTATGCTTAGTGAAATAAATCAGATAGAGAAAGACAAATACTGTATGGTATCACTTACATGTGGAATCTAGAAAATACAACAAACTAGTGAATATAACAAAAAAGAAACAGATTCACAGATATAGAGAACAAACTAGTGGTTACCAACAGGGAGAGGGAAGGAGGGAAGGGCAAGATAGGGGTGAAGGATTAAGAAGTACAAACTACTATGTATAAAATAAATAAGCTACAAGGATATATTGTACAGCACAGGGAATATAGCCAATATTTTATAACTTTAAATGGTATATGAACGATAAAATTTTGAATCACTGTGTTGAATACCTGTAACTAATATAATATTGTAAATCAACTATACCTCAATAAAAAAATAATTGGAATAAAAACCACTGCTGCTCTCTCTGTCCCCAAGCAACTGTTCAGGCTTATAACTTTCAAACAATGCTTCAAAGCTTAAGAAAAAGTACGACTATATTCCACAGTCCTTTTACTATGCACAGTATGCTAATACATATGTTAAATAAATTATTTTTAACTTTTTTTTTTTTAAGAAGATGTTGGGGGTAGGAGTTTATTTATTTATTTATGCTGTGTTGGGTCTTCATTTCTGTGCGAGGGCTTTCTCTAGTTGTGGCAAGCGGGGGCCACTCTTCATTGCGTTGCGCGGGCCTCTCACTATCGCGGCCTCTCTTGTTGCGGAGCACAGGCTCCAGACGCGCAGGCTCAGTAGTTGTGGCTCACGGGCCTAGTTGCTCCGCGGCATGTGGGATCCTCCCAGACCAGGGCCCGAACCCGTGTCCCCTGCATTAGCAGGCAGATTCTCAACCACTGCACCACCAGGGAAGCCCTATTTTTACCTTTAATAGGCTTTTCATGATTAGGTATTCCAAAAGATGCATTTTGGTGTTGAGTTTAACATGTAATGAATAAAGCCGAGGGATCTAATTTTGTCATAAGACAAAAATAACCAATAAAACACAGCACTAACTGAAAGAGATAATAAACATAAATCTTGAATACTATAGAATTCAAGAAGATAAAGAAAAGCTGAATCATAGTTAAACAAACAAACAAAAAATCCCATTTTTAATATCAGTGTTGGCCTATAGGGCCCTAGAAGATGCCAAGTATCAAAAATGTTCTCTTTTGATACATGAAAAGAAAACCAAAGATGTACCATGATCAACAATGAAGAGAGGCACAAATATACCCAAAGTAATCAAGAAATGACAAACTGGCTTTCACTGACATAACCGGAGGGTCATCAGCTAGAAAAATAACATGATGAAAGCACCCCAACAGGAAACTAAACTAGTGATGCGAACAACTCAGAGGTTTGCTGCATCACTTTCTCATTCAGGAGAGGCTTTTGGTCTCCTCTTTCATCTTCACCAGTCATACAGAGCCCTAAGGAACAGGGTCTACATTCCAGGATCATATAAAGATGCTACCAGTAGATTTAATAAAGGGTGAGGGCAGGCAGGTGCCCATAGAAACAAACTGATATAAATACAAGTAATTTCCCACTTCCTTCTTCCTCTACTTCTCCTCGCTTTACTTTCATGGTTACCAACTGCAGTATTATTATATTTGTGTTTTACCATAAGCTGCTACAAATTTTTTTGAATGTATAATGTATATAAATACGAGTACTTGTCCTGACCATACATCAGTACCCTCCACTGCACCATGACAAAGCATCGTATCCTCACGCAAAAGCACAATTCACATTATGAATACGAACCCCAAGTAGGGGAGACATGGTGCAGACAAGAAACCTGCTCTGGGGCAAAGGCTATCAGTCCCAGTTTAACCATAATTTGGAACATCTGGCTATTGGAAAGGAAACGCAATGTCTGACTTGATTTGAAAATGCCTGCAAAAAGCGTTATTTCATGCAGTTATAAATAGTTCAACCTAAAACACTGCTCTTAATTACGGAAACTACGAACATAAGGACTTAGAATATTGTTGAAACCATTTGTAACCATCTCAAGCGTTTAGACAGTGTCCAGTAAGTCTACAGAACGTTTACTATAACAAATCTTAAATCTTCCTCTAAATTATGAGGATCTTTACCTAAAACACCCTATGCTACACAGCAGAAACTACAGGTTATTTTTATGTAATAACCTAAGAAACAGCCTGTAAAAGCTACAAAAATGCCAAAGCTCTTGAAGATAATAAATGTTCAATACTCTAGGTCTTATGGCTCATTTGCTGTAAAAATAGATCAAGGAAAAGTACATGCAATGTTACCTAAACTTTAGTAGATAAGACCATCACATACACAAAAAAGAACTTAACTTTCCTTATGTACCAATTTGGTAATAGATGCACTTCAATTTACCTAGACACTAATATGAAAGGTATCAGCTATAGCCAAGTAAATGAGAACTAAACTATATTCTTGAGAGGGGACTATGTGAATCCTATTAATAGTAAGAAAAAGACCAATCTAAACAGGCCAAAGTTCAAGAGACGATTTAGATAGAAAACTGTAAATCAGAGCAGCCAGAATCCCCCAACGTAACATGAAACTGTGATTCACAGTATTTTTAAAAAAACAATCCATCTCCATCTCTTTTGGAGAAGGGACAAATGAGAATTCAGCCTAATTATTTAGCTGGCTATATTCAACCTAGCTTATTGAACCATAACCAATAAGAAGTTTAAAAACACAGGTGATTTCAACATCCCTGATATACTCTCATCTCCACTGGTGCATTATTCACACAAGTCAACACGAGCTGGCTGCATGAAGGACAGAGAGTTGTAATATTTTAAACAGAGAACTATGGGAGGAAAAAAAACCTGAAGTGATTTGTTTCCTTGAGCATTAAGCTCATACATTTCTTTCAGGGTGTAAATTTTAAAGTTTTAATATCAGTGGAAAAGCCTGATGAAGCTCACAATCTTATAACAATTCTTTGCAAAGAGCCAACAAATTTGGCCCCAGATTTTGAGGAAGTGACACTATCAACACTATATTCATACCTTGCAAACTGTATCCACATCCCAAGGTATTATAGTCCTCAGATCAATGACCTCACAAGACACTCCAAGCTTCTCGTGAGCCATGGAAGCCACCTCTCGGATCACATGAACCTGAAATAAAAAGGGAAATATGCAGAGGATGACTAAAGAAAAAAAGTTAGTTGAATTCTGACATCCTTAATAGAGACGGTGTTTAAAGTTAGAGGAACTGATTTGCAAGAAGAATTTCTTTTAGACATGTTGAACACCATATTCCAACCAAATAATCAAATATAGATGTCTAGAAACCAGCTGGAAAGAGGTTCTTTGAGAAAAGGAGAGCAGTCATTGCCAGAGATACTGATTCCAAAGATATCAACACATAGAAGGTTAATAAAGTCACAGGAGTAGGTTGAGTTTCTAGAAAAAGTATACAGAAGGAGAAGTAAAGGGCAAAAATCTTGGGACCCTGTACATGACCAACATTTAAGAGGAAAGTAGAGGAAGAGGAGCTGAAGAAAAAGAGGAAGAGGGAGAGAAGGAGGAGGAAGAGGAAGAGAGAGAAGGAGAAGGAGTAGGAGGGAGGGGTAGGGTGAGGCGGGAGGAGAAGAAGAGGAGGAAGGGGAAGAAGAAGAAGGAGAAGAAGAAGAAGCAGAAGAAGGAGAAGAAGAAGGAGAAGGAGAAGAAGAAGAAGAGGAGGAGGAAGAGGAAGAAGAAGGAGGAGGAGGAGGAGAAGAAGAAGAGGAAGAGGAAGAGGAAGAAGAAGGAGAAGAAGAGGAGGAAGAGGAAGGAAAAGGAGAAGAAGAAGAAGAAGAGGAAGAGGAAGAAGAAGGAGAAGAATAAAAGGAAGAAGAGGAGGAAGAAGAGGAAGAGGAAGAAGAAGATGAAGAAGAAGGAGAAGGAAAAGGAGAAGAAGAGGAATAGGAAGAGGAAGAAGAAGAAGAGGAAGAAGAAGGAGGAGAAGAAGAAGAAGGAGAAGGAGAACAGTTAAAAGAAACAGAAAGAAAATCAGAAGACAATATATCCAGAAGCTAAAGAAAGGTTTCATAGAGATAGTAGCCAGCCAGTGTCACATACCATAACAATATGAGGTAAGGACTGGATTTAGCAATTAGAAGGTTAGCAATGTTAGCAGAAATAGTTTTAACTACTGGGAACAGAACTCATAAGGTACATGAGTTAAAAAAATAATAATAATAACATAAGGAAGTGAAGGAATTAAATACAGGTAGTAGGAAATAGTTGTTTAAGTTTAGTGATAAAAGAAAGGAGGGAGATACACTTATTTAAGGGGAAAGTAGGATAGAGAAAAGGTATTTTTTTTTTTTTTTTTTTTTTTTATGCGTTACGCGGGCCTCTCACTGTTGTGGCCTCTCCCGTTGCGGAGGACAGGCTCCGGACGCGCAGGCTCAGCGGCCATGGCTCACGGGCCCAGCCGCTCCGCGGCATGTGGGATCCTCCCAGACCGGGGCACGAACCCGTGTCCCCTGCATCGGCAGGCGGACTCTCAACCACTGCGCCACCAGGGAAGCCCGAGAAAAGGTATTTTTAAAATAGATAAGAGAGACACACTTTTTTATTTTATTTTTTTAACATCTTTATTGGAATATAATTGCTTTACAATGTTATGTTAGTTTCTGCTGTATAACAAAGTGAATCAGCTATATGTATACATACATTGCCATATCCCCTCCCTGTGGTGTCTCCCTCCCACCCTCCCTATCCCAGCCCTCTAGGTGGTTGGTCACAAAGCACCGAGCTGATCTCCCTGTGTGAAGCAGCTGCTTCCCACTAGCTATCTATTTTACATTTGGTAGGACACACTTTTTTAAATAAGAGGGACATGGAAAGGAGAAACTGTAGATGCAGGAGAGAGGGACCAGCTAATGAATCACAGTCCTGGAGAAGAAGAAATGGAATACATTCTGAAACAGATTTGGAGAAGTAACTGTGAATAACAGACACTTCTTGGAAGACAAAAGGGCTAGAGGCAAGGATTGGCAGCAGAAGTGGTAAGTGTGAAGGAAAAGCGAGCTGGGGGAATTAGTGTCTAATACACTCTAACTTCCCTATTAAAAAGGAAGACAAGGACACATGCTGAGAGTGGGACACATGCTGAGCCTTTTTTTTCTTCCTTTAAAAATTTTTATTGGAATATAGTTGATTTGAGAGTGGGCTTTTTAAAAGGGACTCAAGGAGAGCAGAAAAGTTTTGCAAAAACCACCGTGGGCACCATCATCGGATGTGACTCTCCAGGCAGTATGATTATCCCACTGGAGGTGAGAAACTGCAAAGACTACAGATCTCCAAGCCAAAAATCAAATGGAGAAGAGTGTAGGAGGTTGTGGGATTGCAAATGATTTTCATTATCTTCTTTATATTATGTGGTGTTAAATTTTCTAAAATAAGCAAGTATTTCTTTTACACAGAAAAAAGAAAAACTGACCATTTCTTTAAAAGAAGGAGAGATAGAAGTCTATGGCTAGAGAAAGAGTCCTGAGCTTAAAAGTCTGAAAGCAGAGTGATATGATAATAAGCTCTGGGGAAAACTGAAATAGATCTTCAGTTCAATTGATAAGATAAAGGTATGGAATAGTGAGGCTAGACCACTGGTGGGTCCATGTAGCCAGCAAAGTAATCATGAGAGATGGCAGCAGAGGGGATGAAAAACATCATTAATCATTGGGGAAATGCAAATCAAAACCACAGTGAGATACTACCTCACACCTGTCAGCATGGCTATCACCAAAAAGAGCACAAATAACAAATGTTGGCAAGGATGTGGAGAAAAGGAATCCTCCTACACTGTTGGTGGGAGTGTAAATAGGTGCAGCCACTGTGGAAAACAATATGGAGGTTTTGTAAAAGACTAAAAATAGAGCTACCACATGACCCAGCAATTCCACTCCTGAGTATATGTCCAAAAACAGAAACAAAAACACTAACTGGAAAAGATACATGCACCCCAACGTTCATAGCAGCATTATTTACAAGTGCCAAGGTATGGAAGCAAACTAAGTGTCCATCAACAGATGAATGGATAAAGAATATGTGGTGTATACATACACACACACACACACACACACACACACACACACACAATGGAATACTACTCAGCCATAAAAAAGAATGAAACTTTGCCATGTGCAGCAAAATGGATAGACTTGGAGGGCATTATGCAAAGTGAAATAAGTCAGAAAGAAAAAGACAAATACTGTAGGATATCACTTATATGTGGAATCTAAAAAATACAACAAACCAGTGAATAAAACAAAAAGGAAGAAGACTCACAGATACAGAGAACAAACTAGTGGTTACCAGTGGGGAAAGGGAAGGGAAGAGGGGCAATAAAAGGATGGGGGAGGGCTTCCCTGGTGGCGCAGTGGTTGAGAGTCCGCCTGCCGATGCAGGGGACACGGGTTTGTGCCCCGGTCCAGGAAGATCCCACATGCCGCGGAGCGGCTGGGCCCGTGAGCCATGGCCGCTGAGCCTGCGCGTCCGGAGCCTGTGCTCCGCAACGGGAGAGGCCACAACAGTGAGAGGCCCGCGTACCACAAAAAAAAAAAAAAAAAAAAAAAAAAAAGGATGGGGGATAAATAAAGGAGGGGTTATAATGGGATTATATGAAATCATGTGTGTGAAAGTTTTGTAAACTGTAAAAGCACTACAGAATGTAAAGAATCTTCCATTCAGTAAAACAATAACAATGGCAAAAAAAAAAAATAAGAAGGTGGTATGTCAAAAGCAGCAACAAGTAGTGAGGATACGTAATGTGTGCTTCAAAAGAACGTATCCTTAATACGTTTTTGTAAACTCTCTACATATTTTTAATGGCTTCACCATATGCATGGAAATTTTAATACGACTGAAAAGGCATCTCAACTTCAGTCAGAAATCAGTACCAGATACAGATGTAGCATCAAACAAGACTTAAATTCGAGATATAAGGAAGACATTTTCTATGCTTCATAGAATCAGAATTAAAACTGAGGGCTTCCAAACACAAGATGGACATTACCAGTTGCTATAACGGTTACTGACCTGAGTGCCCCAGGCAACTAGAGTGACATCACTCCCTTCTTGGATGACTTCGGCCTGGGACAGTGGGATGTTGTATGGTTCTATGGGAACCTGCTCCACTGAATACAAAACAAGGAAAAAAATGCAAGGTTAATTATTTTTTCACATGTGACATTTGTGCATAAAAGAATATAAGAACCTCATTGTGGCAAAGCTTTATTGTGTTTATTCTTCCCCCAAATTCCATAAGTTATTTTTAAAAGAAATAGCATTCATTATATGACATTACTACACAGATGAAAAACTACCATCAAATCAGCTATCTTGGAACAGAAAAAGGACTTCAGGAAAAAACTAAGAAAATCTTAATAATCTTGGGCATTAGACAATAATAATGTAACAACACTGGTTCATTAACTGTAACAAGTGTACCATACTAACATAAGACGTTAATAAAAGAGGTTCTTATAGTACCATAGTATTTACTATCGAAAAAAACTGGGGTATAATGGACCTGTGCAGTTCAAACATAGACATATGTAAATCTTGTTTTCTTTCCACAAACATAATCACGCTGCACACATTATTTAGAACCCTTCTATAATCTCCTTTCTCCACTTAGCAATACATCTTGGTCATGTTTTCATATCAAAAGTATAGTTTTTTAAACCATATTTGTAAGTAAAAACTATCACATTTAATGGTGCTGTTATCAGTGATATGGTAGAAAATTTTATTCCTTGTATTTTTGTGTATTTCCAATCCAATGACCTTTCTATAACCAGTGCCAGCGGGAGATGAATAAGCTTTAAGTCATGTATATGTTTAAATAAAATAAAATTAATTAAGTAACAAAATGGTAAAACCTATAAAACTACTTTTGTGGGTAAACCTAAACACGGATGACAATTAAGCCAAGAAACCTGACACATAGCTGTTAGAAAACATATAAGGGGCTTCCCTGGTGGTCCAGTGGAAACAACAACAAAAACAAAAATGTACAGTCTAACCTCAAGAAAACATTAAAAGCATTTTTTTTAAGTTTTTTTGTGCAGCACACAAACTATGTTGAGTCAGATACTTCCAACTATCTAAACCAGGAGTGGGCAAGTCAACTTTTGTAAACAATGTTTTATTGGCATACAACCTCATCCATTCATTTACATATTATCTGTGGCTGTCCTTGCCCTTCAACAGCAGAGCTGAGTAGTTGTAAGAGACAGCATAGCCTATAAACCTAAAATATTTACTATCTGTCCCTTTACAGAAAATGTTTCCCAACCTCAATTCTAAACAGTGCATTCAGAGGTTAATTCCAGCCCGTTCACTGATGGCTGAAATCCAGTATTAGATGGATGGATGGATGGACCAATAGATATATGGATGGATGGACAAAGGAACTGACAAATAGGAAGACAGACATATTCAACTGGAATAACACATTTTACTTAGCAGTTCTCAGCTGCTAAACCAAAGTGATGGTCAAGAACAACGCTGATAGCAAGCATGCCAAATGTAGCACGCATGCTCTTTGCAAGTCTTTCTCCAAGCAGCAAGATCTGCACACTGAAAGACAAGGCTTGAAGCCGGTACACACTCCGCCTTGCTTGTGAGTCAGTGGCCACCATTCAGGAGGCTTGTCGTTCCTGCCTTGTGTTATAAATCAGTTGCCAGCTGGTAATTAGCAAACCCCTGGAACACATCGCTCTAAGGGCTGGCGCACCAAAAGAAATGGCTTGGCATCTTGGCCCACATCCTTTGAAAAACTGTCAGTGAGTGAGTAACTGCTTCATTGTATTCAATAAATTACCCAGAATAAGAAGACGTCACTACCTTAATAATTAATTAAGGGACAACATGGCCAACAAAGCTAGTCCTCCACAAAAAAAAAAAAAAAAAAAAAAAAGCATGCCAAGAACGAGATTCAAGAAGAGTCTTATATTTAAACGAAACCAAAAAATCACCCCGTAGCTTTGCATAAATTTAATCCTGAGAGGAGGAAAATAAAAGTACCATTTTATGGATTAACGACCTAAACGTAAGACTGGAAAACATAAAGCTTCCAGAAGAGAACATAGGCCAAACACTCTTTGACATAAATCAGAATATTTTCTTGGATCTGTCTCCTCAGGCAAAAGAAATAAAAGCAAAAATAAACAGATGAGACCTAATTAAATTAAAAGCTTTTGCACAGCAGAGGAAACCACTGACAAAATGAAAAGAAAATTTACTAAATGGAAGAAAATATTTGCAAATAATATGACCAATAAGGGGTTAATATCCAAAATATATAAACAGCTCATACAACTCAATAACAAAAGAAAACCAACTGATTAAAAAATGGGCAGAAGACCTGAATAGACATGTTTCCAAAGAAGATATACAGATGGGCAACAGGCACATGAAAAGATGCCCAACATTGCTAATCATCAGGGATATACAAGTCAAAACCACAATGAGATATCACCACACACCTGTCAGAATAGCTATCGTCAAAAAGAACACAAATAACAAATACTGGCAAGGATGTGGAGAGAAGGGAACCCTTCTACACTGTTGGTGGGAATGTAAACTGGTACAGCCACTATGGAAAACAGTATGGAGGTTTTGCAAAAGACTAAAAATAGAACTACCGTATGACCCAGCAATTCCACTCCTGGGTCTATATCCAAAAACACCCAAACAAACAAAAACACTAATTTGAAAAGACAGAAGAGATACATGCACCCCAATGTTCATAGCAGAATTATTTATAATTGCCAAGATATGGAAATAACTTAAGACTTCATCAACAGATGAATGGATAAAAAATACTATGGTACATATATACACAATGGAATACTACTCAGCCATAAAAAATAATGAAATTTTGCCATTTGTAGCAACATGGATAGACTTGGAGGGCATTGTGCTAAGTGAAATAAGTCAGACAGAGAAAGGCAAATACTGTAGGATATTACTTATATGTGGAATCTAAAAAATACAATAAACTAGCGGATAAAAAAAAAGAAGCAGACTCACCAATAGAGGACAAACTAGTGGTTATCGGGGGGAGAGGGGCAATACGGGGGAAGGGGAAAAAGGGTTATTATGGGATTATATGAAATCATGTGTGTGAAACTTCTGAAATGTGTAAAGCATTACAGAATTTAAAATAACTTTCATTCAGTTAAAAAAAGTTTAAATAAAAGTCTACAAATAACAAATGCTGGTGAGGGTGTGGAGAAAAGGGAACCCTTGTGCAGTGTTGGTGGGAACGTAAATTAGTGTAGCCACTATGGAAAACAGTACAGAGGCTCCTCAAAAAACTAAAAACAGAATCCAGCAATTCCATTCCTGGGTTTATATTCAAAGAAAATGAAAAGACTAATTTGAAAAGATACATGCACCCCTATGTTCAGAGCAGCATTTTAATATATGCATTTATTTAAACTTGGCAAACAGGCCACCTAGGGAGCAAGCTCTAATTCCCAGGTACATTTTTGTTTTGTTAACTTAAAAGATATTTATTCCAAGAGCAGCTTATTATCAAATAGTCATTCCTACATCATGTATAATGTTTTATGAAAGAGAGCAGGTAAAAGGAGTTACATAATGAAACTTCAGGAGCTGAAGGGCCTCTGTGCAGTCATAGTATGGATTCCTGTTTTCACAGCAGTGGGGCTCACTGAGCCACTCCATTTTACCACATGCTGATTACATTCTAATCTTAGCACTAATGAGCATCCCATAGAGAAACTCTTCAGCATCAGAGACGTTGAAAAAAATGTGTGGCTTTAAAGAGAGAGAGCTTTCCAAGGCCAAAATAAAAAAGATGTAATTTTTTGCTCAAAAATCAGACAAGATAGATTTTTAAATATATATATTGTAAGTTCCACAGATATGCTTCCTTTGTAATTGCAAATGCACTTATATTCATATTACATAGACACTGACAGACTCATGGCATGAATTAGCTCATGCTTGGCCCCTTTTATTTCCCATTCTCTTCCTCTTTTTCCTTCCAATTCTCTTCTAATTTGTTGTACTGCTTACAAGTCATCTGAAACACATTTTGAAAATACAGCAGAGTGTATAAATTATATATATTTATAATATCAATATATATGTATAATATGTACTATGTATAATATATATTATTCATTTAATAGTCACTGTGTACCCGGCATATGCAGACATCATGCAAGAGGCTAGACTATGAAATGAAAAAGGCAGTTCCTGCCCTTAAGAAGCACACACTCAACTGGGAGTTAAAAAGATGGAAAGATGATCAGCAAACAAATAAAAACATGATGTAGCAGTGAGGACGAACCGTTCTAGGAAAGACAGAGGGAAGCAACAACCTGACTGTAAGATCGAGATGTCTTCACCACCAACAAGGGAACAACTGGTAGGGGTCTTAGAGATGAAGAAGTACTTAACACAAGAGAAAATAAAGGAGGTCTTTCATGTAGAAAGAAGAGGTGTGTACAAAGAAATGGGGGTGTGAAATTTGTGTGTGTGTGTGTATGTATCTGTGTGTACACATCTATAAACATGTGTAAACACAGATCTATATGATGTTTCAGGTCAAGGTGAATACTGAAACCTTTGAATTATATTCCCAAGCCCCTTGAAAGAACTTTCCAATGCCTTCTGATTTAATATACTAGTAACTGGTGTAGAAAGAATCAGCTAGAGAATAACAACTCACTCTTGATGATTTAAGTTTCCCTGTGAGGCACAGTACTACCGTTACAGAGATAATAGGGTCATTTCTCTGCCCTGGCACTAATCCAAAGTAATGCTCGTTTCCTCATAGATGTCAAGCTCAGTAGGGCTTTATCATGTTTCATTATACATGATGCTGTGATAAAGCATAAATGTTCTTTTTAAAAAGAAAGTGTATTTCTAAATTACTTCACGCTGCTTTATTACCAAGAGCAGATTCCACACCTGAGGAAGCCTTGCTCATTGGCCAGAATTTACAGTCTAATGGGGCAGGGTGGGCAAATTCACCCACGGAAGAGCCCAGTCCCAGCCCCGTCTCTGCATCTAATTTGCTGATCTCTGACATCATATTACTTCTGTGCCCCAGGCTCCCACTTGTAAACTGTGGAAAGCAGCCTGTGTCTACCTGCCAAATTACAGGAGCAGACGGAGGACACATTAAGTTCATTGCTATAGATGTTTTTTCAGTCCTTAGGAAGAAAACAGGTTTACAGTTTAAAATAATTCAATGGTTCAGTCATTAAGACTATAAATGTTCGCTTCAGGAACATTCTTATTCCTATTACCATTTCCTGTATTTAACCATAAATTAATCTCTATGTTACAATGGTTATTTTACTGAATACTCCTTTCAACTTTGAAGGTACTAACTATGGTCATACTTTTGGGTAATTTTCACTTCTATGCTAACAATTACTTTTAACACTGATGTTAGAGATAAGAATATATGAACAAGAAAACTTAATGCAGTTTCTTCTAGAAATCACTTTAAAATTACTCGCCAAGGAGAGCTTCAAGATGGCGGAAGAGTAAGACGTGGATATCGTCTTCCTCCCCACAGATACACCAGAAATACAACTACACGTGGAACAACTCCTACAGAACACCTACTGAACGCTGGCAGAAGACCTCAGACCTCCCAAAAGGCAAGAAACTCCCCACGTACCTGGGTAGGGCAAAAGAAAAAAGAATAAACAGAGACAAAAGAATAGGGACCGTACCTGCACCAGTGGGAGGGAGCCGTAAAGGAGGAAAGGTTTCCACACGCTAGGAAGCCCCTTCGAGGGCGGAGACTGCGGGTGGCGGAGGGGGCAAGCTTCGGGGCCGCGGCGGAGAGCACAGCAACAGCGGTGCGGAGGGAAAAGCAGAGAGATTGCTGCACAGAGGATCGGTGCCGACCAGCACTCACCAGCCCGAGAGGCTTGTCTGCTCACCCGCCGGGGCGGGCGGGGCTGGGAGCTGAGGCTCAGGCTTCGGTCAGAGCGCAGGGAGAGGACTGGGGTTGGCGGCGTGAACACAGCCTGAAGGGAGTTAGTGCACCACGGCTAGCCGGGAGGGAGTCCAGGGAAAAGTCTGGACCTGCCAAAGAGGCAAGAGACTTTTTCTTCCCTCTTTGTTTCCTGGTGCGCGAGGAGAGGGGATTAAGAACGCTGCTGAAAGGAGCTCCAGAGACGGGCGCGAGCCGCGGCTAAAAGCGCGGACCCCAGAGATGGGCACGAGACGCTAAGGCTGCTGCTGCCGCCGCCAAGAAGCCTGTGTGCGAGCACAGGTCACTGTCCACACCTCCCCTCCCGGGAGCCTGTGCAGCCCGCCACTGCCAGGGTCCCGTGATCCAGGGACAACTTCCCCGGGAGAACGCACGGCGCGCCTCAGGCTGGTGCAACGTCATGCCAGCCTCTGCTGCCGCAGGCCCGCCCTGCACGCCGTGCCCCTCCCTCCCCCCGGACTGACTGAGCCAGAGCCCCCGAATCAGCGGCTCCTTTAGCCCCGTTCTGTCTGAGTGGGGAACAGATGCCCTCAGGTGACCTACACTTAAAGGCGGGGCCAAATCCAAAGCTGAACCCCGGGAGCTGTGCGAACAATGAAGAGAAAGGGAAATCACTCCCAGCAGCCTCAGGAGCAGCGGATTAAAGCTCCACAATCAACTTGATGTACCCTGCATCTGTGGAATACCTGAATAGACAACAAATCATCCCAAATTGAGGAGTGGACTTTGGGAGCAATGATATATTTTTTTTTTTCCTTTTTCTCTTTTTGTGAGTGTGTATGTGTATGCTTCTGTGTGTGATTTTGTCTGTATAGCTTTGCTTTTAATTTGTCCTAGGGTTCTCTCTGTCCGTTTTCTTTTTATTCAAAAAATTTTTTTCTTAATAATTTTTATTTTTTATTTTAATAACTTTATTTTCTTTTATTTTATTTTGTTTTATTTTATCTTATCTTTTGCTTTCTTTCTTTCTCTTTTTCTCCCTTTTATTCTGAGCTGTGTGGATGAAAGGCTCTTGGTGCTCCAGCCAGGCGTCAGGGCTGTGCCACTGAGGTGGGAAGGCAAGTTTACGACACCGGACCACAAGAGACCTCCCAGCTCCACGTAATATCAAACAGTGAAAATCTCCCAGAGATCTCCATCTCAACACCAAGACCCAGCTTCACTCAACGACCAGCAAGCTACAGTGCTGGACACCCTATGCCAAACAACTAGCAAGACAGGAACAAAACCCCATCCATTACCACAGAGGCTGCCTAAAATCATAAGGCCACAGACAACCCAAAACAGACCACCAGACATGGACCTGCCCAACAGAAAGACAAGATCCAGCCTCATCCCCCAGAACACAGGCACTAGTCCCCTCCACTAGGAAGCCTACACAACCCACTGAACCAACCTTAGTCACTGGGGACAGACACCCAAAACAACGGAAACTACAAACCTGCAGCCTGCGAAAAGGAGACCCAAACACAGTAAGTTAAGCCAAATGAGAAGACAGAGAAACACACAGCAGATGAAGGAGAAAGATAAAAACCCACCAGACTTAACAAATGAAGAGGAAACAGGCAGTCTACCTGAAAAAGAATTCAAAATAATGATCCAAAATCTTGGACATAGAATGGAGAAAATATAAGAAACGTTTAAGGACCTAGAAGAACTAAAGAGCAAACAAACAACGATGAACAACACAATAAATGAAATTTTAAATTCTCTAGAAGGGATCAATAGCAGAATAACTGAGGCAGAAGAAGGGATAAGTGACCTGGAAGATAAAATAGTGGAAATAACTACTGCAGAGCAGAATAAAGAAAAAAGAATGAAAAGAATTGAGGACAGTCTCAGAGACGCCTGGCACAACATTAAACACACCAACATTCGAATTATAGGGGTCCCAGAAGAAGAAGAGAAAAAGAAAGGGACTGAGAAAATATTTGAAGACTTTATAGTTGAAAACTTACCTAATATGGGAAAGGAAATAGTTAATCAAGTCCAGGAAGCACAGAGAGATCCATACAGGATAAATCCAAGGAGAAACATGCCAAGACACACATTAATCAAACTATCAAAAATTAAATACAAAGAACAAATGTTAAAAGCAGCAAGGGAAAAACAAATAACACACAAGGGAATCCCCATAAGGTTAACAGCTGATCTTTCAGCAGAAACTCTGCAAGCCAGAAGGGACTGGCAGGATATATTTAAGCTGATTAAGGAGAAAAATCTACAACCAAGCTTACACTACCCAGCAAGGATCTCATTCAGATTTGACAGAGAAATTAAAATATTTACAGACAAGCAAAAGCTAAGAGAATTCAGCACCACCAAACCAGCTTTACAACAAATGTAAAGGAACTTCTCTAGGCAGGAAACACAAGAGAAGGAAAAGACCTACAATAATAAACCCAAAACAATTAAGAAAATGGTAATAGGAACATACATATTGATAATTACCTTAAATGTAAATGGATTAAATGCTCCAACCGAAAGACATAGATTGGCTGAATGGATACAAAAACAAGACCTGTATATATGTTGTCTACAAGCGACCCACTTCAGACCTAGGGACACATACAGGTTGAAAGTGAGGGGATGGAAAAAGATATTTCATGCAAATGGAAATCAAAAGAAAGGTGGAGTAGCAATTCTCATATCAGACAAAACAGACTTTAAAACAAAGACTATTACAAGAGACAAAGAAGGACACTACATAATGATCAAGGGATCAATCCAAGAAGAAGATACAATCGTAAATATTTATGCACCCAACATACGAGCGCCTCAATACATAAGGCAAATACTAACAGCCATAAAAGGGGAAATCGACAGTAACACAATCATAGTAGGGGGCTTTAACACCCCACTTTCACCAATGGACAGATCATCCAAAATGAAAATAAATAAGGAAACACAAGCTTTAAATGATACATTAAACAACATGGACTTAATTGATATTTATAGGACATTCCATCCAAAAAGAACAGAATACACATTCTTCTCAAGTGCTCATGAAACCTTCTCCAGGATAGATCATATATTCGGTCACAAATCAAGCCTTGGTAAATTTAAGAAAGTTGAAATTGTATCAAGTATCTTTTCTGACCACAACGCTATGAGACTAGATATCAATTACAGGAAAAAATTGTAAGAAATACAAACACACGGAGGCTAAACAACACACTATTTAATAACCAAGAGATCACTGAAGAAATCAAAGAGGAAATCAAAAAATACCTAGAAACAAATGACAATGAAAACACGACAACCCAAAACCTATGGGATGCAGCAAAAGCAGTTCTAAGAGCGAAGTTTATAGCAATACAATCCTACCTTAAGAAACAAGAAACATTTTAAATAAACAACATAACCTTACACCTAAAGCAATTAGAGAAAGAAGAACCAAAAGAAAACCCAAAGTTAGCAGAAGGAAAGAAATCATAAAGATCAGATCAGAAATAAATGAAAAAGAAATGAAGGAAACGATAGCAAAGATCAATAAAACTAAAAGCTGGTTCTTTGAGAAGATACACAAAATTGATACACCATTAGCCAGAGTTATCAAGAAAAAAAGGGAGAAGACTCAAATCAATAGAATTAGAAATGAAAAAGGAAAAGTAACAACTGACACTGCAAAAATACAAAGGATCATGAGAGATTACTACAAGCAACTGTATGCCGATAAAATGGACAACCTGGAAGAAATGGACAAATTCTTAGAAATGCACAACCTTCCGTGACTGAACCAGGAAGAAATAGAAAATATGAACAGACCAATCACAATCACTAAAATTGAAACTGTGATTAAAAATCTTCCAACAAACAACAGCCCAGGACCAGACGGCTTCACAGGCGAACTCTATGAAACATTTAGAGAAGAGCTAACACCTATCCTTCTCAAACTCTTCCAAAATATAGCAGAGGAAGGAACACTCCCAAACTCATTCTATGAGGCCACCATCACTCTGATACCAAAACCAGACAAAGATGTCACAAAGAAAAAAACTACAGGCCAATATCACTGATGGACATAGACGCAAAAATCCTCAACAAAATACTAGCAAACAGAATCCGACAGCACATTAAAAGGATCATACACCATGATCAAGTGGGATTTATCCCAGGAGTGCAAGGATTCTTCAATATACGCAAATCAATCAATGCGATATACCATATTAACAAATTGAAGGAGAAAAACCATATGATCATCTCAATAGATGCAGAGAAAGCTTTCAACAAAATTCAACACCCATTTATGGTAAAACCCTCCAGAAAGTAGGCACAGAGGGAACTTTCCTCAAGATAATAAAGGCCATATATGACAAACCCACAGCCAACATCATCCTCAATGGTGAAAAACTGAAACTACTTCCACTAAGATCAGGAACAAGACAAGGTTGCCCACTCTCACCACTCTTATTCAACATAGGTTTGGAAGTTTTAGCCACAGCAATCAGAGAAGAAAGAGAAATAAAAGGAATCCAAAATGGAAAAGAAGAAGTAAAGCTGTCACTGTTTGCAGATGACATGATACTATACATAAAGAATCCTAAAGATGCTACCAGAAAACTACTAGAGGTAATCAATGAATTTGGTAAAGTAGCAGGATACAAAATTAATGCACAGAAATCTCTTGCATTCCTATACACTAATGATGAAAAATCTGAAAGTGAAATTAAGAAAATACTCCCATTTACCATTGCAACAAAAAGAATAAAATATATAGGAATAAACCTACCTAAGGAGACAAAAGGCCTGTATGCAGAAAACTATAACACGCTGATGAAAGAAATTAAAGATGATACAAATAGATGGAGAGATATACCATGTGCTTGATTGGAAGAATCAACATTGTGAAAATGACTCTACTACCCAAAGCAATCTACAGATTCAATGCAATCCCTATGAAACTACCAATGGCGTTTTTCACAGAACTAGAACAAATCATTTCACAATTTGTATGGAAACACAAAAGACCCAGAATAGCCAAAGCAATCTTGAGAAAGAAAAACAAAGCTGGAGGAATCAGACTCCCTTCAGACTATACTACAAAGCTACAGTAATCAAGACAGTATGGTACTGTCACAGAAACAGAAATATAGATCAATGGAACAGGATAGAAAGCCCAGAGATAAACCATGCACATGCTCACCTTATGTTTGATAAAGGAGGCAAGAATATACAATGGAGAAAAGACAGTCTCTTCAATAAGTGGTGCTGCGAAAACTGGACAGCTACATGTAAAAGAATGAAATTAGAACACTCCCTAACACCATACACAAAAATAAACTCAAAATGGATTAAAGACCTAAATGTAAGGGCAGATACCATCAAACTCTTAGAGGAAAACATAGGCAGAACACTCTATGACATAAATCACAGCAAGATCCTTTTTGACCCACCTCCTAGAGAAACAGAAATAAAAACAAAAATAAATAAATGGGACCTAATGAAACTTCAAAGCTTTTGCACAGCAAAGGAAACCATAAACAAGGCACAGAGACAGCCTTCAGAATTGGAGAAAATATTTGCAAATGAAGCAACTGACAAAGGATTAATCTGCAAAATTTACAAGCAGCTCATGCAGCTCAACATTAAAAAAACAAACAACCCAATCCAAAAATGGGCAGAAGACCTAAATAGACATTTCTCCAAAGAAGATATACAGATTGCTAACAGACACATGAAAGAATGCTCAACATCATTTATCATTAGAGAAATGCAAATCAAAACTACAATAAGATATCATCTCACACTGGTCAGAATGGCCATCATCAAAAAATCTACAAACAATAAATGCTGGAGAGGGTGTGGAGAAAAGGGAACCCTCTTGCACTGTTGGGGGGAATGTAAATTGATACAGCCACTATGGAGAACAGTATGGATGTTCCTTAAAAAACTAAAAATAGAACTACCATACGACCCAGCAATCCCACTACTGGGCATATATCCTGAGAAAACCATAATTCAGAAAGAGTCATGTACCAAAATGTTTATTGCAGCTCTATTTATAATAGCCAGGACATGGAAGCAACCAAAGTGTCCATCAACAGATGAATGGATAAAGAAGATGTGGTACATATATACAATGGAATATTACTCAGCCATAAAAAGGAACAAAACTGAGTTATTTGTAGTGAGGTAGATGGACCTAGAGACTGTCATACAGAGTGAAGTAAGTCAGAAAGAGAAAAACAAATACCATATGCTAACACATATATATGGAATCTAAAAAAAAAAAAAAAGTTCATGAAGAACCTAGGGGCAAGATGGGAATAAAGATGCAGACCTACTAGAGAATGGACTTGAGGATACAGGGAGGGGGAAGGGTAAGCTGGGACAAAGTGAGAGAGTGGCATGGACATATATACACTTCCAAACGTAAAATAGATAGCTAGCGGGAAGCAGCCGCATAGCACAGGGAGATCAGCTCGGTGCTTTGTGACCACCTAGAGGGGTGGGATAGGGAGGGTGGGAGGGAGGGATATGCAAGAGGGAAGAGATATGGGGACATATGTATATATATATAACTGATTCACTTTGTTATAAAGCAGAAACTAACACACCATTGTAAAACAATTATACTCTAATAAAGATGTTTAAAAAAATTAAAAAATAAGATTACTCGTTAAATACTGTTGTACCCAACCTTCCCCTGACCTCTGCCCCTCAAATTACTGAAGATCTAAAGATTAACAGTCTACATTATAAAGTCAATATACTATTATAATATTGGTTTATAATATTTGTCTATATTTGTCAATATATTTGTTATAATATTAATATAATATTACTATCTAAGTAGAAGATAAAATTAACTTTCCATAAATAAAATTAGGTGCTAAACTTTGATATTATTGAAGCCATGGTTATTATTGGGAGCATGTGTGGACAGCACAAATGGGTATAATAAGTCCCAATACCACAAGGGAGTAATCAGAGAGGTGTCCTGGGAGCCACAGTGGTTGAAGGTCACAGCCAGATGGTAACCTCGGCCTTAAGGCAAAAAGGACTGCAGAAAAGTGAGAAAGCAGATGAACTGGAGCAAATAGAGAAAACCACAAGAAAAGGTAGGTCCTGAAAAATGAATTTAATTAGATGCACAGAGGCAAAAAGTTGGCATTCTAAGCAGTGGTGTACCATGTATGACTGATGGAAAAGTCAACACGAGTAAGCAAAGAACACCATGTGCACTGAGGAGGCACTGAGAGGGCACAGCATCACTTGTATGGATTCCTGACAAAATACCGGCATAACCTGAATTTAATCATGGAGAAAGACACTCTACAAGAGTGTGAACTAAATATAGAGATCATGACAGACAAAAAGAGAAAGTATCTGTCCCAAAATAAAGGAGACTAGGGAAAGGTAACAACAAGTGGAGATTCTGTATGGGTCCCTGATCCATAAAATAACATAAGTAGGGACTTCCCTGCTGGTCCAGTGGTTAAGACTCTATGCTTCCACTGCAGGGGGTGCGGGTTCAATCCCTGGTCGGAGGACTAAGGTCCCGCATGCCATGTGGTGCGACCAGACCAAAAAAAAAGAAAAGAAAAACAATGTAAGTGGGACTATTAATGAAATTTGAATTATGTGTGTAGCAGAGTTAACAGTATTGTATCTGCTAATTTCCTAGTTTTGACCATTACTGCTGTGGTTACGTATGAGGTTAATAACCAGGGAAGCTGAGAGAGGGGTACATAGGAATTCTTTGTACAATTTCTGCAACCTTTCTACTTGGACATATTTCAAAATGAAACATTTAATGAAATTTTTAATATTAAATTTGTTAAAAGGAGCTGGCCCACCTTAGCAAGCCTCACATAGATTTGGGGAAATTAAAGCGTGATACGTTGGACAGGTACACCAAATTAGAAACGTCCCTGAAAACCAACTATGGGAAACTGAGCTTATACAAGCCATAATAGAGGCACTGTAGATTGACAGTGCCTTGTAAAACAAGCTGTGTGTGTGGAAATGTTAGTACAAATAGAGAAAATGAGGATATTAATAAAGCTATACAGCTATAAAAGAAGTGCAGCTGCATTTGGTGTTGTTTTTGTGACCTCCTGATCTATCTGGATGAATTGAAGCGAGTTCTGACTATCCAATGACATGAAGATGTGAAGACACAAATTTAGTATCTGTGTTTGCATGCCCATCAGCTTTTTGCTAGAGACTCTTAACCACTGAATAAAAACCAATAACGCATCAAACTATCTAAATATAAATACACCATCAAGTTAGAATCGGCAAATATCTTACATGTGTCCCGGAGACTTCTCACACTAACTTTTACAGATAAGATATGATTTTAAGATGTCAAATGTTTTTATAAGTGTAATTGTTTCAGATCGTGTTGTCTTATCACTGAAAAGTAAAAAAAAAAAAAAAAAATTTAACCAATATTTTTAAGTGAATAGCTATACTAGGGTGATACAAAAATTCCTGGACCCATTGCAACTCAAATGCATGCTAATTCTTTTTCTTTGATAATTAGTTATTTTAAAAATCCCACATTTCCAGTACTTGGACACAATGAGACAAATTAGATTTCTTCTCAAAATCATTTGCAAACATATAGCACAAAAGCAAAGACATGATAAAGCAACCATCATATTCCTTACACCAGGGGTCCCCAACCCCTGGGCCACGGACCAGTACCAGTCCATGGCCTGTTATGAACCAGGCTGCACAGCAGGAGGTGAGCGGCAGGCAAGTGAGCAAAGCATTGCTCGCATTACCTCCTGAACCATCTCCATCCTCCTCCACCCCCACGCCCCCCCACCCCCGGTCCGTGGAAAAACTGTCTTCCACGAAACTGGTCCCTGGTACCAAAAAGGTTGGGGACTACTGCCTTACACAATTTCGATGTTAGCCTCATTACATTTTCCTGTCTCATTTAATGTAACAGAAAATCTTTTAGGAGATGGGTATCATTTCACAATGTGCATCAGTATACTTAGTGTATATGCTAAAATTCAACCACACTTGTAACATACCTTGTGTAATCTCTGCAATTACTCTTCAGGGTTATTTTTCCTCATGTACTCTCTACTGTGCAGCATTGACTTAGCAAAAGTTCTCCCATCAACCATTTCACTAGCAATTGTCCATTTTTCATGTTTAAGATACTAGAATTCCTTTAGTAAATAGTTTCCAATAGATTTTCTATATGGCAAGGAGACACGAATGAACTTCATTTATATAGATTCTAACAAGATAAACTGGCAAAATGGCAAAGAAATAATGGAATGCTTAGTTAAGGGGCATTATTTTAAAGCCGTTCTCCATCAGCATGTCGAGAATTTAAAAGAGGAAAAAAAGAATCACCCAACAAAAACAATTATGTGTAAGTAGAAAAAGAACATATTAGTTTTCACAGTCAACTGTAAAATCACCATTATTTTATGAACCACTGAGAAAGAAAAAACTGCCAATTAAACTGACAGAGCATTTAGAACTTTTATTTCATTCTTATTGAAAGAAAAATTTTAGATTTAATCAGATGTGGATATTATGTATCACCTTTATATATACATTATAACAAAATGTAAGCAAAATTAGTTAAGCAATTCCTCAAACTCTTTTACTTTCAGCATCTAATTCTGCCCGCTCACTTTTTGACTTAAAATTATCAGTGTACATGTTCTCTACAGAATATCATTTTCCGTGTCACCAAGCACATCAGTGATGCAGCACTTTTTCAATGAATCCATTAAGAAATTAAAAGATAGGTATGGGCTTTCAAGCTACCTTGATATTGATTTAATAGCTCCTCACGGGTAACACTGTATTTATGGAAACTGAGGGACTAAAGATACAAAAATGTGATGTAGAAAATACCTATAATAATACTTTAATGTTTTAAAGTCACTGACTCAATATAAGGTACTGTATTTCATTGATTCTAATACGTCCTCTACCCCTCACATTTTAACATCTCTGAAACTGGAATGTGGCTTAAAAATCAATAGCATCTTACAATCATCTTATCCAGTGGCCACTATTACCTACTCATGCACAAATCTCCAAATAGTCAACTAGTACCAGTACCTACAGAATGGATATTCACAGCTTAGAATAAAATTTCAGAGATGCCAGAGAACTACTCTTTTAACAATTAGGTTCTAAGTGGTTGTGATTGGGTAGAAGGGTGGAGAAAGTGGAGAATCATAATTCAGTGATCTTTTAGGAGCAGGAATCAAAAACAGGCTGCTTTAAATACTGAGTTAGCTCATTCACAGCAGCACTATTTATAACAGCCAAGACATGGAAGCAACCTAAATGTCCATCAGCAGATGAATGGATAAAGAAACTATGGTATATATATACAATGGAATATTCCTCAGTCACAAAAAAGAATGAAATAATGTCATTTGCAGCAGCTTGGATAGACCTAGAGATTATCAAACTAAGTGAAGTAAGCTAGACAGAGATAAATATCATATGATATTGCTTATATGAGGAATCTAATCAAAACAAAAAGATACAAATGAACTTATTTCCAAAACAGAAAGAGACTCACAGACATAGAAAACAGACTTATGGTTACCAAAGTGAAAAGGGGAGTGGGGGGAGGGATAAATTAGGAGTTTGGGATTAACATGTACACACTACTATATATAAAATAGATAACCAACAAGGACCTACTGTATAGCACAGGAAACTATACTCAATATTTTGTAATAACCTATAAGGGAAGCGAATCTGAAGAATATATATTTATATACACTTAATATAACGTAATATAATATATAAAACTGAATCACTGTGCTGTACACCTGAAACTACCATGATATTGTAAATTAACTATACGTCAATAAATAAATAAATAAATATCAATACAATTCCCAAACATTAGCTCGTATCCACTGACTTCCTAAATGCAAAGAATGGACAGAAAAAAAATCACTGGAACACACCAACAGAAAACAATACTTCTAAGAATAAGAAAGACACATTGGAACTATGTGATACATCTATCAGACTGCAAGATTCACCCTTGCGTATGTAACGCTGAAGAGTAGCTACTGACTTTGAACCACGATCCAATCAGGAAAACAAACTTATTTAGAGGAATTTAATTCAGGGACTCTGTTAGGAAGATGTTGGAAATGCTGCTGTAGCAAATGGTGAAATAATGCAACTCAGAGATCAGGAAACAGATACCACCTCTGGGCTGGACCCAGTCACCCACAAGAGCCACTAACGGTGCTGGAACCACCCTGTGCTGCTGCTGAGCAGGACAGTCCCCACAAAAGGCCCGTCAAGGCTGCCGACATCAAGGCTGCAGAACGGGAACAGAGTCTCGTCAATGCCACGACTGGAGACGCCTCCAAAACTACAATGGCCTCCTTCCTCTCCACCTTCATCCCACCTTCTAAACAAGCGCACGTACTGTCCATTGACAGACTCTCGCTGAAACTCAGATCGCCAGGACGTCAAGAAAATACAGTTTACTAATTTCCAACCCCTTTCCAAGTACTACAGAGGAGAACAGAGAAGGACGAGTATGGAGATGAGAGCCATCTGATAAATATGCAACAGACTTACCTTATAAATAGTATTAAGAGAAGAAAAAGTCACCTTTGATAAGAAATAAAGGAAACCACAATATAGTAATAACAACCAAAACAGCTACTATTTATCAAGCCCTTTCTACAAACCAGACACTGTTTCAAGCATCTTTTTTTTGGCTGCAACACACGACATGTGGAATCGAACCATGCCCCCTGCAGTGGAAGCACGGAGTCTTAACCACTGGACCACCAGGGAAGTCCCTGTTTCAAGCATCTTAAATGTATCATCTCCTTTCATCCTCACAATCAACATGATTGATATTAGATTTATCCCAATTCTACAGATAAGAAAACTGAGGCACAGAGATATTAAGTAACTTGGTAAAGTTATAAAATAATAAGTGGTAACTTTGGGACCCAAGCTGACAACCACTATGTTACACTGTGCGGAAATCTGCCCAAAGTGGATTTCCATAGAAATACTAAATTTGAACACGTATCAAGCTTGAGCTTCACCATAAGCCTTAAAAATCATAGCAACAACTACATATTTTAAGAAAGAGGATGTTATGTTTGCCATATTTTTCAAAAATTGACAATGAAATCCTAAGAATAAATAAATGCTGTTTTTCCTGAGACCAATCAACTATTAAATCTAGAATTCTCTCACTCACCTGCAGCAAATCACTCCCATTTTCTCAAATTTATACACTAACTGGGCTTTTTATTCGATAAATCAAATATTCTTTAAAATCTCCACATACATATCAACCCAGTACCTGCCTCTGTGAATGACTGTATGTCACCCCTCTGTTAGAAATCTATATTTTTCTTTTACATAAATTCCTTTATATCAAATCATGGATTAAAACTACCAAATTACTAAGGATGCTGGGCATACATACTTATACAGGCGGAAACTATGATTTGTAGTCCAGCGATTTAAGAAAGACAAATATCATTTATTTAATAATCATTTCATACCCCAAGACATACTCCGTGCTTGACATAAAGATAAATTAGGTAGAATCCATAAATTCAAGCACAACACTGAAAGATGCTGAAAGAATAAAGAAAATATTAATGGATGTTTCAAATTGAGAAAAATTCCCCAACTGTAACTTTTACAAACCTGACAACTCTATTTCTATCTGTGAAAAGTGAATATATACAAAAATTCCTAAATAACCTAATGGCCTTAAGAGTTTAACGTTTCCTACTTATCTAACCTATTAGCATGGGCAGACCTCAGTTTACACAGCTTCAACTTTTGCTCAACACACACTTATATATATTGAAAATGAAAAACCTGGGAATTCCCTGGTGGTCCAGTGGTTAGGACTCTGTACTTTCACTGCCGAGGGCCCGGGTTCAATCCCCTGGTCGGAGAACTAAGACCTCATAAGCCACGTGGCGTGGCCAAAAAAAAAGAAAAATGAAAAACCCAGAAGGGCTTTTTGTGTGCCTTTAACTCCAAATTTGAAATTCTGTAGATCAACTATGAAAACGTCAGCTCAAAACATCCCTATATGTTAGTCAATAGTTTTGACAATGTTAATAATATCATTAATAATATCGTGACAATGGATAGCAATGTTTCTATACTACTATTATATTTGCCCTCAATATTTTGTAAGTCAAAAACAGAAAGACAAACACATTGATGCCACTGATGCACATTGTGAAATGATATCCACCTCCTAAAAGAAAATACTGTAAAACCGAGATCAACAAAGAAATCATTTGGTACACTGCACACACATTTTTCACCTCGCTTGGATGCTTGATGCATTTAAGTCACCTGAATTGTTCAATTCAGAAAGAAAAAAAAACTGAAAGAGACATATATATAATGCTGGTAACTATGTCACTGACAGCTATATCTAAAAGGTGAGGTTCAAACTGGAATTTTTATATTTCCTCTCTGATAAAGAACTCTATTAAATGGAAGTCAATCTTTGACTTTCAGACATCTGATTTGGTTCACATTTTGAGAAACACATTAGGAACCACCTGTAATTAAGAAGTAGAGGGGGACTTCCCTGGTGGCGCAGTGGTTGAGAGTCCGCCTGCCGATGCAGGGGACACAGGTTCATGTCCCGCTCCGGGAAGATCCCACATGCCGCGGAGCGGCTGCGCCCGTGAGCCATGGCCGCTGAACCTGCACGTCCGGAGCCTGTGCTCCGCGACGGAGGGGCCACAGCAGTGAGAGGCCCGCGTACCGCAAAAAAAAAAAAAAAAAAAAAAAAAAAAAAAAGAAGTAGAGGACTCTGGCTTGGTTTAACATGATACGATGTGCATCCAAATATGCTGGGATATGTTATAAATCCTAAATAATCTTTGTAAGAATCCCTGACAGGCTAAAAACATTCCACAGTGGCCCTCAGGTTACCATGTACCTAGCAACTATTCCTTCTCACCTTCTTATAAAATCTGAATTGTCCAACCAACAGATACAAAAATCACAAGAATGATTCCTCTCCCTTCTGGAAACCATTTTGGACCAATTATTCCTGAAACTGGTTGCTCGTTGGCTGCCCTCTCTTGCTAAATCTCTAAGAAATCCTATACCCCACTCTCTCTCCTGAATTAGAACACTCTTTCTGAGTGTGCTCGTGGCTCAACATTCTAAATAAAGGCTTAGGCTTATGGTGTTCATATTAAAATAAATTATTGAAGCTTTATAAATAATAACTATAGAAACATCTCTTCATATGCTACTATCATTTATTAAGCATTTGTTATGTGTCAGGCATTATTCTAAATATTTTATAGGTTTTTAAATATTTAATCAAATGATACTGCAAAGAAAAGTTTATGCTACTAAATTTGAAAATCCAGAGAGAATATATGATATTACAAAAAGATATAGATGACCAATATTTACTCAAGAATAGAATAGATAGTAGACCAACAACCAGAAACGATACTGAAAAGGAAGTAAAAGATGTCCCACACCAGAAACAGACAGTTTTATAAGCAAATTATCTTAAACCTTATAGAACAGATAATATCTAGTTATTCAATCTGGTCTGAAGCACAGAAAATAAAGCAGCCCAGTTCATTCTACAAGGAAGGATAAACTACAGACCAATATTACATATAAATATATATTCATGTTCACACATACAAGAAAGAAAACTATCGTCTAACTTTATATATGAACATAAAGGTCTTTTTTAGAATCTTCTAATTGAATCCAGCAATAAGTTGAAAGAGTAATGCATCATGATCAAGTAGAATTTATCCCAGGAATACAAGAATTACTCAACATTAGGAAATATGTTAAAGAAATTCACATCATCAAGACATGAAAGAAGAAAGATCACATAATCCTCTCATCAGACAGCTAAAAAGAATTTGATAAAATTTAACACCTTGGGAGAAATGGGAGGAAGGGGCCCGTGACTTAGAAATAAAGAGTACCGAATGGGTTCCAAGTTAAGAAAGGATGAGACATTTAAGAAGTACAAACTATTATGTATAAAATAAGCTGCAAGGATATATTGCACGGCACAGGGAATATAGCCAATATTTTATAACTTTAAATGGAGTATAACCTTTAGACTGTGAATCACTATACTGTACATCTGTAACTTATATAATATTGTATATCAACTATACTTCAATAAAATTTTTTAAAAGGATGAGACAGTTCTAATAAAGAAAAAAGAAATGTCTCATCAATTATTGGGAAAAAAAAGAACTATAACTATCATTAGCTATAGAGGATAAGATTTTCTGCCTAGAACATCTAAGATAACTAACTGAAATATCATTAGAGAATTGAGTAAGGTCTCCAAATGCCAATACTAACATACAAAATCAATAGCTTTCTATATACCAGTAATAACCAATTAGAAATATGTAATGGAAAAATATCCTATCCGTAATAGCAAAAAAAAAAAAAAAATATATATATATATATGAAAAACCTAGTAATAACCCTAACAACAAAATGTGCCAAACCTAATGGAAATATCTACACAATTTATTCATGAACATAAAAAGTGTGAATAAATGGAGACAACCATGTTCTTGGAAAAGAAGAATCATTAGAGTTAAGATGTAAAGAATAGGGAAAAAATGTTCTAATGTTTTCTGCCCACTTAAGAAAAAAAAACTTTAGGGACTTCCCTGGTGGCACAGTGGTTAGGGATCCACCTACCAATGCAGGGGACCTGGGTTCGAGCCCTGGTCTGGGAAGATCCCAGATGCCGCAGAGCAGCTAAGCCCATGCGCCACAACTACTGAGCCTGTGCACTAGAGCACTAGAGGCCGTTCTCTGCAACAAGAGAAGCCACCGCAATGAGAAGCCTGTGCACCACAACTAAGAGTTGTCCCCACTCGCCACAACTACAAAAAGCCCACACAGCAATGAAGACCCAACACAGCCAAAAATAAATAAATTTATTTAAAAAAATTTTTTAAACCATGTATATTTTTCCAAATAATTTATCTTTGGAAACAAACATAAATATTTCCAAATAAGAGGATAAATGCTGCTCTCAATGACAACCAGCCTATGGGTATAGATGTAATTGTGACATTTACCAAAAGGTAACATTAAACTGTTGAGATCCAGTTCTTTCAAGGGGGACTTCTAATAAACAGACTAAAAAGACATTTTTTATAACAGAATACAGAAAATAAGTTTGAAAAATATAAGAATAGGCAAAATTCTGATACACAAGAGAATAAAAATGCAAGGCTTTTATTCTTAGTATCCCCAACTTAAATGTCTTACAAAAATTTCAGCTTTCAGGCTATAAATAGTTATATATTGAATCTTGTCTCCCCACAATATCTGTGTCAGTAATACTCGATCCTTCTAATTTTTCACTAGCTGCCATTTGGAGACTTGCAGTGTCTGCCTTAATCAATTATTTATCACTTGGAGCTTAATCAAAGAATATAAGAGGCTTACAGAAAATAAGAATAAAATTAAGAAATATAGGTTTTAAAGTTTATACTACAAAAAACAGAGGCTTATAATTTTCTCCTTCCACATGCCCAAATATATATATATAGGGATGTTTACCTCAACACTGTTTTGAATGGGCAGAAATTTAGAGACAACTTGACAATCCATAGTAGGAAAAAAAATAAATTATGGTACACCCCAAGAAACTTTATAAGGTAAAAATCAGCTAAATTTTTGTGAACTGACACTGAAAATGTATCCAAAATAAATTGGTAAGAAAAGCAAGTTACAGAATGGTTATAACATGCTTATTTTTATTATTTGTGTATATATGTTCGGTATATTCACATATTTGTATAAATGTAAATGCATGGAAAAAGATTTGCAAAGTTGCAGAACAATGTTTATAGTATGATCTTACATAACTCTGTTTATATGTAAGTGTGTTCTATACATTCACATATATATAAAGATAAATGCATAGAAAAAGGTCTGAGGAAGGGAGTTGGGTAGTTGGGTAGGGAAAAAGGAACTTTCACTTTTTATTCTATACACATTCTATAGCTTTGTGATAATTGAACTTTTTACAAAGAGTGCATGATTCATGATATTAAATTTTATTAAACACAACCAAAAAAATACATCACTCTTTATCATGTAGTATAAACTCAGGCATTAAGAATATATCCAGTTGGATTAAGCCAATGATGAAAAATAGACATCTGTTTAATGTCCAAAATTATCCTGAAAAGTGAATGAACAGGGCTTCCCTAGTGGCGCAGTCGTTAACAATCTGCCTGTCAATGCAGGGGACACAGGTTCGAGCCCTGGTCCAGGAAGATCCCACATGTCACGGAGCAACTAAGCCCGTGCGCCGCAACTACTGAGCCTGTGCTCTAGAGCCCGCGAGCCACAACTACTGAACCCGTGTGCCACAACTACTGAAGCCCACGTGCCTAGAGCCTGTGCTCCACAACAAGAGAAGCCACCGCAATGATAAGCCTGTGCACCTCAATGAAGAGTAGCCCCCGCTTGCTGCAATTAGAGAAAGCCCATGCGCAGCAACGAAGACCCAACACAACCAAAAATAAATAAATTAAATAAATAAATTTTAAAAAAGAAGTGAATTAACAATATAAAGAATGTGCCAAAGTATAAGAAAATTCCATAGGGTTCTATTCCATGAATATTTCAACTTATCAGGTCAATCACAGAAGATACATAAACAAATTCAAAGGTAATCTTGCACTTCAAGTTGCAAACCTTCTGATTCTTCCTGCTACTCAATACTAGATCAAGGCCTTCTCACCACAAAATAGAATAATAATCTATTCACTGCATTCCATGCTCATTTTAAATTTACAATAAGTGCTGCTCCAGAAGGTTAAGACTGAAGTCTATGTGAACAATTCATACAGTAGAAACAAATATGAAATTAAAAAACATGAAAGGTAAAAGGTCACTTATAATCAAATAAATGAAAACTGAAATAAATTGACAGTAATAAAATGTTTAAACTTGTAGATTAAAGTCTAGCAGTATGTAAAACAAAAAGTCAACAGGAGTCAGGGGATGGATTTATGAGCTCCTTCCATCATCGCTTTTGTACTTTTCAGGAGTTTCAACAAACACATATGAAAGCTTGAAAAATAGCCATAATCCTTTAACCTGTATCCACACCCTTTGCACTGTGACTTTGCAGTTGTTCCCATGAAGAGATGGAATCTCTTTGCCCTCCTTCTGAACTTGGGCTGGTGTTGTGACTTGCTTCAGCCAACACACTCTAGCAGAAGAGGCTGTGTGCCAGCTCCTAGCCTATGACTCAAGAGCCTCACATGCTTGTGCTTGGTCCCTTGTGACATGTGCTTCTACCGTGTGAACAAGTCCAAGCTAACCTGCTGGAGGATGAGAGACAGGAAGACCAAAGATCATCCATCACAGCTCCAGATACATGAGATAGCCCAACTAAGATCAGCAAATCCAACCCACACTTGACTTGCAACTCATGGCAGACCTATGATGGAGCCCAGGTGAAACCTGAACTATCCAGGTGAGTTCAGCCTGTATCACTGGCCTGTACGTGAGCTGTACAGAAAGTTGATTTAAGCCAGTAAGTGGCTTGTTAAGCATCAAAGCTTGCCAGTAGAACATGCAATACCTTTATAATGAGAAAAATTAATCTTTTTTAAGAAAGTAATGTGAGGCATTGCTAACCACTTAACTATAATGTTGTTTACACTGAAATATTAAAGTATCTTATTTTCAATAGGTATATATCTTTTTAATTGAAAAAAAAGAAGAAAACTAAAGTACCTCAACAGGGTAATTAAATTCCTTTTTTTCAATAGGTGTATATCTTTTTAATTGAAAAAAAAAGAAAACTAAAGTACCTCAACAGGGTAATTAAATTCCTTTGGAGTTCCAAGTTGCATTTAGCAAACCTTAATGCTGCCGTCATATATACAGTTAAATAGCTGATATAAAAATAGATATTTTCATCACATGTTAAAGAAATGATAGAACTAAGTTATCCTTGGAAGGCACATCAACCACCAGGAGCACTGACTGAGAACTTTCACTGTGCCAGTATCGTTACATCTACTCATTTCATCTTTAAGTCAACTTGATAAGATAGGTATTATCATTCTCATTGTACAGCTGAGAAAACTAAAACAGAGAGGTTAAGCAGCTTGCCAAAAGTCACCTAACTAGTAAGTAGTGGAGTCAGTACTTCAAACTCAGTCAGACTGGTTCCAAAATCTACAATCTTAACCACTTTAATTGACGGCCCCAAGAGTCGACAGTCTGGGAAAAAGAGAAACCAGACTGACCACCTAATGTGTCTGAACATAAAGAAAACACAAGATTACGTTGAGGAGATTAAGTACTATATTAGTAACGGAAACATGAGCAATCAAGCAAATGAAAAGAGAAGGAAGAGAAAAAAGCATTTCAGAGAAAACAGAGTTGTATACCAAAGTGGAAATAAAAGAATGCATTTTTTTTGGCTCAGTTGTGAATCACACCAATGGAACCGCTAAGTAACGATCTGACCCAAAATTACACTATAACTCTATAGAGATATTTTTTAAAGTTTGGATATTGTGAGAGGAGGAATGGCACATGCTGGGGGAAAGAAGTTTAATTAAAAATAGCTAAATTCTAGTAAGAAGTTAAAATAATAATGCCTAAAATTGTAAAAAGCAGTGTAAGCAAATTAGTTATAAATATGATGATATATTATAAGAAACTACTAGAAATGATTGCCTGTGGGGAGAGAAGCATGAATTTGGTAAAGGCTGAGGTACGGAACTATTATTTTTGGTTACATTATTTGCTTTTTCAGGTTCTGTGTATCATTTTAATTTAAAAGCTAGCAAATCTAACATGAATTTTCTCTCCTTACTGGATGGAACTTAATTCTCGTCAGTGAGCATGCCGTTCTAGCTCGCACAAAAATAATGCATTAATGATGCCCACCCAAAAAAATTTAAAATAGAAAATACGAAATCGTTTTCTGTGTACACTGATATTTGGCAAAAATATTTTTAAAGTCTTCTACCACTCAAAAACTACTTAAAGCAATTTTCTTCTCTTCAGAATGTATGAATTCATATATAATTCATGTATTTGCTAAAAAAAATAAAACAGAACGAAAAAACCCTCAATATCCTTATGACCTATTTTTGCCTAAAAGAGTAGAGTAAATTCAGGAAATAAGGCAGCAAAGGCTTTTAGTCTTACTTCTCACTAGAAGAACCACAGATGAAAGCCATATTTACTTCAGTATCACTGATGTCCTGAATCATTCAATTATAAAATCAAAAAGTTCAAAAGACATACAGGAACAGCTTCTCCACAAGACGCCTACATCTGATAATGTCACTGACTCATTCTTTTTGAATCATAACTAGTTTGTACATTTTTGACACTGTCTAGATTGCTCTTCCTTATCTACCTTTTCTAAATATCCCTCTGCCACTTTTAAAAAGTTTAATTGCATTTACTTATTTATTTATTTTTATATTTTATTTATTTTTGGCTGCATTGGGTCTTCGCCGCTGTGCGGGCTTTCTCTAGTCGCAGCTAGTGGGGGCTACTCTTCACTGCTGTGCGCAGGCCTCTCACTGCAGTGGCCTCTCCCATTGCGAAGCACGGGCTCTAGGCACACGGGCCTCAGTAGTTGTGGCACGCGGGCTCGGTAGTTGTGGCTCGCGGGTTCCAGAGCGCAGGCTCAGCAGCTGTGGCACACGGGCCCAGTCGCTCCACAGCATGTGGGATCCTCCTGGACCAGGGCTCGAACCCGTGTCCTCTGCATTGGCAGGTGGATTCCCAACCACTGAGCCACCAGGGAAGTCCCTAATTGCATTTAAATGTCATCATTAGAATAAGCGATCCAGAAGTAGTATTTAGTTACTTTATCTTTCTAAATTTAGAAGGTACAAGTTTTATATCTATTGTATATTTGAGGTAAGCAGAAACGAAATTTGAGAAAATTGCTGTGTAAAGAATGGATGATTGACCTCTTTTTACTTTCATCTTTGTAGTTTGTAAAGTGAATGGCTGAACTGAAGAAATCCTTTCTAAATGTTGTAGACTAGACAAAGAGGAGAGTGCCCACAGCACAGATATTTGAACATAGAACAGTATATGGGGACCAGGTCCAAAAATGAGGGGTCAGATAGGTCGAGAAGAGCTGTGACAGGGACAAATGATTTCACCCTCTCTCTCTGAAATGCAGATAGACTACATTTCTCAGCTGCCGTTGCCTCTAGCTGGGGACATAAGACTAAGTCCCTTAATGATAGCACAGAGCAAAGGCTCCCAAACCCCACCTGTGGCCACAATGTACTGTGTCATGTGGTTTTTATACCTTTCTAAGAAGAAAATTAATCCTATGCCAATGGAGAAGTTAACGCAGTCAGTACATGGTCAAACTTTGGACTATATACTACAGGAGGGATTCACTGCCTTAATGAATGGCTATTGATAGCATGTATTTCCACTCAATTACAAAATGGATCATTTTAATTCTGCAGGATTTTTTTTTTAAGTAGCATATTTCTTGGCATGAAACTAGGACACTGGAGCAAATTGTTTCATTGATGCCCTCCACTCAACAGTGTTTAAATAGGATGCAAAATAGGGTAACCTTAGAAAGAAGGCTGCCTCTGGGGTCAGAACATCTTGGTTTAAAACCTAACTCTATCACTCATTCCTCTGTGAGCACGTTTCTTAAACTGTCTCAACTTCAGTTTCAGGATAATACCACCTGGCAGAGGTTTTGTGACAATTAAATGGAACCACCTGTGCCATACATACCCAATACCTGACTCTAGACTGTCTGGGTTTGAATCCTGTTTGTGTGGATTTGGGCAAGTTGTTTAACTTCTCTAATCCTCAGGTTCCTCATGGATAAAGTAGCGATAGTAACAGAATTCCTGGCAAGGCTGTTGTATTGAATGAAATAGTCCATTGGCCTATACAATATAGTGCTGTGTCTAGTACAGAAGCGTTAAAAAAAAGTGCAGGGCTTCCCTGGTGGCTCAGTGGTTGAGAGTCTGCCTGCTGATGCTGGGGACACGGGTTCGTGCCCCGGTCCGGGAAGATCCCACATGAGCCATGGCCGCTGAGCCTGCGCGTCCGGAGCCTGTGCTCCGAAACGGGAGAGGCCACAACAGTGAGAGGCCCGATCATACCGCAAAAAAAAAAAAAAAATGTGCATGAACACTAGGCAAATACACACATGGATTATCTCACTTAATCCTCTCAACTTTATGAAGTAATAAGTACTATTATAAACACATGGGCATCCTGCTTTAGCATTAGGACAAAAGTAGCATTTATATCAAGCTACGAAAGGCTGCCATTTATTTTGCTAATCCAACAGGGGAACAAGATGACAGATTAGATTCGTCAAGGTTACCTGTTTTATCAGCGAAAGACAGAAGACTGAAACACAAAGGAGGTTCAACTTATAATGAGATTAAAGAGAAGGACCTGGGGGAAACTCCTTAGTCAAATTAAGATTCAAGAAATAAGGAACCGGGCTTCCCTGGTGGCACAGTGGTTAAGAATCCGCCTGCTAATGCAGGGGACACAGGCTTGAGACCTGGTCCGGGAAGATCCCACACACCGCGGAGCAACTAAGCCCATGCGCCACAACTACTGAGCCTGCGTGACACAACTACTGAAGCCCATGTGCCTAGAGCCTGTGCTCCGCAACAAGAGAAGCCACCGCAATGAGAAGCCTGCCCACCACGAGGAAGAGTAGCCCCTGCTGGCCACAACTAGAGAAATCCCACACGCAACAACAAAGAGCCAACGCAGCCAAAAATAAATAAAAGAAATAAAAAAAAAAAAAAAGAAAGAAAGAAGGAACCCAGAGAACCTTAGGAACTAAGGTTAGGAACTAAGAATGGGAATGGCGAGGATTTCCACTTTGGGTGTCTATTTCTCTCCCTTCCTCTCGTCCACAGCGAACATGTATGCTTGACCTTGCAGCTAGCGGGGGCTACTTCTCTTCTACTAGAGACCATCGTTTACCAAGTGGCAGGGGACGTGGCTGCAGTCCCATGTCACCCCAGACAAACCGCCCGCAGAAAGTGCAGCCTTGTCTCCACATAGAAAGTCCCAGAAAAGAAGTCAGAATAGCTGGGCTGGAGCCACAGAGCCGTTCCCCGAGATGATGGAGGTCAGATAAGACAGCTGGCAGCCCCTTCAGAACCAAATGGAGTGGACTCAGAACAGTGCCCATGGGAGGACTGTGCCCCACAAAGAAAATAAAGGACTTATAATAGATGCTGAAAAATTAACTACTGGGAGAGAGCTGTGCACACAACCTCAAGCTAAAGCCTTGGGTAACTGTGACTATAACGGAACCAGTCTTGAACAGGATTTAGTGATATAAACGATATAGGTAAAAATTATACGTTAGGAGAAAATTCACCTTTGAGTTAGCAAGTTACCTTTTTTTGGATGCCTAATACTTTAGCTTCCTAAGGAACTCCTTACCTAGTATCCTTTAAATACTTTACTGCAGGAATCAAGGAGAGAATACAATTCCAGACTTGGGAAAATACCATCTTAATGAGGTTGCTGGAGGGGAAAATAGGTAATAGCTGAGGCTTCCCTGAAATATTTCCAACTGCATCAATCTAGTTCTGATTGTAAAGAGTGGCAACTGCTAGGGAATTACTTTTCTGTCAGTAAAATTCTATTAAGGAGCATTATTAGGAATCGCGCTCAACTCTGTTCCTTAGATATATTTACACTTTCTCACTGTCCCTTCATACTGAACATCTTTCCTATTTTCCTACTCTTCGTTTCTCTAGACTACATTCTGGTAAATTTTTTTGACCTTGTCTTCTAGTTTACCAGTTCTTCCTTTCTCTGTTTATAATTTCTGGTTAAACCAGAGATTTTTTTTCTTTCATTTATTATTTCTCTTTACTAAACACTCCATTCTGTTCTTCAGGTTTGCTTGTCTACTGCTTATATTCTCAAGCGCCTCCTTTTTTGATGTGACGCCTACTTTTCTGCAGTGTCTATATGCTGGTTCTAATATCCGAAGTCTTGAGGGGCCTGTATCTTCCTTTCCTTGTCCTTACTCAAGGGGACTCTATCTTCTTTGTGGAACTCTACCTGTAGGACTATTCTGAGGCCTGACTTGAAGTGACTCCAGAGAGGATTTTGTTACCTCCTGACAGCTCTCTTGGGCTCCAACAACCTGGAACCACTTAAATTAAATTACCTGCTTAAGAGTTTTCACACCACACTTATGGCCACATATTGAAATTGTAATCCTGTGTAAGGGTCATATTGTGATCGGAATTCTTAGAGATTTCTTCTTTTCTCTCCACCAGCATAAAGTCAAGACAGGTAATATTTCTTCCTGCCACTTCTGTACTTCACACCGTGGATGTGACACGTGGAGTCCCACCTTTAAGCAAGGGCTCCTAGTACATTCTCTACCTAAAGTAGGTCCTGGACTTTGTCTCCTGTCCCCACTGTTCCATGGAGTCATCAGAGCAAAAGCTCAATGTTTCCAGGACCAGGCAAATACCTTTTGGAAGATTTGGGCATTCACTTCTATCCCAGGGTTCTGAGGTTCACTTATTTCAAGACTCCAGAGTCCTAACTTCCAAGCCAGCTCCATACACATTTAAAATAAACAAACAGGGGTGGGATGAATTAGGAGATGGGAATTGACATATATACACTACTATGTATAAAAGAGATAACTAATGAGAACCTACTGTATAGCACAGAGAACTCTACTCAATGTTCTGTGGTGACCTAAATGGGAAGGAAACACGAAAAAGAGGGTCTATATGTATACGTAGAGCTGATTCACTTTGCTGTACAGCAGAAAGTAACACAACATTGTAAAGCAACTATACTCCAATAAAAATTAATAAACACACACACACACACACACACACACACACACACACGTACACACCTTTTATTGCAGGGTATCTACCACTCCTCCATTACTACCAGACAAAGAAATCTTACTCTACACTTACTCTTGACCCCTCCCTCTTCTTTCCCCTTCTTAAATTTACTTAGACACAAATATTTCATACAATCTAACAAATTTCTAACCCATCTTTGTCTGCTAATTAAGCCCCCACCATTTCTTGGACAGGCTGTTCAAACAGCCTCCTAGCTGTTTGAAGCATCTCCTATCAAAGCAATCTTTTTCTCACACTAAGCCTTGGCGGTGGTGAGAGATGGACGGAAGTTCCAGACTGCCCCCTGGGCTCTAATCCATCCAAGCAGGTTCTAGTTTGTCCTGGCTCTACCTTGCTTCATGTCCATCTTCCCTTCCCAACAGTCTGTCCTGCAAACTTCAAGACACAGCACCAAACACAGAAACAACAACCTTTCATGGACTATTTAGCTTCTACAACTGCATATATTGTATATAAATATAATACCTTCTAGTGTTTTGCTTCTGATCAAACCCTGACTGACAGAGCAGTATACAGAGATCTGTCTCACTTCTTTAAAGACCTGCAGCGTAATCCATCAAAAGAATGTAGTTTAATTTACTCAACCAAGCCCAAATCCCCTAGTGATGGACGAATGGGTTATTTCCAGTCCTTGTTCTTAAAAACAGTGCCATAATGAACAGTAACATTTTCTCAGACTTTTTTCAGTGTATCTCTGAAATAGATTCCTAGAAGTAGACTATGAGCCAAACCATATTATTCCTAAGAGTTCTATCCCCTCCTTAAAATGTGTAACTTCTGGGCTTCCCTGGTGGCGCAGTGGTTGAGAGTCCGCCTGCCGATGCAGGGGACGCGGGTTCGTGCCCTGGTCCGGGAAGATCCCACATGCCGCCGAGCGGTTGGGCCCGTGAGCCATGGTTGCTGAACCTGCACGTCCGGAGCCTGTGCTCCGCAACGGGAGAGGCCACAACAGTGAGAGGCCTGCGTACCTCAAAAAAAACATAAAATAATTTAAAAAATAAAAAATATATAAAAATTTTAAAATGTGTAACTTCTTTTGGAAACCACGCAAGCAACTGTGACAGAGATTGGTAGTTGTCAATATGTGTCTCCCATCACTGTGTAACAATAAAATTTTTAGTCTTTAGCCTAGTACCCAACTACTTTTTTTTTTTTTTTTAAGATGTTGGAGGTAGGAGTTTTACTAATTTTTTATTTTTGCTGTGTTGGGTCTTCGTTTCTGTGTGAGGGCTTTCTCTAGTTGTGGCAAGCGGGGGCCACTCTTCATTGCGTTGCGCGGGCCTCTCACTATCGCGGCCTCACTTGTTGTGGAGCACAGGCTCCAGACGCGCAGGCTCGGTAGCTGTGGCTCACAGGCTTAGTTGCTCCGCAGCATGTGGGATCCTCCCAGACCAGGGCTCAAACCTGTGTCCCCTGCATTAGCAGGCAGATTCTCAACCACTGCGCCACCAGGGAAGCCCCCAACTACTTTTTCAGCCTCCCTTGTGGCGAGGTGTGGCCCTGTGATTAAGTTCTGGCCAATGAGATGTAAGTAGATTTAATATGTGCAACTTCCAAGTCATTCTTTAAAGAGAAGATGACTCCCTTTCCCCTTCCACCTCCCTTTCCCCTTCCACCTCCCTCACCCCTTCCTGGTGGCTGGAATGTATATGTGATGTTGGGAGTGGAGCATCCATCTGGGACCATGTTGAAGACAACAGAGAAACCAGACAGAAGGTCCCTGGTACCTTAATGACTAAGGCACCACTGCATTGCCAACCAGGATGTTTATGTGAGAGAAAGATAAATTTCCATTGCACTTAAGGTCTTATAATGGGTTTTATTGTTAGCCTAGTTTTTTGAAATTGGATAACTCATGACTATATCTATGTATTTAAGATACTATTCCATAAATAAAATGAGGACTTAAATGCATAGATTTTATAAACATTGCCTTAGGCTACTTAAAAGTTAGCTTTTATGGCCTTCCTTATACTTGACCATGTTGCATTTAGTTAAGATTACTGGATAATTAACCTAAATGAGCTATTATGCAATAAACACAACTCCCATTTTTACAAGTAATTATCAGCATCGTGTTTGTAATATAAGAATATACATCTATATTTATTACTCTGTGAATTTTCCCAACATGAACTTTTAAAAAAAAATTTAAATGTAAAGGTTCACATCTTTAGTCTCCTCTGTTTTGACTATTCCCAAATGTATGCTAGAAATTCAAGATGAATGAATGTCAGAAAAAAAGTCAGTCTATTTGAATGGATAAAGAAAATGTGGTACATATACACAATGTAATATTACGCAGCCATAAAAAGGAACGAAATTGGGTCATTTGTAGAGACGTGGATGGACCTAGAGACTGTTACACAGAGTGAAGTAAGTCACAAAGAGAAAGAGCAAATAACGTTCATTAATGCATATATGTGGAATCTAGAAAAATGATACAGATGAACCGGTTTGCAAGGCAGAAATAGAGACACAGATGTAGAGAACACATGTATGGACAGCAAGGGGGAAAGGGGGGCATGGGATGAATTGGGATTGACATATATACACTAATATGTATAAAATAGATAACTAATGAGAACCTGCTGTATAGCACAGGGAACTCCACTTCACTGTACAATAGAAACTAACACAACATTGTAAAACAACTATACCCCAATTAAAAAAAAATTAAAGTCAGTCTGTTAAGTTAGTGTTTATGGATACAAGTCTTCCTATTATTACCACTTAGAAATTATCAGGCTACTCCGATCTTTTAAATGAATCTAAAGCACCTTCTTTTATTTATTGGACTCTGTCAATACAGAAACGTCTTCCACAAAG
The DNA here is from genome assembly GCF_008692025.1 of Phocoena sinus. Taxonomy (NCBI): domain Eukaryota; kingdom Metazoa; phylum Chordata; class Mammalia; order Artiodactyla; family Phocoenidae; genus Phocoena; species Phocoena sinus. Next base: position 75,670,254 of record NC_045774.1, read on the forward strand.
CACAATAATCCAGATTATTGAATCAAAATACGCCGTTCCATTTTACATCATTCCAAACAACTTTAATTTTGGAGTTTCCTCCACCAGTGCAAAGCAGATCTGAGAGATGAACAGACAGAGCTAGAGAAAAGGGGGCTGCATGTAGGCAGCAACTAACTGCAGAATCAGCGTGAGGACGTTCAGAGCCCCTGTTCACATCCCCGTCCCCACAAAAGAGCAGAAACCAAAATATGGTCAGCTGCAAGATACGGATTTGAACCAGAGGCCAAGGCTACGAAAACTATGGGTTAAAAGAAGATGTGGCACATATATACAATGGAATATGACTCAGCCATAAAAAGAAACGAAATTGAGCTATTTGTAATGAGGTGGATAGACCTAGAGTCTGTCATACAGAGTGAAGCAAGTCAGAAAGAGAAAGACAGATACCGTATGCTAACACATATATATGGAATTTAAGAAAATAAAATGTCATGAAGAACCTACGGGTGAGACAGGAATAAAGACACAGACCTACCAGAGAATGGACTTGAGGATATGGAGAGGGGGAAGGGTAAGCTGTGACAAAGTGAGTGGCATGGACATACCTACGCTACCAGATGTAAAATAGATAGCTAGTGGGAAGCAGCCGCATAGCACAGGTAGATCAGCTCGGTGCTTTGTGACCGCTTGGAGGGGTGGGATGGAAGGGTGAGAGGGAGGGAGAGGCGAGAGGGAAGAGATATGGGAACATATGTATAACTGATTCACTTTGTTATAAAGCAGAAACTAACACACCATTGTATAGCAATTATGCTCCAATAAAAAAAAAAGCATCCTGAATTCTACATAAGAACCAAGAATTATAAAAAATAAATGGAGATAGTTATTGCTTTAGAACTGACGTTATGCACTGGTTCTCAAAAGTTAGTATGAGTCAGAAGCACCTGGAAGGCTGTGAAGACAGAATGAGCTGAGCCGTCCCCAGGGGTTCTGATTCAGTAGGTCTTGAACTGACTGAGGCCTGACAGCCTGCATTTCTCATAAGCTCCCACAGTGCTTCTGCTGCTGGCACAGGGATCAAGCTTGATAACCACCTGGAGAACACTCCTATAAAGATTTCAGTGGCTAACTCTTTTCCAAGCCTACTTTCTTCGGCAGAGAAATTCTCTAGCTATGAAATAAACTCTTTTTTAGTCTTTACTGGGACAAGAAAAGATTCAGTTAAGAATCCCTGAAATGACACATAAACAATCACAGGGAAAAAGCTGAAAAACTTTTGAGCCTCGATCCTCATCAGGGTCTTTCATAATCTCTCCCAGGGTCAAACCTACAACAAATTTCTCAAGCTCATTCTCTTAGCAGGAATTCTATAACATTAAACATTTCCCTCACTAATCCTGATATCAAAATCCAGAGCAAAGTGAATAGTACTTTTCCAAATGTTACTTAGTCTCCATTTATTAAAAACTGGGGGAAAAAAAAAAACTGTATTAATTGATTAGCTTGAATTGGTTGGCCTTACAAAGATAATACTTATAGGGTATTCATAGTAATTAGAAATCAAATAGCTACTCAGTATATAACATTGGTGTTTTCCTTTTCACCTCAAGATTATAAATTCTTTTGTTATTTTTTATTCCATAATGGGATATAGATAACTACAGAGTTCCCCCAAAACGTAGAGATTCAATTTAAAGTATGCTTAAATGAAGAGCAACTGGAACTCTGATAAATTTCCCGCAGAAATGCAAAATGGCGTAACCACTTAGAAAAAGTGTTCAGTAGATTCTTATAACATTCAATCTGCTCTGACACATCACTTCTATTCCTGGATGTTTATCGCCAAAAAAAAAAAGAAAGAAAGAAAGAAACAGTATGTTCACAAAAACACTCGTGTAAGAATGTCTCTAGCAGCCTTGTACAAAATAGGCAAAAACTGAAAACAATGATGATCATTTGTCCATCAACAGGGAAAGGGATAAACTGTGATATATTCACACAATGGAAATGCTACTCAGCAATGAAAAAGGAATAAACCACTGATACAAGCAACAATATGAATGAATCTTAAAACCATTAGGCTGAGCAAAAGAAGGCAAACACAAAAGAATATATACAGCGCTGTATGACTTATATGAGGGCCCAAAGTATATGCAACTACTCCATGCTGAAAGCAATCAGAAAGTGGCTAAGTTTGGGGGAGGAAGAATGGATTGGCAGAGAAGAGGCAGGAAGGAGCTTCCTGGAGCAATGAAAGTTTTCCAGTCTTGTTTTACATAGTAGTTACGTGGATGTAGAGGACTGTCAAATCTATCCAACTGAACACTTACAATCTCTGCATATGTATTTAAATGTACGTAATTCACATCACAATAAAACAAAATGTTTTAAGCCTAACTATTCGAGGAAAAGAATGGTTTGCCAAAGCACCCTGAATTTGAAATAAAATACACTTTAGGCAGAATAAACAGTTTGATGTTTAAAAGACCATTATGGCTGATAAAGAAGCAATGATAGATGAGTGTTTACAGAATTATGATTCTGAGCTAGAAAGAGGGTGATCAAACATTTCAGTTTGCCTTAGACACTCATCCCAGTGTAGACCTGATGTTACAAAACTAATAGTGCTCCCTTCACTATCAAAGGAATCCTAATTTAGATGAAGACCTACAAGGACACTTTAGCTAAAAGGACATTTGATATTATTTAGTACCTTTTCCACTCAACCCACATCTACTTAGCATCTACTATGTAGCCAAACATAATCCCTACTTTCTTGCTACCACTCACATTGCTTCCCTGTTTCCAAAATTAAAATTTAAATAGCTAGATGGATTTTCTCTAAAGTTAACTTAAAATATACAGCTGAGGACAAACTAAATATAGAAGACAACAGAATTTTTTTTTCTACAGGGAAATATAAATCAAGCTTATGAAAGAAAAATTACAATTTTGAGCTATGCAAAACAAAATGTATAAAGATGTTCATAAATATAAAATAAAGGAAAAATTTACCTGCTGCCCTGTAAAGTATTTTAGGTTCAAAAAATATACAAGGATTTTTATCCTCTATGCATGACAAAAGAAGTCCCTTGGCCTGGAAAGGGCTTCTGGGTATAACCACCTGCAAAAACAGATTTTTTTTTAAGACAAGTTCAGTGAAAATGAATCCCAGTAAACTCACATATAAGGGTTGATACTTAAATAACCAATTGTTACTAATTAAATATAGAAATCTTGTATTTTTAGACTAATTACCATTTGTCATAAAATTCACATATTGTCCAAAATGATCCCATTTGTTCCACAAACATTTATCAGATGCCCACCATATTCTGGTAATTAAGATACTGCTATTCTCTCAAGGAGTTAAACTGGCATATACATAAAAAATAAAAGGAAACCACAAAGAGCACTCATCGAAACAAAAAAGTAAATTTGTCAATATCTTCCTGTATTTACTTATAAAGAAATCTTTTCTACTAATATCCAACTGGTACTTTTCAAAGGCACGCAACTCTCTTCTCCAATTTTAAGATGCCAAAATCTCCTCCTTTCCCATGAAAAAATCTGGCCTTCATTTTCTAAGTGGAAAAATAATCCACTGAACTTTATGATCCAGGTAATATAATGTGCAGTTACTGCAAAGCTAAAAGAAAAGTGTGGACGTTGCACATTTCCAGTTGGGGAAAGGGCTCAGGACCTTCTTGAGAATGAGACTGATAATGAGGAAGATGATGGTAATAACAGCAGGTAGCATACGTGTTAACTGTTGATTAATCCACTATGTGGATTAATTCATGTTCATAGCAACCCCACGAAGTAGCAATTATTATTTTCCCCAATTTAGAACTAGAGACTGAGGCTTAAAGAGAGACAAGCAGCCTGCCCAAGGTTACCTCGATTGCTAAAGCAAGGATTCTTGCCTGTTCTGACTGACCAAGCTCTTAATTTCTACACCATTTTGCCTCAAATCACAAACTCTTGTCCAGTTTAATGACTGTTAAATAACTACATAAAGATGTTATTACATAGGAAGAGTTATCATTAAAATAAACCTGAATGTATCACAAAGACTCAAATAAGATTCCTTGAAGCAAACTATATTTGGCTTTCAAAATCATTTTTATACCATTTTATTGAAGAAGTTTTATTTAAAAAATAAAATAACACAAATCTCACTATTTTCCGAAAAGAGACTGTTAAATACATTGCTCATCACAGCACACAATGTCTTTATCTTATGTTCCTATTTTAGATTTTATTCATCTGCTTTCTTCATGTATTTATTTTTAGCCTTTTGTACTATATGTATATTCTCATTTGGGATAAAATAAAAGAGAAAGCATGGGGGGAGAGAGGTAGGGGTGAGAGAAAAGAACTGCTCTTAAAAATACTGGGTAACATCATAAATATTAAATGTGAATCAATCTTCAGCTCAAGCACAAAAATAACTTGCCTCAAATGTGGTTTTTGTCCCAACCTACCATTTCTAGCTTACATTGAAAAATTATGCAACTACTTAACTACAAAATTTTACAACTTTGATCTGGTAGAAAAAAACAATAAAACATAGACATATTTACAAATGACTCATGTTATCAAAAACCAGACATAAAGCTCTGGGTAGAAATATCTATGAGTTTTTATATTGATTCCCTGGAAGGCTCTTCAGAAAATAGAAAAGAAGATAATGTAAAAAATTAAGACATAAAATAAGCAAAAAATATATATTTTTTTAAATCAAAAGATCCAAGCTGTTGTGGAAGACCTAAGATTTTTGTGGAAGGCTGCAAAAGGGAGATGCTTCAAAATGAATTGCTTGAGCAAGTATTACGTTACCCTGGACTGGAAAACATACCTAGGTAACCAAGTCTTCTGTCGGTCTATTTAAAAGTAAGAAATAGACTAAAAGCAAAATTTTATTCCTGTGACTTTGAGGTAAATATGCACTAAGCAGTAGATTTATTAAAATTACTCCAGAATCAACTGTTAAGTGAGAAAGCCCCATGAGAAAGAAACCAAGCTTCCTGCTCAAATGGAATTTGCAAGTAAGGCCTTTTTGCTGAACAAATCTGTGAAACTTGCCAAAGACTGATAGGAATGTATAACTTGACAAATGTAGGAATGTATAACTTGATTGATAGGAATGTATAACTGTCAGTTTCATTTTTCATGTCTTGGTAATATATGTTATTTTGATAAATAAAGATGATTTCTATCACAAAAAAAAAAAAAACAAAAAGAAAGAAAGAAGGAGAGCTTTGAAAGAGATGGAAGATAAACTATGTTCTCGGTTTTATTATTTGAAGTCTATGAAATTCACATTGGGGTAAAGCCAGTGCTGCTTCAAGGAAAATATTCTATAAACCTGGATGTTGGCTGCTTAATCTAAATGAAATAAAAGCTCTCTTTCTTGAAAACAATTAAGTTCACATAAATTCCAAAAATCCTGATTGCTTTTCTCTAGATAACCATATGAGCTAATATTAATCGAATGAACCAAAACAGAAACATCAAATGGAGAGCAAATAAAGTACATAAGTGAGAATACCTTGATTCCTGGGCAGTGGGCAAAAAAAGCTTCAGGACTCTGGGAATGGTAGAGAGCCCCATGGCCGACACAGCCCCAAGGGGACCGGATGGTGAGGCTTCCACAATTAAAAAGATCCCCAGAGCGATAGCGATACTTAGCGGCTTCATTAACAATCTGAGGGGGAAAGAGAGAACGGACATGTCACAATGAGTCCCTTTTTCCCATCCATTTTCATAAGTCATTTTATTTGATCTTTAAATATATGTCCATAACAAAATAGCTCAAAGGTAACAAAAAGTTCCTAAGATAGGGGTTGGGAGAGTGGAGATAATTCTTTAATACTTCACTGACTTCCCTTAGAAAGGCTCGATTATGGTAAAATGCAATCTTCTTACCTGATCAAAAGCAGGGAAAATATAATCTGCAAACTGAATTTCCGCAATGGCGGTAGCACCAGTGACTGCAATTCCAATTCCAAATCCAACAATTCCTTGTTCACACAATGGGGTGTTAAAAACTCTATCTTTACCTACAAAAGAAATGAAAGTCATCTTAATGTGACAAAAGAGAGTAATGTAATGCACAATACAACTGAAAATTCACTGAGCTAATAATGGTGAGGTAGAAGAAAAAAGCATAGAATATATGGATGAAACAGAAAAGAAATAGTACGATGGTTGGTTTCAATGCAAACATAGTAATTATATTAACTCTAAATAATCTAAATATCCTAATTAAAAGAAAGATTGTAACACTGGGATACAAGAAACCAAAACCTAACTACTGAAAAAAAAAGAAAAAACACTCAAAAGATAAATGTAAAGAAAAGGAAGGAAAAAACACACAATGGAAAACCTAACCAAAAGAAGTTGATGTCACTACGTTAATAGCAGACAAAGTAGACTTTAAGGGAAAAGGCATTACCAGAGATAAAGAGGGAAAATTCATACTGTTAAAGGGTTCAATTCATAAGGAGGATATAATTCCAAATTTATAGTCATCTAATAACACAAGCTCCAAATAAACAGAAAAAATTAACAGAATTAAGAGGATAAATAGATAAAATTCCCAATATAGTAGGAGATTTTCATGTACCAGTCTCACTGACAGGAAAGGCACACCAAAATAAAAAGTTAAGGGCTTCCCTGGTGGAGCAGTGGTTGAGAGTCCGCCTGCCGTTACAGGGGACACGGGTTCGTGCCCCGGTCCAGGAGGATCCCACGTGCCGTGGAGCGGCTGGGCCCGTGAGCCATGGCCGCTAAGCCTGCGCGGCCGGAGCCTGTGCTCCGCAACGGGAGAGGCCACAGCAGTGAGAGGCCCGTGTACCGCAAAAAATAAATAAATAAATAAATAAAAAGTTTAAAACTATTGAACATTTGAACATGATTAACAAACATAACCTAATTGACATACTACACCCAAGAACTAAGAATACAAATTCTTTTCAAGTAAACAGAGAACACTGACACTAATGACCACAGAGTGGGCTATACATCCAACCAACAACTTCCAAAGGATTAAAATCCTACATAGTATATTCCCAGACCATGGTGGAATTAAGCTAGAAATCAATAGTAAAGTTTTAAAAAAATATCTGCACCCCCACGTTCACTGCAGCATTATTTACAACAGCCAAGATATGGAGGAAGCAACTTGAGTGTCCATCAATGGATGAATGGATAAAGAAGATGTGATAGATACATGGATAGATAGAGAGAGAGATAGACACACATACACACACACACACACACACACACACACACACAAAATGGAATATTACTCAGCCATAACAAAGAATGAAATCTTGCCATTTGCAACATGGATGGACCTAAAGGGTATTATGCTAGGTGAAATAAGTCAGACAGAGAAAGACAAATACCGTGTGATTTTACTCATATGTATAATCTGAAAAAAAAAAAGAAAGAAATAAAACCAAAACACCAGGCTCATAGGTACGGAGAACAGGTTGCTGGTTGCCAGAGTGGGTAGGAGGGTTGGGGAATGGGTGAAGGTGGTCAAAAGCTACAAACTTCCAGTTATAAAACAAATCAGTCATGTAATGTACAGCACGGTGGCTATGGTTAATAATACTGTATTGCATAGTTGAAAGTTTCTAAGAGAGTAGATCTGAAAAGTTCTCATCACAAGAAAAAATTTTTTAACTACGTGAGGTGACAGAGGTTAACTAGACTTATAGTGGTGATCATTTCACAAAGTATATAAATACCCACTTATGTTGTACACCTAAAACTAATATGTCAGTTATGCCTCAAAAAAAATTGTTTTAAGCCTTGTGTTAGGAAAGAAAACTTTAAATATACGTCTAAATAACCCATGTCTCAGAGAAGAAATTATAATGGAAATTAGAAAGTATCTTGCACTGAATGATAATGAAAAAACTATGTGTCACAACTTATTGAAGTTCCCATTTCAGTAATGGCAGAGTAGCTTTTGTCACACTAGCCCTCCCACATCTAATGATTACAAATCTGGACAGAATATAACAACTACTTAAAGGTGTCAGAGAACCGAAAAGCAGGTCTGAACAGAAGGAGACTTGACCCTTGAAAGAAAGGAAGCACATGCAGGACGGGCCCCACCTTTATTAGGCTTGTTCCCAGTGGGGGACTCCCCAGGCTGACATGAGACAGCTAGAACTCAGACACACAGACTCAGTCCTGTTGACCTGAGGTGTCAGGGAATGGAGTCTGGGGCTGCCAGTGGCTGGAACCTGAGACACTAAGTCCCTCAAAACAGGGCACTCCATGGGGGCCCCCCAAAACCTGTGCATACACTCTGCTCAAACCCTCGGCTGACCCCGTGCCTGCCGCAGATGACAAGAGCTGGGACCCACCGGGCTGATCAGAGATGTCAGCCGTACCCACTGAAGACTTTTAGACACTCTTCCAATGAAAGCGTCTTGATAAACACCTTAGGTTTTCCATTAATTCGCAGGATATGTTATTAGCATACAACTCAATTCTCACTTGAAATTTTACCACCTCTCAACCAGTATCAGCATTTCATGAAAAATTCTCATTTCAGGGAGCTGGATGGACACAAGCAGTGGCCACAGTCTGGCCAGGGGATGAAAAGTATGGGGACCAATCAGGATTCGTGTTTAGTTTGTCATCATGATCTGGGACTACCTTCTGAAATTGTGACCCCCATCCCTCATCGGTTTCCTATCTGACTGCAAGTAGCTTGATAACTGCTGAAGATCTACACTTCCATTAGACCAAGAACAATTCACTGGTAGAAAATGAACACAGATTCCAGCTGCCACCTGTGGAATCCACATCCCTGAATACCGCAAGCACCGTAACCAGATGAGCAGGGTTCCTATCTATTCTTTGCTACATCAAGTGCCCGGATTCAGATATTTTTCATCTCAATAAACATAGCCTTTTTTGCTGCTAGAAGGCAAAAGTTGAGTTTCTCAGAACTCTTACTCCAAAACAATAAAAATCTGTTTCTTAAAAAAATTAAAACAAATAAAAAAACAAATAAAAAGAAGAAAAGCAAGTATAAAATTTTTTAAAATCTGTTTCTATTTTCTCCCAAACAGGTCATGATTGAGGGTAAGAGTACAAATAAAATGCACAATACTGATAACTTCCTTTACTTTGGAATGCAATTAACCTAACATAAAGTTCATACACATAGTATCCCAATGGGTGGATAAATACATACAGGGATTACGCTATGAGTTAAGACAGATCTGGGTTTAAGTGCTATCACCTCAAGTTACTAAACTCCCTGTGGCTCAGTTTCATATCTGTAACAGACCAATCATGATACTGAAAAGACAAAAATAATTCATACATGTATTCAAATGTTTACAAAGTACCTAATATTGCCTAGATGCTATTCTAGATGCAGAGGATACAGCAGCAAAGAAAGCCCAAAAAAATCCTATCCTCATGGAACTTAGATTCTGGTCGGGGAAAACAGACAATAAAAACAAAATAAATGAGTAAAATACATAGCGTATTAGATGATGACAAGAGCTGCAGAGAACAGTAACACAGGGAGTAAGTGATCAGGGGAGAGGAAGTGGAACTCCTGTGGCTTTAAACAGGGAGATAGGGGAGGCACCACTGAGAGGTGACATTTAAAGGAAAAGTTGAAGGAAGTGAGGAAATGTACCGTGAGTACATCCCAGGGCATCAGTGTTCTGGACAGAGGGACCAGCAAGTGCAAAAGTCCTGGGGTATAAATATGTTTAGCACTTCAGAGGAAAGGTACGAAGACCAGAGTGCCTGGTATGGAGTAAGAGAAATAGTGGTAAGAGATGAAGCTGAAGAGTTAAAAGGATGGGCTGGGGCAGTGGCACAGGTCAGACGAGGCCTCGGGGGGATCACTGTAAACAGTCTGACTTTGACTGTGAGAATGAGTGAGTCAGTAAGTAGGTGAGTGAGACAGGAAGCCATGGAGCAAAGTCACACCATCCTCCAAGTTGCATTTCAGCAGGATCCCTCTGGCTGGTATTTGGTGAACAGCCTGTAAATAGGCAAATGTGGACACAGCAAGACTGATGACAGGATGCTGCAATCATCCCAGTAAGAGATGATAAGAGCCTCCAGATATAGTCTAAAGATAGCGTCAGAAGGATTTACCGAGGAAAGGGAAAGGGATGTGGAGTATGAGTCAGAGAAACGCTAAGGATGATTCAGTGGCTTTTGGCTTGAGTAGCCTGAGGAGAGAGTTACCACTGCCCAAGGAAGGGAAAACTAGGAAGCAGCATGTTGGAATGAGAAACCAGGAGCCCGGTTGTGGAGATGTTACATTTGAGATGCCTTCAGACATTAAGGTAAAGCCACTCATTAGACTGTTGGATATATGAGTTGAAAGTCTTCAGCATGAAGATTGCATTAAAAAAACGTGATTGGATGAGATTCCCAAGTACATTTAAGTGGGTACCTAGAGAAAGGAGAGACCCAGTGTTAAAAAGACATGAAAGATAATCAGCAAAGTTGAGAACGAAAAAAAGCCAGAGTTTGGAGGAAAAATAGTAGAATGTGCTGGCCTAGAAGTCAAATGAAGCAAGTGATTCTAAGACCAACCTGTTCCCATTGAAAGTGAGATGAGGCCTGAGGGTTTTCTAACTGGTGACCCAGACATAACAGTGTCTGCCAAGTGGGAGAGAGGGAGAAAACAAATGCTTAATTCAAGAGGGATGGGAGAAGAGAAATTGGAGACAAGAAATAATGACAATTACTTGGAGAAATTTAGCTGTAAAGGAAAGAAGAGAAAAGGAACAACAACTAGCTGGAGAGGAATATGGAATAGAGGGATTATTTTAAGATGGAAGAAATAACAGGATATTGGCAGGCTGATAGAAATGATCAATAGAGAGGGGGACACTGATGATTGAGAAGATTAATGAAATGGAGAGAAGGAAGAACGATTGGAACCATGTGTTTGCGATGATGACAGAGGCAGGGGTCTGGTATGGAGAGGTGACAAGAACCCTGACGTTCATTCAGAGTGCAGGAGGAAAGCATTTGCGGGCACTGATGCTGGTACACAGAAAGATGCAGTGGAAAGAGCCTGCCAAAGTTCTATGTTCACTGCATCTATCTTAGTAAAATCTGAAACTAGATTATTAGCTAAGAGTAAGGACAGGGGAGCAGTGTTGAGAAAAGAGTGTATGAAATAGTCATCTGGGAAAATGGAAGAGTGAATGCAACAGGAACACGCAGCATGAGTGGGCTGTGGAGATCACTAGTCTTGAATGGAAAGTGAGGTCAGTTGGCAAGATGACATGTTTTGTTCCAGCAATATTCAGCCCAGGATTTAGGATTTAGACAGAGATGGATTTAACTGGCATTGGATTTTGCCAAGCAAATCATGGCATGGAATTTAAACTGGGTGTAAAGAGAAGAAAAGTCATCGGGGGAGTAAGAGTCAGTGACAGGGTGGTGGGATTCGTGGATTTTAAGAATCAATAAGGTCAAAGGACCGTTGGAGTCAAAGCACTAGAGGCAGTGAGCTGGGCAGGTTCAAGGTAGACATCAGAGCTGGGGAGGCTTCCAACTGAGATGATGGTGGGACTGCAGTTACTAAAAGTTCTTCAATGACCAACAGCGTTGACTGGGTCAGAAAAGAATAAATAACACCTGAATTACTTCTTTCTGAATTTAAGACAACTGAGTAAAATTAACATTTCAGATAAACTTATGGCTATTGATAATACAGATAATAAGAATAGGAGATATTCATTTGCAGCAACATGGATGGACCTAGAGATTATCATACTAAGTGAGGTAAGTCAGAAAGAGAAAGACAAATACTATATGATATCATTTATATGTGGAATCTAAACTAAGACACAAATGAACTTAACTACAAAACAGAAACAGACTCACAGACATAGAGAACAGACTTGTGGTTGCCAAGTGGGGGGAGGGGGAGGGTTGGATTCAGAATTTGGGGTTAGCAGATACAAACTATTATATAGAGAATGGAGAAGCAACAAGGTCCTACTGTATAGCACAGGGAACTATATTCAATATCCTGTAATAAATCATAATGGAAAAGAATATATATATACATGTAACTGAATCACTTTGACCTACACTAGAAACCAACACAACTTTGTAAATCAACTATACTTCAATTTAAAAAATAAAAAAGTTTTAATAATAAAAATAAAAGATATTCATAGAAGATGCCACTTTCTTATATTTTGGTAACTTTCCTTAACTTTTGGGCTAATATCTTTGTGTAACTCCATGATCCCCTGAGTCAATAAAAATATGTGTAGAATGCACAAGTGTAGATGGCTGATCATTTAAATAGCTGACTCCAACTTCTCATTTGTTGAAGATTAAGTATAAAGTCATACCACCACTTTCTAGCAGCTTTTCTTTTGTAAAGGGAACGTGATAAGAAGTTTGACACCAAAGATGCTACCAGAAAACTACTAGAGCTAATCAATGAATTTGGTAAAGTAGCAGGATACAAAATTAATGCACAGAAATCTCTGGCATTCCTATATACTAATGATGAAAAATCTGAAAGTGAAATCAAGAAAACACTCCCATTTACCATTGCAACAAAAAGAATAAAATATCTAGGAATAAACCTACCTAAGGAGACAAAAGACCTGTATGCAGAAAATTATAAGACACTGATGAAAGAAATTAAAGGTGATACAAATAGATGGAGAGATATACCATGTTCTTGGATGGGAAGAATCAACATTGTGAAAGTGACTCTACTACCCAAAGCAATCTACAGATTCAATGCAATCCCTATCAAACTATCACTGGCATTTTTCACAGAACTAGAACAAATAATTTCGCAATTTGTATGGAAACACAAAGGACCCCGAATAGCCAAAGCAATCTTGAGAACGAAAAAAGGAGCTGGAGGAATCAGGCTCCCTGACTTCAGACTATACTACAAAGCTACAGTAATCAAGACAGTATGGTACTGGCACAAAAACAGAAAGATAGATCAATGGAACAGGATAGAAAGCCCAGAGATAAACCCACGCACATATGGACACCTTATCTTTGATAAAGGAGGCAGGAATGTACAGTGGAGAAAGGACAGCCTCTTCAATAAATGGTGCTGGGAAAACTGGACAGGTACATGTAAAAGTATGAGATTAGATCACTCCCTAACACCATACACAAAAATAAGCTCAAAATGGATTAAAGACCTAAATGTAAGGCCAGAAACTATCAAACTCTTAGAGGAAAACATAGGAAGAACACTCTATGACATAAATCACAGCAAGATCCTTTCTGACCCACCTTCCTAGAGTAATGGAAATAAAAACAAAAATAAACAAATGGGACCTAATGAAACTTCAAAGCTTTTGCACAGCAAAGGAAACCATAATCAAGACCAAAAGACAACCCTCAGAATGGGAGAAAATATTTGCAAATGAAGCAACTGACAAAGGATTAATCTCCAAAATTTACAAGCAGCACATGCAGCTCAATAACAAAAAAACAAACAACCCAATCCAAAAATGGGCAGAAGACCTAAATAGACATTTCTCCAAAGAAGATATACAGACTGCCAACAAACACATGAAAGAATGCTCAACATCATTAATCATTAGAGAAATGCAAATCAAAACTACAATGAGATATCATCTCACACCAGTCAGAATGGCCATCATCAAAAAATCTACAAACAATAAATGCTGGAGAGGGTGTGGAGAAAAGGGAACACTCTTGCACTGCTGGTGGGAATGTGAATTGGTTCAGCCACTATGGAGAACAGTATGGAGGTTCCTTAAAAAACTACAAATAGAATTACCATATGACCCAGCAATCCCACTACTGGGCATATACCCTGAGAAAACCAAAATTCAAAAAGAGTCATGTACCAAAATGTTCATTGCAGCTCTATTTACAATAGCCCGGAGATGGAAACAACCTAAGCGCCCATCATCGGATGAATGGATAAAGAAGATGTGGCACATATACACAATGGAATATTACTCAGCCTTAAAAAGAAATGAAATTGAGCTATTTGTAATGAGATGGATAGACCTACAGTCTGTCATACACAGTGAAGTAAGTCAGAAAGAGAAAGACAAATACCGTATGCTAACACATATATATGGAATTTAAGGGAAAAAAAATGTCATGAAGAACCTAGGGGTAAGACAGGAATAAAGACGCAGACCTACTGGAGAACGGACTTGAGGATATGGGGAGGGGGAAGGGTGAGCTTTGACAGGGCGAGAGAGAGAGTCATGGACATATACACACTAACAAACGTAGTAAGGTAGATAGCTAGGGGGAAGCAGCCGCAAGGCACAGGGATATTAGCTCGGTGCTTTGTGACAGCCTGGAGGGGTGGGATAGGGAGAGTGGGAGGGAGGGAGACGCAAGAGGGAAGAGATATGGGAACATATGTATATGTATAACTGATTCACTTTGTTATAAAGCAGAAACTAACACACCATTGTAAAGCAATTATACCCCAATAAAGATGTTTAAAAAAAAAAAAAAGAAGTTTGACACCACTGGCAGTGTACTATCTGTTAAAGATATCATCCACTAAATGATGCCAAACATCACCAGCAGTTGACTTCTCTGGCCAAAGAATCACAGATGGGCAAACTGAATCCACCAGTGAACCCCGTTCCCTATGACAACATCTAGGCCACAACTGTGGACCAGAAACAGTAAAAAGAGTGCAAAGAAACAACACTTAGGAAAAAGCGGCAGCATGGCTTAAGGTGACAACCAATTACCTCCTGGTAGGTTAAGAAAATTGAAGATCTCAGTATCTTTAATGCCTAGACATTGTTTGGAACGCATAGCTAGTTTTAAATCAGAGTTTTTCTTGTGAATAAAGTGGTCCTGTAAGTTATTAAATCCACCTAGGGTAAAATTAAGTTTTTCCCAATAAAAAATTCTGAAAAGGCAGCTCTAAAACTGGCCACCTCTATCTAAGGAACTAGGATTTCCTTAGGACACAAATCTGAATAGGTCAGAACATCCTTCCAGAAAAAAGATCAACTCCATCAGAGAAAGCGCTCAAGTCCCAGATTCCTTGAGCAGAAAGATAAACAAGGACGTAAACATTTGTGACTAAGATACAAAACATGGGAAATAACTGTCATTATAGACACAATTTTAACAGGGCAGGTAATATATCCCAGTAGTTTTAGTCACACACTTTCTGGAATATGTTGTGATATAAAGTTTGCTGGTGAAGAATTTAATAAAGATGAAAAGCATTTGTTTGAGGGTCAAATAAAGCAAAAATACAAAGTTAATCCAGATCACTTCTATTCTTAAAATAAGAGGTAGAAAAGAACAGAACATTGCATTCATTAGATAAACAGGCCAGATAGACATTTAGAAGATAAACATGCAAATAAATGTTTCTAAACATACTAGGTAAGACGCGCATACAAGTTATCTTCCAAACTGAAATATGTCTGGGAGTACTGGGATACCAAAAATAATTAACAGATGTTAGCTGATCAACAGGCCTAAACCAAGCAGTCCCAGGGAAACAGGACTGTCCTCAGTAAACCAAGACTTATTATTGGAGGTAAGGAATGTTAATACTTAGGTGGAAAGTATATAAAGTGTATAACGTAATAGGGGAAATATAAACCACCTTGGCCATAACTAATCTGCCATATGCTAGCATACTAAATTTGGCTACTCATGACCCATAACTGGAAAAACGAAAAAGTGAGTTGAATAGGCACTCCTACCATCAAGGTAGCGGTCATGGTCTACTGCCTGCGGTGGGCACTGATACATGCAGCCCAGCTCCCCAGTCCATGAAGAACTGGTAGCCCCAGTTGCTGAGAGTACTCTCAGCCTCAACTACACTGACCTCCAAGCTCAGGGTCATGCTTGGCAGCCAACATCCAATGATTAGTCAGCGTGAGAGTATAAAGGCCTGGTCATTTCAGCCCACCTACGGACAACTCAAAAGGGTCTGCAGACTGCAGACATCCCACAGGTTGGCCAAGGCCATCCTTGGACCTGCATCACTCTGGACAGTCTGATTAATTAATCCTGTAAATTAACAGTAAAATGGGAATATCGATGATTAATAATCAGCCCCATCTTCTGATTAACCCTGCTTTCCCTGGAAAGCAGCACTATATTTATGGTTCCGGAAGATGCCAGTTCCAAGGCCTCCAGATTGAGTAAGTTTACCTCTGCTTACAATGAGCTTACAGTAACATTCTCCAAACTGTAGCCTCCAGGCAACAATAGCTAGAAAGTGCTGTTTGTGAGTTTGTGAGTTTTGTTCTATAGATTCTACATTTATTATTCTGAATACTCCTAGGAAAGAGATCTGGGTTATTAAAATAGATAAGACAGAAAAATTAAAAAGGATAAAAATCAACCAGGAGCAAATGTGCTTAGTAAATGTTTATTGAATGAATGGATAGATGAAATGCAGAAGGTCCCACTGTAACCAATGAGCCTACAACTCTAGGTGCAGAACCAACAATGTCCAGATCCAGCAAAGCCCAAATCAGTTCCGAGGATTCAATGACCGGATTAGAATTTGTGAGCTCCTCTACTGAGAATACAGATTATTATCTCACTCATCTTTGAACACTCAATAGTACCTAGCACAATGTCTTGAATTTAGTGGGCATTCAATAGTTTTACTTGAATGAACAGGCTTAAAAGGCCCATCAAGCTTGGGCTGAAAAGGCACTTAGTCTATGACAATCAGGATGTAGTAATGTCCCACCAAGTGCTCAAAACATATAGATATGACAGCAAGGCAGATAGTAGTTTACTTGAAAATGTAGTAATACATACATGACATTTTTCATTTAAAGAATGGGAAAATGTGACAGTGAAGAGAGACCAGGCATAGAGAGGGGAATTATCTTCAATCATCTCTAGTGCCTTAAATAGTCCTTGACATACAACATTTTTTAAATATCTGTTCAACAGATGAATGAATGAAAAAAACAAATGACCAAAATAACATTAAAGTAAGAAATGATAGCCAAAATCAGAGGAAATTATAAAATCATCTAATAGAAACTGAAATAGGAAACATCTGGTTGGGGTTAGCCACTATAATTATGATACAATAATGTTCAATATCATAGACCAGGACTTCTCAAACCAAGTATTAGATGGACAACTTTTAAAGGAAAAATATACTCTGCATTCCTAATGTCAACTTAAATCAATTTTAATATATTTTAATTTATACAAAATTAAACTCCGCATTTATTACCCTGATAAGAAGATAAAGGCAAAGCAAACTTTTAAATACGAAAAAAAATACTGCATAACGAATTCAACTCAAGTTAACAGCAAAAATGGAGTATAACAGATAATGGTTTTCTGCTGTAGCAACGTAGCTTCAGACAGGATTCTATCTATAATCTTTCTGATTTTTTTTTTACTTAATCATTCTAATGAAAAAAAAATGCCTTTTCACTTAAATTCACTGCACAAAATAGTATACGTAACCTCATGGCTTTCTTTGACAATTGAGGAAAATCAGACCTCACACTAAAAAAAATACCCACGGCATTCCTTGAATGCTAATTTTAAGGAAGTTACTTCCAGATAAAGTTGGTATCACAACCATGTTGAAATCCTCATTAAATGTGTATCTATTCAATTATCGCTGGAATCAGGTATAGAAAATTCTTCAGTGTGTACTTACGGATATACTGACTATTAATGAATGGTTGAAAGTTAAATGGAATCTATTAAATTCATCTGTCTGTAACTTGAACATGTTATTGCTATAATGCTGGTTCCTCTGGGTATGGCATGCAGGGATGCTATTAGAACAGTTATTTGAAGTTCAGTGAATGCTTCATATACTTCAGACACTGTGAAGTAGCTGGCCTTCACACAGCACAAACACCCATTTATCACATGGCAATATTTGATTACATGGCAAGTGATCCAGATGATATGCTTATATTATTTTTTTAAGATTATCACTGATATTAAAACCCTCAAATTTTAAATCTCACTGAAAATGTGAAAACTCCCAGAATAGTTAGCTCACACAAGTTAGAGAAAGAATATCCTAGGAAGGGACTTCCCTGGTGGTCCAGTGGTAAAGAATCTACCTTACAGTGCAGGGGACGCGGGTTCGATCCCTGGTCAGGGAACTAAGATCCCACATGCTGTGGGGTGGCTGGGCCCATGTGCCACGACTACTGAGTTTGCACGCCTCAACTAGAGCCCGCCTGCCGCAAACTACACGCTCTGGAACCCACACACCACAACTGCAGAGGCCATGTGCCCTGGAGCCTGTGCACCACAACTAGAGAGAGAAAACCCACATGCTGCAACTAGAGAGAAGCCCGCACACCACGACGAAGAGCCAGCGTGCCTCAGCGAAGATCCCCCACGTGCCGCAACTAAGACCCGATGCAGCCAAAAATAAAAATAAAATAGATAAATAAATAATCTTAAAATCTTAAAAAAAAATCTTAGGAAAATATCAAATAAAATAATTCCGCTGTTCAATTTTAGAAGAACAATTCTACTTAGGAATACATTGAAAAAAACGATGGTTTTTAAAATAAATTACCCAAGGAGAGTACGGCAATTGTTTAAAAGCACTATCATTAGAAAACAACTTATCATGGGGTAAATTAATCTTTAATTTAGAAATCTTCATTTAAATGGAAGGGCATATAGGAACACTCCTATTATCTACTGGAGGAAAAAAGTTCAAAGTTATACCTATAAGGGATTCCACAGGGGGAAAATATGTTCTTTAAATCAAAAGGGAAAACTAGGTGGAGAATCTGTGAAATAACTTAAGGATCATGTAACAATTATGGTTGGGTATGAAAGGACAGCAAGCAGAAAAACAAATTACAGAAGCACAAAATCCTAGTACTACTGAAGATCTTCCCACCAGCCCCACATCTTCAAATAAGGAAACTGAGCTTTGATTTGAGTGTGGCCTTGTCTCCTTTATCAAGACTTGCTCCATTCTATTGGAGAAGTTTCTTTCCTAAATTGACTACTGCAAACTACTCAACTCATCAATGCTAAAATATATCTAATTAGACCTTAATTATCTGGCAACACAGTCACGGATGCAAAATAATTCTGAACATTTAATCTGAATGTAAAAATCTTTATGAACAGTGTCCTGAAATTCCCTCAGATATTTCTCCAAAAACTAAAGCAAATAAGATGGTTGGTTTAAGCCTTCACAGTATATAATCTACTTACCAACAACAAAGTAAAATTAGAAGCATCTTTAAAACAGTGATTTTAAAAATGGTCAAGAAAACACTTGAGAATTTCCTTAAAAGAACTTTTAAAAGAGGTGCTTCAGGGACTTCCCTGGCAGTCCAGTGGTTAAGACTTAGCCTTCCAATGCAGGGGGCAAGGGTTCGATCCCTGGTCGGGGAGGTAAGATCCCACATGCCTCTCCGCCAAAAAACCAAAACATAGAACAGAAGCAATATTGTAACTAATTCAATAAAGACTTTAAAAATGGTTCACATCAAAAAAAAATCTTAAAAAAAAAAGTGCTTCAAACGTTGATTCAATAATTAATTCCATTGCAGTATAGTACTATTACTCTGCATAAATGTATACATGTTTCTATCCTGAAAAGGCAGTATAAAATCTCCAAACTTGTGCATAAAACTAAGATGTTACTAATAGTAAAGTGTCAAGTAGTCTTTACATCATCCATCTTATAGGAAAAGGGGTGGAGAGAAAGGGAAGCTATTAGATATAAGGGAAATTTCGAGTAAAGTCCTCACATCAGTTCAGATTCAACCGAGTATCTCCAAATGACTATCTCAACTTCACAGTTCACATGATCATAATTATGATAGAGTTATTCAAAAAAATTCAATATTTCCTGCTTGCTACACTCTTAGAAGTTGGGCATAAATTTTAAAGAGATTTTTTTTACTTTTAATGAATTATAAAGAAATCTTAAAGGGTAAAATAAAATTACTTGGGAACTTAGAAGTTGGATCTTCTTTTGTTTGCCAAGAAATGCAATTACTCTTAGCAATTATCAGATTGAAGGTTACTAAAAATATGAAACATTGGAATGAGATGTTAAGATAAACCATAATGGAAAAGAATATTTTAAAAAAGAATATATATATATGTGTGTGTGTGTGTAACAATCACTTTGCTGTACAGCAGTAATTAACACAACATTGTAAATCAACTATACTTCAATTAAAAAAAGTTTTTTAAAAGATAAATGAAGTGCTCAATTTGTTGCCACTTAGATAAGATCTTTAACAAATGAGTTGTATCCTAAGATGTAGGATAAACTGAGGATATATTAAGAGAGTGAGATATCTCAAGTATACCTTTCTTTTTTTTTTTCTTAACATCTTTGTTGGAGTATAATTGCTTTACAATGGTGTGTTAGTTTCTGCTGTATAACAAAATGAATCAGCTATACGTATACATAAATCCCCGTATCTCCTCCCTCTTGCACCTCCCTCCCACCCTCCCTTTCTCACCCCTCTAAGCTTATTAGATGGATGTAGCAAGAAATAATATCAAGCCCTGCATCCTTTTGACACCATCAGGGCTTTAACTCTGACCCAGTGAAAAATATTGTTTGATATAATTTTTTTTACCCAGTGGAATAAATATTTACCCGATATGTACGTGACCATATACAAGGCACTGTAGTTGGATGCTACAAATGACAGAGATAATATACCATTTAAACAATGTTACACTTTTAAATATTCAAACAACTTACAATGTAATAAGGAGATAAGTCAAATATAAATTACTATGATACAAGAAAGCGATGTAAAAATAAAATGCTATTAGAGGAGGGGGAAGTAGAGATTCTTTCAGGCTTGGAGGAATCACACAAAGTTTCATGAAGGAGAACACACTGGAACTGGACCCTGAAAAAATGGGCAGAATTTCAATAGGCACAGATAGAAGAAGGAATGGTGTGACCAAAGGCACAGAAGCAAGAAATAAAGTGCAAATTCAGAGTTGGGAAGTGAATCAAGGCAGCTGAAGTACAAATGGATTAGAAAGAGTAGTGGGAGATAAAGATGGGAAGTCTGGAGTATATATACTAGTTAGCATGATGGTTAAAACTGTGGACTCCAAGTCAGAACTCATGGGTTCAGATGTGGTTCCACCACTTTCGATCTGTATGATCTTGGATTGGGCTTCAGTTTCTTCATTCATAAAATTAGGATAAAAATAACTAACCTGGACTTCCCTGGTGGTGCAGTGGTGAAGAATCCACCTGCCAATGCAGGGGACCCGGGTTCGATCCCTGGTCCGGGAAGATCCCACATGCCACAAAGCAACTAAGCCCGTGCGCCACAACTACTGAGCCTGCAAGCCACAACTACTGAGCCTGCGTGCCACAACTACTGAAGCCCACGCATCCTAGAGACTGCACGCCGCAACTACTGAGCCCATGTGCTGCAACTACTGAAGCCCGCACGCCTAGAGCCCATGCTCTGCAACAGGAGAAGCCACCAAAATGAGAAGCCCACGCACCGCAATGAAGAGTAGCGCCTGCTCACCGCAACTAGAGAAAGCCCGCAGACAACAACGAAGACCCAATGCAGCCAAAAGAGTAAATAAAATTATTTTAAAAAATAATAATAACTAACCTGCCTACCAACCAGGATCAAGTAAGATAAGGCATATATAAGTGCTTTGCAAATCATAAGGTATTATAAGAATGTAAAGTATTATAAGGATAGTGGTAATGAAAATAAAATGAAGAAAGGGTTTGAGCGACACTACAGAATCAAAGGGATTTAAGTGTTGTTAGTTGAGAAGCCCTGAGGGTTGGCACTGAGAGGTACTGGGGCCCATAAGCAGTCTTCAAGACCCCCGACCATCTGGAGGAGCCCACTCAGCGCAGCAGCCCAGCTAGCAGATGTCAAGGGCAGGTTGAGTCACTCCACAACGAGTACTCTCTCCACCCGGGGTGAAGGCTGGCGGGGGACAGGGAAGCAAGGTCAGTCATGGCGGCAGGGTCGTGACAAGCAATTCTCAACAATGAACCAAAATCTTGTTACATTAGTAGGACCACGGACAGGCACAGCTGGAGGCTAGCACACACCTTCATGCAAAGATTGAGGTTTACCACTGGGTGGAGGAGGGCTACACATGCCCAGCCACTGCTAACCTTCCGCCAGAGACAGCCCAGGAGTACAGATGGTCACTAGGCCTGTCGTGTTGATCGTTGCATAACGCACGCAACTGTCAAATCGCTATGTAGTACAACTGAAACTAACGTAATATCGTATTATATCAACTACATTTCAATTAAAAAATAACAGCAACAACACAAAAGATATCCCAGGAGTGAGAATGAAGGGTTGACAATCAAGGGCAACTCCTGGATTGAGGAACAAATGCTCTATGGCTGCAGCTGTGTATGTGCAGAGGCCTGGAGATGGTGCAGGGCAGGGACTGAGCCCGAGGGGCCCACAGCCTTCCAACGCACTGCTTGGGAACGAGGGCCAGCTGATTCTAACAGATTGCAGTGCTATTTAAGCAGACCTCCACTCGGAAGCCGTGGCTCCACGCCACCCCACGGACGGGATGTGAGCAAACCGATGTCTGGTCCTGAACTATGTGCTGTTCACCAGGCATCTGAGTAAGACCCTTACACACAATGATCCACAAAGGTAACCGTATGACCCTGGCAGAACGGGACCAACTCGGCACCGCAGAGCCCCGGGCACCTGCAGGAATCGCCCAGCACTGACTCTGATGGGGGCTACGGGCCCACAGGAGACCACATATAACTAGTAATATATCAACCACTGGTATTTTAACACTTGTGCGTAAGCTGAAATTTTGTTTCTGAGCATTATCAATGCGACTTAAGGAGGCAGAATTCCCACTTACAAAATCACCTTGTCTTACACAAAACTGAATTTAAACAAATGTAATCTGAATGCTTGGGTTTTAGGGGATATGTACTATACAACTATCTAAGCTTAAGTAAGACGGTCCTTTAAGTGACACTTGGAAAGAAAAACACAAAAACTCATTCCAGTCAAACTGATAGTTTACTATGTCTCAAAAGAAGAACCACAGTTTCATCATGTAAGAGAGAAGATGACCTATTTGGTTCTACCTTTTATTATAATCAAATCGACACATTTACTGATGAAACTATACAGATTTATTAAGTGAAGCTACTTAAAATTTATTGAGAGTCTAGAGTGTTATTTAGAGAAATACACACTGAAAAGTGTATTAATTTTTTCAAATAAACATACACAATAGCCGATGCTGGAATAAACAGATTCCAATGAATGAATACAATAAGTATTTCGGAATAAACCTGTGATGACTTCACTGGGCTTGAATACAACCAAAGCTGTTTTTCCAGATCGTCAAAAGAAATATTTTCATCATCTTTGTGATACCAGCTGGAATTTCAGGGCAAGCCATCTAAAAAAAATTTTTTTTAATCTTCTTTCATTTATATGGAAATGAGATGTTTCCTAAAACATATGCGTACCCAGCACCTACGTCAACACCAGAGCTCAAAGCACACAAATTCCTCCAGCTGATTCCTGCCTAGAAGGGCACACAGCACGCGACATCATCCATGTGCGTCATTTACGGAGGAGGACATTACCGAGCTTTCAATCTCAATTAACCTGCCTTGCTTTATAAATAGCCTAAAGGTCCCTATCTAAATAGGTTGGTGCCCTTTTCTCAGAAGCAAAGGGAACAGCATGACAAAGAAGCACAAAAAAATAAATGAACTTTCCCCTTTGTAAATAGGAGAAAGTCGACATTAAACCAATTCTAAGTCCGAACTGAAGAGCTATTAATAGAATAAAGCTCAAGAGAATGAAGGACCAGTTTTAACCAGAAAATAAACAACATTCACAAACTCTATTAGCTCTTTTTAAAGTATCCGTGAGTCACAGGGCTAGAGAAATAATTCAAGGTCCACATACACGCAGAGCTAAACACAGATACCATAATTACAATCCTTAATATGGCCCCAAAAATAATACAGTTTAAAAGCCCCAGGTGATTGATGTTCAGCCAAAAAGAAGTTAGTTTTGAAGATTCAATGATATCATTCTCTTCTAAATCTGAAATGTTTAATAATTTTTATAACCAATAGCGTTATCATTTCTTTTGCTAGCTCTAGATATTTCTTCCTCTAAAATCAATGATTATGAACAAAACCTGCACATCACTTCTACAGTCTAAGTACTTGCGTACAGCACTTTTCTAGTTCATACTTCAACGATAATAAAGCAGAATCAGTAAACATCAGTGGAATTTATCAAAAAGTAGAAAATAACTGGTATAGATCATTAAGCAGGGTAGTGAGCCCATGAATCCATCTAATAACCACGGTGCGGGAAAACAGATGTTCCCCATATTAATCTCAGGTGAAATAGACATTCATGTATATGTGCCACACATATACGTACACACGTGTCATCCGGGCAATACTTTATAAGCTTGCCATAGTGACATCCCACATGCAATCAGGGTAGCGGCCGGCTCCCTGATATATCTAGGACACAATCAAAAACTAAGAATTAAGTTAAATAAAAAAGATTTCTGATTGAAAAGAGGTCCGACAAAGTTGACAGACGATCCTTAAAGAGGTCCCTAAGCCCTCACTCACAGCAGCTTTAAAAAAGAATCCCAGGGGCTTCCCTGGTGGTGCAGTGGTTGAGAATCCGCCTGCCGATGCAGGGGACACGGGTTCGAGCCCTGGTCCAGGAAGATCCCACCTGCCGCGGAGCAACTAAGCCTGTGTGCCACAACTACTGAGCCTGCGCTCTAGAGCCTGCGACCCACAACTACCGACCCTGAGTGCCACAGCTACTGAAGCCCACATGCCTAGAGCCCGTGCTTGGCAGCAAGAGAAGCCCGCACACCACAACGAAGACCTAACACAGCCCAAAATAAAAATAAAAAAAATTAAAAAAAAAAAGAATCCCATCAGAAGTCTTTCCTGATATGTAATACTCTCGCTGTGGCAGTTAAGTGAATCATCACTTTATCTGCACTAAGACAACCGGCTGCCCACTCCTCCAGTCATTCGACCAATTTCCATGCTTGGCACTATTCTGGGCCTCGTGGGAGATAGGAAGATGAATTGTAAATATAAGTAAAACATGGGACAAAGTAACTCAAAGTATATGAGTTACCGATGCGGTGCTAGATGGAAACAGAGAAATTACTTCTAGGTGGTAAAGGCTGAGCAAGAGGCGTTGTGGGGGATGGCACAGGTCAGATGGGAAGCAGAGGAGGAGCTTCTGAGGGGCAGAAACAGCATCACATAGGCAGAGAGGCAGCTGGGAGCAGTGTGGGATGCAGCCAATAGTATGGGGGGAAAAACTAAAGTTGGGAAGAAAATTCAAAGCCAGACCATTTATGATCTTAAACACAAGCTAAGGAAACTGGATTTTACCATTCAACACGGGGAAGATTTTAAGCAAGAAAGTATTGTGATCAGAGCTGTACTCTGGAAAAGCTAATCTCACAGATGTATATAACACGAACTCGAGGAGGGAAGAGAGTTAGAACAGACTCGTGACAAAGATTATAATCACTCAGATCAGAAGTAAGGAGGGCATATAAAAAAGGAAATCATGCCATCTGCAGCAGCATGGATGGATCCAGAGATTATCAGACTAAGTGAAGCAAGTCAGACAGAGAAAGACAAATGCCATATATCACTTACATGTGGAATCTAAAATATGACACAAATGAACTTATCTACAAAACAGAAACAGACTCACAGACATAGCGAACAGATTTATGATTGCCAAGGGGGAGGGGGTGGGGAGGGATGGATTGGGAGTTTGGGATGAGCAGATGCAAACTTTTATATAGAGAATGGATAAACAATGAGGCCCTACTGTAGAGCACAGGGAACTACATTCAGTATCCTGTGATAAACCATAATGGAAAAGAATATTAAAAAGAATGTGTATTTTTATATAACTGAGTCGCCTTGTTGTACGCCAGAAACTAGCACATGATAAGTCAACTATACTTCAATTAAAAAAATTTTTTTTTAAAAAGAAGTAAGGAGGGAGTGAACTCTGCCAATCACAGTAGAAACAGTAGTGAGAGAAATCCCAAGATAGAACCATCAGAACTCCATAGCTCTGAAGTTTTCAATCTGGCTTCTTTCCAGAATCCATAGCGGGATCCAAGAGGCAGCTTGAAAGTCACCAAATGTAATGAAATGAAAGGGAAACAGTTGCTCCCTGATTTAAAACCAATGTGCATACATTCAGAAGGATGAGTTTCACTTGAAATAAACCGGATTAATACTTTGTAAATGGCAGATCCATTTTGAAACAAAAGGTCAGGGGAAAGCCAGGAAGTATCACGATGTGTAACACTATGAAGGCTTTAGTTTGGTCCAAACCAGCTGGCCAGCTAAAACGAGCAATGGTACAGAGTACAATCCAATGTTTCAGAATTAAAGAAATCTATATTCTACATGCTCTTACAGGATAATCATACCTCCTCAAAGCTTTAGTCTTCTAATCTATTTCTTACCTCACTTTTCCATGAAAATTGCTTTTATTTTTTTAGGTCACAAGTCACCGATGGCCTTCTAGGTGCATACCCAATGGAAACTTTGCAGTCAATATTTCAATATTTAACCCCTGACAATTGCTCTAAATCCTTTACTCTCCATCTGCCTCTACCTGCAAAGAACCCCAAGTCCTATCAAGTGTCCCTGATTAATTCTTCACTGACTCCATCTTTCCTCCACTGCCACGGCTTAGACTCTCATTACCTCTCAGATAGACGCAGTGGTTCTCAAACTGTGGTCCTCGGACCAGCAGCAGCAGCATCTGGAAACTCACTAGAAGTAAAATTGCTTGGGCCACACCTGAGAGCTACTGAATCAGAAACGCTGGGGATAGCACCTGGTAACCTGTGACGGGGCAAGCCTTCCAGGTGACTCTGATGTGTACTAAAATTTAAGAACCTCTGTAATCAACAATCATCCCACTCCTGGTCTCCCTGCCCTTAGTCTCCCAGCTCCCCAAGGCTGTGGCCACAGTTAGGTCCTAAATGACCAATTTGATTACGTCATTTACCAGCTTCTACAACAGGATTCAAAATATGTGAACCCTTTTTAAACAAAACATAGACATCAAATGTTAACTTAAATTTGCATTCTAATGTTAGTTGAATTTGTATACACATGGAAGTTTCATAAAACTAGCAATATCCCTTCTACTTCTCAAGCATAGATATTAGAATAATTTCTTTCACAGAGAACACAAAACCAGTATATTCAACAACATTAATTTGAAATCAAATTTTCCTGAAGCTTTATCACAATGTCAGCTTTCTTCACGGGAAGATGAGGTCTCAGGCCTGGTTCTTCAAGGTTCTGGAACCTTGAAGAAGTGACTTAACCTCTCTGGGCCTCAGTGTCTACATCTGCAAAATGGGATAATAGCAGAACGAATTTCACAGAATTGTGAGGACTAAGTGAACTAATATATGTAAAGTTCCTAGAACAGGGTTAGGCACATAGAAAACATGGTTAAGAGTTTGTAGCTACTGCTATCACCATCATCATTATCATTACTAATAATATTAAACTTACGGAGCATAGGAGTACTACGTATGTATAGGCATAGTACTGACCACAAGTTATTCCCCAATATTCATTCTCTCTTTCTTCTACAGTAACAGAACCCCGGAGTTTTAGCCAAGCACATATCCACACACTTTAAAGACTACATTTCCCAGCCTCCCTACATCTAGCTGGTCAACATCTACCCTCTCCATGGATCATTAACCTCCAGGATTCTGCCAGGTGCTGAAGGGATGCTGGAGATCTGAGGGCTTCTTTAAAAGACTTTCAACCAATTCTCCTTATTCTGGAGCACCACCTCCCTTCACTCCTATTCCCAGAGGTGTTGGTGTTGCCAATTCCCGAGCCTTTGCGTAACTCTGTGACGTAAGTGAGGCTGGTTCTTCGCTGCCCCACTGCCCATACCAGATTCTGTTTTTCCAAGCTTATTAGACCCTTGACCTTCCAGCTTCCAACATTTTGTTCATGTTGTCGTCTCCAATCCCATTCTCCCCATCCTTACGGATTTAGGCCTTTACAAAAGAAGATCCTTAGACCTTTCAGTGGGAGTTCGAAAGGAAACAAATATCGCTATCTGCGTCCAATTGTCTCTTTTCCCATAGGTCTTAGCCACCATTTTCCACCAAAATTCTCAGCACACAGTTTCATTCACCCTGTCATTTACATTCTGGACTAAACAGAAGAAAGTCGCTGGGCACGGCTTCCATCATTTCACATTTTTATTTCACTCTTAAACTGTTACTTTACCCCCCATGGGATGATGCGTTGGTCTACCACGTGTACTGGATGTTCTTAAAGGTAGGAACTATATGTTAAAATTTTTACTATCTTCTAGAACAGTAGTTCTCAAACTCGACTGCACATTTGAATCACCTGGGGACCTTTGAAAACTCCAACACCCCGGCCACACCCCAGACCAGTAACCCAGAATCTCTGGGGTGAAACGGAAGCATCAGTATTGTAAGCTACAGGCACGGCTGAGCAGCAGTGCGGGGCAGTGAATAGTGTTGTTGTCTGCAGACCTATGTCAGACACTTACCCCACATACGTACACACACAACTGAAAGGCACCGGCCCTCCTATGGTGGCGTCTTCAACAAACTCTGGGGCCTAATACACTGGTCTCTGAACCCAGGAAAATAACCTGAGTAATCTGAGGAAATACTAAAGAAGTGCCTCAGCCTAAGACAAAGTTGGGGGCTGTTTTTTCTACTTGTCGGATGACACATTAATATTAACCATCTGCTTCCTGTGTCCATTAGTCAACGTGGCAATGGTAACAGTCAATGCCAGCCTTTCTCCACTGACTGTAATTCAGCCCATCACTGCCTTCGTTATTCGTTACTTGCGAACGGCTGGCCTAGCAATCATACCACATGCTTGAACTGACCCAGGGCTATTTTGAGTGGCAACCTTCCATTTCTGCAGAAATCATAAAACTGACCCAAAGAAACTGATGAAGTTGCCAGGCAACAGAGGCTCCAGAATATCTACATAGGAGGAGCATAGGAGAAGCATTCAGTTAGAGACTAAAGGCAGATGACTTGTCTTGATCTTTCACTTTCATAGCTAGCCCATCATTTTTACTTAGACTGTATGTACGCATGAGGTGGCTGGGAGAATTGGTAAAGGTTAAAGTTGCCTCAAGCACCACTGATACCACCATGTTAGCGAAGTCAGGGACCACAGATCCATGTCACTGCACCATCAACAGAACCTCTTCATTTCCTTCCTTTGGCTGTTCTCCAGAGGTTGGACACCAGTCCACTTATGGCTGCACACAGAGAAGAGGACAGGCAAGGCAATACAGTTACTAACTGCTAAATAAAGCCTCCACCAGAGGGACCCACAAGAGGAAAAAAGAAAATAACACCAAAGCCTAACAGCTGGGCCTGATCCCTTAGCGGTCCTGCAGAAATGAGGGAGGAAAGAGTCCTGCTGTTAAACAAAGACCTCCCAACATGAGTCCACAAATAGACACAAATCATACCAGAAAGGGACCTGCACCAATAAAACTGGGCAAGGAGATCCTGGTATGTTAGACTCTTCTCCCACTGAAAGCCAAGTACCTATCTACAGCTCTTCCAAGGAACCATGTCTATTCTCTGATCCTGTAATTCCCTGGACCACAGAGATTTTTCTGAGAGAAAGGGAAGTGGGGTGGAAATAAGTGACAGCAGTAGCACTCCATGGCCATCAGGAAATTTAAACCAGGAAAGAGTTTTCAGTAACGTGGCTATTGCTCCCTTAGTAAAATAAATCACCTAAGGATCGCCCAGCCTGGAAACACTGGGAACACATTTCACTGAAATTTTACTTGACCGAAATCCTTAAGTATAATGGGAGCTAAAGTTGACTGGTGAGCCGCCTTCTGCCTGCAGAAAGAAATAGCAGGAACTAAGTAAGAAAGCGAATAAAGGTAATTCGGCAAGAACTGAGTGAGTGCAACGCTTCATTGAGTCTATACGGCTCAAATTCCGCTTCTAAGTATCTGAGATAGATCAGGAGAGACTGTAGGTTAGAGGTTCCTGGTTCCCCACCTGAGTCACTATCAACAGATTGTGGGATAAAGGAAGCCATTTAAAAGAACACAACTAGTGCAATAATTGGATGTCACAATATCTAACTTTTTCCTCTTTTTGTATAAAGGTTAAATACTGCGAGCAGAGTTGTAACCTTGATATATATGTACAGAATAATTAAAAGCTAGAAGGTCCTTGGGCAGAAACTCTGTAGAATATTTAACAAAGGAAAAGTTGCCTTCTTCAGGCAAATGACTCAGCTGGACTTAGGAATTTGTTCAGAACGCTGTGGAACTTTTTAGTGTCTATCGGTGTTTAATTTAGACCTGAAGTGATATAATGGGTTTATACCAGTTCATATGTTCCTTTCTCCATCTGATTAATGAACTAACACGTTCCTAAAGTGATATAAAAGGTTCCTTTTGAGTTTTGAGGAACCTTCCCTTTTTAAAGAACAAAATGCTCAAGTTCAGAGTCTACAGATTCTCGATTAATTAAGAATGTAATATTGTGTTCGCGTGTGTTCCCTTTTGGCTTAGAAACAAGTTTCTTTGTTTCTGCTGGACTCCAAGCTGGCAGCAACCAGAAGAGAAAAAGACAAGGATTAAAAGGAACAGCCTGCCCAGAAACAGAGATAAGGAGAAATCTCTTATTACCAACTCTGCTTAAGTGTCCAGAAGCCAAAGCTACAGAAAAAGAATCTATTGGCTAATTTTAAGGCTGGCCCCATGCCACCACTTCTGGCTGGTGGCCAGAGGCCCTCAGGGGGAGAGGGCTGACAGGATGCCCCTAGAGAAGGTCAGGCATTTCATTGCTGAAGCTGCCTTTGGGTGTAGCTGCTCAGTGGGAAACCAAAACCTTTTTGTGCAACAGGTTTCCCAAGTGATTCCTTAGCACGTGACACTCACCAACATTTACCTAACTGATCCCCCATCCCCTCTGCCAATCTAAGCAACTGAGAACCCTCCACTCAACAGGAACAGAAAACAAAGCACTGGGCTCCCACCTCTATGGCTTGACATAGGAGGCCTCGCTCCACAAGGATCTCGCAAATGGCAATGAATGCTGTCCTCCACGCGGGGCTGTTTCTACTGGCTACTCCCAGCTTGACTAGAAAATCATTGCTCCTCGTGAATCTAATACTCTGTGACTTTATAACTGCATGCAAGGCGCTAACCAGTGGAAGTCCAAGTTAGAATCGAAGCACAGACTGCCTAGCTATGTAATAACCTACACATTTGGCCTCAAACCTCCTGAGACAGGTAAGCAGCAACAACAGCTCGATACCCAAGCCTGTAAAAGTTAAGCTGCCATATAGCTGCCGTGCCACCAGCCACGCTACTTTTAGAAGAAAGGGCAGTTCTTTCTCAGTTGTGATTTAATGCGTTTGTGATGTTTCCTTAAGATGAACAAAAGAGAGTGGGAGAATCCAGGGATTCCCAGATATTGAGCAATCTGAACTGCCCACGTGAAAATGGTTATACTGGCTCCCTTCTGCCCCTGATCATTTCTGGGATCTAAAAAGAAAAGGCTTATAATTCAAAAGTCAGACTTGAATCAAATGAGCAACAATTCTGAACCCATGAAAAGTAAAGTTAAAAAAAATCGCTTGCTTCAATGTATAAATATTAGAAAGTGAGCTGTCCCAACTAAAACAATTAAAAATGTCCAGTGCCTCCAAATCCAGGAAATGCTGAAGAAAAAAGTTTGTGTTTTTCCCTCTGTTAAAAGTACCGGTCTAGGGCTTCCCCGGAGGCGCAGTGGTTGAGAGTCCGCCTACAGATACAGGGGACACGGGTTCGAGCCCTGGTCCGGGAAGATCCCACATGCCGTGGAGCAACTAAGCCCGTGCGCCACAACTACTGAGCCTGCGCTCTAGAGCCCGCGAGCCACAACTACTGAGCCCACGTGCCACAACTACTGAGGCCCGTGTGCCTAGAGCCCGTGCTCCGCAACAAGAGAAGCCACCGCAATGAGAAGCCCGTGCACCGCGACAAAGAGTAGCCCCTGCTTGCCACAACTAGAGAAAGCCCGCACACAGCAGCAAAGACCCAACACAGCCAAAATTAAATAAATTTATAAATAATAAATTTTTTTTAAAAAAAAAGTACCGGTCTAGAAGAGGATTTTTTTATGACCCAGCACCAGATTTTGGATGCTAACATAGAGATAACATCCCTAATATCAAATGGACAGATGAGATATATCATACTTGACAGTGAAAATATAAAATAAGAGACCTTTTACTCTCTCTTAATCTATGTTGCTCTTGATATAGTTTCATCTTTCAAATTCTTAATTATGATGTTTAAAAAGATACATGAATCAATTTTATACTTTCTGACAAGAATGGTCTATATTCCTATTTCTCCTGGTCTACTTTAGCCCAAGCCCATCTCCTAAGTCCCTGCTGGTGCTCACATCTGATCATTTTAAATGCCTGCCATTGCCAAATAAGGTTGAGAAAAACTGGCTTAAGGTCATTACACTCTGATGCTTAAAATGTCAAAGAGAACACCTGTTGGCAGCTCTAACCTTTATTATTTAATCAACCAAGGAAAAAAAAAAGTCAAAGCAACAGCTGCCACCTCAGAACAACTTAATGCACTAATCAAAAACCTTGTTCACAAGAGTCACAAAAGGAATCGTTAAAAACTTTTTAATATGGGTTATCGATGACTAGCTGCTTTTACCTCATGAATAATCAAAACCCCTGAGCTTTATTAAAATTCCTTATACATTCCTTATATTTCTCATGTTTTTATATCAATGAGTTACTCATTTATAAAATAAGAAGGAAAAACAATGTAGTACCAAAAGCTTAGAATTGGCTTCTGGGTCTGGCTCGCCTACTTGCCGCTGGGCAACTTGATAACATCTAACCTCTCAGAACTTCAGTTTCTACATTATGTGGAGAAGAAGTAGATCAAGGCTTCTCAACCTCAGAGCTATTGACATTTGGGGTCAGATCATTCTTTGTTTGGAGGGTTGCCCTCTGTACCAAAGGATAGTTATCAGCATCTCTGACCTCTACCCACTGCGTACCAGTGGCAACCCCCCGTTGTGACAACCAGAAATGGCTCTAGACGTGGCCAAATGCCCCCAGAAGAGCAAAACCACCCCTAGTTGAGAATTGCTGGACTAGATATATACTCAATTTCTCTCCAGCCCTGATACCCTACAAAATAAATACCTTACTCTCTTAAATGTAATTTTTAAGCCACTCGTCAACATGCCTACTGTGAGGATACTCAGTTTGATTTTTAAAGAAATTGAAATACAGTGACTGTCTGTACCAATTCTAATTTTAGCAGATTCTAAAACTGGTTTTTTTTTTTTGCAGTGAAAATTCACAAAAGGACATTAAAGCAACATATAAGGGAAACTAATATAAAGTATATGCCAATAATATCTCCATCCCATTTTTGAGGGTAACTCCTTCAACTGGATGAAAAGAAAGGCATTTTAACATGTTCTTTAACTAGTTTTCCCACATGTGTACTTTCAGTAAACAAAGGGGACTTATAATAACAGGAGTAATTTAAAGTGACTGACTTTTAAGAAGAAAGAAAAACACAGCTACTCTCAAGCCTTTTAAAATACTTTTTAAGCATATTAGAAAAAAAGTTTACACCATCTTATGAATTCCTGTTTTTACTCCAAATTCATGGAAGAGTTAGGTATCTTACAATCTATATCTGGTATTCAATTTGCCCTGAAGTCATAAATGTATATACTTCCATAGGGGAAATAAACCTTTTCCTGAAGAACTATCATTAGTTTACCAAGTTTTTTTGTTGGTTTTTTTTTTTTTCACTAAAATTAGTTTCAACTGCCCAGAGGCCAAACCCCATCTCACACGTTACCATTATTCAGTGGAACCTGACAGAAAATACAAGAGTATGTTTATTACTCAAGTAACCCTTTCTTTGTTGGAGGAACATATAATGCAAGGTCACTTTTCCTGTTGAAGATGTTCATTTCCTAATTCTGGTGAAACTATAAGACTTGTCAAAAGATTTTGCCTTCAGCCTCCACATTTAAAACGTATCACACTGGAAAAGGGATTTCTTAAGAGAAAATTAAGAAACACTCTACTATATATTAAAATAGATAGCCAATAAGGACCTACTGTATAGCACAGGGAACTCTACTCAATATTCTGTAATAACCTATATGGGAAAAGAATCTGAAAAATAATGAATATATGTATATGTATAACTGAATCACCGTACACCTGAAACTAACACAACACTGTAAATCAACTATACTCCAATAAAATTGAAAAAAAAAGAGAGAGAAAATTAAGTGCCTAAAGTAGCCCATGGTTCTAAGATGACATAACAATTGTTATATTCATAAAACCTCTAAATGTAAAGGAAATTAAAGCATAAAGCAAATGTGCTCCTCTTTTTTAAAAAGATAAAAGCATAAAGAATACCTAAACGTGTACTTTCACTTTACTGATAAGGATACTGGGGCCCAAAGTCAACTCCCAAATATTGGCACATTACAGACAAAAGCTCGCCTTCTCCACATGCTTGTCCTAGTTTTCCTTCCTGAATTCAGAGTCTTAAAGTATCTGGTTTTACAATTTCTCTGATGTTTACATAAGAAAACAAGTAAGTGGTTATATTCGTTTTCCCAAGCTGCTACGACAGGTCACAGTCGTGGTGGACAGGAATGAAGAGAGTAATGGAAAAACATCAAATCCCATGAAAAGGCAGACGTTTAGGCCTGTAGATTAATTCAGCAAAGCCTCTGCTGTTCCTTTTCTCACCTGAGTTTCCTCCAATAAGTGGAACAAAATACCGCCTTGGGGACCACAGCCCAGCCACATTCCCTGCAGTACAGGGTAGTGTTAAATAAAAACGTGCCCTGAACCTGACACACCAAAGTCTTACGTGAATAAAACCTACACAAACACTGCCTCATACAGAGAATGACAATAATGAGGGCAGATTTTGTACATGACGCGCAGACTCCGTCTCAGTGACTTACATAAATGAAAGGATGTGTGGAATTCAACATAAAATCATACCCTACCCTCAAAATCAACTGCCGTTAATGGCCCTCCCCCATCCCCTGCTCCCCTAGAACTACCTCCAGTCCCCACCATTGCTCCTGACCAAGGGATCCCCTCCCCTAAAAAGGTTAAAAATGCCATGTGTTTATGCGGTTACGCTCTTCTACTTTCAATTTCCCAGCACTCTCTTTACTTTGTTCTGTCAAAGGACAAGGAAGGAGAAACGCAGTTCGGTGACGCTAAACTCAGCTCATCTGTATTACCTGGGGTACAAAAGGGGTCTACCTCCCCTACTTTTTTTTTAATAGAATTGTCCCTAACGAGTCAGTTCCTTCTTTTTAATATTAAGTAGTATTCAGCGTCACAATATTATGTCAGTAACCTGCAATCCTTCAAATTCTCCCTTCTGGTGGAATTTAAAACCCTTCTCTCTGCAGTTCCAGAGTACTGATACAAGGCCAACCGAGACAGTCTCATTTCAAAGTGTAGGCTGCCACCTACTGGCTGAGCGCTTCTCAACATCCAGCTCTCCCCAGAAAGTGAATCAATCGCTCACAAGAGGTTTGCTTGCTATGTCATTCAGTGCAATGTATTCAACTATATCAGCATAATCTTTTTCATTCTTTTCAATACAAAGTCTTTAAACAACAAGGATTTACTGTATAGCACAGGGAACTATACTGAATATCTTTTAATAAACTATAATGAAAAAGAATCAAAAAAATAGATTTGTACATATAAATATGTACAACGGAACCACTCTGCTGTACACCTGAAACTAACACAATATTGTAAATCAGCTATACTTCAACTTTTTTAAGTTAAGTAAATACAAATTTTTTTAACTTCAAAAAGAGACTACCAAGCCAAGCATGCTTGTGCATAGCTTAAAATTCCCAGCCTATACTCGAAAGAGCAGAGCATTATTTTTAAAAGATGTGTTATTTCTTAAATATACAAAAAGTTCTGTTTGGATAGATTTCTCTTCAGCATTTCCTTGATTCTTCACTCCTGAAAACGGAAGCTCATTTCCTCTTAGAGAAAGTGGTGGTGATTTCATTGTTCGTACTGATCATCCTGGAATTATTCAAAATTTGAATTCATAGTCCTAAAGCTAGTGTAAAAATTCTCAACAGCTGCTGACAATAAAGCTAAGAATTAATCAGCTGTTAATTAGCCCAACCCTTTGTCATGCAGACATAAATCTTCCAGCACCTTCTATGAGCAGTGGACTTTTTCTAGTGAGAGCTAGTTTCTCCCTGTTTTAAGCTCTTTTTAAAGAAAATCAGACCAATTAAAAATCACTAAAGGGAGATAAGGAAACCCCCTTTCAGAGGCAGCAGCCACTGTGTTGGTGACAGAGTGAGGGGTAAATACACTCAACAACATTCACTCAATAAGTACTGCATGATGCTATATTAGGAGCTAGGGATGAACCCACGATTTAAATGTCTATTTCCTTTGAGAAGTTGTCTGGTACAGAGATCTCGTGGGAAGACAATTACAACATAATTTGCAATATGTAAAAGATGTAAAATCTGGACAGTGATAAAGTAGTGACTGAAGGTAAAATAGGAGTTTCCCAGGGAATCAGATGGGGAAGAGAGATCCAAATAGCATGTGCAAAGGAAGAGAGATGAAAAACACAAGGGCTTAGGGAAAACGTCCCATAATTCAATATTAATGAATAAAGTGAATGAGGCCAGGTATGTAGGGAGGGAGCAGATCTCAAAGTCTTTTGCATATTCTGCCAAGAAATGTGCATTTCAGCATGATCACACTGGCAACAGGCAGTGACTGAAGGGAGGGCGATTACTAAGAAAAGCAGTGAAACTGTCCGAGCAGGGATGATTAGGGATCTGAAAGGAAACTCCAGGGCAGTGAGAACGGAAAGGAGAGGCCATATTAAAGACAAACTCTACACAGGGAGCTATATTCAATATTTTGTAATAACTTGTAAGGGAAAAGAATCTGAAAAAGAATCTGAAAAGAATATATATATTTTTTACACATATATATATGTGTAACTGAATCAGTTTGCTGTACACCTGAAACTAACACAACATTGTAGGTCAACTATACTTCAATAAAAAAATAATAAAGTAAAAAATAAAATTTTAAAAGTAACATTCTAGGAACTTTGCTGGTAGTGCAGTGGTTAAGAATCCACCTGCCAATGCAGGAGACACGGGTTCAAGCCCTGGTCCGGGAAGACCCCACAAGCCTCAGAGCAACTAAGCCCGTGCGCCACAACTACTGAGCCTGCACTCTAGAGCCCGTGCTCTGCAACAATGAGAAACCACCACAATGAGAAGCCCACGCACTGCAACAAAGAGTAGCCCCTGCTCGCCGCAACTAGAGAAAGCCCGCACATAGCAATGAAGACCCAACACAGCCAAATAATAAATAAATACATTCATTTTTTTAAAAAATGTAAAAGTAACATTCTAAATTGAAAAAGAAAAAAAGACAAACTCTGAAGATAAAATTGTAGGACCTGACTGGACATGGAGAATGAGAAAGAGAGAAGTGAATGGTGGTATACTCACCAAGATAGGAAATGTAGTAGGAGGCATGGATTTGCTGGAGGATATAATAAATTCAGCTGAGTTTGAAAAGTTTGGAAACGCTGAGCCTGAAAGGACTCGAACACCGAGGAGAAGACTGTGGAGGGGTGGGGGACTGAATCCACAGAGATGAAGCTCAAGCAGAGGTCCAGACCAGAGATAGAAACTCGGAAGTCGCTAGTGTGTGAGCACAGGTGACAGGAATGAAATGTCGTGGATGAGAACCTGGGCAGAAGCCAACAGAAGACCTGCCAGCTTTGTAAAGCACGTGGCATGCCACCATGCTGGCTCAGGCAGGGCAAAACAGTGAGGGCTAGAAACTGCTCAGCGTAGATACAGATAAGAATAGTTACAAAAGTGTAATCTGGGACTTCCCTGGTGGCTCAGTGGTTAAGACTGCACCTGCCAATGCAGGGGACACGGGTTCAAGCCCTGCTCCAGGAAGATCCCACATGCTGTGCAGCAACTAAGCCCATGTGCCACAACTACTGAGCTTGTGCTCTAGAGCCAGCTAGCCACAACTACTGAGCCCGCATGCCACAACTATGGAGGCCTGTGCACCTAGAGCCCATGTTCCACAACAAGAGAAGCCACCGCAATGAGAAGCCCGTGCAACGAAGAGTAGCCCCCGCTCGCTACAAGTAGAGAAAGCCTGTGCGCGGCAATGAAGACCCAATGCAGACACAATTAAGTAATTATTTTTTAAAAAGTGTAATCCAACTTTTGGTTTCCAGTCCCACATGTAAGGAGCTTGGCAGTCGCCACTCCATCCTAACAAGTAAAAAGCTCAACAGACTAAAATCGACAACTCTTCTTGGATCCTTAGAGAGGTGAGGACATAGGGCAAACCACTGCCCCCAAGACTGGAGAGACGGATGGGTGAATACAGGGAATCTCAACTTTCCAGAGCTGGGGCAGGAAACCTGGGCTGTAACTGCTGAATTGCTGGAGGTTCTGTGTGGACAAGCCTGAGAGTTAAAACCTCCAGGGACCAAGTCACAGGGGCTCCCCACAATTCTGTGAGGCTTACCTCCAGGAGCTCAATCAGGTTTCCACAGTAAATGTCGGAGAAAATCCCCTCGTGCTTCCAGCAACGGAAGTGAACAAGCAACCATTCTGAAATATGCCAGAGCACTCCCTCCTTAAGTAATAGTCATATAAAACTAGTTAACCAGAGCCCAACCTACTGGGTATCATCAGAACCTAACTGACCTGGGGGAAGGGAAATACCCAACTCCAGCTCACTCTAGCCACCCTGTCCTACCTGAGGCAGGGAGAAAAAACTGAGAAATGTTTGTGAAGTTCACAGTCCAGGGGCACAGGCTCACTAAAGACAAACCTCATCCTAGGATTATAGAACACTTGCCCTCTCCCCACACCTCACCACCACATCCCTGAAGGCCTATTTACAGCAGTTACCCAGTGCATCACGTCTGGCTATCAAGAAAAAAATTACAAGGCACATCAAAAGGCAAAAGACACATTTGAAGAGATAGCGCAAGCATCATTACCAGACGCGGCAGGGAAGCTGGAATTATCAGACTGGGAATTTAAATGATTAATATGCTAAGGTCTCTAATGGATAGAGTAGACAGCATGCAAGAACAGATGGGCAATGTAAACAGAGATGAAAATCCTAAGAAAAAAAAAGCATAGTTCTATGTTTTAAATATTAGTTAATATATGTAAATATATTCAAATATGTCTAGAAGTGTATACAACACCAAGATACATACAGTGGTTTTCTCTAGGTTACTTCTGGTAGTTTGAGCAACTTTTATTTTCTTCTTTACGCCTTTCTACATCTTCCAAATTTTCTACGATGCATATGCATTTTGAAATCGAATGTATAAAGGTTTTTTTGTTTTGTTTTGTTTTGTTTTGTTTTGTTTCTTTCTTGCGGTGCACGGGACTCTCACTGTTGTGGCCTCTCCCGTTGTGGAGCGCAGGCTCAGCGGCCATGGCTCACGGGCCCAGCCGCTCCGCGGCATGTGGGATCTTCCTGGACCGGGGAACGAACCCGCGTCCCCTGCATCGGCAGGTGGACTCTCAGCCACTGCGCCACCAGGGAAGCCCAAGGTTTTTAATTTCTTTTTTACGATCTAAAATCTCTAGGAGTCAGAATTAGCTGGAGAGAACTGAGATAGTTTGAGATAGCTGAGACTGGTCCAAGTACCTCAAACTCTAAAGAGCTGTTAAAATAGACAGCTAGGAGAAAGCAGAGGGACAGGACCCAGAAAAATGAAACTGCTGTAAAGGAAGAGAAAAGAACAACCTGAGAGTTCCTGCTAAGTGGGATGGGACACTTGATTTCCCGGATTCAACTATGGTTTCCTGGATGCAAGTATAACCTCAGAGAAGAGTGCAACAAGAAGGAACAACAATTAGAAAAAGAAAAAAATCTTAAGGCCCCTCACTCCTTACTGCACACGGGAGATTTACAGGGTAGCGGCAAAGGTAAGACAGTAGGCAGATGTCAACTCCACCCCAAACTTAACTGCTTTGATTTCCACATTAGATAAAGCTGAGGAAAAAAAAGAAAGGTCAAAGCACCTCAAAGTCACCTCAAAGCACCTCAAAGTCATGGTTTTAAGCCTGAGGCAAATGAAATGAGTGAAAGCAATAGGCGGAAATGGATCACATGCCAGGCAAAAGGCACAGATTGGTGGGGATGAAACATGTGGAAGGATAATGTGATGGTTAATGACAGGTGTCCACTTGGCAAGGTGATGGTGCCTGGCTGTCAGATCCCAGTCTAAGATATCGCTGTGATGGTATTTTTAGATGTGATTAACATTCACATCAGTAGACTTTAAGTAAAGCAGCTCATCCTTCTTAATGTGCATGGGCTTCATCCAATCACCTGAAGGCCTTAGAAGAAAAGACTAAGGTTTCCCAAATGAGAAAACATTTGTCCTAAAGCCTGCCTGGTTTTCCAGTCTGCTGGCTTGCCCTACAGATTTCAGATTTGCAAGCTCCACAATGGTGTAAGCCAGTTCCTTAAAATATAAATCTCTCTTTCTCATTTTCTCTCTCACTTTCTCTCTCTCAATATAGATATAAGTATAGGTATAAATATAGATATAAGTATAAATATAGATACAGATACAGATATATAATACATATACACACATATCTATACACACATAGATATATCCTAATGGTTCAATTTCTCTGGAGAATCCTATTGCAGATAATAGAAGATGAAATCTATTAACAGAGACCAATAGGGCAGAACCTTGAACTAGACGCAATGGGACTGAAATGGGCTAAGGTAGGGGACTTCCCTGGCGGTCCAGTGGTTAAGACTCTGTGCTCCCACTGCAGAGGGCATGGGTTCAATCCCTGGTCGAGGAACTAAGGTCCTCCATGCCCCACAGCGTGGCCAAAACAAAAAAACAGCAAAAAAGAGTAATCCATGTTCTTGGGGTTGGGGCTTTCCTGGTGGTCCAGTGGCTAAGAATCTGCCTTCCAATGCAGGGTACGTGGGTTTGATCCCCAATCGGGTAACTAAGATTCCACATGCCGCGGGGCAACTAAGCCCATGGGCCGCAACTACTGAGCCCACGTCACAACTAGAGAGAACCCCGCGTGCTGCAATGAAAGATCCCATGTGCCGCAACTAAGACCTGATGCAGCCAACTAAATTTAATTAATTAGTTAATTTTAAAAAAACAAAAGAAATCGGCTAAGGTAGACGGCAATAAGAGGTCAAAGATTCCCAGAGCATGAAGGACATGACAAACAGTGTATTTAATGAAGACTATTTTGGAATCTATAATATGTATAATATGAACTAGATCAGAGGGAAGCTACAGTTAGAACACGCTTGGAGAAATCTAAGCCAAAGGAGTCTGTGGGTGGCCGTGGAAACGAAAGGAACCCATCTGTACAATAAGGATACGGCAAACATTTCAACAGGCAAACTTTGTATTTTCAAGATCTTTAAGTAAAAGTTCTACAGGAATACTGTTCATATATAAAGATACTAACTTACCATACTTGTCTCGCAAGCCAACAGTACATCTAAAGACTCCACCAAAGGCAACATCTTCACCAAATATTACTGAAAAACAATGTTTAAAAAACACATTGTATTTAATAATCCCTAAATGATACTAACAATGAGAAATAAGTAATTCAAATGTTTACATTTTCAATTAGAAAACAGGAATGGACCACAGATCTAAATCAAGGTTTCCCAATTTCGACATCAGGGACACTTTGGACTGGATAATTCTTTTGTCATAGTGGCCTGTCCTGTGCATTGCAGACACAGAGCAGCACCCCGGGTCTCTATCCAGTGGATGACAGTGACCCCACACAGAGCTGTAACAGCCTCAAGTCTGTCTCCAGACATTATTAACTGTGAGGGGAGGAGGGGGGATTAAAATCCCCAGTTGAGAAAGAAACACAGATCTGGAATCTCATCTTGCTTTACCCATGAAGGAAACGAGGCCAGAAAAGTAGTAAAGTAACTTAACAAGTCAGAAAGCAAGAGGCAGACCTGTGACTCACACGCCAGGCTCCTGAGTGCCTGAGCAGCGTTTTTGTTTTTGTTGTTGTCGTTGTTTTTGTTTTAAATACACGACATACAATGAGAGTCAGCAATCGAAGAGCTAAAGAAACAGCATTTCAAGCTGAGAGAACAGTGACAAATAGGAAAGTGGCAGATTGCGTGAAAGAGAAAGGAGGCAAGTATGACGGATGTAAGGAACGAGGCAAAGAATAGTATAGGTGAAAACTGAGGGGCGCCTCGTAGTAAGGCAAAGAGAACCAAACAACGGGTGTCCACAAAGCTGAATTCTAGTCCCATTAAGGCACCTCATCGGCTTCGCGGACCTCAAGAAAATAACTCACCCTTCTCTACGGGGCTATATCAGTCATTCTCGTTCAAAACAAAGGAAGGTCTAACCAACTACTAGTCCAGCTCTCACTTCCTCCTAAAAATGAACCTGTTTTTCACTTGACCTTAAAACCAGAGATTCCCAAGTGGAAACCCAAGGTACACTAAATATACATATGAAGTCAAGTCAGTCAAATGTAGAAAATACACAGTGGGACAACTGGCTTTATATCAATAACTTAATTTAATACGATAAAGTTACTTATAAAGTTAATTATAAATATTACAGTTATTTCCCAAAAAATCTTACAAGTTGAATGACAACGTATCCCAAAGGAAAGCACACACAGAATCAAACCTTCATTTTATAAATAGATAGCTGAACGAAGTGGTATTTTCCATTTTTTTCTACATGCTAGAGAAACAGCAGTACATATTCAAAAAACCCAGAAGCTATTAATGTAATATAAGGACCACACATACTGTGGGAGAAAGTTAACTTAATGATGCCAGATATACATGCGAACTAATTCATAATAAGAGGATTAAAAAATGTGTTTGATATCATAATTTGATTATTTAGCCTTAAGCATTTGTTCAGGTCTTTTAAAAATTTCAAGTAGATATAATGTTACCCATTGAGCTCCAGACAACTATTTCTAGCAAATCTTCAATTCTGATTAACACAACTACCACAGTCAAGCACAAAGGAAGTTTACCTGCAGTAGGGTCTTTGGCCAGTGAGTTATCTAAGGCACTTGTTACTGCCTGGAAGAGATTCATTTTCTGAGTTTGCCCTGTGAAAATTAAAAAAAAAAAAAATTCATGTATTGTAACATATATAAAAAATAACCAGTTTCTTAACTGTTGATTAAAATTTAATTAAAGTCAAGGTAGATGGGACTTCCCTAGTGGCACAGTGGTTAAGAATCCGCCTGCCAATGCAGGGGACACAGGTTCAAGCCCTGGTCCAGGAAGATCCCACATGCCGCACAGCAACTAAGCCCGTGTGCCACAACTACTGAGCCTGTACTCTAAGAGCCAAGCCACAACTACTGAGACCATGTGCCACAACTACTGAGAACATGTGCCACAACTACTGAAGCCCACACGCTCTGGGACCCACGTGCCGCAACTACTGAGCCCGCATGCTGCAATTACTGAAGCCCACGCACCTAGAGCCCATGCTGCCCAACAAGAGAAGCCACCGCAATGAGAAGCCCACGCACTGCAACGAAGAGTAGACCCTGCTCACTGTAACTAGAGAAAGCCCACACGCAGCGAGACCCAGTGCAGCCAAAAAAATTAAATTTAACTTTTTAATTTAACAAAATAAATAAAATTTTAAAAAAATAAAGTCAAGGTAGAAAGAAAGGTATAGAATATATTACGCAAATTTACTGAATTATTTACAATGATGAAGGCTCTGTAGAGGATACAAAAGTAATA
Organism: Phocoena sinus; assembly: GCF_008692025.1. NCBI lineage: Eukaryota > Metazoa > Chordata > Mammalia > Artiodactyla > Phocoenidae > Phocoena > Phocoena sinus. The sequence goes on from NC_045774.1 coordinate 75,714,238, forward strand.
CAAACTTTAAGATACTTGTTGAGGAGGCAAAATTTAAACATATTAAACAATTTTAAAACGAGTATAAAAAAAAGGAGGAAGGAACATGACAAAGTTGAACGAATGTGTGTAGACAATAAATAAAAGCTATGGAAAGTCAGAAAAGGGAAGCAGCCAGAGTGGTAGTGGTCTGGGAAGACGCCCTGGATGAATCTTAGGAACATAAGCCATAACAAATACACGTGACCAATGTCATGTGTTAAATGTGCCAATAAGAACAAATGGTCATGGGCCACAGAACAGTGAGGAAGGCTAAAAAAGCTTCAGTGCCCAGAACTGCTGGTGTATGGAGAATTCTATAACCCCATGCCTAAGCACACCAGCTTGGCCCTTCCTATTTCTTATTGCTCAAGCAGAATCTCTGTGAGCCAATCTCTATCTCCCTAAATGGGGTGCTGAGAGGATTAAATGGAACAATACATGTAAAGCACTTAGAACAGTACATGAGACAGTGAGCATTGAATGAATATTAGCATTAATTGTCAGACTCTGGTCTGTGAATGTGGCCTTCATCTGGACCTTGGCATTATTCTGAATGGTATAAAGCTTTATGTGATAAAGTTCCAAATGTTGGAATTCAGAAATACCGTGATTTTAGGGCTTTGGTTTAAGCCTCGGTGCTGCCCAGTGCCCACAATCGTCCCAGAACTGTAAGGTCAGATCATCCACAAAAGCACTACTCAGAGCAGAAAAGGCTTCTGCCTGAACCTTCTCTGATACACAGGACCCGTCTTCATGTTACTGCCTGATCCATGCACCTTAACCCATAGCCATGCTGATATCAAACCCCTCCAACACCTGCTGCCTACCCTGACTACTGGCCCATCTAACCTCTGTGAACCCCAGTGGCCTGTGCATCCCAAAAGCCAAGGTCTAATTCCCAGGGTGGGTCACAACCATGACTGCTGTTGCCTTCAACCCTGCAGCCAAGACACTGATCAGCCATCCTTTTCCTGGAGGCCCATCCCTGGAGTGCCCTGGCTCCACAGCAGGCTCTGACCTAGGACACCTGCAACCTTCCATCTTCCCCGCCTTCTGATTCTCTATCCAGCTCTGGGCTCCCACCTGTCTCTGATCCCTTCCACACTGTTTAATACCCAGGCTACAGGTCTCGGCGATAGCCGGTCAGATCTGCCCTGCTGCCCTCTGAGCCCAGAATAAAGCCTGGTTCTACTCTTACTTCTGGTGTAGAGAATAGGAATTTATTCAAGAAATCATTGTCATATCACCATCACACCCCATGTCCATTATTACTTCATAATGTATTTTTCTTAAAGGCTAAGCCATTTAATAGATACTTTCCTTAAATCCTTCTCCATTCTATAAAAACTCTTAGAAGTGTTGACTGGTGCCCAGCATAGATGATAATCATTTAGGGTAAACTATTTTCCCAACCACCATGACATTCCCACTCCTTCACCTCTTTCATACATTTCCTAAAGTAAGATTTTTATCTAGGAAAATCTAATGAGGATTTTCATAGCTAAGACTCTAGGGAGGATGAAACTCCCTAAACATCTAAACTGGTACTTATTTCAAGTCTGCTGACCGTTTGAATTAATACTGAATGCCTCTAAGACATCTCATCTCACTGCTGCTTGGCAAGTTTCCAGTAAGGAGAAAGCAAAGACTTTAATAATAAAAATCATACAGAGTGAATCTGAAAAGTATTGCTTGATAACCACAAAGAACTTGTTCATCTTGTATGAAAATAATTTACAAGTAAGGGTATCTAAAGGTTATATTTCCACGTGAACACATAATCTTTCCCTCCTGAATACTTTTTTTTTTCAAACAAAGTCAGAATTTTGGGGTTTGTGATTAACTGCTATTCCACTAGATGCTTTTAAAAGCTTTAAGTGACAATTTTTAGTAGAACAACATCTACTTGTGGTTCTTTTTTAATTTGCAGTGTGATTTTATGGATGGGTCTGGAAGAAATCACAAGTTATTCAGAGGTAACATCATTTAAATATTTATTTTCCTTAGAATTACTTATTTTCCTGGGGGTTACACCAAAAACTATTGATAAAGTATGCCTAAAGTTCCCTCATGATAAGATAAGCACACCTGGAGCATGTCTAACCAAAGCTGTGCCACTGGTAAGACCTTAAAAGGGAAAAAAAAAAAAAGTCTATGAACACCACTACAAAATTATTAAACCCAGTTGCCAAATCACACAGTTACCAGTATCAATAACTGGCTGCAAAATTTCAAAGCCAGACTGACGACTCTTCTTTTCCAGGATAAAAAGTTATAACAAAATGAACATAAATATACACAGCATGCAATTTCCCAAGCCAAGGATGCAAGCTAAAGGGTACCCATTGGTAAAATGGGGTTTTATGGTTGGAACTGAGCTGCTTACTCAAAACTGTCCTAAGTAGAACACTGTGAAAAACCAGGTCACCATCTGGCCAGTAGGCACATGAAAAGATCTCAACTTCGCTAATTATTAGAGAAATGCAAATCAAAACTACAATGCGGTACTACCTCACACCGGTCAGAATGGCCATCATTAAAAAGTCTACAAATAATAAGTGCTGGGAGGGGTGGGAGGGGGAGAGTGGGAGGGAGGGAGACGCAAGAGGGAAGACACATGGGAGCACATATATATGTATAGCTGATTCACTTTGTTATAAATCAGAAACTAACACACTATTGTAAAGCAATTACACCCCAATAAAGATGTTAAAAAAATAAAAATAAAAAATAATAAGTGCTGGAGAGGGTGTGGAGAAAAGGGAACCCTCCTACACTGTTGGTGGGAATGTAAACTGGTGCAGCCACTATGGAGAACAGTACAGTGGTTCCTTAAAAAACTAAAAACAGAACTACCATGTGATCCTACAATCCCACTCCTGGGCATACATCCAGAGAAAACTCTAATTTGAAAAGATACAGGCACCCCAATGTTCATAGCAGCACTATTTACAACAGCCAAGACATGGAAGCAACCTGAATGCCCATCAACAGAGGAATGGATAAAGAAGATGTGGTACATATATAAAATGGAATAGTACTCAGCCATAAAAAAGAATGAAATAATGCCATTTTCAGCAACATGGATCGACCTAGAGATTATCATACTAAGTGAAGTCAGTCAGAAAGAGAAAGACAAATATCACATGTTATCAGTTATATGTGGAATCTAAAATATGCTACAAATGAACTTATTTACAAAACAGAAATAGACTCACAAAGAAAACAAACTTATGGTTACCAAAGTGGAGGGGGGGATAAATTAGGAGTAGACAGCAGATACAAACTACTATATATAAAATAGATAAACAACAAGGTCCTACTGTATAGCATAGGGAACAATATCCAATATCCTGTAATAAACCATAATGGAAAAGAATAAATTTTAATTTTAAATAAAAAATTTTAAAAACCAGGTCATCATCATTGCTGCAAAGACAAAGTGGCATGTTACTGGGATGTAAGGGACACAATAGAACATAAGGGGGCAGGGGTTCTTAACTGCCTTTGATCAGAGCTATGTGCTCAGCCCTTACAACAGTATCTGACATGCAATAGGTGCTCAATAAATATTTGTTGAGTGAACAGCTGAACAAATAAACCTATGAGGCTGTTTCTTAAAAATTAAAAAACAGGGCTTCCCTGGTGGCGCAGTGGTTGAGAGTCTACCTGCCGATGCAGGGGACATGGGTTCGTGCCCCGGTCCGGGAAGATCCCACATGCCGCGGAGCGGCTGGGCCCGTGAGCCATGGCCGCTGAGCCTGCGCGTCCAGAGCCTGTGCTCCGCAATGGGAGGGGCCACAGCAGTGAGAGGCCCGAGTACCGCAAAAAAAAAAAAAAAAAAATTAAAAAACAGACAAAGCAAATTGTTCATCAACCACTTTAAAACAAAGGAATGGGATAGGAAAAAACCTACCAGTGTCACAATTCAAAGACAAATTCCAGGCCAAGGGGAGTGGGGGAGAGGCAGGACTGCAGTACCAGTCTGATGAGCAGTACTCAGTTATTCTGAGTAACCATTCCATATGCAGCATGGGGTAGCACTGAAGGGAGAGAGAGGCCATCAGCAGAGCTAGAGCACCTGAGATTTAATGGGTCACACAGGTGCCCCAGGAGCAGCGTCCAGAAATAACCCCGGTCATCAGCAGCCCATGCTGACAGTAAGTGTATCTACACTTAGACCCCGAACAAATACAAATAAATACACAGCTAAGACGTGGATTAGGGTCTACTTCGGAAAACGAAGCTTCCACCAACACATCCAGCGCTGGTTCTGCTCTGGGCTGCCTGGTCCCTGGTGGAGACCTGTGTATCACAGCCCCTCCTCATTGTGTGCCTCTTAGAAACCCCCGCGTTGAGCACACTGCCTGACACACACATGACAGGCAGTACACGCCTGTTGAAGCACGACGAATGCATGATTTCCATGGCATAATCTGGCATGAACCACACTGTAAAATGGGAGGATGCCTAAGAAGCTACCTGTTTTCCCCCAGCAAAACCTCTTCCACCCCTCCGGATACCCTACTCTCCAGGAATCTTTTGCTAGGAGCCACGTATATACCTGTACCCCATTCTAACCCCTATTAAAGGGTGTCCCGACCTCTACCCCATAAAGTAAGTTTCAGGGAGAATCCAAGTAACAGGGACAGAACATTTTATATTGAAATGTAAATGAAGGGTCTCCAAACGCAAATGCCTTTTGAAGGTGCCCGTGTTACTGCATATCCACGAAAAGGAAGAAATTAACAGTTCAGGGTGAGGTGGGCTCATGCTAACATCTGCCAAGGCATGATGCCCATGGTAGGACAACCTGTGGCGCTTCCCTTACCTTTGCTGGCCCTAATCTACTCAGTCTCTATGATTCTTAAATCCATCTATTTTGCTGGTTACTCACAAATGGGTCTCTCCAATCCAGACCTCTCCTCTGTGCTCTTGGCTTTTATATCCAACAGCCATCAGTTCTCCACTTGGGTGTCTTGGGCTTTTCTAACTCAACCAGCACAGAACTGAACTCTTGATGTCCACTCCCAAAACCAGTCTTTCCACTTTAAAAACCGCACTAGATGGCACCCAGGTGCCCAAGCCAGAAACCAAGGAGGCATCCTTGAATGTCTTCCTTTTATCCATTCTTCGTATCTAATCCCCTAAATCCTACTTCCAAATATATGACTTCCAAAGTAAAGCTTAAAATCCAGCACGACTGTGTCCTATTTCCAGAACTTCCCAACACTTTCCTGTTCAGGAAACCACCTCCTAGTGGCCTGTCTTAGCTCTGGCTGCTGTAACAAAATGCCATAAAACCATAGTTTGGATGGTTTAAACGACAGAAATTGACTTCTCACCATTCTGGAGGTTGGGAAGTTCAAGATCAAGGTGAGTTCCCAGTGAGGACCCTCTTCCTGGCTTGCATCTTCTGGCTATATCCTCACATGGTGGACAGAGAGAGATAATCTCTCTGCATCTCTGTTTATAAAGGCTCTAATCCTATTCGTGAAGGCTCCGCCCTCATGACCTAATCACCTCCCAATGGCCCCACCTACAAATACCATCACATTGAGGATTGGGGATCTGGGCTTCCACACATGAATTTAGGGTGTGTATGAACATTCAGGCCACAGTACCGCTTCCTCATTTCTACTCTTCACGCCTCCACATCACTCATCAGAGAGCTCTATAATGAGTCCTAAAAGACAAAGCAAGTCACATTATTCCTCTGCTCAAAATCCGTCAGAGGCCTCCGACTGCTCCTGGAATAAAGCCCCCCTCTCACCACGTCCACCAGGTCCTGCTCGATCTCGTCCCTGCCCACCGTGAGTCCCATTCTGCACCACTGTCCCCAAAGTTCAGTGCCACCAACACGGGCTCCCTGCCCCCTCAGGACCTTCACTGTTGAGCCCTCTGCCCAGCACCCTCTTCACACCTCCTTGGTCGCTCCCTTCTGACCCCTTAGTGCTTCATTAAATGTGACCTCTTCTTAGGACCCTTGCCAGATCTTTGTTTTTCTCTTCCCAGCACCTGAACATTTCCTTCGGGCCATTTATTACAATGGGGGTTGATTTAAATGTGCATTTGCTTGCTATTTTTTGTCCATCTCCTCCATGAGACTTCAGATCCCATGAGGACAAGCCCAGACTCATATCTTTAAGCACGTACCACAGAGTTTGGCATCCGGGAGAAAATTTAAATGCATAGGATAAACGAATAAACAAACTCACAAAATGCCCGAAATCAGGGTCAGGGAGAGGCCCGGATGTGAAGTTCGGGGAGCAACAGTGTAATGAAGGGAGCGAACACACTGCCATAAGGCAGACCTGGCCTGGAATCCGATATGCCACTTACTCCCTATGTGACTTGGAGAAAGTTACTTAACCACCGACATTCAGCTTCCTCCGCTACAAAACAGGGATAATAATATTTAGTGGGTATTATTGATGTCCACTCCCAAAACCACTCTTTCCACTTTAAAAACCACACTAGATGGCACCCAGGTGCCCAAGCCAGAAACCAAGGAGGCATCCTTGAATGTCTTCCTTTTATCCATTTTTCGTATCTAATCCCCCAAATCCTGCTTCCATTGGGCTATTGTGAGAATTCAATGAGATAACTACTATCAAATGTCCCAATATTTAGGGAGCATCTACTCTGCACCAGTTACCTTCCCTCTCCCCTAATTAGGGAGACCTTTCTAGCACCATGGGTGTCAGGCACCAGTAACTGTATGGATTATCTTATTGAGTGCCCCCAGCGACGCTCTGAGGCAGTGCAAATGAGGAAAAAAAAGCTTATGAAGACTAATACACATGGCCAATGTCACAATGCTAAGTTGTAAAGTGCGGCTCAAATTCTCTATCACAGCACTGTTACTTGAGGATTAAATGAATCGATACACGCAGGGCACCCAGAATAGCACCTGGCACACGGTGAGCACTGATCAAAGTGTCCGCTCTCATCGTTATCTTCATTCTGTGGGGTACCACGAGAGGTTTGGATGAGCAATGATAAAGTCAGTCGGCACAGGAAACACAGAGTAAGAAGAGAAAAGAGGAAGGACATTCATTGAGGGCAATTCTAAAAAAGATGAGGAAAAGAGACCTGGAGAGAATTCTCTGGCCCGAAGGGTTTCTACCTGTGACGTAGTTGTTTTGGTGCCAGATCAGAACTCAGACCACCCTACCTCACTCATAGTGTTCTATTCCGTCAACACTGCCAATGCTAGAGACTGAATGTTTGTGTCTCCCCAAATGCAGATGTTGAAATTTAATTCCCAATGTGATGGTATTTGGATGTGGGGCCTTTGGGAGGTGAGTATGTCATGAGGGTGGAGCCCTCATGAAGAGGATTAGTGCACTTACAAAAGAGACCCCAGAAAGCTCTCTCACCCCTTCCACTATGTGAGGACACAGTGAGAAGATGGCTAAGAACCAGGAAGCAGACCCTCACCAGACAATGAATCATCTGCCAGTGCTGTGACCTTGGACTTCCAGAACTATAAGAAATAAATTTCTGTTGTTTATAAGCCACCCAGTCTATTGGCATTTTTTAAAATAAATTTATTTATTTTTGGCTGTGTTGGATCTTCGTTTCTGTGCACAGGCTTTCTCTAGTTGCAGCAAGCGGGGGCTACTCTTCATCGCGGTGCGCAGGCTTCTCATTGTTGTGGCTTCTATTGTTGTGGAGCACAGGGTCTAGACGCGCAGGCTCAGTAGCTGTGGCCCACGGGCTTAGTTGCTCCGCAGCATGTGGGATCTTCCCAGACCAAGGCTCGAACCCGTGTCCCCTGCATTGGCAGGCAGATTCTTAACCACTGCGCCGCCAGGGAAGCCCTATTGGCATTTTTGTTACAGCAGCCCAAAAGGACTAAGACATCTCAACACATCCAAAATTTAAGTCACCCTCTCCCTCTCTGAAAACATGCTTCTCCTCTGCCATTCCTCATTTCTATCAGTGCGACCACCACTTGACCATCCTTTCAGCCTCCCAGGTTGAAAATGTCAAGTCACCTTCGATACACCTTCCCCTGACTGAGCCCCCGCGTGCAAAACGGTGCCAGAGCCTCCCACACATGCAACCATTTCCACTGACACTCACCAAGTTGAAGCTTCTCATGTGGACAATTACAATATCTCTCGGATGCATGTCTCTGCCTCTTTACCTTCCCTTCACCAATCCATTCTATAAACTTGCCCAGTAATATAACACAAGGACATCTCAGGTCACTTTCTTGCCTAAAAACAGTCAATGGTCCTCCACCGCCCACAGAACCACATTTGAACCTATACATAATGCACTGGCGCAGTGAAAGGCACGTTAGAGATATTCAATCTTTTCTCCTCCCCAACCTTTATTCTAGCTTTAGAGGCCTCCATTTACTTTTCCTAACTTGTTTCCCACCCATTTTCGTTCTCCTCCAAATGAACTCACTACTTCCTGTTCCTCATATAAACTCCATGCTTTCTAACCTCTCTTTGCTTACACTGTTCCCAGCCCTAAAAATTCTACTACTGGCAAGAAGGCCGTCATCCCATAATACAAAGATTCTTCATTATGCCGTTGATCTCTGAAAGCTGCCTACTGTCCCGTACACAGGACATCCCCGACCACAGTGGCCTTCTCGACTCCTACAGCACATCTCACCCCACCTCAGGGCCTTCACCCTTGCTTGTCCTTGTTTCTTCCTGGAAAACAAACTTCCACTCTGGTCCTTGCAGAGGTGATTCCTTTATCAATCCTCACCGTGCAGCTTAAATGTCACCTTCTCAGAGTTGACCATGACCACCACTCTATTTAAGGAGTCCCTTTCATGTGTCAAAATAACCAAAATAAAAGAATAAAAGTTATCTGTAGCACGCATGAAAGGCAGAGAGACAGTAACATAGAAAGGCAGAGAGAGAATAGGTATCTTCATTAGTATGTACAACAGTACGTGTGGGAGACTTTGGCATTAGACACATCTGGGTTCAAATTCTTGTGCTGCTTATCAGACTCGGGCAGGCCACCAACATCTCTACGCCTCAATTTTCTCATCTGTAAAATGAGCATAATGTTCTCCAGCTCACAGGTTACTGTGAGAATTACAGACTGATGTCTACCACAACACCTGGAACGCAGCAGCTGCTCAAGAATGGCAGACAGTATTAGCACTGAGAGAAGAAATAACCCCGTGTACAATTTTTAAAATACACAAAATACCCGAGTGTGTGTGTGTGTGTGTGTGTGTGTGCGCGCACGCTGCAGTCACATTCACACGCATGAGCACATACGATTCTGACACCAATTCCAAAGTGCATGTGTCTTTTTAACACATCACCAAGCAAGTCTGCAACACCAGCTGGGTGTCCTATAATTCATCTCAACTCCTACAGATTAAGGGCTCAGCCCTACAAGACCGCCCCTCTCCCAATTCAGATGCCAACACCAAGTGAGGCTGTCACCTGTGCTTCTGACTGACCAGCTTAAGATGGGAGGTTCCCACAGCTCCTCCTTGGGTTTGATTAATTTGCTAGAGCAGTGCACAGAACCCAGAAACATTTTACTTACTAGATCGCTGGTTTATTATAACTATAATAAACTATATATAACTCAGGAGCAGCCAGATGGAAGAGCTGCATAGAGCAAGGTGTGTGGGAGAAGGTGAGGCGCTTCCCTGCTCTCTGAGAATGCCACTCTCTCAGAAGCTGTCTGTTTGGGGCGGGGGGAGGGTTAATTTTTAATTTTTATTGTTTTTGGCCACACTGCGCGGCTTGTGGGATCTTAGTTCCCCAACCAGGGATCAAACCCAGGCCCTTGGCAGTGAAAGCAAGAGTCCTAGCCATGGGACCACCAGGGATTTCCCTCTCCGAAGCCATCTGAACCCTGTCCTTTGAAGTTTTAGAGAGACTTCCCTAGGCATGATTGATTAAATAATTGGCCATTGGCAATCCACTGACCTGGAGGTCCCCCTACCCTCCCCAGAAGTCAGAAGGGTGGGACGGAAAGTTCCAAACCTCTAAGCACATGGGTCACCAGCCCCCATCCTTAGGTGACTTAGGGGCTTACCAAAAGTCAACAGTAACATAACTAAAGACACCTTTATTGCTCTCATCATGGGAATTTTCAAGAGTTCTGTGCCAGGAACAGAACAAAGACCAAATATGTATTTCTTACTACAAATCACAGTACACCTGTGATTTTAGCACGACACCCAGTACTCACACTCTCACACCGCAAATAGAAGTACGAGCTGGTAATCTGAACTATGCATTAAAAATCCATTAAAGTGTTCATATCTTCGAATCAGAAATCTCATCCCTGGGACTTTATCCTAAAGAAATAATCTCAGATACAGTAAAAGATACCTGAAATGTTTCTATCTGCATTATTTACAACACAGCAAAACTGTAACAACAAAAGCATAAAGGTAATTATTAAAAGTTTCCATTTACTTACCGAGTGCTTCTTAGTAGTCAGAGACTGTGTTAAGTACATTATGCACGTTATCCTTATTTAGTCCTCATAACAACCTTCCAAATTAGATATTATTAACTCCTTATAAAGAAATTGAGGTTCATGGAGGCTAAGTGATGAGTTTAAAGTTATAGGTAACAGTGTGAAGATGGAACCTAGCCTAATCTGATTTTAGAGCCAAGATTTTAACCACGGAATTATACAGTGTTAATGCTTGACGGAACACGTCTTTTTTTTTTTTTTTGGCCACGCCACATGGCTTGTGGGATCTTAGTCTCCCAACCAGGGATAGAACCTGGGCACTGGGCAGTGAAAACACGGAGTCCTAACCACTGGACCGCCCAGGGAATTCCCAGAACATGTCTTCTTCCAAAGAAGGTTATAAAAACTATATAACAATATGGGAAAATGCTTCTGATTAAATAATGCAAATCGTATCTGTATTAAAACTACAATTAGGGGAAACTTTTATTTCACTCATTTTATTAGTGGAATGCATTAATTCCACTAAACTGAAAGGAAATACTTAAAGGATACACCCCAAAATATTAGCAATATTTACAGTGGTGGGTGGTGAGATTACTTTCTTTTTTTGCTTTTTTCTATTATCCAAAATATCTGTGATATGCTTTTATTATTGTTATAATAAGAACAAATATTTTATTATCATTTTACTCAAGTTTTAGTCATTTCGTAATTATGGAAGGAGGTTAAGAAGACCTATGCTCTATTTCTCAAGTATCGGGCTAAAGTTTCTTTGCTCTGAAGACAGAATTCGAGGTCCATCTTGTTGAATAGAAAAAGTTGCTATTCGCCTTTATGGTGTCTACTATTTCACAAAACCGGAACACCTCTTAGTAAATAGTTTCCACATGCAGTTTAGCACATCGTTTAGAATGGAAGCTCTGGAATCTGAAAAATTAGATTCCAAAGCTGATGCTACCACTAACTTAACTGTGTAATCCAGGACAAACCATCTCAAGACCTCATTTAACTTAACTGAAAAATGGCAATACCAACATTACCTACCTCTTAAGGTTGTCCTAAGCATCAAATGAGAGGATGAATGTAAACTTCTCAGCCCATGCCTGCCTGTGGTAAGTGCTCAATAAATGTTCATTTTTATTACTCACAAGCAAATACTGGCACACTTCCCAAAATGTCAACTCTAGCATGTGAGAAGTTATTAGCCAAGGAAAAGGTAGCTGTTTTCTCATTGTTTCCAATGTTCTGATGATAGACACTGGATCTGTTGGAGATTACAGAAAACTCGCAGAAGAAACCGTAAATGTCATGCAACTGTCATACCGTGAAGCGTGAGAGGTGCTACGTGTCTGCTGCCGTTGGAAGCACTTGAAGGCTTCCTCTGCCCATCACCTACATTGTCACCTACATCGCTTACCCCTCCTTGGCTAAGTGGCAGCCTAGCCCAGCACAAGCTTAGTACTAGGCTCAGATAGGAAGCTGGATGTTTCTCATCTCTAGGAATTAGCTGTTCTGTGACCTTGGGGAAATCAATTCAGTTACTTTAGTCCCTCCGTTTTCTCTTACCTACTAAAGCAAAAAAAGCGGGGGGGGGGGGGCGCTTTTTTTTTTTTTTTAACATACCGATGCCTGTAGTTTGTGGCCCAGCAATGGGCAAGCTGGGACAACTCTGCGGGGCGGGGGGCACTTGGGAAAGCAAGGATAGAGAGTGGAGAAAGGGAGGCTGTCCCTGGCACAACCCCTCCACCCCCAGGCCCTTGCACACCTGGTGTGCCTTGTCACCCATCTCGAGGGTGCCGAGGGGCTGCCTCTCGAGGGTTGAGCAGTCACAAAAATGGAGCAAGGAAGAAATCACAGTCACACCCTAAGGTAGAACAAGGCTCCGGAGGGCAGGGCAGGGATTATGCCGGGATGCAAGGAGGTCAGCCCGACGGACCCCGCCCAGAACAGGCAGGGCGGCACCCGTTATGACCTCCCGCGGGCGTGGGAGTCTGGGTAGCGCGGGAGCGGACAGGGCAGTCCCTAGCTCACCGTACTCCAGTGGCTCCGGGTCAGGCTGGAAAGTGAAGTGAGCCACCTGCCGCCTCTGGGCCGCATCCCCGTCGGCCGAGGCGGGCTGCAGGAAGCCCCCCGGCAGCCCCGCGCCACGCAGCCGACGCCAGTGTCCCTCGGCCCCGGCCGCGCGGAGCCGCAGTAGCCTGCCAGCCGTGACCGCCGTCGCCGCCATCCCCACACGCCGCCGGGGTTTACAGGCTGCGCCACGGCCCGCTGCCGGTAGGGAGGGCGGAGCGCCGAGGCGGCTTCCACACTGGGTGGACCGAAGGGGCGGCCCCGTGAAGCGAACCAATCGGAGCTCGGAATTCGGGGGTGGGAAAGGCGACGAGAAGAGCCAGCAGTGTTTGCCCATTGTGCGCATGCGGAAAAGGGGCAGGTGCGCTCCAATGAGATTGTTCCTGGAGGCGGAGTCCTCCCAGTGTCTGCTGCCAGGGTCCGGGAGCGCGACGTGGTTCTGCAGAGTTCCACGCTCTACCTGGGTTTGTTCTTTTCCAACGTCATCTGCGTTGTGAGGTTCCGATGGCTTTTCCATTTTAAGACTTATATTTTCTTTTGAAATGTAACCCTTTTTTATCCTCTCCTGTTCTTTACCTTTATTATCCTGTAATTAAGGGATGGAAAGGGTTACCGATTGGCATTGGTTACTGGCTTTGAGTTTCAGAACACTGCGGGAATCGCTGCTCTAAACCTGCGCTCTGTAGTCAAACCCTCCCTGAGTGTTTAATAATTTTGTATAGATTTTTATTGATTTTGTTTTTCAGGATTTAAATGAGAGTGAAAGAGGTAAATTTAGATTTCATCCTGCAAATCCACTTAATACGAATTCGGATGCATTTTTGCCCAGGTACAGTGAAAATACCTGATTAGCTTAGAAACCTGGAGAATTTGAGAATTCATTAATTTACGTTTAAAATAATCAACTTTGTAAATTTTCCTTTTAAAAATTCAGATGTTTAAAAGGATACCTACTCTGCCCATGAATTTACAAATTATAGCAAAATATGATAGAAACAAGAGTGAAAGTGTTTCCATCAGATGAAGGTGGGAAAAGACAGGCCCAAAACAATATGAAGAAGGAAGAGGGGGAAAGATTGTCTCCCTTCTGCTATTCCTGGCCTCCCAATCCATACATGGTTTTACAAGGAGGCAAAGGACGAGAGAGAAGAAATGGGGTGAAAGGAGAGACAAAGAGATGCACCAGCTGCCTGTTTTCTGATTGGGATTAAGGGACAGGAATTTAAAACTGCCCAAAGGAGAATCAGAATTCTGTCTCCATTATTCCTACTCCCATGTAAGCCCCAAAATTTAACATTTCGGGGATTTTTAATCTTGTCTTTTGTTTTGTTCACCTCTTCTGTTTCATGGTGTGTGTGTGTGCATGTGTACACGTGCGCGTGCATGCGTGCTGTATTATGTCTTTTATTTTTATGTGAGTGAAGGATTTTTTTATTTAATTTTAATGAAGGAGGGGGTAACAAAATTAAATTACATTTACATAGTCAAAATTTAATTTTTAAAAAAGAGGATAAAGGGCTTCCCTGGTGGTGCAGTGGTTAAGAATCCGCCTGCCAATGCAGGGGCACGGGTTCAAGCCCTGGTCCAGGAAGATCCCACATGCTGCGGAGCAACCAAGCCCGTGCACCACAACTACTGAGCCTGATCTCTAGAGCCCGGGAGCCACAACTACTGAACCCACGTGCCACAGCTACTGAAGCCTGTGCGCCTAGAGCCTGTGCTCCGCAACAAGAGAAGCCACTGCAATGAGAAGCCTGTGCACCTCAACAAAGAGTAGCCCCCGCTCGCCACAACTAGAGAAAGCCCGTGCACAGCAACGAAGACCCAACACAGCCACAAATAAATTAATTTAATTAATTAATTTTTTTAAAAAAGAGGATAAAAAGCAAGGATAAAAACCAATCAATCTGCATTTTCTCAGTTTGCTGATAGTCTGGGGAGCTGGGGTGCTGAGATGATGTAGGCCTGGGGGAAAAAAAGAAAAATAATAAAAGGACTGGTGAGAATTTATTGAACCTCTGCTATGTATACCAGCTGGAAACAAGCTGCCATTGAGACAAATATGTTCAAGATATAGTCTTGCCTTTAAGAATGTCCCAGGTGGCAAAGAAAGGAGACAGATTACATGACAAGTAGAATCCAATGTGATGGGGCCCTAGGACAATGTAAATAAAATGAAACATACAAAGAGCAATAAACTCTGCTTTTGTTAAGTCAAGAATGCTTCCAGAAGTAACACTGAGCTGCACCCAAAAGATGAGTAGAAGTTACCAGGCAAACTAGGGAGGAGAAGGCATTCCAAACCAAGAAAAAAAATGTGAACAGGTGAAAAAAACATAGTGCCTTCCAGGAAGAGGAAACAACTTGGTACTATCAGACTCAGGGTATAGGGAAAGATACAGGAATTGACAGAAGTAGGGAAAAAAGACTAGAGGGAGATTTTGGAGGTCTTCATATGCTGGTCTAAGAAGTTTGCATTTCCAGCTGTATTCAGTCAGGAGCAACAAAGAGAGCACCTAACAGATGTGTCCGCCAGCAAATCACTTTTGGGGGGGTGGGGGGTGGAATTTCTCCTACCCTCCACCACACTATTTACCCAGTAACCATGGAAATGTCTATGTTATTAAAGTGGGACCCACCCTGGCCACATTTCATTGATACTAAATTGGGAAACTGTTATTTTCTGGGAATTTTGGAAAAGTACTTGAGAAAGAAAGATAGGCTATCTTTCAATGCCACTGGGAGATGCAAAGACAGTTTTCAGCAATCTCGTGGACCAGAAAAGGTGAAGAATGTGACTGTATTTGAGTTCCTAACTCTGTTTGTTCTTGAAGCCTAAACACTTTCTGGTGCTGAAGTTCTGTGAGATGCCGTGATATTCTCAAAATAGATTCTTCTTGCTTAAGCTACTTCCAGTTGCATTTCTGACACCGTAACCTCCCTGGACACATACAGAGCCCTGGGGAGCCAGAGTTCAAAGTTGCTGGCCGTTCTTCAGAATGACTCTTGACTTAATTTCTGTCCCTGAGCTGAACTACTTTGCAGCCTGTACCTGTTTGAACTCAGCATGCTTTTGGACACCCATCATTTATAGCAACATAATATTTCATAGTGATACAGCCTTATATCCTGGCCCCTGCTCCTATTCAAACTCAACCAGAGGCATCAGGGAGGCAAGTAGCCAAGGACTCAAAACTCTTGCTTTAGAATTTTAAAATAGATTGTAATGCTGATGGCCAAAATAATCATTTGAGAAAAGAGTGTGAGTTTTAAAGACTGGTTTCTGAGTATTAAACCTCAAGAACCTGAATGACTTAGGGAACAAAATTTATGACCTAAACAAAAGATTATAAGTAGCCTGCTAATTTAAGAGCCAGTCTTTCCCACCTTCCATGGAGGTAGAGCCATAGAACGCGAAGAACTGTGGATGGCCCTGGAAGAGCATCACACGGTCCTCAAACACCCCTCCAGGGCATGGCATTTGGAATAGCAGAATGTTTCTTCTGTATGGCCAACCCAGATGCAGATATGGTCTAGGGAACTTGAGGAGGCCCAGCAGTCAGAATGATACGGAACTTATATCTGGAATATACTTTTTAAAAATTCTTAACAATAAACTGATAAATTACCCAGCTAAAAAATAGGCAAAGAATTCGCATTCATTGACAGTGGGAATGCAGAATGGTTTGGAAGACAATCGGGCAGTTTGGGGGTTTTTTTTAACTAGACATATTCTTACCATATAATCCAGTAATCACACTCTTTGGTATTTTCCCAAAGGAACTGGAAAATTATGCCCAACAAAAACCTGTCCACAAATTTTCATTGCAGCTTTATTCATAATTGCCAAAGTTTGGATGCAACCAAGATGTCCTTCAGTAGCTTATTGGATAAATAAACTCTGGTACATCCACCCAGTGGAATACTATTTAGCACTGAAAATAAATGAGCTATCAAGTCATGAAAAGATATGGAGGAAACTTAAATGCATATTACTAAGTGAAAGAAGCCAATCTGAAAAGGCTACATACTGTATAATTCCGACCATATGACATTCTGGAAAAGGCAAAACTATGGAGGCAATAAAAAGATCTGTGGTTGCCAGGGGTTGGGAGTGGCGGAGGGATGAATAGGCAGAGCACAAAGGATTTTCAGGACAGTGAAACTGTTCTATATGATACTATAACGGGGGTAAATGTCATTATACATTTGTCAAAACCCATTGTACATACCAAGAGTGAACCTTAATGCAAACTATGGACTTTGGGTGATGATGACGTGTGTAGGTTAATCAGACATAACAAAAGCACTACTCTGGTGTGAAGTGTTGATAATGGGGGCACCTGTGTTTGTGTGAGGGCCAGGGGTATATAGAAACTCTGTACTTTCCACTCAATATTGCTGTGAACTTAAGCTGCTCTAAAAATAAAGTCTATTTTTTTTAAAACAGGCAATGGTTTTGAATAGACATTTCTCCAAAGAAGATATACAGATGGCCAATAAACACATCAAAAGATGGTCAACATCATTATTCATTAGGGAAATGCAGACAAAACCATGAGGTTTCACTTCACATCCACTAGAATGGCTAAAATAAGACATCTATAGCAAGTATTGGTAGGATACGGAGCAATTGGAACCCTTTTACATTGATGGAGAG
Organism: Phocoena sinus; assembly: GCF_008692025.1. Taxonomy (NCBI): domain Eukaryota; kingdom Metazoa; phylum Chordata; class Mammalia; order Artiodactyla; family Phocoenidae; genus Phocoena; species Phocoena sinus. The sequence goes on from NC_045774.1 coordinate 75,731,420, forward strand.
AATGTAACATGTGTAAAATGGTTCAGCTGCTATGGAAAATAGCTTAACCATCCCTCAAAATGTTAAACATGGTTTTATTATATGACCTAGCAATTCCACTCCTAAGAGAAATGAAAACATATGTACACACAAAAACCTGTACACAAATGTTCATAGCATCATTGTTCATAATAGCCAAACAGTGGAAACAATCCAAGTGTCCAGCAACTGATATGGGTAAACAAAGTATCATATATCTAGAGGGCAGAATATTATTTGGCAATAAAAATAAATGAAGTACTGCTACATGGATGAACCTTGAAAACATTATGCTCAGTGAAAGAAGCCAGGCACAGAAGACCACATACTATACAATTTCATTTGTATGAAATGTCGAGAATAGACAAATCAATGGAAAGAGAAAGTTGTGGTTCCAGGGACTGGGGTAAAGGAATAGTGGGGAAGGGCTGCTACTGAATACGGAGTTTCTTTTAGGGGAGATGAAAATGTTCTAAAAGTAAATAACAGTGATAGTTTTTAATTATATCTCAGCAAAGCTGTTGCTTAAAACTCGAATCATAGAAAAATACATTTGTACACCAAAATATGTGGGTTAGGAGATCCATTCCCCTACAGCATGTGTTCGATAACATGTATGTTAGTTCACAGACTGTTTGAAATTTGTTTCGACTCAGGACTGGGCATGCTTAGATGGAAGAGCTCCATGATTTTTCTTGCTTTGCTAGTTACCACAAGGAATGATCCTATTGGGATCAATCTGAAAAGAAAGTCCAAAATATAAAGTCAATGTATTATTTTCCCAAGGCTTCTGTAACAAAGTACCACTCACGGTACAGAATTTTTTTGTGCCACAGTTCTGAGGCTAGAAGTCCAAGATAAAAGTGTTGGCAGGGCCTTCCCTGGTGGTGCAGTGGTTGAGAGTCCGCCTGCCGATGCAGGGGACACGGGTTCGTTCCCCGGTCCGGGAAGATCCCACATGCTGCGGAGCGGCTGGGCCCGTGAGCCATGGCCGCTGAGCCTGCGCGTCCAGAGCCTGTGCTCCGCAGCGGGAGAGGCCGCAACGGTGAAAGGCCCGCGTACCAAAAAAAAAAAAAAAAAAAAGAAGCAGGTCAATAAGAACAAGCAAATGGGGCCATCCACCATGACACTCTTCCTCATACCTATTTGGCTTCTGCCTAGACATACCCGCCTCTGAAACAGTCATCTTAAAGGAAGTAAGGAGTGACATTCATTAGCCCCTTCCCAGCACTCATCTCTCTAGACTGATAGGAAACATTGGACACTCCTGACCAGCCATTTTCCCTCTTTTCGTCTGCCACTTCTCTTTCCCCTACCACTCTGTTACTTCCTTCAGAGGTTCCTCTTCCTCCTTTCACCCTTCTCAGTGTAAGTATCCTTCCCAGTGCTGTCCTTGAGTCCACCTGGGTAGAAGCTGACATCCACTTCTGACACATAGGTTGAAGCCTATTCTGTAATTTGGAGGATTAGTGTAAGTTTTTTTCGTGATTCAGAGCGAAACTCAGAGTGGGGTAGCTTCTATAATCATTCATAGAGTTTGGGTTTAATTGGCATTCGTTCATGATTAAATTCAGGTTATACATTTTCTGGGGCAAGGATGGCCAAGAAATGATATTGTGTCCTGCTCATGGGGGGAGTATCAGAAGTCAAAAAGGGTATGCCCCAGTCAGCTCTCTATTTTCACCAGGAGAAGGAACAGAAGCACACCATTTGCTCAGGAGACATGGCTTCTAGACCAGGTTTTCTACTAGCTTTTGTGACCTTGGAATAGTAACTGAACACACTCCATGTTTCAGAGTCCTCATCTGTGAAAGGTATAATAATTCACTTAGCCTCTCTTAGGAAAATCAAATGAAACTGTAAACACAGAAGTGCTTTGAATAATATCAAATGCCATACAAATGTAAGGTATTATTATGTCTAACAGAACGCTGAGAAAATTGCCTTCGAGGTTTTTGCGATCTATTGGCAATGAGGCAAATTCCATGGCTCTCAGCGCTCATCCCTGCCAGTAGGATACTCATGTTGACAGTCACATCATCTTACCAAGTAAATCACACTCTAGCATCCCACAGGACTGTCATTAGCCTGGCTTTAGATGTCCCAATATCTGGGACATATCAAGTCTGCCTCTTTATGGAAACGGCATTCAGAAACATCTCTCAACCCTCCCACTATAGATAATCCCCTCTTTTGCTATTTATTTATATACTTATTTGGACCCTCCAGTGTAGAGAGTTAACCCATACTCATATTCTTGTCCCATTTATGGCACAGGCTCATCGCTAATACGTGTAAATATCTTCCCTTGATTTTTGTATAAGTTGATGCCTTTTTCCTTTCTCCACTACCATTGCCTTTCCCCAAATATGCACCTATTTTAATTTTTGACATGTATCATTTTATTTGTACATTTCCTTATAAAATATGTATTGTTCTGTGTGCCCTTAGTTTTAATTAAATGCTTTTTTGCCCAAGAGTTCTTTCTGTTTCTCACTTTCTTCGCACTGTTTTCAAGATCTGTGCATGGTGGCCCATGGACACCTAGTCTATTGTTGCTGGCATTTACCCCTTTGATTCCATTTCCCCTGTGACAGACACCCAGATTGCCTCCAATTCCTTGCCCATAAGTGTGCTGTCATGAACATCCTTGAATGCTTCTCTGTGAATATTTGTTTAGTCTCACAAGAAGGGGCAAAGTCAAGGAATAGATGCACTATCTAATCATCAGAATCACATGATCTGGGGCAAGAAGCTCATTTGTGTATATTAAAATGCACCCATGACGGGCTTCCCTGGTGGCGCAGTGGTTGAGAGTCCGTCTGCCGATGCAGGGAACGCGGGTTCGTGCCCCGGTCCGGGAGGATCCCACATGCCGCGGAGTGGCTGGGCCCGTGAGCCGTGGCCGCTGAGGCTGAGCGTCCGGAGCCTGTGCTCCACAACGGGAGAGGCCACAACAGTGAGGGGCCCGCGTACCGCCAAAAAAAATTAATAATAAACATCAATTAAAAAAAAAATGCACCCACGAGCAGTAAGACTTTGGGTAAGTCTTAGAACAGTTCTGGGCCCCTGTTTCCTCATTTGTACAATGAGAATATCAGTGTGATTATATCTAAATAAATATCTAGTTCTCCACTTCTTCCACTGCCCACTGCTGACTGCCCTCTGTGCTTGAGCTGTCTTCTTCAGCAGTCACAAATAAATTATGGAAAAGTTGTGTATCTACAAATTTTTTTTTTTTTTTTGCGGTACGCAGGCCTCTCACTGTTGTGGCCTCTCCCGTTGCGGAGCACAGGCTCCGGATGCGCAGGCTCAGCGGCCATGGCTCACGGACCCAGCCCCTCCGCGGCATGTGGGATCTTCCCGGACCGGGGCACGAACCCGTGTCCTCTGCATCGGCAGGCGGACTCTCAACCACTGCGCCACCAGGGAAGCCCTAGTTGTGTATCTAGACACAGAGAGAGAGAGCTATTATACATGATGGCATCAAAGGTCTGCTATGTCGTGGGTATTTTATATTCCTTGCTCAACTTAATCCTCAAAATAATGTTGTGAGGTATTATTAACCATATTGTACATAAGAGAAAACAGGAATTTAGAGGTTAAGCAAGTTGCATGAGAACCTGCAGTTAGTAAGTGATGAAGCTGGGACTCAAGTTGATCAGTCCCCAAATCTACACTCTTTACATTAAAACCTACTGCAGACCATGCAAATGAGTGCCAACCGAGGTGTAGAAAGCAAAGGCCAAAATTGTTCTCTTTCCATCCTAAGTACCACCGGCGATATAGTAGTGTCTGTGATTTTCAGGTGGTGTGCTGGAAATTGGGAACACCAAAAATGTATCATGCGGTCTTGCATTTATCGGAAGAGATGGAGACGGAGAGACCAAACTGAGTGGATAAAGGAGTTCAAAGGAGAGGATTGTTATCCGGGCTAGGACATTCACCGAGGCAGTAGAACTTAGAGAAGTGATGAGGTCCAGAGAAAATCTTTGTCTACGCAGAAAAAGGGCATGTATATTACGTCGGATGCTTCCAGCTACATATAACAGACAACATACAACTTGGCTTAAATCTTAAGGAAATTTTATTGTCTTATATAACAATAACTCCCAAAGTGACATGGCTTCAGGGTTAACCTCATGTTCCAGAACATCACCGAGAACCCATGTTTACGACAGTAAATGCAGACATGACTACATCCAGAAGAAGGATAGGTACTGCCCCTTTCCACGAGTTTATTTTTTTAAATCAGGATGTATGTCCTCAAGTCCCCCAGCAGACCTCCCTTCGTGTTTCATTTGCCAGAATTAGGGTATGTGCCCAGGCCTAAAGCAGTCACTAGCAGAACAATGAGACCACCGAGATGGGCTTCAACCAATCAGGATTGATCCCTAGAGTTAGGGATAGAGCCACTCGTCTTCCCTTGCGGGAGGGCTGGACACCTCTGTGGACCCAGAGCCCTGACGCCAGGCAGCAGGGGGAAGATGTGGGAGCCGGCAGTTAGCATGGCTGCAGTATATACACCAGATACGGAGGTGGCTACGCTCTAGAAGCTGCAGCAAGAACTTCACATTAAGTACTAAATGGTGACAGGATTGGATCAGCAGGCAAGCAGACCAGAAGAATTTTCAGGGCTACTTGTAGAAAATACAGAGGGAAGAAAGGAATGGAGAAAAGAACGTATCTTTGGGCAAACAGAAAGATGCTGTATTATTTCCCTTGAGTGCCAACTAAATAGGGTTAATTTCAAGGGAAATAGTTTAGCATAGCTTCTATTCTGTCTAGATCATTAATTTACTTTTTAGTATCTCCGAAAATTTTGGGTTTTTTTTAATTACTCTAAACATCTAACGCATTGTCAGCACTCTTCTTGTTCCTTTACTGTTGACCATTTCTTTCACGCATAATTGGTTATTTTCTGATCAGAGAAATGTAGGGAATAACAGACATGGGAGGTGTAGGCCATCAGGTGCAAACACTCACATAGAGATAGATGAAAAGGAAAGAGTTTTTCAACTTCAGCCTTGCCAAGAGGAAAAGATCTTTTCGAAGACAGAAAAATCTCAAGACCAATAAGTATAGGAAGAAATATTTTAATGCCGGCTAATATTTATTGAATATTTATGCTGTACCAAGCACTGTTCTAAGCACTTTTCATAGATTAACTCATTCATTGCCCACAACGACCCTGTGAATTAGGTACAGGGTCTTCATCTGTTAAATGGGGTGTTATAATAACTGTGGCCTGGAACAGTTAAGTAACAAATCCAAGCTCACACAAGCAGTAAGTGCTGGGGCCAAGATTCAGACTCAGGTAGTTGCCTCAGACCCCATTCTCTTTCCATGACTGCGTCTTCGTGAGAAGGTACAGACTGGACTAAAGTTTCATTGCATGTCAATAATAAAAATAACCCATATTTATTAAGCACTTATTAAATGTCTGACATTGTGCTAAGTGCTTTGAAGCATCATGACATTTACTGCTCAGAGCAATCTCGCACGGTTTTATGAGTTGCATTTTGTAGGTAGAAAAACCAAGGCTTGCAGAGAGATTAAACAGCTAGGGGGAAATTACACAGTACCTGACACAGCTGGGGTTCAAATTCAGCTCTGAATAACTTCAAAGCCAGTGCCCTTAATGATGCAAACAAAGGATATGGAGAAACTTTCAGGTGAGGATCTGAATTATACTTCAAAGTTCAGAAGAACAGACCGGCATTAAAGACCAAGCCTATGCTAGTCAGTGTGACAATTGCTTTTACATCATTATTTCGGTTCATCTCAGTTATTAAACATTTTTTAGAATTAGGTCTCACTTCTGAAAATTTGGGATCAAGTTAGGTATTAATTATTCTCACCTAGATAAAATAAAGATTCATACAATGTAGACTCTTAAAAATTAGTAGTTATTATTTTTTAAAGCTGTAGAGAAAAAATAAGAGGCCTAGGATGGTCGAGTCAGATCTGGATTCTAGTTTCCACTGTGAAAATGAACAGCAGTGCATCACTGGGCAAGTTGTTAACTTTCAGGACTCAGTTTCTTCATCTACAGAGTGACACAGAGTGGCCTGAATGATACCATTCTAAGAAGATGAACTCAGGGAGGGAGCAATTCCCCGGCTCCTGGAGGTTCACGAATGCCAGAATCACTCAGCTTACAAAGTGAGGAGTGAAACAATAGGAGGGAATCAGGAAAGAAATCGGCACGTGGTTGGGATAAGTATGGGAAAAGCAGGGAAAAAGGGAGACAAAACTGTTTAGACTTTCAATCTGTGGACTGAAATGGCAAGGAAAAACAAAAAAAAAAGGAGAATGTTGGACATAGAGCTGTTCTGATTATCAGAAGATAAAAAATCAGTCTTTGTTATAAGCAGTGGCTGCTTGAATTGATCCCTTCCTGCTTGTTCCGTTGCCCCCAGTCATAGATGATTAAGCAGCACGGACCAGCTGATGAGGACAAAATAAACGCAAAGATTTGCAAGAATGCAAGGAAAGTGGTCTGGGCAGTGACCCAGACAGATTGGGTAACCTGTGATTGCTAATGTCTTTCAACCTGACCTGACCCACTTAGCAAGCCAGTCCCTGGCTGAGCCCTACAGCATTGTTTCAAGTGAGTCATTTGTGCAGACTCACACCCAAACCAGAAACTCTTGCCCAGGACCAGAACCAAAACTGCTGTCGCTGCTATGCCACACCGGCCTGGGGGCTGTGAACTTTGACGCACTAAGCCTGGCTTCCAAATTTCTGGGGTGAGCGGCATCCCCGCTCCTACCACAAGGGGGCCCTCTCCAGCCAGCCAAGCGCGTGGAGCAGAGCGAGCCTCAGCCTGGGGTGGGGAGAGCATCTGGGGGTGACAAGCAGTCAGTTCTGGGGAGTCTGCATGTGAGGGAGAGCCAGGGAGCCCCTCAGAGTCGGGGAGGGATGGCCCCCGCCCTCACCTGCTTCCCAGAGCTGTGGGCACACACAGGCTCACTGCTTGCCCCTTGTTTCTGTCAAACTTCCAAGCGTTTGCTCTCCTGTGGCGTCAGCGCGGACTAGAAAGTCAATGCCAGGACATCTGGGCTACAGCAAAAAAAAAAAATTCCCTTTATATCTTAGGAAGAGGAGAAACACAGAAATAAGCACCCAGGGGCAGAGACGTCAGTTTACTTCATTTATCTGAACACAGAAATACTGCATCTGGGACCATGTCCTGTAACGCCTCTGTGGAAAGGCAGATCCTGATTCTGTGTACAATCCTATCAGTCAAGGGCACGCCTGGAAGAAGGGTCTGCCCCTGTGAACATCCTTTGCTCCTCGAATACCGGTGTCGCAAACCAGGTCACGTTGAATAGGTGATCGCCATCAAGGACATCTCATCTTGTCTAGCGCTCTAGGGGTTATTACAGCAGTCTGCTGGGCTAGCCACGGTTTGCTAAAATGGCTCCTATTGTATATCCTCCATAAGAAATGTCTTATAATTCTCCCTTTCCAGGAAGAAAAGCTTTTATTCATGTTTCCAACCAGGATGTATCAAGTGGCAACTACAGGCCAGACACTGTGTTCAGCGCTGGGGATACAGGAGTGAACAAAACCAATAAAAAGGTTTGCATTCTGGGACTGGTATTACAATGGAGGGAGATGAACAGTAAAAAATCAATTATAGAGAATGTCAGAAGGATAAATACTATTATAAGTAATAAAGAAAGTAAGGGGATTATGGAGTACAGGGAACAGGGGGATTATGATTTTAAATATGCTGTTTAAGGAGGGTCTCATTAGCAAACTGACATTTGAACAAAGATGGTGTCACGATGTTTATTTATTTGTGGATTTATATTATTAGTTATGCTTTTGGACAAACATTAACTTCCATTCTTTAAAAACAAAACAGCTTTGTTAAGGTTTATTCTGAATTATTTTACACAAAATAAAAAATAAGGAACTATGTTTGTATATTCACGTGATAGGATATTTCATAGGAATCAAAATTATATTTATGAAAGGTTTAAATGACTTAGGAAAATGCCTATGAGAAAGGTGAAAAAACAGGAGTATAAAGTTATTAACATATTATCTCAATTGTGCAAATATGCCAAATGTTATCAGTAACTAACTCAGGGTGATGGGATTAGGCGTAACTTATGCTTCTTTCTACTTTACTTTTCAACTAGATTAAGATGAGACTATTTTCAAGGAAAAAAAAAAAAAGGAATTCCCTGGCGGTCCAGTGGTTAGGACTCCACGCCCTCAGTGCTGAGGGCCTGGGTTCAATCCCTGGTGGGGGAACTAAGATCCCACAAACTGTGGTACGCCCCCCCCCCAAAAAAAGAGGAGACCTTTTTCCTTTTATAATAACATTAAAAAACACACTAAATGGGGCTTCCCTGGTGGCGCAGTGGTTGAGAGTCCGCCTGCCGATGCAAGGAACACGGGTTCGTGCCTCGGTCCGGGAAGATCCCACATGCCGTGGAGCGGCTGGGCCCGTGAGCCATGGCCGCTGAGCCTGCGCGTCCGGAGCCTGTGCTCCGCAACGGGAGAGGCCACAACAGTGAGAGGCCCACGTACCGCAAAAAAACAAAACAAAACAAAAAAACACACTAAATGAATAAACTAGATAGTCCACAGGGACCTACTGTAGAGCACAGGGAACTCTACTCAATATAATAACCTATATGGGAAAGGAATCTGAAAAAGAATAGATGCATGTATATGTATAACTGAATCACTGTGCTGTACACCTGAAACTAACACAGCATTGTAAATCAACTAGACTCCACTATAAACTAAAAATTAAAAAGAAAAACCAACCCACTAAATGACAGATGCACAAGGAAAAGCCTCCATCTATGACTGCTTTCCATTTATCAAAAGAAATGAACTGGAGGAGGCAACGTCCCAGGTTTATTTGGGATGATCGGTCCCACGTAAGAGAAGAGAGGCAGCATGCTCGAGCCTCCCCAGATATGGCTCCTAACCCTTCTCCAAAGAATCTCACTCCTCTCCCTGCTTTCAATACCCCCCACCCAGCCCCACCATCACCACAGACTCCACTAGACTTTTCTCCCAGCTAGAGTTAGCTAGCCCACCATTGCTCTGTGACTAGTTACCATTTTTCTTCATTGGCACATGCTTTGAAAAAAGCACGTTGTACCTCCGACATATTAGATATCCTATAAGGACATAACATATAGTAGCCTTAAACTAAGTGGAGACTTTGTAACAGAGTTTGGGCTGGGCCCTCTGCTTCACTTGCTCCAGTGCCAAGGAGACTTTGTAACAGAGTGTGGGCTGGGCGCTGCGCTTCACTTGCTTGAGTGCCAACTGTGTTCTTGCCTTACTTCACTAGTGAAGTTGTAGCCAGAATGTGAACGGCCATCCACAATCACCTCCTCCTTACCCTATCTGTGCCTATAGGGGCCTTTCTGACCTTATTCTCTCAAATGCACTAATTTAGTATATTTCTAATAACACAGCATACAAATTATGTATATATTATATGTATTCTATACATAATTTTTACATTATTATAGCTCTACAAACATTGTAACCCAATAAAGGTTATTTCTTACTTTAACTATTAAGCAACTAAGTAGTGTAATTACTCATACATTTTCCTCTTCGGTACAATACACTTTCTCCAAAGGTAAAAGTGGAGAAGTAGAGGAGAGAGGAAGGAAGGAAGAAAGGAAAGAAGGAAGAGAAAGGAGAAGAATCATGGAGAGCATCCCCAAGTTGTTTGTAACTACTTCGGGAAAGTAGCATAAAATAAAACCCCTCCAAAGTGACGTAAGAAAATAGAATACTTCTATTCTCTTTGTGCCACTCAATACCCAGTAGTCCTGGGAGGCCCTGAACTACAGGGCAGGAACCCTTGATTGAAGCAAAATAAAAGAGTATTGCTATATCTTCTGATAAATTTTAATTGGTGCTGTTCATCATATATTTCTAGCTCTTTTTTTCTTTTTCTTTTGAACACATAGTTATTACATTTAACCATGTAAATTCTTTAGCCAATGAATTGTGAGTGGAAGTAAAGGGTGTCACTTTCAAGGGGTAATTTTAAGAGAGAATGTATAAAAAAATGATAAACCACAACCAAGTGGGATTTATCTCAGATATGCAAGACTGGTTCAACATTCAAAAATCAATTAATGTAATTGCTAGAGGACGGAAGAAATGAAAAGTGCCTACTGAGCTGGAAAGGCATCTTGAGACGGACAAACTGATCCGTACAATCAGCGGATCAGTTTATTTTATGGTAATTTAATCATAGGGTGGGATTGGGATTGGACCGATAATGACCTGGAAGCATTCACAGCTGCACTCGGCACGCCGAGGGGCCACTGGGACAATTTTATAGTTAACTTAGGGTATGGGGGGTAGCTGCTTGGAAACAAGACAGAGTACAATCCTGCGCAGGGTCAGCAGAAGGACAGGAGAAACTAGAAGGGCCCAAGATGGTGTCAGTTATAATAACACACAATAATCCATCACATCAACAGGCTAAGAAAAATCACATGACCATTATTGATCGCTGCGGAAAAAGCATTTGACAAAATCCAACACCCATTCATGATAAAAACTTTCAGCAAGCTAGAAACAGAGAACTTTCTTAATTTGATAAAGAATATCTGTAAAAAACATACAGCAAACATCATACTTAATAAAAACTTGAGGTTTTCCCACTAAGACCAAAAACAAGGCAAAGACTTGGCGTCACTCCTTCCAACATCATACTGGAAGTATTACCTACTGTAATAAGAAGAAATAAAAGGTATACAGATTGGGAAGGAAGAAATAAAACTGTCCTGTTTGCAGATGACGTTATCATGTATGTAGAAAATCCAAAAGAATCCATAAAACCACTCCTGGAACAAATAAGCAACTCTAGCAACACTGCAGGATACAAGGTTCATATATAAATGTCAATCATTTTCCTATATAACAGCAAAGAAGAAGTGGAATTTGAAATGAAAAACACAGTGCCATTTACATTAGCAGCCCCCAAAATGAAATACTCATGTACAGATCTAACAACGTATGTACAAGGTCTATATGAGGAAAGCTACAGAATTCTGAAGAATGAAATCAAGGAAGAACTAAATAAATGGAGAAATAGTCCATGTTCTTGGACAGGAAGACTCAATACTGTCAAGATGTCAGTTCTTCCCAATTTGATCTACAGTTGGGATTCAATATAATCCCAATCAAAATTCCAGCAAGTTACTTGGGGATATTGACAAACAGATTTTAACTCTATGTGAAATGGCAAAACCCCCCAGAACAGCCAACACACTACTGAAGGAGAAGAACAAAGTTGGAGGATTGACACCACCTGACTTCAAGACTTACTGTAAAGTGACAGTAATCAAGACAGCGTGGTATTGGTGAAGGAAAAGCTAAACTGATCAATGGAACAGAATGGACGGCCCAGAAAGAGAACTCCATAAATATAGTTAACAGATCTTTGACAAAGAAGTAAAGATCTCACTAAAGAAGGTATCAGGTGGATGGCACGTAAGTATATGAAACAATGCTCCACACATCAGCTGTCATCAGGGAAATGCAAATTAAAACAACAGTGAGGGGGCTTCCCTGGTGGCGCAGCGGTTCAGAGTCCGCCTGCCGATGCAGGGGACACGGGTTCGTGCCCCGGTCCAGGAAGATCCCACATGCCGCGGAGCGGCTGGGCCCGTGAGCCATGGCCGCTGAGCCTGCGCCTCCGGAGCCTGTGCTCCGCAACGGAGGAGGCCACGGCAGTGAGAGGCCCACGTACTGCAGAAAACAAAAAACAATGAGATACCACAACACATCTACTAGAGTGACCCAAATCTGGAACACTGACAACACCAAATGCTGGCGAGGACGTGGAGCAACAGGAACGCTCACTCACTGCGGGAGAGAACGCACAACGGCGCAGCCACTGTGCAAGACCGTTGGGCAGTTTCTTACAGAGCTAGACATACTCTTACCATATAATCCATCAGTCATGCTCCTTGGAAGTCAGCTCCTCTGAAGCTGAACACCACACAAAGCCCTTCACACAGATGTTTACAGCAGCTTTATTCATAATTGCCAAAAACCGGAAGCAACCAAGATGTCCTTCGGGAGGTGAATGGATAAACTGTGGTCCATCCAGACAATGGAATACCACTAGGCACTAAAAAGAAATGAGCTCTCGAGCCATGAAAAGACATGGAGGTGCATGCTACTAAGTGCACATTGCTAAGTGAAAGAAGCTAATCTGAAAGGCTACGTACTGTATAATTCCAGCTGTATGACATTCTAGAAAGGGCAAAACTACGGAAACAGCAAAAAGATCAGTGGTTCTCGGGGGTTGGGGGTAGGGGAGGGATGAATAGGTGGAGCACAGTGAATTTTTCAGGCAGTGAAGATATTCTTACAGTAGTATAATGATGGGTACATGTTATTATACATTTGTCCAAACCCCTAGAACACGCGCCGCCAAGCGTGAACTAGGTATATGTATACTATAGGCTTCGGGTGATTATCACAGTGCGCCAACGTAGGTCCCTTCCGTGTAACTAAAGTACCACTCTGGTGGTATGGGGGAGGCTGTGCATGTGTGGGGCAGGGGTCAAATGGGAAATCTCTGCACCTTCCCCTCAATTTTGCTGAGACTCTAACACTGTTTTAAAAGCTAAAGAAAAAATTGGGGAAAAGAATACTACATGGTAATATCCTTAAGTAATCTGTTCGATTCAGACTCAGAAATTCTGGGACCACATTTGTAATTACTCACTACCAAGCAAGTCGTACAACTGAGGTCATGCCCTATACAGCCTACATCTTAGAATCCAGCATGATACTCTGAACACCCAAAACAATAGATATTATGAAGAATTAAACGGAGAATTAAGAGAGCCAAGTGAAGCCCTAAAATGCTGGAGTATTATCAGTGCCATAAAACAACTGGAAATCTATTTTAGAATTTGAACACTTTGGAATTTTTTTCCCCCAAAGTTAATTTACTAAGGTCTACTCTCATGTTTCCCCTTAATCCATTTTTATTAAGAATTCTGTTGCCTCACCAACAATATATTTGCTTGAAGAAAACAGTTCTACAACTTTGACATTTTAGTGTCATTTTATACTATACAAAGCCTATTTACATAGTTCTTCAGAAAATATTTCCACTTTTCACCCACTATTCCAAGTGTGAAAATGATACCAAATAGATTAGATTTACAGGGAAGCACAAAAGAGAAAACAATTCTACAATTTAATACATACAGTGTCACTAGTGGTTTTTTACAGTTGTCTTTTGAGGATAATCCACTGAATTTTTCTGCCAATGACATTTCAGAGTGAAGTTGTCTTCAGGAGTAGATTTCCACACAGAATCAAGAGTATAACAGTCCAATGTATTTTACAGGTGATACCTGACAGTTCATGAGTTTATGAGCTGCAAATCATTTTTTTCCCCATTTTTTTTCCAAAGTCTTGGATGATGGACAGGACTCATGACTCTCACCACCACTATAGTGCTCATATAAAGTCTGAAATTAAAAACACACATCCGATGTATAACTTTTAAAATTCAATGTATTACCATATCAGATTAACAAAGGTTTAACTCCACATCTTCTAATATGTAACAAATTTCTCCCTTGTTCTTATAATTAGGAAATTATTTTATACACTATTGGAGATAATGAAAAATTTTTAAACAGCTGGCTTGGCCTAAGAATCAGCAATCATGCGATGCAGATCAATCTTTCTGTAAGAAAAATGTAACATAGCTATTTATAAGCATATATATGCATCCTCAAGGCCTTCTGAATCTCCCTCACTTTTTCTTTTTCTTCTCTGTTTCAACAAACCTCTTTTTAAATTGTTTATTTTTATCGAAGTATAGTTGATGTACAATATTGCATAGCAAAACTCTTTTTTTAAAAATTGAAGTACAGCTGATTTATAATATTGTGTTACTGTCTGGTGTAGAGCAAAGTGATTCAGATTATATCTATATCTATATCTGTATCTGTATCTGTATCTATCTATCCCTCTCTCTATATATTGTTTTTCATGTGCTTTTTTATTATAGGTTATTACAAGATACCTTACTTTTTCTTAAATAAAGCCAGTCTTAGATAAATTCCTATACTGTAAAATACACTCATCAGGAAATATACTTTCAGCTGATATTTAAACTAAAGAATGGAAGACATTAAAAAAAAAATACAACTGCTATACAAATAAGTATAATTAGCTATATTAAAATCTACATATTTAGTAAAGGACTTAAGGCTAAGCCAACATCTAATTTATGAAGATGAAAGATATCTTTGCCATCAAGGAACACATAACCTTAGTGATAAAGGTAACCCACCTCAGTTTTATTTATAAAAGGCTTTAAACAATACACTGGTAGAAATTTAAAACATAGAGATACGAAACATAGAGAAAAATTACAAAACAAATTTTGTCCAATTTCAATTCCTAAAGCCATTGATTTAGCTATCAGAACTTGAGAAAATTTAAGAAAAAATTTACCTTATATCATATGGATACAAATATAATGGTGAATATATAGTAAATTCCTCCAAAACTGTATCCAAGTTCTTAACATCTTAGATTGGTGTTATCCCTATCCATAGAGCTAACAGTGATTTTAGTTTAAGCTCCCATAATTTTACAATAATGTTATAAATGAAATATATAACTAGTAACTGAAGTCAGTAAGCATACCTAGTGTTCTGGAAATGACTAGGTGTTTGATGTCAGTGAGATCCAAAAAATTATGATATAGATATAAAGAGGCATTGGGAGACTAAAAGAGTTGAGACATTTGCTTTGAGAAATGTACTGACTGCTATATACAGCCTCACAGAAGTCATTACATGTGACAAGTACTGTGATTTCTCTACGATGGTTTAAAAATAAAGTTGGCTAGAAAAAAATGGATTCAAAAGCTGTGTTAAAAGTGGTGTCGATTTAAGATTCCTTATTGAATTTATTCCAGTTGAGACCCAACAGCAGTCTTCTCAGTGCACCCTATATGACAATCCAAAAGCTGTGTTAAAAGTGGTGTCGATTTAAGATTCCTTATTGAATTTATTCCAGTTGAGACCCAACAGCAGTCTTCTCAGTGCACCCTATATGACAATCCATTTTCAATTGTGCTGTCTGCACAATAAGAATATAAATCAAATAAATCTATATTTGTCAAAAAGTACATGTTAACTATCTAAATACAGAAACACACTTCATAGCTGATCTGATGATTGGGCCAACTTTCCTTTGCATTACCTGTTTAAGTGTCTAACTCACTAAATTATACAAAACGATTAAAATTAGTGCAGACAAAGAATAGACATACTTTAGCAGTTTTCAAAATGGAGTTAGGAGAATTCAGGCCAACAAGTTGGCCCAGAACATATTTCATTTCTTCAGTGGTTCCCTTAGCCATCTGGTTCCCTGTAAAATAATATATATAATCAATAGCACACTGGTATCAAATAAGAAAAATATAAGTTCATATATAAATATGTATTCTGTTTAAAAGCACAATAACTGGCATTCTTGTAACTTATCACTGATCATAGCCCCTTACCTAGGATAGGTAAAAATGAATGCCAGCAGGTAGAGAAAGGTGATCTCATTTATTTTAGTATTTAGCATTAAGGAATATCCTTAAGGAAGGAGGCAGGCAGGAGGAGAGCAGCCAGAAGGCTGTTTATATTAGCAATCTGGTAATAAACTTATTTTTAAAGAAGTACCTGGATGAGTTTGAATCTGAACATATGGATGTGCCAGGAGCTCAGGAATGGAGATCCTCTGTTTAGGGTCCCTTATTAAACAACACTATAAAAATAAAGATAAATTTTTTAAAAGACGAAGCAAGTTTTCTTATGCAATACTGATACAGTATTTTCCCAGACTGCATCATATTACAGAAGTTGCTTTCTAGAGAGCCTACTTAGAAATGACAAAATTATTTTACACGTCATTTTTGCAAAATCTCCAAGTATTCATAAGTTTTAAAAACCTTCAAAGTGAACTTAACACATCTTTAAAAACTAACTCAGTAAGCAATTCCTCTCAATAGACCTCTCAGTTATATCTAAGCCAGTTACATAATTCCAATCATTTCAACTATTTCTTTTTCTTTCTT
The DNA here is from genome assembly GCF_008692025.1 of Phocoena sinus. Classification (NCBI taxonomy): domain Eukaryota; kingdom Metazoa; phylum Chordata; class Mammalia; order Artiodactyla; family Phocoenidae; genus Phocoena; species Phocoena sinus. The sequence continues at coordinate 75,747,561 of NC_045774.1, forward strand.
TTTTCTTTTCTGGGTGTGCCATGCGGCTTGTGGGATCTTAGTTCCCTGACCAGGGATTGAACCCGGGCCATGGCAGTGAAAGTGCTGAGTCCTAACCACTGGACTGCCAGAGAACTTCCTCAGCTATTTCTTTAAGTAAACAATTAAGTACTACATGAAATATAGTTCTTCTATATGTATATACTATTAATGTTACCTTTAACACATCTTGAAGATCTTTCTCTGGAATATCAGGAAATTCAATTTCATGATTAGGGTCAATTATGGCATGTAACTTAGAAATCTGATTAATGATATGCTGAAACGGTGTTTTCCCGTAAGTCATATAGTACAAAATGCAACCTAAGGACCAAACATCACTTTTGGGGCTTATCTAAGTTAAAAAAAAAAAAAGAAGAAGAAGTTATTGTTATTTTAACATAAAATTAAAATATTATACACACACACCCTAATATTTAAAAGCATAACTAAACCTCAATAAATGTCCAAGCATTAGACTATGCTCATGACAAAACATCCTCTTCTCATTTTGATTACACTTGGTTATTTTATCAAAAGAAATGAACTTCTGTTTAAATCTTTCAACAAACTCATAATCAAAATATTTCAACCGAAACAAAATATTACATTCTTGTCAGCCCGTGCAAACACAAAACTAAAAACCCTAAGTGCACATTTTAAATTTACATGTTTTCCCCAAAATTACTGAATTAAAATAAGTTTTTATATAAATTCATAATATATAAATACGTATAGATTTTAAAAAGGTTATTTAAGTTGAGCTATCTTAAACTTAAGAACACAAACTATAGAGCCAGACTGGGCTGGGCTGGGCTTGAATCCTGGTCTTATCACTAGCTAGTAATTCTACATGTCTCTGTTTCCTCATCTCTAAAACAGAAATAACAAAAGTACGTTGTCATGGGCCTTAAATGATGTAACCATGAGATATGGGTAGGCATAGAGAATAGTTTCTGATATAGTAAGTACTCAATAAGTATTACTTATTATTAAATATTCTTTGTATTAAATAATCTCATTAGAAATAATGTGATACTATAACATAATTATGCTTTTGACTTTTAAAAGAACATGATTAAGACCAAACGCAGAAGTGAGCATAATAAATGAGAATGGCTAAATTCCTCTTTTAAAAGATACTCAATATGCATTAAAACAAAATGTAACCACATGCTCTACACAAAGGATTAATCTAAACCTAATGACACAGAAAGGTACAAGGAAAAAAGAAATGGACATCTATAACCAAATGCAAGAAAGAAAGAAAAAAAAGGAAACGAAAGCAGAGACAGCAACATTAATATTAGAAAAAGAGAACATGGCAACATGCTTCTAACAGAAGAGAGAAAGCCATTTTACAGTGATAAAAGGTACAATCAACCAAGAAGAGATGACAGTTATGAACTTCTATGCACTGAAACTACATTTAATAGAGCTACATAAAGCAAAAATTGTATTAAATTCTTTGAAGGAGGGCAGATTTAAACATGCCATTCAGAACATGACAGATAGAACAGATCCCGTTATCTGAACACAAATAAAACTGAAAATTAATAAAAAATAACCTCCTCTTCCTCCAATTTAACCACTTGGAAATATAAGTCCATTTCTAGATACTAAATCATGAATTAGAAAGAATTTCAGATTCTGGAAAAATGGCTGTGGCCGTGTAGTTTTCAAACTCTCCAAAGCCCCAGATAAGACAGACAGAGCAGCCTGGTAGCAAAACCGTAAACATATGGAAAATATTTAAAATAAAAGCGGAACGTGAATGGAGACAAACTACCCACAGCCACAGGTCATGCGTGGTAGAGGCATTTGAAGCAGAGAGGAGAGAGGAGTAATGAATGGGCCCAGCAGACCTCAGAACAGGAGCCCCAGATGGCCAAGCCTGTTCACCGGAAAGCAATTCGAGAACAGAGCGAGACTGGGAGGGGCTTTGAACTCTTCCATAACAAGGATTACCTCCCATGTTGGGATAAAAATTTATCTTCTATTCAGAATCACTAGTTGAGATTGACCAATACTACCTATTTAAGAACTGAGTTGATAACTGAAAAGAATCTGAACACTACATGTAGTTCAAAGTAAATTTTATTTTAAAGTAACAAAGAATGAAACAATTTTAAAACTGAAATTAGAAATTTTGGAAATTAATGAAAATAAACACTACCATAAAACCTAGAAGTAGCAGCTAAAGTAAAACTCAAAGTAAAATTCAGTTTTAATTATAAGGAAGAATACTAAAATTAAATTAGCAATTATTTAAATGCAGAAGCTGGGAGGAGAAACCTAAAGGGAATATAAATAACAAAGATAAAAGCAGAAATTAATTAGAAGACAAATGAAAATAGAATTAATAAATGAAATGAAGACCTGGTTCTTTAAAATTAACAAAACCCTCGCAAGTCTAATCAAGAAAAAGAGAAAGACAAATCTAAGTATTAAAAGAAAAGGAGAAGCTAAAGAGGTATAAAAAGAATTTTTATAAGACTATTTGGCATAATTTTATGCCAGCTATTTGAAAAGATATTTAGAAGCCACAATTTCCTAGGAAGGAAAATATAATTTAGTAAATGAAAACACATTTATTAAGCAATTGTTTCAAGCTGGACAATGTACTAAGTGCTCTATATTCTTTCTCATTTAATCCTCGATTACTTTTAAAATAGGTACTGTGTGCAAGCCTAACTTGCAGATGAAGAAACTAGGCAAGTTAAGTCACAAAGACAGTTGATAAAGAGGCAGATCTATGACTTGGACGCAGGTACTGCACAGCGGTGTGTGCCTGCATCCATTTGAAGACACTGGTATAGAGAAAGAAGGATTAGCTTGGGAGCCAGAGGCACCATGGCAGGCAGAATGGACCCAGCAAGGGGCACCAACGAGGCTAACACAAAAGCTCACAGAGGTGGTGAAATAAGAAAAGTGGGAAGGTACCTGGGAATATTACCTACTAGAGTTGTTCTTGGAAACAGAAAATTAACAAATGAAGAAATGGTAAATAAAATTTAAGAATCAGAAAGGAAACAAAGGTTATCAGTTCACTGTTATTTAATTTAAGGTGCCCGTATCAGAGCTAATTTAGTCTTATTTTTTTTCTTTATTTTTAAAACTCAAAAAACATCCTGTGTGCATTTCTTATAGGAGCACATTGTGAGGCATCACCATATTAAAAGCACAATATTAAAAGAACAATATCAAATCAATAAAGAAAAGTGAAACTGAATCCCATGACAGTTTGCTTAATAAAGCAAGGTCTCTGTAATGGCCTAAAAAGTTTTAGAACTTAAAGAAATAACTTTTCAGTTATCCGTTAATTTCATTCAGAGACTAGCCCATTCCCTATTTGCGCCAGAGAAATGGTATGTAAATAACCTTACAGTACCTTCGATTTGGATTTCCCATTTTCTCTTGAGGAAGACATATCTTTGATTGCTTCTGGTGGCATATAATTAACCGTACCAACCTACTTGCCAAATCACAGAAAACACAGAAATCAATGAAAATACTTCATTCTGCTTTAGATTTTTTAAAACACGAATGCCAGATTTTTGGCAACTTGGATAGTTACAGGTTTCAGTTAATATATTTGAGAAACTCTAATAACTGAGAAAAATATTAAGACATAAATTTCTTCACAATTCCAGCAAAATAAATTAGATTCATAATAAAAATAATTGACTCCTTACAGAATGCTGAGCTATTTCTTATGGTGGGCAGCAACCATAAATCTTTCCAGGATAAAATTATATTAATGGCCATAAACTTTGAAGGAATTGATCAGTTGCTCATTTCTGTGCTGGAATAGACCCAGAACACTTTTTTTTTTTTTTTTTAATTTATTTTTTTTGCGCTAAGTGGGCCTCTCACTGTTGTGGCCTCTCCCGTTGCGGAGCACAGGCTCCGGACGCCCAGGCTCAGCGGCCATGGCTCACGGGCCCAGCCGCTCCGCGGCATGTGGGATCTTCCCGGACCGGGGCACGAACCCGTGTCCCCTGCATCGGCAGGCGGACTCTCAACCACTGCGCCACCAGAGAAGCCCCAGAACACATTTTTAAATAAACCAAACAACCAACCAAAAATCTAGCTTTGTCTCCCTGGGCCCATGTCCAAATAGAGATGAGATGGGTGTCTGCATTATGCAAGATTTTCCACAGCAGGAGTATGCCAACCTTACACTGCATTCATTTTATTCTAAAATGATTCTGCTTTCAAACACAGAATACCTATACTTTAGAGCCTCACCATAGACGATATCGTCAAGCTGATTTACAACTAAATGTTCAACCATATTTTTGATATAGAAAGAAGCGATTGTCAAATAGAATTGTTTGAAGGGCATGCTGCCCATCTACTCCTAAAAGAATCCAGTTTTACTGCTAGGATTAAGGAAGATCCACGTCAGCAATCTGTATACATGAAACACGCCGTCTTGGCCCCAAGCAGGATTATTTTTAGTCATTCTTTGGTTGTCATCACCTCAGTTTTTATGGGGACAAATTTATTAAGATTGCTATTGCATATCCTATTATAAAAACGCAGTGAGTATATTTATTATGGTGTCTCCAATATGAAGGCCCAATTAAGAATTTTCTTCCAAATGTAAGTGATAGGGAAAGCTTTACTTCTCTGGAAGAGTGAAATCATTCTACCTCATGGACAATGAAAAACATGAAACTACAATTCTCTCTTTGGTTGCTACCAGGAAACTGAGACAAAGTTTCAGGTGAACTTTAGATAATGACCGAGATGATTTCCAAGGCAGGTGTCACTGCTTCTCTACCTCAGCTATAGGAAAATCATTCCAAATTGCCGGATATATTTCTACCGGATCTTGACTTTCTATACTAAAATTGTCTTAATCATGTGATTAATTTGTTCTTTATAGTTATAATATCTGTTCTTGTAAAAAGGCTTCAAATCCTTTGAAAAATGAAGTAGGGAAAAATAAAATCCTCATTAGCAAAATAATACCTCAAAGGTGAAAAGGAATTGAACTCTACTGTGTGGTAACCAGCCATTCATTACCTGAGAGTCTTTAACAATACTTGTTGTATCTGGTTGCATTTGGTTTGCAATTCCAAAATCAATTAGCTTTAGCATTCCATCAACTATCAGAAAGTTAGCAGGTTTCAGATCACTGTGAACAATACCTTCAAAATAAAAATCCATGATAATATTAGACCATGTTAAACATCCTAAGTACAAAAAAATTTCACAATCTGCTGAGTTGATTCCTTTAATTAGTCAATCAAATTAAATATTCACTTTTAATGTATACTACAAACGTACAGCACTTGCTACGTGCCAGGCACTATTTGAAGTTTGTCGCTTGTATTGAATCATTGAACCCTCATACCAATGCTGAGGTTAAGTACTATTATTATCCCCACTTTTAGCTGAGGAAACTAAGGCAGAGTTTAAGCAATCTGTTCAAGGTCACACAGCCTAAGTAACAGTGTCATGAGTTGAACCCAGGCAGTCTGGCTTCAGAGTTTATGCTCTTAACAACCACTGTGATTCACTGCCCAAGAGAGAGCACGGTAAATTACACTGCCAGGTGGTAGGACCCTAATGCTCCTCACATATCCATCCCTACAGCCTGATCTTCAACACTGGTGAATTATCTTTTAACTTATAGGACGGGAGACACAAGGAGACGATTTACAATTACCTACATTATCAGTTATTTAAAATAAGGAAAAGGTAAAGGCAAAGAAGCCATAAAAAGAACCAAGGCCAAGTAAGGTGAAAGCCAACCCAGAATGTAGGGCTAACAGTTAAAAACAAAAAGTAAAACCAACTCTCATACAAGGTACACAATACAAAACAACTAGGAGAATAAGTGAAAAAAAATCTCAGATTTTTAGGATACCTGAACCCCAGTCTCATATCTGCTATAATCCAAGTATTTGGAGACCCAGGATTATGGACTATGTTAATACTGACAAAGATACATTTCCTATTATGCATGCTTTATGGATGTGGGGATTTGAGTTCATGCACTATATCCTCTCATTAACAGCATTTTTTTTTAATTAATTAATTTATTTTTGGCTGTGTTGGGTCTTCGTTGCTGCGCGCGGGCTTTCTCTAGTTGCCGCGAGCGGGGGCTACTCTTTGTTGCGGTGCGCGGGCTTCTCATTGCGGTGGCTTCTCTTGTTGCGGAGCACGGGCCCTAGAGCGCACGGGTTTTAGTAGTTGCGGCGTGTGGACTCAGTAGTTGTGGCGCACGGGCTCAGTTGTTCCGCAGCACGTGGGATCTTCCCGGACCAGGGCTGGAACCCGTGTCCCCTGCATTGGCAGGCGATTCTCAACCACTGCGCCCCAAGGGAAGTCCCTGTTAACAGCATTGTAAAGAAATGGTTTTGTCCCTTCATCTTTATTAAACTTCCAAATATTTAGTTTATCTAGCCTAAAGGTGCCAATAACCAATACCTAAAAATTATAGGTGTATTTCTCTAAGATAGCACCACTAATGAATAGTTTAATTTTACATACGAAGAGATTTTAAAATACCATGTTGATGAATCGTGTGAACTGCCTCCAACATATTTTTCCAGTAACTCTTGCGTTCCCATGGATTGATGGATTTTTTCTTTTTAAGCCAAGTATTAAGATCAATATTTCCACATTCCATTACCATGTAGATGTACTGATCTGTGATTTCACTGCCATTAAAAACAAACAAAAACAATAAAACAATAAATGGTTAGGTTATACTACTAAGATTTACAAAGTATTTATCTTAAGAATTAGAGCCAAAAAAAGTCTTCTTTTTAAGTGAAAAAAAAAAATCTTACTAATCATAAAGTCGGATGATTTTATCACTGTGTTGTTGTAGTTTATTCAGATAAGCAATTTCATTCCGGTAACTATCAATTGTTTGGCTATCTGCTTCTTCTAAGTTCACATACTTTATAGCATGTATCTGTTTCTTTCCATTCAACACCTGAAATACCTATAGAGTAGAACAAATGAAAAAGGTTAGAATACACTATTTACATACTGCCACAATATTTCTACATTAATAGATAAAATCTTAGATTAAGGATTATTGATGTGAATAATTTAAAATGTCTGGGCTTATTTTGAGTATAGAAGGAAAAAAAGCATGTTAGGAGAGTAACAGTACATTCTCAACTCCCTATGACAATGGGCATAGGTAGTTGCCCTATCTACGTATAAGAAAGGTAATTTAAATTTCATATACATTCATAACACTCTGTTAGATGTTGCAACCAGAAAAAGACATTAAAAAATGCTAAGGAAGACTAAGGGCTGTAATAAAGATAATTCATTGCACAGATGGTGTTTATTCCATTGTGCCTGGAGTTGACAATTTCATTCACGTGGTCAAGAATATTTTAAAATAGGTACTAATTGTAAGCTATCAGTATACTCGGCTGTAAAAAGTAGATCAGGTCCAATTTTCAAAATCAAGTTGACAGGAACAAGATGCTCCTGTCAGCATATTGAGGTCCAGGTCAAATTGCTCTGGCTATAATGACAGTCAACTTCTAAGCAGTATTGATGAGGTAGATCGTACATTTCGAAAACACTTCTAATGTGTCTAATTTTCAGCAAACGTGCAACGGGGATGGGGCTTCTAAAATGCAAGAATTCAGATACAAAATGCTAGTGTAAGCAAGAAAAATTGCATTCATTTATCTCCTTGCACCCACCGAAGTAAAACATCATTTATTTAAAAGCCATTAACCATGACTGTCCAGCAGATACTGGCAAGAAGTGAGAAAAGAGCCAAGGCGTAGATGAGGTTCATGCATTTCAAGTGCACTGTTAAGCAGAGTCTGTCAGGTACAGCTGAGTTACCTGCATTGTAAATACAAAACTCTAACAAAGTATTACTAGTTTTACTTGCACAGAAAGCAAATTAGAGGAGGAGGGGCATAAAACAGTGATAGGGCAAGAAGCGGTAGAAAGTAGCAAGGAAGAAAAGTAATTTTAAAACAGCAGAAAGCCATTTTGTGTGAGGTAAACAGCCTTATAGCGTCAGAGTTAGAATCTGTCAGTTTCATGGAAAGTTAATAAAAGACCTAGAAAGGTTAGTGCTTTGAACATTCCCACTAGCCCCATGAATTTTCTAAATGCTCTTAATAGGGTATAAGTTGGTCACTGTCTAAACTCTAGCATAGACAGCATGAACGATTTAGTTTCATAAAGCATGTTACCCTCTTTTCCCTGAGGCGTGATGATTTTGTCAACAACGCCGTCATAATAATTAAATAATAATTCAATCGCACTAAGAAAATATGGGTCAGTTATAGCTTTATCACTTGGCCCTTGACTTAAGTAAGCTTACATTTTCATTATCCTCCAAGGAAAAAAATGTTTAAAACACTGTTAAGATTATTGTACATCTTCTGAAAACAGCTACTAAATAAATAAATATGTTGGTAAAAATCAATTCCATCGTCCTTTTATTCCCATGCCTAAAATGTAAGGCAAGGAAGAGAACAAAGGAAATGTACACAGAAATTAATATTATTGAACAACTGCTAAACACGGTAATGTATACACCTTATTTATAGTAAGTTAACAAGACATCTTAAGCAAGTCTAGTTATTGTCAGCTGGCTTAAAAAATTATAATAAAACTTAAAATGAACCAAACAGGCTGTGTTTCATGTATCATCTTTAACAACTTAAGAGTAGCAAAACAGCTGAGGAGGGCTTTTCATTCAACAAACACGTCAGTGTTTGCTATTTTTCCAGCCACTGTTCTAGATAACGGAGCAAACATTGGTAAGCAAATCAGACAAACATCCCTACGCTGATGGAACTCACATTCAAGTGCAAGGGGACACAAACAACAAAACCAAATAAGTCAATTACAGAGCATATTAGCAGATGAGTTACAGAGAAAAATAAAGCCGGAGAGGGGAACGGAGCTTGCTGGCAACTGGAAGGTAGGAGTTGGGGTTGTAGAGCATGGTCAAGGAAGCACTGATTGAGAAGACACTAGAGCAAAGATGTGAGGGTATCGAGGAAAATCGACTCTTATGCTAAAATAGGCCAGGAGAGCAAGGACTGAGTCAGCGAGACTAGTTAGAGGGCGACTGTAACAGTTCAGGTGAAAAGATGAAGCTACTTTGGCCGAAGGGGTAATAGTGGAGGTGGTGAGGAACAGTCAGATTGTGGACAGACTTTGAGGTAGAACCAGTAAGACTGATGATTGGCTGGGTGAATGTCGAGAGAAAGTGCAGTCAGTGACGACCCCAGGCTGCTTGGTCCAGCAACTGGAAGGATGAAGCTGCCGTTTACTGAAATGGGAAAGACTATGAAGCAGCAGTTAGGCTTGGGACATATTAAGTTTTAAGTATCTATAGACACCCAAGAAGAGATGCTGAGCAGTCAAATTGGATACGTAAGCCTGGAATTCAAAGGAGAAGTCTGAGCTGGAAATACAGATTTGGGAATTGTCAGCATGTACATGGTACATGAAACCACGAGACTGGATGAGAACACCAAGGGAGTGAGTGAGTTTAGAGAGAGAAGAAAAGAGGCCAAGAACTGAGCTCAGGGGCTCTGCACCATTCAGATCAGGGATATGAGGAGGACAGAGAAGGAACGGTCGCTGGCCAGGAGGAACACTGAAAGAGGCCGAGTGGGAAAAAAAGCTTCAGTGAGGAAAGAAAAACCAACTGTGCCAATTGCTAGGTAACCCACACTCAAGGCTAACAATTAGTTTTGGCAAAAACATGGAGGTCATTAGTGATTTTGATAACAATTGCTTGGTGAATAATGAAGGTAAAAGTAAAAATCTGATTTAAGTGGATTTAAGTGAACAAAATGAGAAGAATTGAAGATAGGAAGTTTAGACAACTCTTTTGAGATCCCTTCCAGCCAGAGAATTAGAACCACATACACTTAGAACTCAGATAAATTTAGGAAATGATCTACTCCAAATCTAGAAATTCATGTGTTGCTAAATTCTGTTTCTGAAAAGAAAAACTCAGAACAAAACAAAACCCATTAATCAAATACCTTGCTGAATCACCCTAGGCATAGCAGTTATTCACATCACAGTCTGACTCACTTTTAGAAAGACTCTGGTGATAATACGAAGCTGTCATTTGCCACCCCCAAGTCAACGTTAATGTTATTTAGAGAAGAAATATGGAATCATAGGACATTGGAGGGAAGAGCAGGGAACTGAAATTAAGAGGTGGGTCTAAAGAAATATGCCATTTGTTGAGGGGAGGGGATGGGGGGAAGGGATGGGAGAAGGGGATGAGAAGGAGTTTTTGGCTCAAGGGAAATACAGGCCCCTAGAAGTTAAGAAAAAAGGCCTCAAAAGGTAAAAAGACAAAGAGAGGGAAGTTTAAAATATTTTTACCCGTTCCTTAAATATTCAGGACACCTACCTTACTTGAACCTCCACTTCCTAGCTGCTTCAGGATGGAATACATTTTTCCGTTAACTGAAATGCATTCATTTGCTGAAGACGGTGCTGAAATCTAAACCATTAAAATAGATAAGGATTCAAATGTTCAGAGAACATGCCTGAGAAACTAGCTTGCATTTAGTACAGTGAAATGCTTCCAATTCTGAAACTATCTGAACTCTTAATTAGATGTCACAATAGTTCAATATTTTAAAGAAGCAATTTACATACTTTAGTCAAAAAAATAAACTTATTAAATTAATATATAGGCAAAGTTCCAAAGTCTCCCCTTCCAACTTGCCTTTACTTCTTAACATAATACATAAATAGAAAATCTAAGGGGGAAAAAAACCCTCTTAATGTCCAACACACAAACTCACAAGCTATCGCTTTTCATCTTTCTTGCCTGTTTTTTTTTCTTACACAAACCTTTTTACTTACATACTTACGTATATAAACACACAGCTTTATCTATATATTTTTTTCTCCTGGGGCATTACATTATAAAGGAAGCAGCATGCTGAGGTGCTAAGAGTTCCAGAGTCAATCAGACAAATGCAGGTTTTAGTGATGCCCCCCTTTATGCTGGGTGATATTCAACAAGCTGCTTATTTTGAACTTGAGCATCTTCCTCAGCAAACTCTCAACCGATGTACTATATACAACACGCCTCCCCTCTCTTCCCTGATGCTAGACCATCTGTGGACCTATAAACGCTCTGAACAGATGGAGTGTGTGAGGACTTACTCTGAGCTGACAAGGAAGCTGGAGACACAGAGTGCCTGATTAGCCGATTAACCAAGTTGAAACAAGGTCTGAATAAACCTCAATTCAACTAAGTCCTGCTTTACAGCCCAAATGGTAGAATCTTTCTCACGTGCCCTCCTTCTACATAACATAAAAGATAAGCCTTCTCAGAATTCAAAAACAGTCATGTATGTACCCCAATGTTCACTGCAGCACTATTCACAAGAGCCAGGACATGGAAGCACCCTAAGTGCTCATCGACAGATGAATGGATAAAGAAGATGGGGCACATATATACAATGGAATATTACTCAGCCATAAAAGGAAATGAAATTGAGTTATTTGTAGTGAGGTGGATGGTCCTAGAGTCTGTCATACAGAGTGAAGAAAGTCAGAAAGAGAAAAACAAATACCGTATGCTAACACATATATATGGAATCTAAAAAAAAAAAATGGTTCTGATGAACCATTTTAGGACAGGAATAAAGACGCAGACGTAGAGAATGGACTTGAGGACACGGGGAGGGGGAAGGGTAAGCTGGGACGAAGTGAGAGAGTGGCATGGACACATATACACTACCAAACGTAAAACAGATAGCTAGTGGGAAGCAGCCGCATAGCACAGGGAGATCAGCTTGGTGCTTTGTGACCACCTAGAGGGGTGGGATAGGGAGGGTGTGAGGGAGGCTCAAGAGGGAGGGGATATGGGGATGTATGTATACATATAGCTGATTCGCTGTGTTATACAGCAGAAACTAACACAACATTGTAAAGCAATTATACTCCAATAAAGGTGTTAAGAAAATAATAAAAGATACGGTTTCTAATTTCTTTAATCTAGGGCTGAACAACACTGTTGAGTCATGAAGTATGTTTTCTGTAAGAAAGTGTCAGGCTTTGAAACATGTACCCATTATTTGTCATTGAGTTGTAACTTCATCACAAGTCTTCACTGCTCCCTCCCCTCTCTTGCTTTTGGAGCTTCCTCTCCTACTTAAACTGAAAATTTCTGAGAGGAAAGGAAGCCCTTCAATAGCCTTTCCCCCTAGTTGCTGAAGGTTATTAGATAAAGTAATTCTGACCTATTTCGGATTCAATGCCGATGTGACATTCAGTTTCCTACACCGGACATCCCGCAAGGCGCTTAATCTAAGGTCACTTCACTTCCCTTCTCCAACCTGTGCCACGGCTTCCTATCTGTCCCTCTTGGGGCAAAACTTAAAGGGCCCAGCAGAACCCTCAGGGTCACCCCTGCCCCTTGGGGAGCTCTAGCCACACTCTGGCCTCCTTTAGTTTCCTCCCGACACTGGCCTCTTCTAGAAGGCTCCTCGACCCTTCACTCGGTCATGTCTGCTTGGCTTTCAGAGTTCAGCTCAAAACAGGCTGAACTACTACTGCATGACTAGTAGCTCAACGAATGCTTTTTGAATGAACGTGTGGGCAAACCTGGTCAACCTGCTCTGTCTCCTTTATAGTTATTATACTGCTGAGTCAATCCTCAAAGCACTATTACCTCTTTCCACAGTTAGTATACCCTACTGTTGGCTAAATTTTTTATTCCATTACTTTGAAAATTATGGTAAAATTTACATAGCACAAAATGTAACATCTTAACCATTTTTTTTTTTTTTTTGCGGTACGTGGGCCTCTCACTGTTGCGGCCTCTCCCGTTGCAGAGCAAAGGCTCCGGACGCGCAGGCTCAGCGGCCATGGCTCACGGGCCCAGCCGCTCCGCGGCATGTGGGATCCTCCCAGACCGGGGCACGAACCCGTGTCCCCTGCATCGGCAGGCGGACTCGCAACCACTGCGCCACCAGGGAAGCCCTTAACCATTTTTAAGTATACTCTTCAGTGGGGTTGAGTACGTTCACAGTTGTGCAGCCATTACCACCACCTGCCTCCAGGACTTCTCATCACCTCATACTGAAAAAGCCCTGCACCCCTCAAACAGTAACTCCCCATTCCTCTCTCCCTCTAGCCCCTGGTACCCATTGTTCTACTTTCTGTCGTCTAGTTTTTTAATCTCTTGATTTGTTTAGTTAATCACTTGTGGTTTATTTGGGGTTTTTTTTTTTTTGCTGTTTTATTTAAACAATTGCTGCTAAATTTTATTATTTACTAAGCACCAGGCTCTGTTGTAAGAACTACGTATATATTAACTAATTTAATCTTCACAATCATCCCATGGGGTAGATAGGTTTATTACCCCCATTTTAAAGATGATGAAATGAGCACAAGAGTTTATTTAACTTGTAAAAGGTCACATAGCTGGTAAGTAGTGAGGCCGAGAGTCAAGGACAGGCAGTCTCCCTTCAAAGCCTATTCTTTCTACCAATATTAAGCTGTTTTTCAGATAGTTATTAGAAACAAATTTTAGTATTGATGTTGAGAGAGTCTCTAAATAATTTTTTTCCCAGATGGCAATACCTTACCAGCAAAAAATTTTTTACCTTGTCAATACTTTATAATAACTACTTTATAATATATTCTAGTAGTATCTCATATTGCTATTCTGATATTCTTAAAAATTTACTTGTATATTAAACAGCCAGTGAAATGAAGCTGCTTACTAACAGCTGGTTTACATTGTTAAACAGAATAAAAAATAGCCTAGATTACAGAAGAAATTTTATCTAGCTACCCAAACTAGATACTTCGGGCTAGTTAGTGAAAAAAGCTTCATTAGCTTCTTCAATAACTAACCTCTCAAAGTCATAAGGCACCTTTATGAGAATAGCAGAAAAGAGTTTTGCCTAATGGGACTAAGAATGGACAAGTCTTTAACACCATTCTTAAAAACCAGATCCTGCAAAAATAAAACCTTTGAAACTGATCATACCTTAACATGTATCATTATAAATAAAGCTTATCAAACCTGCAAATTTTGAAGTGGAGTAACGGGTATTTGCTGCTGTTGCTGCTGGAAATAGGGAAGGTGGCTATACGGTGTTGACAACTGACAAGCAGGTAGAAAGTCGTTCTTTACAACTGGAGTCCTGAAACTGGGAAAGGTATTTTTCAAAATTTAAAACATTAAAGCTTTGAAAACAAGATTCTGACTCAGATTTTGCATGGTGGATATACATTTAAATGTGTTACATCAAACAGAATCCAAATGAGTTTTCCTAGTACATCTGAATTATTTATCCTAGAGACACCATCACCAGAAATTTCATTTTGGGGCAGTTCTTTCTGAAAGTAATTTTTTGTCCCCAGACAAGAAATCCTTATTAAAATAAATAAGATGTCATTAAAATACAGAGTTGGGGTTATTTTATAAAATTTAGCCAAGGCAAATCTCAGCTTATGGCTGATCACAGATTTTATGAGTGCTTCTTAACAATAACGTTCTACACAGCCTCCTGGAAGTATGTGAAAGCCAATTACATCAGAGGAGTTGGGCCTTTGAGCATAAAGCAGCTCAGCTCACGTTCATGCTTTGCTTGTCTTGTCCACTGTTGTATTCTCAACACCAAGAATGGTGCTTGGCACAAAGGAATTCTACAAGTATTTGTTGACAATAAATAGTCTCACAAGAAATAACTATATACCTTGTTTAGTTAGCGGTCATTCTTTAAAATATTCTAAGTATAATAAAATTAGGTAATATATAGCAAAATTGTATTAAGTAGGAAAGAGACTCGGTTATAAAACCCCAAGGCCAGTTCTAATTAAGATCAAAGATTACATTATGAAAATGAAAAGCAAAAGGCGTCATGGACTTCCGTTATCCTCTAAGACATTAAAAATATAGCCCCTAGTTATAGGATATGCCACATCCCTTTCTTTCTTTTCTTAGAAATGCCATTGATTTGCCTTTCAACATCCCTTGTGTTTCCTGTCAATCAACACCGACCAACTTCTTCACTCATCCTTCACTGCCCGCCGCTCAGGTCTTGAACACCACCAGAACTATATGAGCTGCACCACCAGCAGAGACCAGCACACTCCAGTTAACACCTCCTTTGCTATGTAATGTATCCACACTTTACCCGCTCTAAGAATGCTAACCTTTAAAATCTCTCTCTCAATTACAGAGAGTTATCCGTGTGGCAATGCATGATTATCAAGAAGTTTTGCATACTTGGAGTATTTAAAGGTACTGCCTATAGGTAAGTATAAAAAGTATAGAGTATATGTAGTAGGTACAGATTACAATATGACAGAGACTTTCATTACAATCCTTAAAAATATATCGTAGCCACCTTCCCCTCCCCTTTTACAGATGAAAAAGCTGATGCTGAGAAAAATAATATGAATTTGGAAAGTCTTTAAAGTAAAAGAGCGGGATCCACCTCTAGATCTGTTTGGCCCCGAAGCCCATGCTATTTCTATTGTACCAAGCAAAGAACCAAAAGTAATTACCAGTTCATATAATCATCCAAGACACTGTTGCTGGGTGTCTTACAAATAGATTTTGGGTCAATCCATTTAGGTGTTGGTATCGGTGGCGACTGCTTTGAAACCGAAAGGGCAGGTTGCTCAAAACTGGTTTGTTTCTGCTAGACCA
This sequence comes from Phocoena sinus, assembly GCF_008692025.1. Lineage (NCBI taxonomy): Eukaryota > Metazoa > Chordata > Mammalia > Artiodactyla > Phocoenidae > Phocoena > Phocoena sinus. Next base: position 75,763,249 of record NC_045774.1, read on the forward strand.
AAATAAAAAACATCACGATTTCGGGTTTTTAAATTAGTCACCTGTTCAACAGTTTCACAAACATAACTTCTAAAAGAAAATTAACATACGAAATACAAAAGCATGCTAAAATAGGTAGATGTATGTGTTCCAGACTTTCAATAACTTTTTAGTACAGCTCTTTTACTCTAAATTTTGAAGCCTGTTATATTTTCCTCAAAGGGACTACAAGTAGAGGGAAGGTACACAGCATTGTTTAACAAAACAGGATCTAATATCCTCTCCCATTAGGGCTACTATCACTAGCATTGAACTTTTATAATCTAAGTAAGTAATTCTGTGCTTCAGAAAACTAGTCTTTAATCAGTAAGATCATTCCTTATTTTTATGTTTGGAGGGAAAATAACCAAATACTAATTACTTAGCAAACTTTGAAATGGCAAATACCTATCTAGTGTTCTTCTTTCTCCCTTGTAAAAGACATAGAGCTTGTAGAATTTATCTCATACAAATCCCAAAGCAATAATGAACATCCTCTACAGTAGAGATTGGCTGGATCTGGCCTGCTGCTTGTTTTTGCAAATAAACTTTTATTGGAACACAGCAATGTCTATTTGCCTACATCTTGTCTGTGGCTGTTTTCATGAGATAATGACAGAGTTCAAGAGTTGCAGCAGTGACCATCTGGCCTGCAAAGCTTACTAAGCTTTTGCAGAAAAAGTTTGCCAACTCCTGCAAACCACATTTTGCTTGAACGCTATTAGTGAGCGCTCACTACCTCTACTTCAATTTGGGGACAGCTTTAGCTGTTAGCAAGTATTCACAGATATTTAGGTTAAATCAGCTTCTATATTATAATTTCAACCCACTGGGTCCACATTATGCTCTGGAGATCCACAGTGGATAAATCTATACTGTTTTCTGCATTTCAATCCTTTGAGTTTTTGAAGATAGCTAGCATGGCCACTGTATCTCTTTTCCTGGGTAAATTTTCCACTTCCTTTAAGACTTCCTCATATATATATCTGGATTAGTGGTCAGGATGGTATTAAGAATCTGTGATAGTAAGATTATTAAGCAAGGAAAGTGGAAAGGTTGTACTCATAGACCGGGATGTTTGCATCTGAGATTTTGGAGATCAGAATTGAGAATATAGGAATGGGTAGCTAAGGTGACATTAAGAAAACGGGCATGAGGGAGGAAGAAGTTATGAATCTGGAGGCCAGGTGTAGGACTAATGATACATAGGGGTAAGAAGCTAACAAAAAGTGATGATAGATGTTGGGTTGAAGTTGAAAGAAGTGATCCAGAACGTAATATTTTCAAAGAATGATGGAAAGTCACTAGGATGTTCAGAGATGATGGCAACGAGCAAGACAGGAGAGCATATCCAGAAGGCAGGCGCCTCAAAAGGACAGGGTTTTGGCAAGAGAAGAAGTGGTCTGGACATAGCTTCGGGGAGCTTGTAGGTAAGTGAGATGGGAGAAAAAAACAGCCTCTACTTGAGGACTGCTGGAGAAGTAGCAACCTCAAGAAACTGCCTAGTTTTTTCCTCTTTACCTAAGGGTACAATTCAGTGGTTTTTAATATATTCACAAGAGTAGGCAATCATCACCACTATTTAATTACAGAACGTTTTCATCATCCTGAGAAGAAGCTCTGTATTAGCAGTCACTCTCATTCCCCACTCCTCCTGGGCTCTGGCGACCACTAATTTACTTTCTGTCTCTATGGATTTGCCTATTCTAGACATTTCTTATAAAAGGGATCACAAAATATATGGCCTTTTGTGACAGGTTTCCATCATTTAGCATGTTTTCAAGGTTCATCCATGCTATAGCATTTATCAATACTTCATTACTTTTATTATTGAATAAAAAAATGAAATAATAAAATCAGAGTAACACATTTGCTTATTGACTCACCAGGTGATAGATATTTGGGTTATTTCTACTTTTTTACAATTATGAATAATGCTGCCATGAACATTCATGTACAAGTTTTTGTGTGGATATATATTTTCAATTCCCTTGAGTATATACCTAGCAGTAGAATTGCTGGATCATATGGTAACTGTATGTAACCTTTTGAGGAACTACCATACCATTTTTTTTTTTAAATTCAGGACATTCTAATTTCAAATTAAGCACAATTAGTAATTATGATAGGTGCTTTACTTTTTAATATCTTCCCCCCAAAATTCTTAGGAATTAAATATGTTATAATGATCACTATAATTGATACAATCATAAAAAAATGCATGAATAAACATAAAATAACTAAGCGAACAAAGCAATTTTTATGAATAGCGAAACAATGCAAGTTGGTGGTTAATGAAGCAGCATATAGATACAAACCTGGAGGGCAACTAGCAGGCAGAGGAAAACTAGACCTCACATGCAACCAGGAGTAAAAGGCAGAAAATTACTAGTAGGAAATCTCTTTTAAGAAGGCACGTTTAGATTTTTTTCTTAAGTATAAATTTTCTCAACTAGCACCTCATAACAACTCTGGTAAGGTGATCACCATTTATTTAGGTCTCAGAATGGTCCTCTTCTGCCTTGACCCAAGAAGAAGCAGTGGAGGTGAGTTATACTGCTATGCCATACCATTTCAAGTGACTGCACCATTCTACGTTCTCACCAGCAGTGTATGAGGGTTCATTTATCCACATCTTCATCAACACTTATTACTGGCTCTTTTTAGTTACAGCCACCTTGGTGCGTGTGAAATGGTGTCTCACTGCAGTTTTGATTTGCATTTCCCTAATGACAGATAAACAGTTTTAAGTCCCTTTACCATTCTACCGGTTTACAAGTTTTAAAAAGAAAAAAAGAGGAGATGCTGTTTGTCCAAGGTTCAACCTGTCAGGATTCTTCTCAACTAACATTTGTTACCTACTCCATTACTTAGATCAACAGTTCTCAAAGAGTGATCTAGAAATAGCAGAAAGAGAGGGGTTCCCAAGATCTTTTCCTGGAGTCTGAGAGGTTAAAACTATTTTCATGATCATACTAGGACATTATTTGCCTTTTTCACTTTCATTCTTTCATGAATGTAAACTAGAGTTTTCCCAAGGCTAGAAGGCATGTGATAGTGAAATAGATTGAATGCAAAAGTGGATACAAGGGGCTTCCCTGGTGGCGCAGTGGTTGAGAGTCTGCCTGCCAATGCAGGGGACACGGGTTCGTGTCCCGGTCCGGGAGGATCCCACATGCCGTGGAGCGGCTGCGCCCGTGAGCCATGGCCACTGAGCCTGCGCGTCCGGAGCCTGTGCTCCACAGCGGAAGAGGCCACAGCAGTGAGAGGCCCACGTACCGCAAAAAAAAAAAAAAAAAAAAAAAAAAAGTGGATACAAGAAATCCAGTCTTCTGTTAAGCCAACCATTATAGAAATTGTAAAAATTATAAAACAATATCACTCTCTTCACTGTAATTATTTTGTTTTGAAAAATACTTATTTTTCAGAAGGAACATAGCTCAACATAATAAATCCATGTATGACAAGCCCACAGCGGACATCATACTCAACGGTGAAAGCTTTCCTCTAAAATCAGGAACAAGACAAGGATGCCCACTCTTCACACTGTTACTTAACATGGTATTGGAAGTCCTAGCCACAGGAATTAGACAAGAAACAGAAATAAAAGGTATCCAAATTGAAAAGGAAGAGGTAAAACTGTTACTATTTGCAGACATGATATTATATACAGAAAGCCCTAAAGACTCCACCAAAAACACCTGTTAGAAACAATCCCATTAAAAACAATAAAATACCTAGGAACAAATTTAACCAAGTAAGTGAAACACTTGTATACTGAAAACTATAAGACACCAGTGAAAGAAACTGAAGACACAAATAAATGGAAAGATATTCTGTGTTCATGGATTGGAAGAATATTGTTAAAATGACCATAACTACCCAAAGCAATCTACAGATTCAATGCAATCCCTATCAAAATTCCAATGGCATTTCTCACAGAAATAGAACAACCCTAAAATTCATATGGAACCACAAAAGATCATGAATAGACAAAGCAACCTTGAGAAAGAAGAACAAAGCTGGAGGCATCACGCTCTCTGATTTCAAACCACATCACAAAGCTATAGTTTTCAAGACAGTATGACACTGTCATAAAAACAGACACACAGATCAATGGTTTTGGGAAAACTGGACAGCCACATGCAAAAGAATGAAACTGGACTACTTTCTCATACCATACACAAAAATTAACTCAAAATGAATTAAAGACCTGAATATAAGACCTTAAAATATAAAAATTCTAGAAGAAAACATAGGTGGTAAGCTCCTTAACACAGGTCTTGGCAATGAATTTTTAGATCTGACACCTAAAGTAAAGACAAAAGCAAAAATAAACAAGTAGGACTACATCAAACTAAAAAGCTTCTGCACAGCAAAGGAAACCATCAACAGAATGAAAAGACAATCCATGGAATGGGAAAAAATATTTGCAAACCACATATCCAATAAGAGGTTAATATCCAAAATACACAAGGAGGGGCTTCCCTGGTAGCACAGTGGTTAAGAATCTGCCTGTCAATGCAGGGCACATGGGTTCGACCCCTGGCCCAGGAAGATCCCACATGCCATGGAACAACTAAGCCCATGCGTCACAACTACTGAGCCGCACTCTAGAGCCTGTGTGCTACAACTACTGAGGCCCATGCACCTAGAGCCCGTGCTCCGCGACAAGAGAAGCCACCGCAATGAGAAGCCCACGCACAGCAACAAAGAGCAGCCCCTGCTCGCTGCAAACTAGAGAAAAGCCTGTGCACAGCAACAAAGACCCAACACAGCCAAAAAAATAAAAACCACCACAGGGAACTCATTACAACTCAATACCAAAAATCAAATAACCAACTTTTAAATGGACAGTGGAGGTGATTAGATATTTTTCCATAGAAGACATACAGATAAATAGCCAACAGATATATGAAAAGATGCTCAACATTAGGGAAACCATTAGGGAAATGCAAATCAAAATCACAATGAGATATCACCTCACACCTGTCAGAGTGCCTATTATCAAAAAGAGAAGAAATAAGAAGTGTTGACAAGGATGTGGAGAAAATGGAAGTCTTGTGCAGTGTTGGTGAAAATGTAAATAGAACTACCATATGACCTAGCAATTCTACTTCTGGGTATTTATCCAAAGAAAAGGAAAACACTAACTTGGAAAGATATCTGTACCCTCATGTTCATAGCATCATTATTTACAATAGCCAAGAAATGGAAACAACCTAAATATCCATTGATGGCCGAATGGACAAAGAAAATGCAATACATAAATACAACGGAATATTATTCAGCCATAAAAAGGTATGAAATCTTGCCATTTGTGACAACACCAATGGACCCTGAGGGCATTATACTAAGTGAAATAGCTAGAGAAAAACAAATACTGCATAGTATCACTTACATGTAAAATCTTACATGGGGGAAAAAAAAAACCAACAACAAAATACCAAGCTCACAGATAGTTTGGTGCTTGCTGGGGGTGGGGATGGATGTGTGGGAGCAGGGCTGGGTGAAGAGGTTCAAAAGGTACAAACTTGCAGTTACAAGATAAATAAATCATGGGGATGTAATGAAAAACGTGGTGACAATAGTTAATAATACTGAATTGCATATTTGAAAGTTGCTAAGTGAGTAGACCTTAAAAATTCTCATCACAAGAAAAAAAATTTGTAGCTATGTATGGTAACGAATATTAACTAGACTTATTGTGGTGATCATTTTGCAACAGAGTTGATCTTTGAACAACTGGGAGATTAGGGGCACTAACCTCCCATGAAGTCAAAAATCCACATGTAAGTTTACAGTTGGCGCTATGTATCCACAGTTCCACATTCTCGGAATCAACCAACCAAATATCATGTAGTACTACAGTACATATTTATTGAAAAAAATCCATGCATAAGTGGACCCACACAGTTCTAACCCATGTTGTACAAGGGTCAACTGTATATACAAATATACAAATATCGAATCATTATGTTGTACACCTAAAACTAACATAATGTTGTATATCAATTATATCTCAATAAAACAAAATACTTATTTTTAAGTGTATCTACATTCACATGTAAAAAATTTATTCTTGTTATTTTTAATAAATAAGTAAATATTTTTTAAATGTATTGGCTTTACTTTCTAATATAGCAAATACAGATAAACATAGCCTACGTAAACCAAAGCTCTTTTTCTCCCCATTTTTGGCCATGTCGTGCAGCTTGTGGGATCTTAGTTCCCCGACGAGGGATTGAACCTGGGCCCTTGGCAGTGAAAGTACGGACTTCTAACAACTGGATTGCCAGGGAATTCCCCCAAAGCTCTTTAGGAACCTCGATAATTAAGAGTATAAAAGAAGGCACCAAGACCAAAATATTTGAGGACTGCTGAGTTAGAATACAACTGAAAAGTAATAATGACAAGAGTATGGCCATGGACTACATACAGGTACGGCTCTCTACCAGATCCTTGCTTCTGAAATGGAGCCCAGCCAGTGGGAATGATCATTCAACCTATTATGAATTCACATTATCTAGTCTATATTTTTCTATTTTATCCATGAGGATGACAATAGGAAATTGTCAAATGCTTGGTACAGCACTGCACTGGTTCAGCCATCTGCATACTGTTTTCTGTAAAAGGTAAGATAGTAAACATTTTCAGCTCTGCAGGCCAGGTGGTCTCTGCTGCAGTTACTCAGCTCTGCTGTTACAGTTCAAAAGCAAGCACAGACAGTAAGTAAATAAATGGGTATGGCTGTATTTCAATAAAATGTTGTTTACAGACAGGCTGGGAACTAGATTTGGCTCCTAGGCTGTAGCTTGCTGACCCCTGCCCCAGTCTACCAGCATCCAAAAATACTACTGAAAACAGAAAAGAATTCAGCTTGACATATATTCTTACTAAACTAAACCTTTATTACTGATCATTGTTTTGTGAATTAAAAGCAAAAAAAACAAAAAACCACACACTTGAGCAAACTGCTCCACTAAATATGGTACACAAGAATTTAATAAAAGAAGAAAACCTCTAACATGATCATCATGTTATGAACAATAGCAATCCTACACTTGAAAAGGAAAGTAGCAACTTTTGAGATTACCTCTGAAATGTGCCACTGATTTGAAGATGCAGCAGGTTTCTGGTTTACACATTCTGACTTTCTCTTAGATGGCCATTGTTTCTGGTTACTTTCTGGAACCTTTGGTTCTTGATGTTCTTTAGTTTCTGAAATTGTATTTGTTGCTATTGTCATTAAAAGGCAAGAATATTTGATAATAACAAAATAAACCTAAATGATAGAACATGTTAAAAAACTGTATTAGCATTTTGTTCTTAAAAAACAAAGAAACTAAAAACTTTAAGCCAGCTGCTGACAATTTGCTTTTAGCAAGTTAATTTTTCAAATCTGCAACAGCCATCTTCCTAGGTTGTTACCTAGAGCTTTACCAAAGACCATTCTGAATTTAAATGCTTCTGGTCTTTACCAGAAAACAAGGAAATAAATAAGTAAAAATTTAAAAACACGTATGTCTTACTAATAAAGAGAAGCTAGTTCACCACTTTTCATAGACCTCTAGCTTTTTAACAAAATTTTTACCTTAAACTAGCCTGTAATTTACTTTCTTAAGCGTCTGAACAAAAGAGCCTCAACAATAACATTGACTATTTTACGAATGTCAATATTCTGTCCCTATCATAACAGATGCAAAAATTCTAAACAAAATATTTGCAACTGATAAACAAAATATATAATAAATTATGACCAAGTTGTGTTTATTCCTAAATGCAAAGTTGCTTAACACTTGAAAGTTAATTCAATTTGCCATAATAATAGAGGGGAAGAGTCTGTGGTCAACTCCAAAAATGCGGAAAAGGCATTTCATAAAATTCAATACCCAGTCACAAAAAAACTTTTAGTCTAGGTATAAAGCAAAACTCACTCTGTTTTGATATTTGATAAAGAATAGCTGTAAGACTCTAAGGCAATTATCATGTGAGGGTAAAATAATGAAAGTGGCTCTCTAAAATAAGGAGTGAACAAAAACGCCACCTATCATTCCTTCTATTCACCATTATGCTAGAGGTTATAAGTGCAATACAGCAAAGAAAAGAAAGTTAAAGGACTGGAAGGCAAAAAATGTTATATTATTTTCAAACAACATGAAAGAATTTATAGGAAAATATTAGAATTATTCAGTAACTTTAGCAATGTCACTGTAAATATGATAAATAGCTAAAAATCAGTTGTATTTTTACATACCAGCAACAAAGTAGAGGATAAGTATTTTTTTTAAAAAAGATCCCATTCATTATCATATCAAAAAAAAATCAGATCTCTAAGTACATCTCTAGCAAAAGAGAAGCAAAATCTCTACACAGAAAAGTATTTCTTCAATAATCTTTTAAAGATTACTTAAATGAATGAAGGGGTATGCCAGGTTAGTGGACTAGAAAATTCATCTGTTAAGATGTCAACCTGTCCCACTAGATCTCAATCAAAATCCCATTAAAAAAAAAAAAAATGGGGCTTCCCTGGTAGTGCAGTGGTTGAGAGTTTGCCTGCTGATGCAGGGGACACGGGTTCGTGCCCCGGTCCAGGAAGATCCCACATGCCGCGGAGCGGCTGGGCCCGTGAGCCATGGCCGCTGAGCCTGCGCGTCCGGAGCCTGTGCTCCGCAACGGGAGAGGCCACAACAGTGAGAGGCCCACGTACCGGAAAAAAAAAAAAAAAAAGGAAATCTGACAGATTCTAATATTTATATGGAAATCCAAAAGGCTTAGAATAACTAAAATAGCTTTGACAAAGAACAAAGGTGGAATTTACACTGACAGATATGAAGACTTAACTGCAGTAATTATGTCAGTATTAGCACAAAGACACAAAGGACTATGGAACAGAGAAGAATTCAAGACCAGACATCAAACACAGACTCATCTAATTTATAACAAATCACTGAGGGGAAAAAGGGTCTTTTCAATAAATGCTGCTGGATCTACTGGATATCCACATGGGGAGAAAAAAATGAATCCAGACACTTGATCTTAGCTATACACAAATATTAAATTCAAGTAGAATATAACTCTAAATGTGAAACGTAAAATGATGTCTTCTGCAATATATGGAAAGGGCGTCTTCCCTGGTGGCTCAGTGGTTAGGAATCCGCCTGCTTAACGCAGGGCACATGGGTTCGAGCCCTGGTCCGGGAAGATCACACATGCCACGGAGCAACTAAGCCCGTGTGCCTCAACTACTGAGCCTGTGCTCTAGAGCCCACGAGCCACAACTATGCAGCCCGTGCGCCACAATACTAAAGCCCGCACGCCTAGAGCCCAAACTCTGCAACAAGAGAAGCCACCGCGATGAGAAGCCCGCGCACTGCAACGGAGAGCAGCCCCCACTCGCCGCAACTAGAGAAAGCCCGCCCGCAGCAACGAAGACCCAACGCAGCCAAAAATAAATAAATAAATTTATAAAAAATAAATAAAATATATGAAAATATCTTTATGATCTTGGAGGAGGAAAAGATTTGTTTAAAGTCACAGAATACACTCACCACAAAGGAAAAGACTGATAAATTAAAGTGCATGATAATTAACAATTTCATCAAGTCTTCACCACATAATAGAAGTTACTTGTAAAATATATACCCAACAAAGGAGCTGTATCTAGACCATATTAATGTCTCCTAACATCAATGCGAGAAAGAAAGGAAACCCAATGGAAAAACTGGGGAGGCTTGAACAAGTACTTCACAAGAGGATACCCATATGGCCGATAAACACAAAAAAGCTTTCAGCATCATTAGACATCAGGGAAATGCGAATTAAAACCGCAGCGAGAGATCACTTAGCAGAATCAGAATGTTTAACATTAAAAACCAACAATAAAAACTCTTGGGAAGAATGTGGAGCAAAAGTAACATAGGTGCTGGTGAAACACAACACTTTGGAAAACCGTCCAGCACTATCGATGAGCCGAATATATACAACATCCTGTGACCCCACAGCCCCATTCGGAATACACCTGACGGAAGTGTGTGTGAAAGAAATGAAAGCATTAAATTAGGTGCCAGGTCAGTACTATAAACAAGAATTTTTGGTAAAGATGATTTCTCAATCATATCAGTTTGTAATAGGTGCCATGAAAATATAGAATATGAGTTTCCCCCAATTACTAGCAAGAGGAATCTATAGTTGGCCCTCCGTATCCACAGGTTCCACAGGGCTGACTATACCACATCAATTTACAGAAGGGACTTGAGCAACCGAGGATTTGGGCAGCCGAGGGGGATCCTGGAAACAATGCCCCGCGGATGCGAAGGGACGCTGATGTTCCCAATCAAAATAATGGCCGCCCAGTTTGCAGGGACAGAGGGCTTTCCTGTGACATAGGATTTTCCGGGCTAAAACCAGAAAAGTCCCAGTGTTCCTCTTCAGTCCAGTCAAAAGAAAAAATTACACCCAATCTGGCAAACTTTGTTTGGACAATGGTCATCCAATTCATGACCCCATTCAAAAATCTGATGGTACTCTGACATCTAAACAAATAAAAAATTTAAGCCTGACATTCTAAGTCTAACTAGTCTTATCTCCCATTTCTATACTACCTGTGTTACAGTTTTCAGTATAATTGACCATCTTTGTTCCTAGAATAGTTTTTTCTTTTGCTTATGTTACTCCCTCCATCTGAAATACTCTATCACTGCCATTTCTTCCTATTTAAATGCTAACAATGCTTCACGTTTCTTCTCCTCCACAAACTATTTCCTTATTTCCCCTAAACCAAATTAGTTCCTCAGATTTCTCCTTGCACGGAATCCTCAGAGCATTTTATTGATGTGGTTCTCATGATACTCCATATTCTACCCAGCATTGTGTTTATCAGCAGAGGTCCCACACTGCTTGGCAATCTCCTTGGGACCCTGTCTCATTCATGTATATATCCTTAGAACATGCACCATAGTACTCATATATTGGAAAAGCAAATGTTTGACAGAAGAGGAAAGGGAGAATTATCATAGAAATACAGCCTCTGCGTCCTTTCCAGAAAGTATTTATCAGGCCAACTGAGAACAATAACTCCGTGCCACGGTATTTTCCCTCCAACCTTCCTTTAATGCACCTTTTAGGCAAATAAACTTTCTTTGCTATAGAATTGAATACTTTTCATACAATCTATAAAATTTAACTGAAATACAAGATAAAGGGACACAGTCATAGTCTTACATGGCAATTGTTAGGTGGCTGGTCAACTTTCACAAGTACAAAGTGATTCTCTTAATTAAAGGAGTAGTCTGTTTTGTCACTCTTACCTTCTAATTTTGTTAGAAGGCTTGATTCGCTTTTATTCTTCAGGGTGACTGAATCAGTAATAAGTTCAGAACTCTTCTCATCTGACATCGGAGGTTCCTTGGAACGAATATTTTTAACAGACTACATAAAAAGAATAAGATTTGATTTGATTTTATATAAAGTCTCATCAACAGAAGTAGTACTAATCTGTCTTAGTGTTCAGTATACTGAAGTCTCGCCTATATGAAAAGACTGCTAGGAAGATTATCTATTATACTTGCACGTGGACTCACAAACTGCCAGGAAGATAACTTCTTGAATTACTGAGCAGAGCAACGGGAATGGCCACAACCATCAAACTGACCAATTTACTTTCAATAGACATATTAATCAAATGATAAAATTTAGTCACTTAAAAAGAGAGGCTGGAAAATTTGAATCTAACATAAAACACACTTCATTATTTTGTTACTGTGATCATATTTTATCACCAAAAATGACAGCACTGGTCAAAATTAAGATTTGCATAAGTCTAAGACAGTATTATTCTAAATCCAGAAAATAAACTTTTGACACAACTATGCACTATTCTCTAAGATAGCTGTAAACCAGTTAAACTCATTATTTAAAAGCAAAGACCATGAAAGACAGAGATAAATTACAAGGAATCGAAAATCAGAAAGACCTACATTGCGATGCCAGGGGTTTAACTCAACTATAGTAACAATAGTGTAACCCCTAAAAATCAGTGCACCAGGGATTAAAGCTGTTTCCTGTCTTTGAAGTTCACACATCTGCCATATCAGGACGCCAGGATTATCTGAGCCCTCACCTCTGCCCCATCACAAAGCCACTCCCTCATTTTTGTCTAAGATGCCCTGCCAGGTCATATGATTAAACACACCAAGAAACAAAAGCTGGGGGGCATGGCTCACCCCGCTATTCCCAAATCCAGGCCAACTAACCTGCTAAAACACTATATAATAATTGCTAATTCAGAGTTACCCCAGAAGATCGCTGATCATTGCCCTACCACCTCAACTGAGGAGAAACAGTTTAGGAATTATGTGCTACTTCCCGTCAGTGGTCCAACATATCTTGGGGCTTCAGGAGCACTGCTGGAGATACATAAATCATGGACTCCTTTCCCGGAAAAAGCTCCATGGACCCTGGGTCAGGAACCCTTGCTTCATGGAAAGATTTAAAAATGGACATACCGTTAAATGTCTCAAGTCACTGGAATCATTTCCACTTGACTTAGATCCAGAAACGACTGTATCTTGGCATTCTGATCCAGAGATCTGTCTGTTACCCATGAAACAAAACAATTGTAATGTTTAACCTGAAATTAATCATTTCAACGAATTATTTTTTCAATTTTAAAGTTGACATTTTAACAATATGTACACCTTTTAATTGGAAAAATCACTTGGAAAGATTTTTTTAAATAAATGTATGTATGTATGTATGTATTTTTGGCTGTGTTGGGTCTTCGTTGCTGCGTGCAGACTTTCTCTAGTTGCGGCGAGCGGGGGCTACCCTTCATTGTGGTGCGTGGGCTTCTCATTGCGGTGGCTTCTCTTTGTTGCAGAGCACGGGCTCTAGGCATGCAGTCTTCAGTAGTTGTGGCACACGGGCTCAGTAGCTGTGGCACACGGGCTTAGTTGCTCCGCGGCATGTGGGATCTTCCCGGACCAGGGCTCAAACCCGTGTCCCCTGCACTGGCGGGAGGATTCTTAACCACTGCGCCATCAGGGAAGTCCCCTGGAAAGATATTTTTAAAAATAACAAGATTCCAGTATAAACGTGACTAAAGTGCTGGACAGTGATAAAAGTGAGAGAGATGAGTAGTAAGTAGGTGATTGCCTACCCTGTTATGTAATAAGTAACAGCTGGAGTCAAGGTATGAATGTGGGAAAGGACAAGGGAACAGCAGTATGTAGATCAAACTACACTTCAGGTTGCAAATAGCTTAAGGATAAGAACTAGGGTGTAGGCCCTCCTATGGGAGACTGCCTAGGTCACAATCTATCAAAACAAGCACCAAGAAAATGGCTGGTTTGTTTATTTTTTTGAGTGGGAGAAAATCTCCTAAGCTAGCACTTGAAATGGAGATGACAAGAAAATAGTCATAAGATTTTGGAGCTTAACCTTGACATCCAAAATGCTCTTTAATATCAATGTTCAGTCAAGCCCTAAGTATAATAAGAATTTAAGTATAGAAGACACCAGCTAAAAACAAACGGTTATATTTCTAAAGTTTACTTGCAAAATGATTTTCTAGCATCCAAGGAGCCTTTCCCATTAGAAATAATGTAATGAATAGTGGTTATAGTTAAAAATAGAGTAGAAAAATGAGGTCCCTTAGCTAAGCTGGAATACGAGATTCTCAGTTTTCAAGTTGAAGGAAGGAGAACACATTAGATGTGGTGAACAATACTTCATCTCTACCTACCCTGCCCCACTTCTTGAAGCCCTAGGCTCAGAAGCAAATGAGTGGGGACTTCCCTGGTGGGCCAGCGGTTAAGACTCCCTCCCAATGCAAGGGTTCAATCCCTGGTCAGGGAACTAAGATCCCACATACTGTAACTAAGCCTGCACGCCACAACTACTGAGCCCACGCGTTGCAACTAGGGAAGCCTGCATGCCGCAATAAAGACCCAGCGCAGCCAAAATAAATAAATTTAAAAAAAAAAAAGAAGGGCTATGCTGACTGTAAAGTGAGGTGCACATGTAAAAACAAAAAGGAGCAAGTGAGTGAATTAATCATCTCTCCCACTGATAGCTGCCCCTTTCCTTGAACTACCTGCAAAAGAAATTGTTCCCAGACCTCCCTTCACCCCTATGGAGACTTCCATACCCGCTAAAAAGAGTCTTACCAGAGAGGCTACCATAAGGGAGAAATGTTCAAACATCAGGAGTTTTTACCCCAGGGCTGTTTGCATAGTCTTTTTAAGCTTCGTGTTGACTTAATCTTTTTTCCTCGGTGTTTCCTAATTCTTTAATAGTTCTTTTAATGAATATTTTAATGATATTAAAGCAAAATAAAGTCATATCTCCCACTCATTCCTCATACTAAATAAAAATGTAACCATAATTACTTTCACATAGTAAAAGACTTTAAGATCATTCTGCCATCAATCTTCAAGTTTTGAAACCAAATTAAAAAATTAAAACTCAAACATACCTTTTAGTAAAAGGTGGTGCAACTGAAGCATCTGTCTTCTCATGGTAATCCGGGCTACTTAGAAGGTTAACTGGGACTCTTCCGAACGGGCATGACTAAAAATGTTTTGAAAGATTAAGTAACTAACTAGGAAATAAGTATAGACCTCACCACTACCATTTTAATCAGAGTTAAAAATAACTTACTCGTTTAGCTTTGTTTGTTTGTTTCAAAGGATTTCGATGGCCTATCTCTGCATCCTGAGGGGGTATGTTCTCCCTAAACAGAAAGAAAATACTCCTGATTTTTAAAAGAATAATATTGACACATGCATTTTCATCAACTGCTAAACATTGTTATTGTAACATGAAAATATATATGCAGATGTATAAATAATATAAATGTAGGACGAGCATTTAAAAAATGGATTCAGTTTCCTTACCCATACAAAAACCTGGCTTTAGTCTGTGCTCTGGAATCACAACTGATGTTCCTATTCGGTAAATGTCCAAGTGTACTGGGGAACGGTTCTTGCACATTTGATACTGTAGATGCTGTAAACATTTGAAATTGTAATTAAATTTATAAGGACATAAGAAATACACAAAAAAGTAATCTCATAAATAAGAATGTTTTAAAAGTCAATTCATAGTAAATATTTGTCCCCAAATAAGATATGCAGACGTGAAGATGTTATGAAGATAATTCTCTAACTATACTTGAAAACTATTCCATAATTATATAACTGTTTACTCAAGAGTAAAGACACATTCCTTATATCTAATAGCAAAAAGTCATTCTCTCGCCTAGATAAGTTTTTCTGTTTGTTTGTTTTTAACTGAAGTATAGTTGATTTACAATGCTGTAATAGTTTCTGGTGTACAGCAAAGTAATTTATATATATATATTCTTTTTCATATTCTTTTCCATTATTGTTTATTACAGGATATTGAATACAGTTCCCTGTACTATACAGTGGGACCTTATTGTTTTAGATCAAGCTGTTTTTAATGTGTTACCAATTAGTTTGATTAGGGAAAAAAAATTCCAACAAGAAAGTAATGACTTTCTTACTTCTAAAAGTCTTACCTCCTTTACATCTAAAACTTAATCTTAGATTTTGATCATTCTAAGTAAATGATATTTCTCTATAAAATATTATCCTGAATCCTTTTTTGCAGGACAAAACACCACAGAAAAGTATTAGCACACACTAACGTATTTACCTGATAAACTCTTCTTTTCTTCCTCTGAAAGCAGCTGCTTTTTTTGAAGGTTTAAATTCCGAATGGCAATTTCCAGCATTTCTAGGGGTACTGCTCCACTTTCCACAGCTTTATGAAGAAGTTGCTTACTTTTCTTGAAATTACCTAACAAAGTAAAAAATAATCGTCATTTTAATGCAGCAACCTTTACTCCCCAGAGGCGTATTCATCAGGACCTAGGAAAAAAATTTAGAAGTCTTAGGCAAAAATGTTTACTCCAAGGCTCACGCACATTACTCATAAAAAAATAAGCAATTTCTCACTTCTGATAACAAGTCATGTCAAACAGTTTACTTGTGTAAGATGTAACTGATGTGATTATGTATTGGTTTATTGCCACGGTCCATTTTCACAAGTAAAAGAAATGTTAGCAAAGCAGTTACAAAATGGGGGCAGCAAAGGTCAACTCAAACAGAAACTTGAGAGAATTTAGTAAAAGGGAAAACTAAGCCTTAGATGTTGCAACAGTCTCAAGAGCATCAATCTGTTACAACACAGCATAATAGTTATCATTTATAATAACATTTAGTCATTAAGGTTGACATCTTTTGCTAAAGGGAATTCCCATCAAAAGGATTCATGTGAAAAAAATGTAACAATAAAGATTAATCTTTAGCTACCAGACTTAGCTACACCACCCCCAAAATGCAAAATAACTGAGAAACTACCAAAATCACCTTTTGACTACAGATAAATTACCAAACAAATTTTCTTTCAACTGCAAACTTACCCAATACATTTAGTTTAGAATTTCATTTATAAATATTAAATGTATACGTCATGTATGTTATGAAATGCGTTAGCATTTTGGGGAGCCATTAGGCTATACTATGCACTTGGCATTTGGGTGTAAAAATGGTTAAGAGTCAGCCTCTAGCTTCTCACAGTTTACAAAATTTAAGAACATAAACATATTTGATAGAGACTAAGACTGTATTTATTCAGAGTACTGAGATTTCATATATTGAGCATTTCAGGATAGCAAAAGAAGAAAGAAAGGCTTGGACAGGAACTAGTAACTAGGGAGCTTACTAAGGTCATAGACCCCTTTGAGAATCTGATAAAAACTATGGAATGTCCTCCACCCCTACAAAAATACACATACACACCAAAAGCACATAGGACTTTGGGGATTTTGCATTTTTCCTGAAAGCCTATTCATCAACCTTGTTCAAAATAATCACAATTTGGACCTTGAGGTTACTACTACATCCCGGTGGTACCAATGAGGTTTATTTCTTATTTACAGATAATATAATTTGAGATTTTCAAAATTTGTATTCTAAAGATATAAGTTTATAGCTGCTGTGGATAGGCCATAACACCTCAAAAATTTTTTAAAGTAGAATGAAGGAGAGAAAGATGATCTTAAAGGCCTGGCCATACTCTAACGAGCAGTGAGGCAGTTCTCCTAGGCAGGAAAGGGACGATTTTTTTTTTTAAGTCACCTGATAGTGCACAGGATAGATCAGAGAAGATGATCCAGATAACTAGGACTCAGAAGTCATCTGCATAAGTAGAAGTTCAGGATTTGAGTTTATACAGTGCTTTTCTCCAACCTCGGTCTTGGTGAACACTCTCTAAGGAGTTAGCCCCACTTTGGACATGACTACAAGGATTCTGGCTGAGCCAAAAAGAAAAAATGGTGATAATATGTGTATTACTGGTGGGAAATGGGATCAGGGTTGGAGCAGCAACAAGGCAAATGGAAAAACAGGAAAACGTGGCCAGAGGGCCAGCAGGATAGATCCAAAGGCCCCAGAAAATGAAGAGAAAAGGCTAATGGCCAGGCTAAAAATGTCTGAGGAAGAGACTGCCCTTGTTCTATCTAAAATGTCCAGACTAGGTAGAACCAAGTGAGCAAGAAATAAAAGCTTCTACAGCAGTTTACTTTTTTTTAATTGAACTACCAGTTAATGCTACAATTATATTCTGCTGTATATTTTAGTGCTATGACACCATGGCACAAGATAAACTTATCTAAGCTCTGGTTTAAATATCTTATATCCTCATCCCAGAAATACTCAGTAAAGAAGCCACTTTCCTTTAGATGTTTCCTGAATCTAATAGCACACACGTGATGTTCATGCTTATCTTCCTGGGTTACTCCTCACAAGTGGAAGGGCCAGTATGACAAATATTCTCCACAGGTACACTTAGGTAGCATTCTTCCCCCATATTCTCATCTGACGTTTCGCCTCATACTTCTATTTCACACACATGATTTAATATTCGAATGTACGTTACAGTAGGAAGTTATCTTCTACTCAAAACGCGGACTTGACATTTTCAGATTACCTTGTGATAGTTCAAACTGTGCAAAAGATATATGCACGAAAGCAAACTTCTTGCAGTTTGCTCTGGCCATCTGAAAGTAGTCGCGTGCGTCATCTGGCTCTTGAATACTGAAATAAAGATTTCAGAGTCAAGTTTCAAGAAAAGGGACACATTTGCCTAAGTTTGATAACTCCTCATTCTATTTTCCAAAAGACACAGCATATTGTTCTTTTTTCTGTATGTAAAATTAAATAAGTTAAGTTTTACAATCTTTTTAGGCAGAGTCTAGAGGACGTAACTTTGTGGAAATATGCACATAGTAAAGATAAAGAAGGTTTACATTACTCACTTGTTAATTATAAACAAAAGGATTTCGTGAAAAAATATTAAATTTCTTACAAGTAATTCTGACAACATGTTTTCATTTTACCTTGTGGTGATGTAGTTATGTGTTATGTAATGTAGTTAGCTAAATGCAGTTAAAATAGTAATACTTACGCTTTTAATTCAGCAAATCTCACTTGAATTCTAGCAAAACTCTCATTTTGGCCATATTTATCTGGAGGAAGTGCTTCAATTGCTTGATTGTAACGACCAATCAATTTATTTAAAAGGGCATCATTTAAAGGGACACTGTTTTTCTCTAGTTTGAGCAACAAGTTCAACCAGTCCTCTGGGTTGTTTGCCATCATCATAATTTGGTTAACAGTTCCCGAGTTATCTGAACAGGGGACAAAATATACCACAACAGAGGAAAGACATAAAACAAATGCCAAATTGCACTTTTCTTTCACATTACAGTTAATCACTGATACTCTCAGTATGAACATACACAAACTCCCTAAAATACTTTTTTAAAACTTTAACAACTCATGTAAATATAAGCAAACTTATTTACTGTATATATATTTTTATGATGGTATACTGTCCTACAAAAAGCTATATATTTTGAAGAAAAAAAACACTTGGAAATAAATGTCTATGAGGAGCTTTAGAAAACCATATGCAGTCTAAGAATATTGTATGCTCTAGCAGCATAATTCTATCTTAGCGTCCTAACGATGCAGAGAAAACCTGAGCCTCTCTCACCACCACCAGTACCAACTTTCTTGGAAAATTCTTCATGCCTATTCATTAAAAATTTAGAAACTTACTGCCCTAGTCCTAACATAACCTTTACAACCTTACTGATCCAACATTATATCCATATTCCTCAAACTTAGTTTTAAACCGATCAAACAAAACCAATTTACAAAAGATAAGCAACTAGTATGGTCATTTTCCTCTCCCTCCAATTTACCCACATTTCTCCAAAATTTTCATGTTGTTAATCTATTTTTAACCTTCTTTAGTGTTACTAGTTGTCCTGTTCAGGATATTTTAGTCATTATTAAACATTATTAAATTTAGATTTCTCAGAGAAACTATCGTTCCTTCTATTAGTTTCAGTTACCTTCAACAAGGGTTAAATATTTGCTTTTACAAACAAAATTACTGTTTCTGCTTTTTACTAAAAAAAAAAAAACCAAAAACTAAAAAAACAGATTCATAACTTTGTTTTTACCCTTAAATTTAATTTGGTCTGATCTTAACTTCATTTTCAGTTTTACCTCCCATCGCCTTCCTAACAAGTTAGCCTTCAAGGTGTCTAAAAAAAGGTCTTTGAAGATGTATTTCTCATACCCCATTCTCCCTCTGTTAAAACCTTAAAGCATCCTGTCTTATTGGGTTAGTATTCATTCGATGTCAAACATATGTTACAATGTAGCATAGTAGATACTAAATTCTTCTCATCTAGAAACCACGGTTTTAATCTTCCTCAGTATCATGTCTTACATCCCAATTATCAATATATGTTAAGTATTCACAGTTTTAAGCAACTAAAGATTTTAAATAAGGACTTATCTACCTTGGTGTACAAGCTTTGTTACCACTGTTTAAATACACAAAGTGTTGTGATAGAATATCACCATATTAAGAATTTGCTTAACACCAAAATGATCAGTTTCTAAGTGGTTTCAGGTGCATATGACCTGCCATCATGACTAGTTATAGGTTCTTCCATTTGCTTTCAATCCCTCCTCCACTTAATGATTAGTACAGATACAACAAACTTATCCAAAGGTCACTTTTCAAAAACCTCAACAATCTGAAATATAGTAAAGAATTCGGCTTCTGAGCTAATACTTTTCATAAAACTAGGGCACTAGTTCATTAAACTTTGGGCACTTTCACTCATTCATCATTCAATAAACATTTAAGTACCTACTACTTGCTAGGCACCAGTCTTAGTTCTGCAGACACAACACAACAGATAAAAGCCACACCCTCAGAGAGCTCACTTTCTAGTGGAGGAGAGAGACAATAAACACATGAGTAAATGAGATATAAAGTGATTAGTGCTATAGAGAAAAATAATACAGGGAAAGGAAACAGGGGACACACACCCAACCCCACAGGTTGCTATTTTAAATAGGTGGGTTAGGGAAGGCCTCGATGAGATGACATTTGAACAAAGACTTGAAGGAGGTAAGAGTGGGCAGGTAGCTGGGGAGCGGTGTTCCAGGCAGAGAGCAAGGACGAAGGCACTGGGATAGGAGCTGGTCCAGCACACAGGAGGCATAGCAAGGAAGCTGCTGTGAGCAAGGGAGAATAGGAAAGGCCAGGAGAGTAACAGGAAGATTCTTCAAATCAAATACTGAGTGTTTAACCTTAAACCTGTATATCCTTTTATTGAGATTGGTGAGGTTTTCTCAGTTTGCAGCAAAAAAAGGAATGGAAAAAAAAATGGCATACCTATTGATGGCAGGCATATCAGCAGAAATGAGAGCTGCCAATAATGGAAGAGTTATGAAAATTACCTCTGAGCACACTGTAATATGTGATGTTAAGTGTCCTTTCTTAAGGAAGTGGAAAATTGTGGGAATATTTCCACACAAAAGGGTTAAAACATAAAATGTTTGTGCTCTAACTGGTGAGCGTCAATTACTGAGGAAAGTACACCATGTGAACACCCAGTGGTTAACACTTCCTTCCTTTACCGCAGAGGTATTCAAAACAAGGGAACTCACCTGTAGTATCAGCAGAGACTTTATTCAAGCTTAGCTCATCAGTAAGGTCTTCGTTTTTAAATTTATTTTTAATATCTCTCACTTTGTTCATTATGGAATCAATTGTCAATTCTCTGCCACTTAAATCCTCAGCCTCCATTTCTAAGGAAAAAAAAAATCGAACTATTCAGAATTCCTATTTTTACTAACATTAAAGAAAAAAATGTTGCAACTAGCCTTTTAGAACCCAGGAGACTAGAGCATTATAAATATGAATATCTCAACACAGATATTATCAGGGTAGTATTTATGAAGCTATGTGCACAAAAACAACAGCATGTCTTTGTAATCTGCCCAGCAAGGATTCCAACACGTAAGTCCACCTCTTCTTTCCACCAGAACGTCAATGAAGCCATTGCACAACACAGAAGTTGCTGCCCCCTTTCAAACTTTCCATTTTTCTTCTCTGCCTTCCTTTCACTCTTTTTCCAGAATTATTTTCTCTGGGCCATCTGCAAATTCAGTCGTTTAAAAAAAAATGTGATGGTATGTTTGCTTGGATTCTGGTAGTGACATATAGGCATAAAAAAACCCTTTTGGTAGTGAGAATAACCATTCATTTATTCATCTGCTTTATGTCAGTAAACCTGCACATTGCAAGTGCTTTCAAAGCATGATACATACAACATCACTGTCCTTTATTGATAAATGGGGTATCAGCAGCTTGTTCTTGTGCATATCTGGCAGAAACATGACGTGCTACCTTAATCATTCTAATACCAAGAATCTACTGTATTAGTACAGTACTGAGCACTTGCTCATCTGCATGGTGTTGATGTTTAGTCCGCAAAGTGTCCGCAGTCTTTCTTCCTGTCAGTCTCATCTTTGTGATTCTCAAACCCATCAATCCAGTAACCCAGGGCCACTGATATCAATGGCGCTCCAGATCTCGAGCGTAACAATGAAAAAGGGGGATAAAGCGGGCAGCTAGGTATCACCCCTTGAAGCCAGGTTCCAAAGGTAACTGTCAGAATCACGGCCACCATCCCCTCTCCCTGTTCTAAAACACCAGACAAGAGAGGGAGTCTCCCCAGATGCCCTGCCAGGCCCTCTCTCCAGCCAAGTCCACATCTACCTCTCGTTTCCCGGGTTCTCAACAAAAAAAAATCTCCGGCACTACCGGGAGGATTGGAGGGGCAGAGAGCCCGCCCCTCCCCCTCCAGCCCGTTGAGCCGCACCCTACGTCTTCTGCCAGGATGTGAGCCCTCCCCGCCTCGCCCCCACCGCTCACCGGCCCGCGCGGCGCGGCTAAAGAGCTCACACACCGGCCGCCGCCGTCCCTCCGTGCGCCGGCAAGGTCGGACTCTCCGCCGCAAAGCTGAGTTGAGAACAAAAGATGGAATCCCAGCCCCTCTCCGCAAACACTTTTGAATTTCCCCGCCGCGGCCGCCTATTGGCCAGTGCTAGCTACGTGAACACGTCTGCCGTGATTGGTTCGTGTTCCCTGGCACCGCCCCTTCTACTGAGGCCCACGAGCCCAGCCCCGCGGGGTCTTCCGGTCTGACTCTGCCCGCTCGGCGCCGGGAGTCAAAGGGATGCTGGCTGTCGGCGGGTGTCCCCGGGGCGCCGGTAGACTGGCTTTCCTGCACCTTCCCGTTTAACCAGGCCATAGTTTTGCCCGAGAGGTAGCCACTCCCGGGCAGAGTGACCCGGTGCAAGGAAAATAGGAGTGCAGACGCTGCTCCCAGCATCAGGACCTAAAAGGGGCCGTGTAAGTCGGCCCTTCCCCGCCACCGCCCCCTCACTCCTCGGTTCTTCAGGCTCCTCACTGCCCGACTTAGGGAGGATGCGGCCAGGAAGGATCGTTCACAGCGCCAACTCAAGAATCTCAGTGCTTTTTGTCCTTGAGCTTCCACTAGCCTTAGTTCTTCCACTATACTTAAATGACCGTATGCCTCGTCTTCAAGCCAAGGCCCTCCCCTTTGTCAGAATTCTGCGCAAAACTCACACGCCCATCACTATTGCTATTTCTGAACTCACCTTGTTAGCCCCCCTCCCTCCGGGCCTGTCCCACTTTAGAGCTCAAGTGCCCTCGGGGGAAGGGCACCTCCCTGGTTATTACGCGAGGGCGAAGCTCTGCGGCTAAGTGGCTTTGTGGTCCAAGGCAGTGCTTCTCTTCATTTGCGAAACGAGATGCCTGTTGTACCGGCATTATGACATATGCTCTGTGGCAGGACAGGTTGGTTAGTTTTGTGTACGTGTAGGAAACTAACTGCAGCTGTCGCTTGTTAACTCCAAAGCTGTCCTTAGAACCCTCGCATTCCCAGCTCTGACTAGCCCCCCGGTCAGCCTGAAAGCCCTTCCTCACCGAATACATCTTTCCATACCTTCTGGCTCTGTATTTTTGCTTCAGCACAGCAAAATGATTTGCTATACCTGGTTGGCTAATCACTACCTTTGCATCATTGAGCCTAACACTGCTTTTAATTGGAGGAATATACTATTCCACCAATTCTTGTTGATCTCTTTGGGGCCTGATCTCAAAACTTGCATTTTGAAACGCATTTTGAAAATTGCATTTTCCTGAAAATTCTGCTACTAACTCTTCTTTCTGTACACTCACTCCTTTGGTGAGCTCTTCCAATCTTACTTTTTTCTTTTTTTGGGGGGTGCCGCACTCTGTGGCATGCGGAACTTCCCTCACCAGAGATCGAACCTGTGCCCCCTGCATTGGAAGCAGGGGAGTCTCAACCACTAGACCACCAGGGAAGTCCTCAAATCTTACCTTTTAAAATACCATCGTTGGGGACTTCCCTGGTGGTCCAGAGGTTAAGAATCTGCCTTCCAATGCAGGGGATGTGGGTTCGGTCCCTGGGCAGGAACTAAGATCCCACAGGCTGCGGGGCAACTAAGCCTGTGTGCCACAAGTGCGCTACAGCTGGAGAGCTGGGGGACCCCAACGAAAGGTCCCACGTGCCGCAACCAAGACCAACACCTGACGCAGCCAAAAATAAATAAATATTTTATAAAATAAAATACTATCTATGTGTTAATGATTCCCAAATGTACAACCCCAGCAGAACTGTCTCTCCTGAACCCCAGACTCAAATATCCACTGTCTACTTAACGTCTCCACTTAACTGTCTCATAGGTATTTTAAACTCAAAATGTTCAAAACATCCCCTGATCTCCCCACTCCCAATATACTTCCTACAAAATCTTCTCTGTAAAAGACATTCCTTGTTCCATTTTTAAGCCCAAAATCTTGGTGTCATTCCTGACCCCACATCTAATCTGTAAGCAGATTGTGTCAGGTCCAACAAGGTAGTCCTGGAATCCTACCACCTTTCTCCACCTCTACTGCTACTGCCCTAGTACCGAGCACCTTCCTCACTCACCTGGCTTATTGCAGTAGCCTCCTGGCTGGTCTCTTTGCTTCTGCCTTCACCTCAATTTGTTCTCCAGCACAGCTGAGTAATCTTCAATGAGATCATGTCACTCCTTTGCTCAAAACCCTTCAGAGCTCAGAATAAAAGTCAAAAGTCCTTACAGTGGTCTAGAACTGCACTATTTAATATGGTAGCTATTAGCCACATAGGGCAATCGTGCACTTGAACTGTGGCTACTGCAACTGAAGAACTGAATTTCTTAATTAGTTAATTTAAATTTAAAAACGGATAGTGCAATTATTGGAAGAATTTTAAGTATATTGGAACAACTGGAGAATGTGAATCTACTTTTTCAACTAAATTTTGTGAGCTCTAAATGCAGATGAAGTACTTCCAATGAAAGTGTCTGAGTTTAATTTGTGTTGTAAGTATACACACTCGATTTTGAAGACTTAGTATGAAAAAATAAAATACATTATTGATAATTTTTAAAATATTGATCAGTTTTAAATGATGTTTTGATATATTGTGTTAAAATATATTATTAAAATTAATATCCCCAGTCACAGACCAGAAGAGACTAAGACTTGACAAATAAAAGCAAGGTAGTATCATGGATTGGATCCTGGAACAAAAAGTGAACATTAATGGAAAAACTGATGAAACCCAAGTAATAGAGGGTTAGTTAATAGTGATGTACCAGCGTTAGTTTCTTAATTTTGACAAAGGTACCACAGTACATATGATCTTAATAATAGGGAAGGTGAGAGAAGAGTGCACATCAACTCCCTGCATTTTTGCAGCACTTGTGTAATCAAAAATTACTCCAAAATAAAAAATGTCTTAAAATTTGGAATTTTCAAAGGAAAGGTAGTAGAACTAAAGAATGTGTTTGAAGGAAATATGGCCAAAAATTGTCCAAATATGGTAAAAGCTATAAACCAACAGACTGAAGAATCTTAACGAACCCCAATCACAAGAAACTTTACAAAAATTACATGTAGGCACATAATTAAATTGCTCAAAACTGGTGATACATATATACAATGGAATATTACTCAGCTATAAAAAGAAACGAAATTGAGTTATTTGTAGTGAGGTGGATGGACCTAGAGTCTGTCATACAGAGTGAAGTAAGTCAGAAAGAGAAAAACAAATACCGTATGCTAACACATATATATGGAATCTAAAAAACGGTACTGATGAACCTAGTGGCATGGCAGGAATAAAGATGCAGATGTAGAAAATGGACTTGAGGACACAGGAGGGGAAGGGGAAGCTGGGACGAAGTGAGAGAGTAGCATTGACATATGTACACTACCAAATGTAAAATGGATGGCTAGTGGGAAGCTGCTGCATAGCACAGGGAGATCAGCTCGGTGCTTTGTGATGACCTAGACAGGTGGGATAGGGAGGGTGGGAGGGAAGCTCAAGAAAGAGGGGATATGGGGATATATGTATACTTATAGCTGATTCACTTTGTTGTACAACAGAAACTAACACAACATTGTAAAGCAATTATACTCCAATAAAGATATAAAAAATAAATAAATAACTCAAAAAATAAAAATTGCTTTTATCATGAGTCATCATTTTTTAGCTCCTTTTAAAAAAAATCTTGGATGTGATAGACTACGCTTTGGCTTTAACTTTCCTCATTTATTTATCCTCACTCTCCACACTCCCTGGGCACTCAAACAATTTTAATACATATAATTATGTTCACATTTTAGAATATGGAATACAGCAATGTTTTGTTTATTACAAATATTTTAATTTACAGGTTTGTATAAGTTTATTAAGAATATTTTAATTTACAGGTTTGTTCCACGTAAGTAACTTAATTAACCTACAAGTGAGAGAGAAGGAGGTAGAAGAAATCTTTTGGTCTCTGCATTTATAAATGCAGCTATAAAGCCCACAGGCTTGTGACAGGGCTCACTTGGAGGCCGAGATGACTAGCTTCTCTTTACATGCGGTCTTTCATCTTAAAAGAAGCTAAATGGGCCCCTTCATGGGACCATAGCATCATTCTAAGAATGGTGAGTGGCAAGCCCAGGTCTAAGAGCATGAATGCCTGGGTATGGTTGGCCTACCACAGTGACTAGGAATGAACATAATCCATTAGGTTTTGCTAACCTTCTAATTTTCCTTAAGTAGCCAAATATCTAGATGCAGAGTCTCTTAGTGATTATTATTATGATTCTGACTTGGCAGTTAGAGATATTTGTGACATTTCAAGTAAATTGTACTATTTGGCGATCTAAAGCCTCAACATAAAAACACTTACCAAGCATCTGTTTGTATCATGTCTGCTGATGTCCCCATGGGCCAATGCTGACACATGGCCAAATCCAGAGTTGATTCGGAAGGGGATCCACAAGGGCACAGATACTGGGAAGAATGATTCATGGGGCTTTAATGTGGCAATCACCACAAGATCATTGAAAATTGTAATGTATAATTTTCTTAATTATTAAAGTGGGAGCATATTTTGTCAATTAAAGATATCAACCTCAGTGCATGGATTTCATTTTCCAT
Source organism: Phocoena sinus (assembly GCF_008692025.1). NCBI lineage: Eukaryota > Metazoa > Chordata > Mammalia > Artiodactyla > Phocoenidae > Phocoena > Phocoena sinus. The sequence continues at coordinate 75,790,244 of NC_045774.1, forward strand.
ATTTAGTATTTGAATTTAATTACTTCCTTTAACTAGTTCGTTTTATTATCAATATCTTTTTGTGTTTCATTGAATTCATAGATTTTTTTTTTAAACAGCATTGCTATTTCTTTTCTCACATTATTCTGCTCTGGATTTCTTTGAATGTAATCAATTAACAATATAGTCATAACAATTATATGGAGAGTCAAGTGTTTTCGTGTTTTTAAATTTTTTCTTTAGTAAAGAAAGTTTAGCATATCAACAGATCAAAAGAAGGTTAATATTTCTGAAGTATTTTTATGGATGAGGTTCCAACGGTAAAATACTATGACAAACAAACAACAGCAACAAACAAGAACTATATATGCCACACAAAACACATCTATAGATCGACTTGGGCCCAAGAGCTATCAGTTTGCAAACTCTGCTCAAACTAAAAGTAAATGATAAAATTAATATTTTAGCATAACAAGCCCTTTTTTTTTTTTTTTGCAGTACGCGGGCCTCTCACTGTTGTGGCCTCTCCCGTTGCAGAGCACAGGCTCCAGACGCGCAGGCCCAGTGGCCATTGCTCACGGGCCCAGCCACTCCGCAGCATGTGGGATCTTCCCGGACCGGGGCACGAACCCGTGTCCCCTGCATCGGCAGGCGGACTCTCAACCACTGCGCCACCAGGGAAGCCCCAACAAGCCCAATTTTTGCTCCATGCTATGTGGTCCAGATAGGTCTTAAGAGAATTTAGAATGTTAATGTTTTCCACCATCTGCCATTTTCAGAATGAAATCCTCAATCTAATTTGGAGAAAAGATCTGCCATACAGCAGACTGTTACAGAGTTTTATATATATTCATTAGTGATAAGCATAAAATCAGTTTAATTTATAGTTAAAATGCTATTCAAGAAAACTTGAATGCAAGTCTTTCAGCCAGAACAATTTTAATTTCATGACAATTGATAAAAGTTGGCTAAATTAGGCCTATTTTACCAGTAATCACTGGTCATCACTTTGTTTGTGGGGACAGAAATGGGATGTGTAGGACCCTCAAAAGTGTGGTCTGTAGACCAACATCAGCATCACCTAGGAACTCCTTAGAAATGCAAAATCTTGGGTGCCACGCCCAACATACTGAATTGGAAGATCCCCAGGGGCCTGTGTACGAGTTAAAGTTTGAGAGGCACTGGCCTGGGGTACATTTCTTGATTAAGTGGTGTCTTGTTCAAAACCACCAGGACGGACCTCATCAGTGAGCTTTTGTTGGGAGATGAGAAGCATGATCGCTTGGGGCAGGGCCCTGGCTCTGGCCATCCTGAGACAGAAATATTTGAATTGGCTCCAGAGCCCCATGGACATTTTGCTATGGGCCCCGTGCAGAAATGTAGGGGTAGCATACTACCGCTTCTCCAGCAGCTGAGAACTGTTTCTGTATGAATGCTGGTTTTCTGAGGGGACACAAAGTCTCCCAGAAATACTTGCTGTCAGTACATTTTGCTCACGCCCACTCCTAAAACTTTCACCCACACTTCGTTTTATGACTCAACCTAATAGTTCCCCTGAGAGCCTAGTGAAAAGGAGCCATGGAGCCACTTGCCCTTCTAGAGACACATTGCCATGGAGTATTACATATGCAGTGGCCTTTTCAGTGCCTCACTTCAGAAGGCATATGGCATCAGTATGTCCCATTACTGGTCATATTAACATGATCATTTTGTTAAGGTGCTATCTGCCAGTTTTCCACTGTAAAACTTCCTTTTCTCACAGAGGTTCGGGAGAGAAGTATTTGTTGTGAGGGGACAGATAAAAATTCTAAAGAAAACTTATATTGTCTTTTCCCAGTATATCCCTCTGTGAGAGAGAAAATGTTAACAAATATCTAATCAAAGATTAGAGAATATAGTTCATGTTATTCTTTTTAAGAACAATAAAAACAGTTAACAATGCTAAGTTATCTAAATTACACTTGTGGTGGCCAAATCTATATAATCCTTTTAAATTACCTTGGTATTGGGGGTGGTTTTTTCAACATGAGAATACACTATAGAATATCCATATTTTTCCCCATGGGAAGAAATAACGATGGTTATTTCCTTTTTGTACTTACAAAGTAAAATTCAGAACATTATATATGGTTACTTAATTCAATTATTAATGAAAAGATATATCACAATAGCTTTTTTAAAATAAATTTTATGTATTTATTTATTTTTGGCAGTGTTGGGTCTTTGTTGCTGCATGTGGGCTTTCTCTAGTTGCGGCGAGCAGGGACTACTCTTCATTGTGGTGCACGGGCTTCTCATTGAGGTGATTTCTCTTGTTGCAGAGCATGGGCTCTAGGCATGCGGGCTTCAGTAGTTGTGGCACGCGGGCTCTAGAGCGCAGGCTCAGTAGCTGTGGCTCACGGCCTTAGTTGTTCTGTGGCATGTGGGATCTTCCCAGACCAGGGCTCGAACCCGTGTCCCCTGCATTGGCAGATGGATTCTTAACCACTGCGTCACCAGGAAAGCCCCACAAAGCTTTTTAAAAATCTTTTCAATATCCACTAAAGAACTTACTCTCTTTAAAGTAAATTTATGGGTAACAACTTCAGTGGTTAAAATGCCATGCTTTTTTTTTTTTTTGGCCAAGACAAGACACTCAGTTTTACTCTTCTTTCAGTGGCAAAAACATATAATCAACATGAATTATTACATGACATTTGGGCATGTAAAAATATTTTTCTAAATAAAGTTAAATCTAATACTGACTCCATCCTCCTGGACTTTGGAATTAAGTACAAAATTTTTTTTTTTTTCCTTTTTTAAGACTTCATTTTGTTTTAGAGCAGTTTTGGGTTAGAGAGATTTCCCATATACCCCCTGGGCCCACATATGTATAGATTTCTCTATTATCAACTTCTCCCACTAGAGTGGTATGCTTGTTACAACTGATGAACCCATGTTAACACATCATAATCACCCAAAGTCCATAGACACCTTAGGGTTCATTCTTGGTATTATACATTCTATGGGTTTAGACATGCATAATGGCATATATCCATCATTATGGTGTTATACTATTTTCACTGGCCAAAAAATAAAAATGCCATGCTTTAACTATACTTTAATAGTCATTAACTCATTTGACCCACACGACAATTATATGAAGAAGATAGGGAATGCATTATCATCATTTAACAGGTAAGGAGAACCTTAAAGAGACCAGTGATTTGCCCATGCCCACACATGTTAGGGCCAGAAATAAAAATAGAACTGAGGTCTCCTGATTCCTGGACCAGGATGTTTTCCATTATAACATAGTATTTATCTCCTTAGTTGCTCTTAAAATCTATGATCTGGGGCTTCCCTGGTGGCGCAGTGGTTGAGAGTCCGCCTGCTGATGCAGGGGACACGGGTTCATGCCCTAGTCCAGGAAGATCCCACATGCCGCAGAGCGGCTGGGCCCGTGAGCCATGGCCTCTGGGCCTGCGCGTCCGGAGCCTGTGCTCCGCAACGGGAGAGGCCTCAACAGTGAGAGGCCCACGTACCGCAAAAAAAAAAAAAAAAAATCTATGATCTGTTGCAGACAAAGTGCCAAAGGAAAATTCTATCAGTAAAATAAGCAACCTACTAGTTAGGATCTAATAAAATGTGCTCAAACTATGTTGTTTTCCTTTGGTCTTATTCTTACTTATTCTAGATCAAAAAAGAATAAATGAATGCATACCACCACAGATTTACCAAGAAACCAGTTATTTCACAGTTTTGAGGATTTTGTGCCCAACACTAATTCATATATCATCCTTTATTTGGACATCTTTTGTTTTATTCTGGACCAAAATCTTACTAGTAATATAAGAAACGTTGCTGAGGGCTTCCCTGGTGGCGCAATGTTAGGAATCTGCCTGGCAATGCAGGGGACACGGGTTCGAGCCTGGTCCGGGAAGATCCCACTTGCTGCGGAACAACTAAGCCCGTGCGCCACAACTACTAAGCCCGTGCACCTAGAGCCCAAGCTCCACAACAAGAGAAGCCACCGCAATGAGAAGACCCTGCACCACAACGAAGAGTAGCTCCCACTTGCCACAATTAGAGAAAGCCTGTGCACAGCAACAAAGACCCAGTGCAGACAAAAATAAATAAATAAAAATTTAAAAAAATGTTGCTGAATCTATTTTTAAAAAGTGTTGCTGAATCTAACTCATCTTTGACAATTAAAATTTGTGAGTTTGCAGACCAGCTCTACCAGATAGACCTTATTACTTACAGACTTGATTTAGTTTCTTGGTAAAATGATCTTCTCAGTAGGGCATGAGAGCATAATATTCCTTTCACTTTCTAGCTTGACTTTAAAACTTGGGTTACTTTTATGACCGTTTAGGCCCTATTTACTGCCAACCCCCTGCAATCTAATTCTATATATGCTCTGGACAACAGTGTCCAATTTACAAAGATATTTTTCTTTAAAGAATGCCTGTTAGCCCCAGATATGAAATTGACTAATGTCAATTATTTAAAAGAAAAATAAAAATTATTAGAAGGCTGAAATGTGATGGAGAAATCACTCTTGATTTGATTCTCAAAAAATGATGGGGGAGTGCCTGATAAACAAAGTAGAAACTCATTGAATGTTTGTTGAATGAATACATGAATTAGTTAACATGTATTCATGACATATATTTTAGCTATTCCCTTTTCTAGTAAGCCACTGACATCCCCAGTCTAGGTTAGGAGATACTACTGTTTCCATTGCACCCCATCATACTTCAGTGGTATTGTTGAGATTAGTATCATTATTATTGCTATATTTATTGGGTGCCAGAGGCTGAGGCACTGAGATTAACTCAGATTACAAGGTCACATAGTTAGTAAGGGAGATTAACTCAGATTACAAGGTCACATAGTTAGTAAAGGAAGAGTCATTTGTCATCACTTATTACCCTTTATTATACTCATCTTCTTACTTGTCTCTCTACTGCACTGCTGATTCTTTGAGGATTGAACCTGAGTCAGAGTCAGCTTCTGTAATAACAAGAACAGTAGCAAACAACATTCACTGAGTAGTCATACTACTTTACATGGTTGACCTCATTTAAACTTCACAACATTCTTATGCTTGCTTAGGTACTATTCAACCTATTTTACCATAAGATACATTTGGTAGTTATTTCTTTAAGATATACCATATGGGGCTTCCCTGGGTGGCGCAGTGATTGAGAGTCCGCCTGCCGATGCAGGGGACACGGGTTCGTGCCCCGGTCCGGGAAGATCCCACATGCCACGGAGCGGCTGGGCCTGTGAGCCATGGCCGCTGAGCCTGCGTGTCCAGAGCCTGTGCTCCGCAATGGGAGAAGCCGCAACAGTGAGAGGTCCGCGTACTGCAAAAAAAAAAAAAAAAAAAGATATACCATATGATTGAAATTATTGCAAAAGGCTATAATTATTTTTCACATTTTATTTATTTATGATTTTAAAAATAATCTTTATGCTTTAGAACAGTTTGAATTTAAATGAAAATTGCAAAGTACAGGGTTCCCGTGTATTCCACACATTTTCCCTTATTATGAATATCTTACATTCATATGGCACGTTTGTCACAATTATTAAACCAATATTGAGTCAGTAGTTTATTCAGACTTCCTTAGTTTTTACCTAGTGTTTTTTTCCATTCCAGGATCCCATCCAGGATACTATATTACTTTTAGTTTTCATGTGTCCTTAGGCTCCTCTTGGTTATGACAGTTTATCAGACTTTCCTTGCTTTTGATGAACTTAGCTTTGCGGAGAAATACTTAGATATTTTGTAGAATATTCCTCAATTGGAAACCATCTAATGTTTTTCACATGATTAGGCTGGGGTTATGGGTTTGGGGGAGAAAGACCATGGAGGTAAAATGCCATCTTTATCACATCAGAGCAAGGGTACATATTATCAATATTTCTTATCACCATTGTTGTTGACCTTGATCACCTGGCTGAGGTAGTGTTTGTCAGATTTATCCACCCTAAAGTTACTGTTTTTCTTCCCATTCCACATTGTACTCTTTGGAAAGAAGTCACTACATGCAGCCCTTACTTAAGGAGCAGGCTGTTATGCCCCACCCCCTTGAGCGTGGAGTAGCTACCTAATTATTTAGAATTCTTCTGCAAGAGATACTTATCTCTTCTTCCCCATGTATTCATTCATTCAATCACTTATTTCTATCCATATGGACTCATGGGTATTATTTTACACTTCAGGTTACAGTTCAATGCTACTTTATTTTTTTGCTCAAAGTGTTCCAGCTCTGGGCATTGGGAGCTTTTCCAGTTGTTTCCTGTGTCCCTTCTCCATAACCTACACCAATTTGCAGGTTTTTTCTTTGAGCACTTTTTTACTTCTTGGTACTAAAAGATGTTCTGGGATCCTCTTATACTTTCCTGCCCCAGTCCTAGAATCAGTCATTTTTCCAAGGATCCCTTGTTTACTTTGGTTGGAGAATAGTGTTAGAAACCAAAATCTGGGTACTAAGTGTGCTTGTTGCCAGTAGGGTGTCTATGCTTCTAAACCCTCTCAGCTGACAGATCAAAGACATATGTGTGCATATAATAACCTGTGTATATACACATATCTATACGGAACCATCTGTATCTAAATTAACCTAAACATGACATTATACTTGTGTCTCCAATTCTGATCTATTGCCACATGGATTACTCTAGCCTCCTTTCGTTGCTTACCTATAAACTTCCACTTCAACAGTGAGAAACCTGCCTCATACTATTTGCCATCGATCCAGTTACTTAATTGTTCAGTTCCAGCAGATTCATAGAACAATATCAGAATTGTTGACTTGTACGCCTGTGGGAAACAACCTTATAAACTAGAGTACATTGCCCATGTGCGGTCCCTTTTGCCTTTAGTCTTACAGACTCTACTCATTTCCAAATCTACTAGGTCAGCAAATTTCACCCTGACCTTCTTAAATACATTTTATAATACAATTGGATTCTTTTGTCACAGTCAGTATTCCATCCTGGTATTCCCCAACCTCCTAAATGGATAAAAAAATTTCATATGTTAAGGCTCACTCTTTGCAGAAAAGGTCTATGGATTGTGAAAAATGCTTAGTGCTGTTTATCTACTATTACAACTGTCATACAGAATAGTTACAGCACCCTACAAAATTTCCCGTACTAGACATATTCAGCCTCTTCCCATCTCCCTAAGCCCCTGGAAACCACAGATCTTTTTACTATCTCTATAGTTTTACCTTTTCAGAAATATCAAATAATTGGAATCATATAGTATGTAGCCCTTTCACACTAGTTTCTTTCACTTAGCAATATACATTTCAGTTTCATCCATGTCTTTCACGGCTTGCTAGCTTATTTCTTTGTATTGCTGAATAATATTCCATTGTATGGATGCACCACAATTTCTGTATCCATTCATCTATTGAAGAGCAGATTGGTTGCTTTCAGTGTTTGGTGATTATGAAAAAGCTGCTATACATATCCATGTGCAGCTTTTTGTGTAGACATAAGTTTTCAGATTTGTTGAGCAAATATCCATGAGTACAATTTCTGGGTTGTATGGTAAGGCTATGTTTAGCATTGTAAGAAACTGCTGAACTGCTTTCCAAAGTGGCTGTACCATTTTGCATTTCTGCTATCAGTAAACAAGAGTTCCTGCTGACCTGTAACTTCACCAGCAACTGGTACTGTCAAGGTTTTTAAAATTTGTTTTTATTTTTAATTTAGCCATTCTAATAGGCATGTAGAGGTATCTTGTTGTTTTAATTTGCTGTTCTCTGATGATACATGACGTTGAACCTCTCGCATGTTTTTTATTTTTTTTTTAACTTTTTATTTTATATTGGAGTATAGTTGATCAACAGTGTTGTGATAGCTTCAGGTGTACAGCAAAGCGATTCAGTTATACATATACATGTATCTATTCTTTTTCATATTATTTTCCCATTTAGGTTTTTACATAATATTGATCAGAGTTTCCTGTGCTATACAGTAGGTCCTTGTCGGTTATCCGTTTTACATATAGCAATGTGTAGATGTCAATCCCAAACTCCCTAACTACCCCTTTCCCTCACCCTTCCCCCACCCCTGTGTAACCATAAGTTCATTCTTTAAGTCTGTGAGTCTGTTTCTGTTTATTTGCCATCTGTATATTTTCTTTGGTGAGGTGTCCAGATCTCTTGTTTATTTTTAAACTGAGTTTTTTTTTATTGTTGTTGAATACTAAGACTTCTTTGTATATTTTGGATACAAGTCTTTATCAGAAAAATGTTTTGCAAATATTTTCTCTAAGTCTGTGGCTTGTTTTTTCATTTTCTAAACACTCTCTAACAGAGCAGAAGTTTTTAATTTTAATGACTTATCAATTCTTTTTTCATGAATCATGACTTTGGTGTTGTATCTAAGAACTCATCACCAAAACCAAGATCACCTAGGTTTTATCCTATGTTTTCATCTAGAAGTTTTATTATTTTGCATTTTACATTTAGGTCTGTGATCCAATTTGAGTTAATCATGGTGAAAGATACATGGTCTCTGTCTAGGTTTTTGTTTTGTTTTGTATATGGACATACAATTTTTTCCAGAACGATTTGTTGAAAAGACTACCCCTTTTCCATTGAATTGCCTGTGTACCTTTGTCAAAGATCAGTTGACTATATATGTGTGGGTCTATTTCTGGGCTCTATAATTTTTCTATTTTACTGTGTGTTCATCCTTTCCGCAATATCACACTGTCCTGATTACTGTAGCTTTACAGCAAGTCCTGAAATCAAGCAGTGTAAGTTCCCCCATTTAGTTCTTTTTCAGTATTGTGTTAACTATTCTAGGTCTTTTTTTAAAATTGAAGTATAATTGACCTACAATTATGTTCCACAACATAGTGATTCAATACATCTATACATTACAAAATGATCGCCAGGATATCTAGTTACCATCTGTCACCATACGAAGCTGTTACAATATTAATGACTGTATTCCCTATGGTGTACATTTCATCCTGTGACTCATTTTTTTTGTAACCAGAAATTTATCTCCCTCACCTGTTTCACTCATCCCCCCCATGCCTCTCCCTTCTGGCAACCACCTGTTTGCTCTCTGTATGTATGACTTTGTTTCTGTTTTATTATGTTTGTTCATTTGTTTTGTTTTTTATATTTCACATATAAGTGAAATCATATGGAATTTGTCTTTCTCCATCTGACTTATTTCACTTAGCATAATACACTCTAGGTCCATCCATGTTGTCACAAATGTCAAGATTTCATTCTTTTTTATGGCTGAGTAATAAATCCATATATATATACGTATATATACATATATATATACACCACATCTTCTTTACTCATTCATCTATTGATGTTATTTAGGTTGCTTCAATATCTTGGCTATTGTAAATAATGTTGCAATAAAACTAGTGTTTTATTTTCTTCGGAAAAATACCCAGAAGTGGGACTGCTGGGTCACATGGCAGTTCTATTTTGAATTTTTTGAGGAATCTCCATTCTGTTTTCCACAGTGGTCGCACCAATTTACATTCCCACCAACAGTGCACAAGGGTTCCCTTCTCTACATGCTCGCCAACACTTGTTATTTCTTGTCTTTTTTAGAATAGCCATTCTCACAGGTGTAGGGTGATATCTCATTGTGGTTTTCATTTGCATTTCCCTGATGATAGTATGTTGAGCATCTTTTCATGTGTCTGTTGGCCATTTGTATGTCTTCTTTGGAAAAAATGTCTATTCAGGTCCTCTGCTCATTTCTTAGTCAGGTTGGTTGTTTTTTTTTTTTTTTTTGATACTGAGTTCTTTGTATATTTTGGTTATCAGCTCCTTATCAGATATATCATTTGCCATGATCTGATGGGCAATTTTAAAAGAGTACTTAAACTGCAGTGTGTGGAGGAAAGAAATGGGTGCAGAGAGACCAGTTAAGGGGTGGTTGAGGTGATCATGGTGAGAAGGTGATGGAGGCTTAAGTTAAAGTGTATGCAGTGGAGCTGAGAGAAGTGGAAGGCGTCAAGATATGTTTTTTAAAATAAATTTATTTATGTATTTATTTATTTATTTTTGGCTGCATTGGGTCTTCATTGCTGCCCGCGGGCTTTCTCTAGTTGCGGCGAGCGGGGGCTACTCTTCGTTGCGGTTCATGGGCCTCTCATTACGGTCGCTTCTCTTGTTTCGACCTCTAGGCACGTGGACTTCAGTAGTTGTGGCTCGTGGGCTCAGTAGTTGTGGTTCACAGGCTCTAGAGCGCAGGCTCAGTAGTTGTGGCACACGGGCTTACTTCCTCCCCAGCACGTGGGATCTTCCTGGACCAGGGCTCGAACCCATGTCTCCTGCATTGGCAGGCAGATTCTTAACCACTGTGCTACCAGGGAAACCCCCAAGATATGTTTTGCAGGAGAATTGATTAGAGTTGGTCATGGATTGGATGTGGGTGGTAAGGGAGGATAAAGTGTCAGTGATGGCTTGGGGCACATGTAGTAATGGAAGAATATGAAGGAAGCACAGTTGTGGGGGGAATATGTTCTAAGATCTCAGATTCAGATGCCTGAGGCCCATCAAAGACAAAATACCACACAAGCTGTGAGATATACGAGCTTGAAAGAAGGATGTAAGCTGGAGATACACACTTGGGAGTTATAAATAGATGGCAACCCATGGTATGAGGATGGATCACATAATTTAAGCAGGACGTATAATATAAGAAAAAAACTAGAAAGCAACCAGAAAGAATTCTGACATTCAAGGGTCAGAAATAAGAGGAGCTGGCGAAGAAGAATGAGAAAGGGGGACCAGATATAAATGACGGTATAGAAGCCAAGACTTCGCTTAAGTTATTTCCTTCAGGGTCAAGGCTGTTTCTCCAAGATCCGAGGGAGGTCATTCATTTTTGTGTAGTTGTTCATCTCACGTGAGTGTCCCACTCACAGCTGCTGGGCCCCAAACACTGCAGTTCATTACTAGCAACTTTCTTTAAATTTAATTACAAATGGCCATTTCCCTGAAGGCATCCCCAGAATATCAGGATGGCTGGTGAAAGACGGCTCTTGGAGTCAGCTAAATGCTGGCCTGGGACCAAGAGTCAGGCTTTTTACTGAGTCCTTGAAATACAGCCAGTTTCTTTCTTTGTCATGTGAATCAGTTTTCTCTCAGGGGTCCCTTTTGTCTTCTATGATGACAATGACATGAAATTAGGGTGACCTTCAGTAACGGGAGGATGAGAGCAGGGTGAAGAGTTGTTCCCCTTAACACTTTCCATTTATTATCAGATTTCTTGGTCAAGGTTGATATCACTGGTGAAGATGGAGATATTATAGGATGTAGTAAATGAAGGAACTGGAAACCCAGAAATACTCAATTGAGTGTGATAGAACTTTTCTGTGTGTAACCAAGCCAGGAAGAACTGGGAGTGATACCATGGTTTGGCACTCATCACTACGCCATTGAATGCACAACTTGGCCTTGAAGTATGGCTATGTGAGGAGAGGTTGGACCAATGGCATTGATCTATAAAACAGAAAGAGTCTAGACTGGGTGTACATACTGGGGACCTCAAAATAATGAATACCCAATGCAAGATATTTGTAGTTGAGATTCTTGGGAATGGATAGCATATGCTCCTAGAAGTGTAGATCAGAACTGCCAGAGGTTACACAGTTTGAAAAAGACCATTCTGACACATAATTCTGGCAGAGATGGTGACGAGTGAGGCTAACCTAACCCTAGTCTCCAATATGCCCAGTTAAAAATTATTATCATAAATCCAGTAAAACACAAATAAACTGGAAAAATACATTTGCAACATATATAGCAAATTGTTAATAACGTTATTATGTAAAATCCCTTATGAATCTGTAAGAAAAATAGATACAACTAATAGAATGTGTGCAACGAATACAGGCAGGCGATTCTCAAAAGAAAGAAGCTAAAATGCCAATAAACATGATAAACTGTCAAGCAACAATAAATATCGTTATCTGCCTATCTGATCCGTAATGATTATAAAGCATAATTAAATTCAGTAAGAAGAGTGGGGTGTAAAGAAATGAGCACACTTTCATAGATTTTGTTGGAATTGTGAATTGATGTATTTCTGGATGATGTAACCAATCATGTACCAAAAATTTTAAGTTAAAGCTCCCTGACCCAGAAATTTCCCTTGTAGAAATTTATGCTAAGAATTTAATTAGACAAATTCACAAAATTGTGTATACTGGGGTACTAATAGTTAAATTGATATAATAGCTTAAATTAGAAACAAGCTAAATTGTAGTGGCTAAATAAATTATGGAATATCCATATAATGCAATATTAAGTAGTCAGTATTTTTACATAGAAAAGTGCTCCTGATGTATTGTTAAGTTTTTAGAAACAGATTATAGAATAACATTAAAATAAATAAACATTTGTGTAAAGCAAAGAGAGCTTATATTGGCATATAAAAATCTGGAAAAATTAAGTGAGATGAGGTTATGGGGGATTTTCACTTCACTGTATTATTTGTTACTTTTTCAATACTCATGAATTATCAGGAGAATCTATATCCACTTAATATAATAAAAATAATTGTATATGAGATAACAAAAAAGTAAATATCTTAAAATTTTTAAATGAAATATGCATTAAGGCAAAGATTGTACTTCCAAACTAGTTAAGAACCTGTATTATGTCATGGGTACTACATATTTTTTAACCTTTATGGAGTAAGGGCAAAATGGTGAGTGGAATTAAACAGAAGACTGGAACTTATAGACAGCAATTACTATTACCATTGATTTTCTGCATTTTCTGTAAGTATTATCCACTTGGCAAAATTTACTTCTGTAAGATTTAAGGTCTCTCTATAGCTCTTCTTTATCAGACTGCTTCCTTGCACCTATTTTTTTAATAAATACATATTTATTTTTGGCTGCGTTGGGTCTTCGTTGCGGTGCACAGGCTTCTCATAGCGGTGGCTTCCCTTGCTGCTGAGCACAGGCTCTAGGTGCATGGGCTTCAGTAGTTGAAGCACGCGGGCTCAGTAGTTGTGGCTCATGGGCTCTAGGGCACAGGCTCAGTAGCTGGGGCGCACAGGTTTAGCTTCTCCGCGGCATGGGGGATCTTCCTGGACTAGGTCTCGAACCTGTGTCCCCTGCATTGGCAGGCGGATTCTTAACCACCGTGCCACCAGGGAAGCCTTCCCTTTCACTTCTGATTCAACAGATTCCTAGGTTCACCTTGAAAGCACAGGTAGCTGATGATATTGACAACATGGAAAGGTTGAAACACTAGGAAAAAAATTGATAGCTTGATTTATGTTGTTAACTCTGTATGGGCTGTAAGACATTTACAAATATTTTGCGGATTAAACTGAAGATGGCAGAATAGAAGGACGTGCGCTCAGCCCCTCTTACGAAGCACTGGAATCACAACTAACTGCTGAACAATCATCAACAGGAAGACACTGGAACTCACCAAAAAAGATACCCTACACCCAAAGACAAAGGGGAAGCCACAGTGAGATGGTAGGAGGGGTGCAATCACAATAAAATCAAATACCATAACTGCTGGGTGGGTGACTCACAAACTAGAGAACAATTATACCACAAAAGTCCACCCACGGGGATGAAGGTTCTGAGCCCCATGTCAGGCTTCCCAACCTGGGGGTCCAGCAGAGGGAGGAGAAATTCCCAGAGGATCAGACTTTGAAGGCTAGTAGGATTTGATTGCAGGACTTCGACAGGACTGGGGGAAACAGAGACTCCACTCTTGGAGGGCACACACAAAGTAATGTGTGCATCAGGACCCAGGGGGAAGGAACAGTGACCCCATAGGAAACTGAACCAGACCTACCTGCTAGTGTTAGAGGGTCTCCTGCAGAGGCGGGGGGTGGCTGTGGCTCACCGTGGGGACAAGGACACTGGCAGGAGAAGTTCTGGGATGTGCTCCTTGGCGTGAGCCCTCCCAGAATCTGCCATTAGCCCCACCAAAGAGCTGGGTAGGCTCCAGTGCTGGGTCGCCTCAGGCCAAACAACCAACAGGGAGGGCACTCAGTCCCAGACTGCATCAGACAAGCACATTAAAGTTTTACTGAGCTCTGCCCATCAAAGCAACACCCAGCTCTACCCACCACCAGTCCCTTCCATCAGGAAACTTGCACAAGCCTCTTAGCCTCATCCACCAGAGGGCAGACAGCAGAAGCAAGACCTACAATCCTGCAGCCTGTGGAACAAAAACCACATTCACAGAAAGACAAGATGAAAAGGCAGAGGTCTATGTACCAGATGAAGGAACAAGATAAAACCCCAGAAAAACAATGAAATGAAGTAGAGCTAGGAACCTTCCAGATAAAGCATTCAGACTGACGATAGTAAAGCTGATACAGGACCTCAGAAAAAGAATGTTGGCAAATATCAAGAAGACGCAACAAATGTTTAACAAAGACCTAGAAGAATTAAAGTACAAACAGAGATGAACAATACAATAACTGAAAGATACACTAGAAGAAATCAATAGCAGAATAACTGAGGCAGAAGAACGGATAAGTGACCTGGAAGACAGAATGGTAGAAATCACTGTCACAGGACAGAATAAAGAAAAAAGAATGAAAAGAAATGAAGACAGCCTAAGAGACCTCTGGGACAACATTAAATGCACCAACATTCGCACTGTAGGGGTCCCATAAGGAGAAGAGAGAGAGAAATGACCCGAGAAAATGATTGAAGAGATAATAGTCGAAAACTTTCCTAATATGGGAAAGGAAATACCCACCCAAGTCCAGGAAGCACAGAGAGTCCAAGGCAGGATAAATCCAAGGATAAAAATGCCAAGAAACATAGTAATTGAATAGACAGAAATTAAAGACAAAGAAAAATTATTAAGAGCAACAAGGGAAAAATGATAAAAAAACATACAAGGGAAGTCCCATAAGGTTAACAGCTGATTTCTCAGTGGAAACTCTACAAACCAGAAGGGAGTGGCACAATATATTTAAAGTGATGAAAGGGAAGAACCTACAACCAACATTACTCTACCTGGCAAGGATCTCATTCAGATTTGATGGAGAAATCAGAAGTTTTACAGACAAGCATAAGGTAAGAGAATTCAGCACCACCAATGCAGCTCTACAACAAAGGCTAAAGGAACTTCTCTAAGTGGGAAACACAAGAGAAGAAAAGGACCTACAAAAACAACCCAAAACAATTAAGAAAGTGGTAATAGGAACATACGTATTGATAATTACTTTAAATGTGAATGGATTAAATGCTCCAACCAAAAGACACAGGCTTGCTGAATGGGTACAAAAACAAGACCGGTGTATATATGCTGCCTACAAGAGATCCACTTCAGACCTAGGGACACATACAGACTGAAAGTGAGGGGATGGAAAAAGATATTCCATGCAAATGGAAATCAAAAGAAAGCTGGAGTAGCAATATTCATATCAGATAAATAGACTTTAAAGTAAAGACTGTTACAAGAGACAAGAAAGGACACTACATAATGACCAAGGGATTAATCCAAGAAGAAGGTATAACAATAAAATATATATGCACCCAACATAGGAGCATCTCAATACATAAGGCAAATACTAACAGCTCTAAAAGAGGAAATTGACAGTAACATGATAATACTGAGGGATTTTAACACCTCACTTACACCAATTGACAGATCATCCAGATGGAAAATTAATAAGGAAACACAAGCTTTAAATGACACAATAGACCAGACAGATTTAATTGATATTTATAGGACATTCCCTCTGAAAAGGGCAGATTACACTTTCTTCTGAAGTGCACATGGAACATTCTCCAGGACAGATCACATCTTGGGTCACAAATCAAGCCTCAGTAAATTTAAGAAAACTGAAATCATATCAAACATCTTTTCCGAGCACAATACCATGAGATTAGAAATCAATTACAGGGAAAAAAACTTATAAAACACAAAAAGATGGAGGCTAAACAATACATTACTGAATAACCAAGAGATCACTGAAGAAATCAAGAGGAAATAAAAAACTAGCTAGAGGGACTTCCCTGGTGGCATAGTGGTTAAGAATCTGCCTGCCAAAGCAGGGGACACGGGTTCGAGCCCTGGATCAGGAAGATCCCACATGCCATGTAGCAGCTAAGCCCAGGCGCCACAACCACCGAGCCTGTGCTCTAGAGCCCGCGAGCCACAACTACTGAAGCCTGCGCGCCTACAGCCCATGCTCCACAACAAGAGAAGCCACTGCAATAAGAAGCTAGCGCACCACAACGAAGAGTAGCCCCCACTCGCCGCAACTAGAGAAAGCCTGCCCACAGCAACGAAGATCCAATGTCGCCAAAAACAAATAAATAAATAAAAATTATTTTTAAAAAAAACTACCTAGAGACAAATGACAATGAAAACACGATGATCAAAAACCTATGGGATGCAGCAAAAGGGGTTCTAAGAGGGAAGTTTATAGCAATACAATCCTACCTCAAGAAAGAAGAAAAATCTCAAATAAATAATCTAACCTTATGCCTAAAGGAACTAGAGAAAGAAGAACAAACAAAACCCAAAGTTAGTAGAAGAAAAGAAATTATAAAGATCAGAGCAGAAATAAATGAAATAGAAACAAAGAAAACAATAGCAAAGGTCAATAAAACTAAAAGCTGGTTCTTTGCGAAGATAAACAAAATTGATAAACCTTTATCCAGACTCATCAAGAAAAAGAGGGAGAGGACTCAAATGAATAAAATTAGAAATGAGAAAGGAGAAGTGAAAACAGACACTGCAGAAATACAAAGCATTGTAAGAGACTACTAGAAGCAACTCTGTGCCAATAAAATGGACAACCTGGAAGAAATGGACAAATTCTTAGAAAGGTATAACCTTCCAAGACTGAACGAGGAAGAAATAGAAAATATGAGCAGACCAATCATACGTAATGAAATTGAAACTGTGATTAAAAAATCTTCCAACAAACCAAAGTCCAGGACCAGATTGTTTCACAGGTGAATTCTACCAAACATTTAGAGAAGAGCTAACACCCATCCTTCTCAAACTCTTCCAAAAAATTGCAGAGGGAGGAACACTCCCAAATTCATTCTATGACGCCACCATCACCCTGATACCAAAACCAGACAAAGATACTACAAAAAAAGAAAATTACAGACCAATATCACTCATGAATATAGATGCAAAAATCCTCAACAAAATACTAGCAAACAGAATCCAACAACACGTTAAAAGGATCATACACCATGTCAGGTGGGATTTATCACAGGGATGCAAGGATTCACCCATATATGCAAATCAATCAAGGTGATACACCATATTAACAAATTGAAGAATAAAAAACCATATGATCATCTCAATAGATGCAGAAAAAGCTTTTGACAAAAGTCAACACCCATTTATGATAAAAACTCTCCAGAAAGTGGGCACAGAGGGAACCTACCTCAACATAATAAAGGCCATATATGACAAACCCACAACAAACATCATTCTCAATGGTGAAAAACTGAAAGCATTTCCTCTAAGATCAGGAACAAGACAAGGATGTCCACTCTCGCCACTATTATTCAACATAGTTTTGGAAGTCCTAGCCATGGCAATCAGAGAAGAAAAAGAAATAAAAGGAATACAGATTGGAAAAGAAGAAGTAAAACTGTCACTGTTTACAGATGACAGGATACTATACATAGAGAATCCTAAAGATGCCACCAGAAAACTACTAGAGCTAATCAATGAATTTGGTAAAGTTGCAGGATACAAAATGAATGCACAGAAATGTCTTGCATTCCTATACACTGACAACGAAAGATCAAAAAGAGAAATTAAGGAAACAATCCCATTCACCCTGCAACAAAAAGAATAAAATATCTAGGAATAAACCTACCTAAGGAGGTAGAAGACCTGTACTCAGAAAACTATAAGACACTGATGAAAGGAATTAAAGATGACACAAAGAGATGGAGAGATTTACCATGTTCTTGGATTGGAAGAATCAATATTGTGAAAATGACTATACTACCCAAAGCAATCTACAGACTCAATGCAATACCTATCAAATTACCAATGGCATTTTTTTACAGAACTAGAACAAAAAATCTTAAAATTTGTATGGAGACACAAAAGACCCCAAATAGCCAAAGCAGTCTTGAGGGAAAAAAAAACAGAGCTGGAGGAATCAGACTCCCTGACTTCAGACTATACTACAAAGCTACAGTCATCAAGACAATATGGTACGGGAACAAAACCAGAAATATAGATTAATGGAACAGGATAGAAAGCCCAGAGATAAACCTATGCACCTATGGTCAACTAATCTATGACAAAGGAGGCAAGGATATACAATGGAGAACAGACAGTCTCTTCAATAAGTGGTGCTGTGAAAACTGGACAGCTACACGTAAAAGAATGAAATTAGAACACTCTCTAACACCATACACAAAGCTAACTCAAAATGGATTAAAGACCTAAATGTAAGACTTGACACCATAGAATTCTTAGAGGAAAACATAGGAAGAACACTCTTTGACATAAATCACAGCAAGGTCTTCTCTGACCCACTTCCTAGGGTAATGGAAATAAAAACAAAAATAAACAAATGGGACCTAATGAAAAAAAGCTTTTGCACAGCAAAGGAAACTATAAACAAGATGAAAAGACAACCCTCAGAATGGGAGAAAATATTTGCAAACAAATCAACGGACAAAGGATTAATCTCCAAAATATATAAACAGCTCATGCAGCTCAATATTAAAAAAACAAACAACCCAATCCAAAAATGGGCAGAAGGCCTAAATAGACATTTCTCCAGAGAAGAGATACAGATGGCCAAGAGGCACATGAAAAGCTGCTCAACATCACTAATTATTAGAGAAATACAAATCAAAACTACAATGAGGTATCACCTCACACCAGTTAGAATGGGCATCACCAGAAAATCTACAAAAAACCAATGCTGGAGAGGGTGTGGAGAAAAGGGAACCCTCTTGCACTGTTGGTGGGAATGTAAATTGATACAGCCACTATGGAGAACAGTATGGAGAACACTTTAAAAAACTAAAAATAGAATTACCATATGACCCAGCAATCCCACTACTGGGCATATACCCAGAGAAAACCATAATTCAAAAAGACACATGCACCCCAGTGTTCACTGCAGCACTATTTACAATAGCCAGGTCGTGGAAGCAATAAAGATAAAGATGATGTGGTACATATATACAATGGAATATTACTCATCCATAAAAAGGAATGAAATTGGGTCATTTTGTAGAGACGTGGATGGACCTAGAAACTGTCATACAAAGTGCAGTAAGTCAGAAAGAGAAAAACAAATATCATATATTAATGCATATATGTGGAATCTAGAAAAATGGTACAGAAGAACCAGTTTTTAAGGCTAAATAGAGACACAGATGTAGAGAACAAACGTATGGACACCAAAGGAGGAAAGCAGGGAGGGAGGTGGTGGTGGTGGGATGAATTGGGAGATTGGGATTTACATATATACACTAATATGTGTAAAATAGGTAAGTAATAAGAACCTGCTATACAATAAAATAAAATAAAATAAATTCAAAAAAAAAGAAATTTAGTTGAAGTTATCAGTGTAAAATAGGGTGTTATAATTTTAACGTATTTCATGTGAGCCTCATGGTGAAGACAAGGAAAAAACCTTTAGAGTTACACACACACACACAATTTTTTTTGCTGTTTTATGTAAAATCATTTTATTATAATCATATCCTCTCCTTTAGTTTTTGTAGGTAACTGTACTGCATTTTTATTCAGTCCTCAACAAAGAACTCTGTTCTTAAAATTTTGCAGGTAACATGGATGCTTGTATTTGATTTTGTTCTGTCACAATGCCACCAAGATCTTTGTTAGATGGCTGTCACTCTAGCTGAGTGGACAGCAGGTCTCCTTCGCTTTGCACAATCACATTAGGTAGGCTTTGGGTTTGGTCAGCCAGTGGTGTTTGTAAACCACTTGTGAATTGAGGACTGGCCTGTCAGTCTCAGTGCTGGGTGATAGGGCTCCAGAGCAGGTAAGTTCTAGGGCTCTGGTTCTTGGTGTGTATGTTTGGACAACTCATAAATGCAAACAAACATACTACTGCATCAAGTAGAGCATGAAGGAGTCAGAAGTGCCACTCCTGACATATTTGTCTTCACTTGTCTAGGATTTTCTTATATGTGACAGGCGCCCCCTAGTGAATAGAGGGACTTAAGTTGGCCTCACTATAAAAGGGAGACTGGAGAAATACTCTCTGAAATGGTTTTAAGAATTTCACACTGTATTAAATGAGATGTTGCGATTTCGTGCATGTGAATGGGAGAGAGGATGGGGATCTGTTCTCCATAGGAAGCATCCAGGATCTCACAATACAGAAGTAGTCATCAATTTTCTAGATGAAGTTCAAACTAATCTGAACCTTGCTAGACCACCAAAGTACATAAGTAGATTGTTGAACATTATTACTCTCCAAATATAGAGACTTGACTGGGTTTTTTTTTTTAAATATAGCTAATAGCTTCTAGGATCAGACTGACACACATAAATTGCAGTTGAGACTTGAGAAATCATAATTTCAATCCAAAAAACTTTAATCTGATAAATATATTTGATAAATTACATTCTATTTTGTTAATTTCAAAAATAGAGCATTTAATGAAGGCTATGGTTGCTTGAGCGATACAGTAAATCAGTTACTTTTAGTTATCTCTTCTTTCCCTAATGTGTCTGCCACTTATAGTCCTTGTTATGTTCTGAAAAAATATGTTATTATTTTGACATCATCATAAATACTTATTATTATTTATAGCACTGGGTTGGATCCTCAAAAAGGAGCCCCAAATTATTCTTATACTCTAGGATGCTTCCAATATAAAATAAAATCAAAGAACATATAACAGGTCAATTGGAAAAGAAATAAATCAAATAACTATGATAAAAGATAGTATTCAGATTATTTTCACAGTGTCAAAGAGCAGAAGCAATTAACACTGCATTCAATGGCCTTTAAATATAGCATCCTAAATCAACTGGAGAAAAGGTTACACAAAAAGCAGGTGACATGCTTAAATTCCAAGTAGGTGAAAAGGTTATTGGACTATTCTCAAAGCTCTTGTTCATTGTCAGAAACTATCAAATTACAAACTGTATGTAGTTTTGCTCCTTTTCAGGGGTAAGATTATCTTGTTACCTCCCATCATCTTCTTATTATCTAAACAACTTAAAAAAAATACTTTTCCCTCTTTCACCTAGATTGTCTTTTGTCTCCTGAGCAATTACTCTTTTAGATTCACCACAACTCCGTCAGGTCTAAGCGGACTTCTCTAATTGTAAGGCCTCTCTCGGCCCTCTCTCTTTTCCTCAGGACCTCATTTAATTATTAGAACCTTATTTAATAATTAAATTGCTTTGACTATCCTCTGTATATTAAAAGGGCCTACGGAACACATACAAGCATTCATTCAAATTATTTGTTAACTTGCTAACGATTAGACCCCAAAGTCCATTCTCCATCACTGCAGCTGGGAAGACAAACATCCCTTTACTAATTTAGAGGGATAACTTCTGTATCTCCCTTGTCATGGTGACAAGTCTGTGCAGGTGGAGGTGAAGGAAACAGAACCCAAGGGAAATCGAAGTGAATGACAGGTAAGGACCAAAGCACGTCGCCTACCTCAGCCTTCCCCACAAAAAGCTCATTCTTCCCTGTCCAGTTTCCTAAGGCGCATCCAGGGTGGATGCGAGGTCACGCGTGGGAAGGCGTCATACTCCTCCGCAGGGGCCCGATGGGAGAGGGAGGCGGGGAAGGGGAGCAGGGAGACCCGCGGGGGGAGGTGGCAAGGGGAGGCCGCGGTGCCCCGCACCCCAGACCACGCGTAGAGGCCGAGAACGAGCGATGCGGCCCGGCCAGCGCCTGCGCGGCCCCGGCTTCCGCAGGCCCCTCCCCGCCGCAGTATCCCTGCGCGAAGTCCCAGCTCGCGGGCGGGAGGAGGGGCGCCGCCGGCCCCTCCTCCCCGCGCGCGGCCACGTGACGCCGGCCGAGGAGATTGGAGCTGCGGCGGCGCGTGGCGGCAGACGGGTGCAGCACCGGGCGCTCACGGCAGGATCTCCAACTCCTCCTCCTCCCCCCGGGAGCTTTGACGGTACCTTCTCCTTCGCCCGGCTCGTCGCCGCCGTCGCCGTATCCCCGCCGCCGCCGCCGCGGCGCCCCGACGAAGGGGAGAAGACGCAGCTGGGCCGCCGCCGTTAGAGAAGTCGCCGGCTGCCGCTCGCTCGGTCCGCCGTCGCCTCGGAGGTCGATCCTCCCGCGGGGTCTCCGCTTCCTCCTCCCAACGCCAGCGCCCGCTCACCGCCGCGATGGGGCTCCTGGACTCGGAGCCGGGCAGCGTCCTGAACGTGGTGTCCACGGCGCTCAACGACACCGTGGAGTTCTACCGCTGGACCTTGTCCATCACAGGTAAAGCTCTCCATCCTCGCCTGGCCCCGCGGGAGACACCAGCCGCCGGCTTCGGAGCGCCCGGCCCGGCAGCGCCCCGGCCCCCTGCGGCTGTTGGGATGCTGCGGATCCGAGGAGGTGCCGGGCGCGGAGACCGCGCTAGGGCACTGGTTAATCTGATCCGAACGTTAATTCTCCCCCTCCCCTCGACGCTTGCCCGGTTTTCCTCTGAGCTTCCACCATCTCTCGTCAGGTTCTCGGATGCAGGAGCTGGCATTTCAGATGGAGTCTGTGCTGCTGAGAGCTCGGCGCAGGCCCGCCCCACCCTGTGGTCCCACATCTTCCGAGCTCTGACACTTCTCTTTTGCACAGGGATCATTTTTAACATTTAGCAATATTCCGTCGGTGAGATGGCTCGGGAGGGCGGAGAGCCCAGTGGTCGCTGTCCTTTTGCTTCTTTTGGCCTCCTGGTTGCTTTGACACACCTGCTAATATTTTGTCTAGCTCGTCCATCTAGAATATAATTTGGAATGAAAAGTCAAAAGCCATTGTTCGGCTCCTTGAACCTTGGAGGAGGTTAGTTTCCGAGGCTTTTTCAACAACAGATAGGCTTGAAGTGATTGTCTGTGATGGCTTTGCGCAGTGCAGTGCGGTCGGGGCGGGGGAAGGTTAAAACACCGGGAAAGAAGTAGGGAATCTTTAGGAAAGGGGGTCTCTACAGCAGCACCTAGAGGTGGTCCCAGAAGCCTACACGTATACAATTGTCTTAAATTGGCAAACTTTTCCCTTTCAGTGTTGCAGTTTGACAGGGATGGTTAGTTGGCTGAGCTAGGCAGCTTTTCTAAGGGGAAGAGTTGTGCTAATATGTTATTTTTATATTTTGCCATTTATTTTCTTCATTTACTTCAGTTACTTTTGGGTTTAAAGCATTTACAAGTTTTTGAAATAAACAGTTAAGCTAACAGGATTTTAGAAGTGATCTTATGTTTTGCCATTTCCAGTCCTTTTGCAGTATTGCCCTGCATCCCAGCGGCGGAGGAGGTTAACCTTATATGTTAGGACTGTGCCTCCCTTCCCAAGGAATAGAAGTATATTCCTATAGTTTGGTGTTCGTTGTTAGAGTCAATGGGACAGTGGTTACAGCAAGAACACAGTACAATACATGGGATGTATGTCGTGGAAAAAAACGTGTGCTGGAATTATTTATGTGTGAGACAAAATGATTCTTTGGCATTGATATGGCTTTAACTTCTTTAGCAAAGTGTATTCTTTTTCAGAAGATCTCAAGTTTGACACTGAGAAATAAGCTACTTATTTAGCTGTTGCTCTTGCAAATGGTTAAAAAGCACTTTTTAATGGAGTCGTTCCTTTTTAAGTCTCTCTTCTATGTAGTGTACACTGAGGTTATGCTGCTATACCTACAAAAACTGGGAAAGATGTATCCTTCCCTTCATCTCTGTGATTTTGGTTATTTAAACATTGCATCAGGGTTTCCCACGACACAATTGTACAGAGCTGAGCATCAGGCAAGCTCTTTGGCAGATAATTGCACTTTGCATACTTCAGAGTTCAGGCCTCGTCAAGGTCCTCAAATCTCCATATAGCCAGCCACACCCAGGAGTTCTCATTCCTGTCTGTCTTCCCTTCCTACCTCAGAGCTTTCCCACCTCTGGAGTCGCAGAGCAATTGACAGCAAAGGTAGAATATGCCTTTCTGTGATGGTTAATTCCTTCCTAATGATGCTTGTATAAAAAAAATCACAAATGAAACGGGAAGCTTTGTACACTTGCCTCATGTGAAAGCTGTCCACGAGCCTGTGAAGGGCAAATAATATAATATTGAGGGCCAAGCCGGAGTAGTGAGAGTAGCCACTAGAACGAAGTGACCTCTCACTAGCAGATCAGAGGGAGGGTATTCACCCACGCTCTGGCTATCCACTTACGAAACCTGAGACTGCTTCCTTGCTTCCTGTAATGAGCTACCTAGTGTAGGTAGATGGTATTTCTTAGCCAACTTAGAGGCTTAGTGGGTTCTACCTTGCTGCTGCGTAAGAGGGCTATTTCAGCCTCAGGCAGAATAGGTCTGCCCCACTCTCCGGTCTTTGATTCATTCGCACTACTCTGATTCCAGGAGGATCTCCTTGCTATATAGTTTCATGAAAATCTGGGTGAAGGAGTTTCAAAGTAGAAAAGTAGCTTATGAGATGAGGCTGAAGAAGAAGTCGATGAGTCAGAGGGGAAGATAAAAGTGGGCAGAGAGAAAGATGATGTTGAGAAATAGCGATGAGTATGGTGAAAGAATGCAGATCATTCAGGGAGAGAAAGAAATGAGCAAGGCTCTGTGCCCTTGAGTGCTTTCATCCTCACACTGTAGTTGTGTGCTTCTTTGTTTCTGTTTTATCAGTTCATTAAATACTACTTCTCTCCACTGAGGTTTCTGCCTAAGTGTAAAGTTAAGTGTAAAGTTTTCTGCCTAACTCTTATCTACTTTGGACTTTCAGAACAGGAATAGTTACACATTTGTAGAGTACATTTGATGAGCCCAAAGATTTTTGCCCTAGGGCATTTCCTGCAAAAATACCATTTTGCGCTGTTATATCAAATGGTGGCTTTTTTAAAAATAAATTTATTTATTTATCTTTTCCTTTTTTATTTTTGGCTGCATTGGGTCTTCGTTGCTGCACACGGGCTTTCTCTAGTTGCGGTGAATGGGGGCTGGTGGCTTCTCTTGTTGCCGGTCATGGGCTGTAGGCTCGCGGGCTTCAGTAGTTGTGGCACATGGGCTCAGTAGTTGTGGCTCACAGGCTGTAGAGCGCAGGCTCAGTAGTTGTGGCACACAGGCTTAGTTGCTCTGCGGCATGTGGGATCTTCCTGGACCAGGGCTCAAACCCATGTCCCCAGCATTGGCAGGCGGATTCTTTACCACTGCAGCACCAGGGAAGTCCCCCAAATGGTGGTATTTAATAAAACACGTCCAAAGCAATGTATAAAAATTGGGCTTGGGCTTCCCTGGTGGCTCAGTGGTTGAGAGTCCGCCTGCCGATGCAGGCGACACGGGTTCGTGCCCCGGTCCGGGAAGATCCCACATGTCGCGGAGCGGCTGGGCCCGTGAGCTGTGGCCGCTGAGCCTGCGCGTCCGGAGCCTGTGCTCTGCAACGGGAGAGGCCACAACAGTGAGAGGCCCACGTACCACAAAAAAAAAAAAAAAAAAAAAAAATTGGGCTTTTCAGAGACACATATCTAGCAAATACAGAATATGTCCCACAGTGTATAAACACAGAAAGTATTACTTTTACTACATCATTAATACATTGGAGTCAAAACTTTGAAAGAGCTGTACTCTTAGAAAAACAGCAAAAATAAATTTTCCCTTCTCTATAGTTTTAGATATTTTGAACAAGGAAGTGAGTCTCGCTTTATTATAGGAAACTATAGACTGGCATAGGACATTTTTATACCCGTTGGTGGCATGAGAGTAGGTACTCTGATGTCATTGTGTTTTTTTCTTCTATTTTTTCACTTTATGAGTACATTAAAATTATTAGGACTGGGGTCCTAGGCTCAAAGTGTACATCCATTCAAGAGGAATTGTATGTAAAATTTGAAAACCAGTGAGTCTTAATACCCCAAGTTATTAATACCCAGTTGTACCCGAATTGTACCTTATATTTCCCGTTGCATTTATTATTTTAATAAATACTTATTAGTACCATTTTGTGTAACTGACATTAACATAGAAACATCCTAGAAAGTTAGTAGCCAGCATGCCCACAATAAGGCCAGATGTCTCTTGAGCTACCATATTTCTTTTTGACCACATGTTTTTTCTTTATTATTTTAAACTTTTTATTTTATGTTGGAGTATAGTTGATTAACAATGTTGTGATAGTTTCAGGTGTACAGCAAAGTGATTCAGTTATGCATATACATGTATTTATTCTTTTTCCAATTATTTTCCCATTTAGGTTACATAACGCTGAGCAGAGTTCCCTGTGCTGTACAGTGGGTCTTTGTTGGTTATCTGTTTTAAATACAGCACTGTGTACATTGACCACATGTTTTTAAACAGCCATTGTTCTTGGAGTATGTTTGTACATTGCATGTGTGTTTGGTGGGGGACTTTGACACTGCTCTCTGTTCACAAATATGGCGCCCTATACTTGGGTGAAAAATGAGTGTCTACTTGGGAGTTGAAGTTAGAGTGTGAAAGGCCAGTCTAGCTGGCCTTACCCTCACTTTGGAGGGTCAGAAGGGAGAAGGGGATGAGTGGTTCAGGAGGAGGGAGGACTCCTGTGGGATGATGATGAAATTCAGAAGCTAGGCTTGTATAATCTTTCCTTCTTACCTCATCACCTGCCACTGTGCAGGCACAGTTCTGGGCTCCGGGGAGAGAATGAGGACCCTCGGTCACCGCCCCACGCAGCTTACGGCCATTCCACCTTCCTTGGCATCATGGTCTGAAGGCAGTGTGATCAGAGTCAGAGTCAGGCCTAGCTGGGGCCTAGGGAAGGTCAGGAGATTACCCTCCTCATCTCCACTTCTACTTGCACCGCAGTCTTGAGTCGTGAGAGGAATGTACGGGCTCTGCCTTTAGAGTATTTTAGCTGTTTCACCACGTGAAGTTCATGTGGGTACTGTTGGGGAGAGTATTTGAAAGGTCGACTAAGGAAAGGGGTGTCAAAACTAAAAACCCATGGAAACTGGGATTGAGTTTAAGGGCCAGTGAGTCAGCCTGGCGTGCTGAAACTGGGGGCCCATGGGAGGGGATGTTTAACTCAGCTCAGATAGGTAGGGTCTGTCCCACAGATTGCCGGGCCCCAGAGGAGCACGGGTCTTTAATATCGTCTATTATAGTTACGTTGGTTTTGTTATTTGTCACAGTTAGAGTTTTTTATCTACGTTATTATCTAAAACAGATTTTTTGTTTGGCCTAGCCTGGAAACTCACTTACCATTCTCAATGTTTCTTTGAGAAAAGACATTCTAAGTTCTAGGCAGTCAATTAAAGACAAATATGTGGAATGTGTCCATCTTGTAATGTGGGATATCCCTTAGGCAGCATTTTCAATGGGGTCCTGGTCTTATCCTTCCTTCATAACCTCCCTGAAGCCTCTAGGAGGTCCCTGCCATTTTAGGGTTGTTTGTTTGTTTGATTCTTGTTACTTTTTCTCTCACCAGTGGCTTTTGGTGGCAGACTCCTGGATTCTAATGTCTGATGCTCTTGTCCATTCCCCAGCAGCATGTAGCAAAGCATCCAATCACAGATGGAATTCTAGGAGGGGAAAACAGTGCAAATTCTAAAACTAGTGTCAGGACACAGTTTTTTTTTTTTTTTTTTTTTTAGCGGTACACGGGCCTCTCACTGTCGTGGCCTCTCCCGTTGCGGAGCACAGGCTCCGGACGCGCAGGCTCAGCGGCCATGGCTCACGGGCCCAGCTGCTCCGCGGCATGCGGGATCTTCCCGGACCGGGGCACGAACCTGTGTCCCCTGCACTGGCAGACGGACTCTCAACCACTGCGCCACCAGGGAAGCCCCCAGGACACCGTTTTATACAGTTAGATTCTTTGGCTTAGGGAAACAAGGTTTTAAGAATTACGTAGATAGTTATATCAGGCAGTGCTTTTGTGATCTTAAGTGCCACAAAGAAGTTGGTCATCCTTTTAAAATTCGATGTTTTATTTTTTTTGTCCTTTGATAATGTCATTAGTGAATGATTTAATATTATTAACGTAAGTATTATTTTACATTTATTGAGTCACTTATTATTTTGAATTAGACATATATTAGCACATACAGAAGAGTTGGGTAACAGAATTATCTGTCTTTTCTCATGCTACATGGCTCTTCTTTCTTTTTCATTATCAGGACGTTTTTCAATTAAGGTGCTGTTGTTTTATTTTACCTTAGAATGAGAATGTATTAGAATATATATTTAAAAAATCATATGGGTTTTGACTTTTAGAAAAGAGAAGGGAGGAAGAAATACATGGCCTTTCAAAACCAGTTTCCAGCTCTCCGTTCTAACCTGGTCAGTCAGCACCCTGCCCACAGACGTGCAGCTCTAGCCAACTTGGATAACTCACCCGTGAGTAAAACGTGTGCACGTCTGCCTTGACGTCCCTTATCACGCTGCCCCTGCCTTTACTGCCCTTTTCCCTGGCTCCTGCCACACGTGCCCGTCACCAAGACCCTCCTGGCTCAGTCTCCCTCCCACACGGAGCCTTTCTTGGTCGTGGTACCCGGAGCAGCTCATTGCTGCATCTGATCCCATCATCCTAAACAATTGCTCATGTACATCCTTGTGCTCTTCCTTCTGGGACTCTGTTGTCTTGTACTGTTTTAACCTTTATTATTATTTATCTTTTCACTTTGTATTTTTCTCCCCAACACTAGGAAATGCCCATACATTTGTTGATTTGATACAACCCTCTTAATCCAGTACAATTTCAAATAGTGATATATTCTGGTTGCTAAATACTAATAAGGTTTTAGGCTACACTAAATTACAGAGAGTTTTAAAAATGATCTTTATCATTTTTAAAGGTAGTCATAAATTCAGTTGATGTTGACTAAATTTAATGAAGGAATCAAACCATTAAATCACTTAGCACGAAATACTTTAAAGAGATATAAAATCAGATGTAATTCTTCCTCTCTCTTCATGGTCTGTGCGGAAGCCTTGTGATGTGTGTGGGAGTGAGGAGGGCAGCGTGGTGTAGGGAATGGAAAGGATCCTGGACTGGTGTTTAGATGACCGAGGCTTTAGCCCAGATCTGCCGCTAATTAGCCGTGAGAGTTTGGAGCTGTCCCTTTGCTTTTCCAACTCAACTTTTTTCATCTCTTAGTTGAGTTGAATTAGGTAATCTCTAAGGTCTCATCCGGCTCTTAAATTCTGGATATAGATGGAACTTAAAAAAATTCTTTAAATTGGTAAAGCAATTTCAAACAAACATATATTGAAAAACTGCATTCTATGCAACGATGCCAATCTTTCCCAGCAAGACTGTTACTGGTGCTGCCCAAGTAGTGAAAATAACAGATTCATATTTCGTCCTTTTTTGGGTTTCCCTGTTGGCGCAGAGGTTGGGAGTCTGCCTGCCGATGCAGGGGACACGGATTCGTGCCCGGGTCCACGTGCCGCGGAGTGGCTGGGCCTGTGAGCCATGGCCGCTGAGCCTGTGCTCTGCAACGGGAGAGGCCACAACAGTAAGAGGCCCGCGTACCGAAAACAATAAAACAAAAACAAAAACGTATTTAGTCCTTTTCACTTTCTCTTATCTGCTCCGTAGGAAATAGTTAAAGGAATAGAAAAACAAAGGGATACAGATGTTTAAGCACCTGTTTTGACAGAGCACTGTGCTTGTTGCTATAATTCTGTACCCATTTAATGATCTACATATTCCTTGAACAACCCAGAGTTAACTATTTTGTCAAAAATAATAACAGTAACGTTAGAGAATAAGTTTATTATTCTGCAGGTGGTTTCATGGTCTTGGGCATGGCCAAGGGCAAATTATTACATTTTTACATGGTCTTGAGCAAATTATTCCTGATTCTTTGGGGCTTATATTTCTACCTGTACAATTAGAAGGTTTGAGACTACATGTTCTCTTAAGGCCATTTTATTGAATCCTTGTAATAGCTCCTAAAACAATGGCTTAGATAGTCTAAACTTAATCTTACTTTATATTTTTTTTCTATAGAACATAAAAATTACTGATGGTAATTTTTCTTTAATTTGGTTTAACTCTTCTCTTGGGACAGAGGAGGATTTAGTGGTTTGATTATTGTCAGTAATAATGACAGTGCTGACACGTATTGAGCTCTTATTCTGTGTCAGACACTATACACGCAGTGTCTTATTCCTCCCAACAACCCTGTCATCACCCGTAAGGCCAGAGAGACTAGGTAACTTGCTGAGACTTATTCAGCTGCTAAATGAGGAAGCTGGGGTTGTCAGGCTGCTAGTCTGACTTGAATGCCCATATCCAGAACCTAGGGAACTCCTCTAGTCAGGAAGAAAAGGCCTGGAAGACATCGAAGGGCTTGACGCTTAGCAGGAGGGGCTCAGATGATCCCTGACGTAGGACACACCTGCGTGGAGGCATGGGTGCAGAGGGAACGGGAGGCAGCGGAAGGAAGGGCTTTGCGGTGTCCACGTGTGCTGGGAACTCTCCCGTTTAACCATCGCCCATCAACCCTGTGTGATGGTTATTATTTCCTCATTAAAAAGAGGGGAGAACAGTTGACTCTCCATCCATAGAGTCTGTCGCCCACCCCATCGCTTTCAAAACACCTTACTCCCTTGGTCCTCACAACATCATTTTCTCTTTTCCTTCCTCTCTGGTTGCTTCGCAGCCACAGATCCCACTCTTCCCTTAAGTGTCCCCCAGGGTTCAATCTTTGTTCCTTTTATTCTCTCATTCTATGCGCTCTTTCCCGTGTGACCTGAGCTTCTGCTGGGGTTCTCACTGCTGGTGACTCCCTTGTGCGTCTGCAGCCCTGGCAGTCATCTGCAGTTCCAGAGCCTACTGGATGCCTCCACCTAGGTGTCCCATGAGTGCTTCAAACACAAGCTATTTAAAAATGCACCTGATCGGACTTCCCTGGTGGCTCAGTGGTTAAGAATCCGCCTGCCAATGCAGGGGACACGGGTTCGAGCCCTGGTCCGGGAAGATCCCACATGCCGCGGAGCAACTAAACCCATGCGCCGCAACTACTGAGCCTGCGCTCTACAGCCCGTGAGCCACAACTACTGAAGCCCGCATGGCACAACTACTGAGCCCCGCACGCCTAGAGCCCATGCTCCGCAACAAGAGAAGCCACTGCAATGAGAAATGAGAAGTCCGTGCACCGCAATGAAGGGTAGCCCCCGCTTGCCGCAACTAGAGAAAAGCCCACGCGCAGCAACGAAGACCCAATGCAGCCCCAAATAAATAAATAAATAAATAAATAAAAATGCACCTTATCATCCATCTCCTTCCAGATCTGCTCCTCTTCCTTTATGCTCTGTCCTGGATCCATGACTTTACCATCTGTGCCACCAGGCAAGTCAGAAATCTGGGGGTAATCCTGAACTTTTCTTTCACTCTCACCTCTCACGTCCATGTCAGCCACCACGTCTGTAGACTGTGCCCCTGTGACTTCCGTATCTGCCTATCTTTTCCATCACCAGTGCAGCCCCCGAATCCAGGTTTCCCTCATTTCTTGCATTATAGTGGTTTCCAAGGCTGGCTGCCCGTCAGCATCACCAGGGGAACAGTAGATACTGGGGTGGAGCCTAGGAATCTATATTTTTAACAAGCAGGTGATCCTTCTGCGGGCAGCCTAGCAACAGACAGATACCTGAGAACCACTGATCCAGCTGGTTTCCCTGCCTTTCCCCTTCAGTCCATCTCCCACTGCCTCCGTCATGATCTGCTAAAAGCCGAATGTGGTCTCCTGTTTCTAACCAATGAAGCATCTCCCCTTTATCTACAGGATAAGTTCCAGCGTCTTCAGCATCGACTCTCCCAGGTCTGATCTGACCTGTAAATCTCTAGTCATTTCCTACCATCTTTGCTTGTACATATGCTCTACCTCAGGCCTGCTTAGTTTACAAAATAAGTGCTTTATCTCTTGATTTGGGGCTCTTTATACATACGGTTCTCTCTGCAAGAAAGCCTTCTGCCCTCCCTGTCTGCCTGGCAAGCCCCTCCTCTTCAAGGAATAGTTCAGATGTCAGCTCTGGAAGTTGCCCTCGTCGCCTCTCTCCTGCCCTGCCACTGTTCTCAGACTGGCCTCTGACATTGCTGTCATCGTCCTGCAAAGCAATTGATTTTTCATGTCTGTCTCCTCCAATAGCTGGTGAATTATGAGAGGTCAGGGGCCAAAGAGCCTGTTGCAAATCACTTAGCTCAAAAGGGATGGAGGGTCTGACTTGAAAAGCTGTTCTGTATACCATGCTGGATGATTTTAAGGTATAAATCAGGTAAGGAATAAAAGACTCTTGGTGGAGGGTGTTCAAGGGAAGCCCCACTTCAGATGGACCATTTTTCCTCCCATTTTTAAAATAAAGGTGTAAATTTATACATGATAAAATGAACTCTTTCCGAGGATCAGTTCGTGAGTTCTGACAAACGCATACGGTTGTGTAACCATTCCATGGCCTTTTAACATGGATAAAATTGTGTGATTGCTATCCAGGCTAATGTTTGTAAATAAATCAGTCCCACTCGGCATGAGTTTTATGAAACAGTCAAAATGTTCTAAATGGAAACTATTTCCTGAGAAAGAAGTTAACTCTTAAGGGTCTGGAAGGTTAAAGTAATGTGTCTTAGTAATTCTTATTACTGAAATAAAGTTTCTTGTTCCTAAACTTGATTTGCTATAATATTTAGCTTTAGGTTTGCTTAACTTTAAAACTCAGAGAGGGAACTCATTACCAAGGGAGACAGCTTTTCTACTTACAGAAAAAGAGACCTCATGGTTAGAAATTTTCTGAATTTAGGTGTAATTTATTTCCCTAAAGCTCTTCTCACTGGTTCTCTGGCAATAGAGCATAAATCTGATATCTCTTTAGTATTTGATGAGGCCTCCTTTTTTCAGGCTAGACATCCTCGGTCCTTCCCCAGCATTTAGTCTCATGTCTCCCAAAGCATCACGATCCTGGACCAGGTCTGCCAGATGCACCACCCGTGAAAACGTGCGCCTTGGTTTGTTTATCTCTTGTCCTTCTTTCTGCTAAGGGGACTTCTGTAGTTCCCGCTTGTTTTCTTTCTCCTGAAGGAACATGATTGACAGGCACAATTCTATGTGAAAATTTTCTTTAAACCTATAATTTAGGAAGAAATTGATGGGAGCATTTCTCCCTTAGAATGAGTGGGCATGGTGACTGAGTGGTCCTGGAGGAGCTGTTGGGCCACAGGAGGCTTTTGCTCCACCTTCTCCAGCAAGTCTCTTGGCCTCTCTGCATCTCATTTTTGAGATAAAGGGATCATTTCTAAATCTAAAATTCTACACATCTGATTTAGATCAAGGCTTCCATGCTTAAAATTGTTACTAAATAGGCTCAAAAATAAGAGCAAAATCATCAAGATACAAAGGCATAGACCTGTTGATAAACATATTAATAATATGAAATAGAGAGAGAAGACAATACGGCAAACAGATCGACTGGAGTCCAACTTTATATTTCTACCACATTGATTCCCCCACAGCCCCACCAAAAAGAAGAGCTTTTCAAAGAGAGAATTCCCAAGAGTGTTACGTGAAACCCATTTGAATCTCGGTATTCCTTGATGACAGAATTTGACTTCAGTGGTGGCGGGAGGGATAGGGTTTCGACAGAAGTTTTCTTTTCCTGATAAATTCACGGTATGGAATCCCACCCATAATTGTATAGGATTAGGGTATTGACAGTGAACCAGAAATATATCTTCTTTTACTCTAATATGCCTAACCTACATTTGGATTCAGTGTAGCTCAAATGAATAGAGGATTTAATTTACCTTCAAAAGGTTATTAAAAAAAACCCCACCAAACTCAGGAGGAGAGGTCAGACTTACAGTTACCAGGGGTGGAAGGTGATGGGACGGGGCATTGGAGGAAGGGTGGTCAAAAGGTATAGACTTCTGGTTCTGAGATGAGCACTAGGGGCTCGGCGTACGACGTGAGGACTGTAGCTAACACGACTGCGTGGTGTATAGGAGAGTTGTTAGAGTAAAGCCAAGAGTTCTCATCACAAGAAGGAAAAATGTTTTCCTTTTTCTCTTCTTTCTTTTCTTTTCATTTTCTCTATACTAGAAGACAGATGTTAGCTGAACCTGTTGTGGTCATCATGTCACAGTCTATGTACATCAAACCATCATGCTCTATGCCTTAAGCTTATACAGTGATGTATGTCAATTGTTTCTCAATAAAACTGGAAAAAAGCCAAAAGAAAAAAGTAAGCAAATGCACACATCTTTCTTAAAAGAAAGGCAACATATAAAAAATGTCATTTAAACATTTGTGTTAATGAAAAGCTGGATAATTCGCTATTTTATATAAAATAGTTCATCATTAATATAAAATAGGTAAAGCTTCAGGTACTCGTGGTTTTTCTTTACTGTCCTAATCTGCCATCACTTGTTTTTGGTTCGAGGCTTGGGGGACTGTTTAGTAATGGTGAATTTTCATATCATCGTTTGATACTATTGTGACCTACTCAGTCCTTCTTTTTCGTGGAAAAGGGAACATGTAAAAGAAGTGTAGGCTATCTTGTCAGATAGAAATATTAATGCACACAAATTCAGAAAGACACAGATAACTGCAAAGACATGGAGAAATTTCATGCAAATGTTATCACAGAGTGGAGGTTGCTGTTGTACTGTGACTCACGTTGCTGACAATGACTACAACTTCTGTGATAATCATTGGGGGTGGAAGTTTTGAGAGCTCTCTGACCCTTGTGAACTGGAGGGCTAATGTGAGGTGGATATGGTGTGAAATGTCGCCTTTTATAGGCTGGACATAGGGCTCTGTTAAGTGGTTGTCAAGTGAAGGCATGACCTGCACTGTTGGGTGTTGTGTTTTTTTCCCTGGAGAAAGCAATGTGGTAAAGACGTTGAGCCCCGTGGAGCACACATGCTCTCAGTACTGGGAGGGGGTGGTGCTGACTGACTTCAGGTTAAAGCTATGAGCTTGCGTGGAGGAGGTTTGGGAAGAGCTTGGGAAAGGGCTGCTGGGCTCTGAAGAAACCTCGACTATCAGTAACTGTACTGTTGGGTTTCACTGAACGGATAGACAGTAAAGGAGTAATATGAAAAAAAAAAGATCTACTCCTCGTTTATTCATCAAATAAATGTTCAGGTACCTCAGCAGGCCTGGTAATACAAGAGCGGGATACCCAGCCCCTGCCTTGAGGGAGATGGCATTTTAAGGAAGTTTACAGGACCGTGTGATGCCCTGTAAGAGAACACACGTGCAGGGACTCTGGCTGTGAGAGGTGGGTCCCCTGGCCAGCGGAAACTGCCTATTTTCTTGATCCAGTTTTCCTTACCTTCAATTCCATTCTTCCTCCTAATTGTTATTTTAAAAGGTAACAATTTTCAAAAGTTAAAAAAAAAAATCCCAATGGATCCCCTAGTTTTCTGATTCTCAGGGACGGTCCATGACGCTCTTGGCGTAGCGTCAGTTGGAACTTCCTAGAAAATGCAGAACCTTCCTAAAAATGGGCTGTACCCTGAGCTGCTGAGTCAGAACCTGCATTGTAACTGTGCCGCCAGGTAATTCTTCTCCTCATTAAAGTTGGAGAAGCACTAATCTAGTTCCCCTTCATCTCTCCATCAGGAGATGAGGACCGATTATGCCCTTAAGGTCCCACCCACAGCTGCAGAGCTGGCGTTGAAACTCAGCCCGGCTGTTTACTGATGGAGCCTCCTGTGCCTTCTCGGATATGTCTGCTACTCCTTATCTGCTCCTCCCCACCTCTGTACCCTTCTCTTGGCCTCTGTCAGTGCTTCATCTCATCAGACCTTCAGCTGCTTACTCGTGTCTCTTTAAATACCGCTGTTGAAAACGTAAGGTAGATAGCTAGTGGGAAGCAGCCGCATAGCACAGGGAGATCAGCTCGGTGCTTTGTGACCGCCTGGAGGGGTGGGATAGGCAGGGTGGGAGGGAGGGAGACGCAAGAGGGAAGAGATATGGGAACATATGTATATGTATAACTGATTCACTGTGTTATAAAGCAGAAACTAACACACCATTGTAAAGCAATTATACCCCAATAAAGATGTTTAAAAAAAAAAAAACATATTGAGAATATTCCAAAAAAATACCTCTGTTGAGTGAGTTACTCGTACTGTGCATCTGAAAGAAGGAGCTTATTTATTTATTCTTTTGATTCGGGAAAGTTTGGCCCCATTTCCCTAGTTTTTTCCTGCTTGCTGCTCAGAACTGCCTTTGAAGTCAAGAGGAATTCTGTGTGTATAAGAGTTAAGACAGGGCTTCCCTGGTGGCGAGTCCGCCTGCCGATGCAGGGGACACGGGTTCGTGCCCCGGTCCGGGAAGGTCCCACATGCCGCGGAGCGGCTGGGCCCGTGAGCCATGGCCGCTGAGCCTGCGCGTCCGGAGCCTGTGCTCCGCAACGGGAGAGGCCGCAACAGTGAGAGGCCCGCGTACCGCAAAAAAAATAATAATAATAAAAAGAGTAAGACATAATCCGTGATGTCAGAAATTAGAGTCTCCTTACAGGTGGATTTATCTTCCTGTCTCTGTTACATAGATTCTCTCATATCAGAGTCCTTCTGCTCTTTGTATCCGTGGGAAAAGCAGCATCTGCCCTCTCTCTAGTTTGTGGATGGGGGTGGAGCTCCCTGGCAGCTCCTTCCCTAGTGACCTGAAGTACAGCCAAGCTTTAGGATTTAGGGGGTTTGTATTAGTTTCTTTTCTTTTTTTTCTATAATATAGAAAAATAAAGATCTAAGTCGATGAATACCCCATGTTTTAGGTTGGCTTTTGGCGTAGAAAGATATGGTCACAGAAGAATAATATGTCAACAGTAAAGAAAAGGGAACAATCACTGGTAAGACCATAGTGGCACAGTGCCTTCAACAAAAATCAGCCCATCTTTTAAGTCACCCCCTCCTTGTAAGAGGATTACTCTCTCTCCTGTCTTTTAAGTACTTTAGTTTATTTTTAATTCTAGAATATGTTTTGATTTGAATGACAGAACCATAATTTCCATGAATAGATAGAGAGTAGGCCTCCTCTGTAAACGATAAAGTAAAATCAGTTTTTCTGGTTTTTTGTTGTTGTTTTCTTTCAAGTCACTATCCCACCCTTCTAACAACTCTTATTTTATAGAAACCATGGTTATTGTGTCATGCCCCAACTTCGGAAGCTATGTGATTAAATATTTTTGTATTTGTGTTTCATGTCTTGTATCTTATTTTCTGTTGACCGCATATAGAAACAGACTAATTTATTTTTAGGTAAAGTATTTTGAAAGACAGTTAACTTACCCAGAGCTATTTTGCATATATAGTTTTAGTAAAACTGACAGTTTAAATAGGGGGACATTGTAATGAGCAATTAAGTTAAATTCATTTAGTCTAGGTTTTACGAACTGGCTGAAAGATAATTTTTTTTTTTTTTACTTTAAAAAAAAAATATGATTTTCCTCAAAATAGAACATAGAAGTGTTTTGCATTACCAAGAATAAGCTAGACATTAGATCCACAACCTTTAAAATGCTGTTTAGCTTTTAGATATATAAAAATTAACTTCAGTGTCCTTTTGTAATGTAAATTTCGGTCGACCTCATATTTCATCATGCTTCTCTTAATGTTTTATTTGTGGCAAGATTCTGTTATAAATTTGATGCAGGGTTGCATATTTGAATTTAAAAACAGTTGATTCATTTTAAATGAAATATGTTACATTATATATATATATATACACACACACACACACACACACACACACACACACACACGCAAGGTAAATGATTTATAGCTTTAGAGAAAAGTACTTAAGTTGGTTATATTCATGGGAAAAAAGGTAGACTCATGTTCTCAAGGAAAAAGAAAAATGTCTTGAATATGTGGTTGCTGTTTAAATAAGTTATAGAAATGTAATGATCTCTAACTTAATCCTCAACTTAATGCACATATAACTGTACTCTTGTCTTCAGTATCCAGAAACATTCCGGGGAACAGCTTCCATGCTCCAGACCTCTTCATTTTGGAGCAGCTTCCAAACTGTGCTAGTAAATTTCAGATGTTTAATATGAAAGTCAGGTTTCTCCTTAAAGTATTTATTTTCTGTCTGTGAAACCTTTGAGTCACTTTTCATCCCAAAAGCCTCTTCTGAATTTTCAATGAGCTTTGTTTCTTCTCTCTGTTCTCGAGGTTCTCTGTAAAACATGTAGAGTGTGCCTTATGTAATAAAACTTCATTTTCAAAAGGTACTCCCAGGAATGGGTCTTGTTTCTTTGGTTTTACGTCATGTATTTTTGTCGGGCCTCTAAGAATCTGTATTTGGTCAAATCAGGAAAACTAAGTTGAGACATTATGCTTCCTAATAAGTTCATTTTATAGAACATTTATTGTATAAGGAATTTTATGTTCTCTCTGTAGATAAACGCGTGGAAAATTGGCCTCTGATGCAGTCCCCGTTGCCTACGCTTTGTATAAGTACCCTTTACCTCCTGTTCGTGTGGCTGGGTCCAAAATGGATGAAGGACCGAGAACCTTTCCAGATGCGTTTAGCGCTCATTATCTATAATTTCGGGATGGTTTTGCTTAACCTTTTTATCTTTAGAGAGGTAGGTTTACTAAAGTTCCCTTTATAATTCCCCAAGTCTATTGCAAATTAAAAAAGGAGAATGTGTAAAACTATCATTGTAATGTTGTGCCCTAAGATAAATGTTAGCTCCTCTAAGAGTACAACATTTTATGTTACTGACAGTTTTCATTTTTGGGTAACAAAAATATGAAACATATGTAAAGTGTAAGACAGTTGTTTAAAGTGGGATTTTGAAGCAGACAGACTGGATTCTAAAATAACCCTTACTAGCTTTTCTGACACTGGAAGTTATTTAACTTTTTTGAGATTCGTTTTCCCCATCTGTAAGATGGGCATAATACCTAACTTCTAGGGTATCAGAGATAAGTGAGATAATTTTTACATAGTGTTTGGAACATATTAAGCGCTCAGTAAATAGTTGTAGCTATATGTTTATAACTCTTATTCAGCCGTTTCAGGTTTGGTAACTGATGAAAATGTGCAGATGTAGAATACCGATCTCAAGTTTAAATCCTATTACATAATGTAATTGTATTTTATGTTGGAACTGAAGTGGGTTAACTGTTATACAGCTGTTGCTACTAACCACTGCCCACCTTTCTGGGCAGCAGCAAATCCTCCATGGCATTTCGAAAGAAAATCCTAAAGGCTGGATTGGCACAGCCATTTCTTAAGTTGTAAGAGTGAAAGGAATTTGTTTTCCACGAGACTCCTCATTAATGTTCTGTATGAACCCAGAGTACTGGACTGGTGATGCTAGGGAAAAGAACAGTATGCTCCTTTAAAAAAACCTTTCTTTAATTGACAACTTAGCCTACGGAAGCTCAACTTCATAAAAAACTTTAACTTGTTTGGATACTTTACCCAGTTTGTTA
Source organism: Phocoena sinus (assembly GCF_008692025.1). NCBI lineage: Eukaryota > Metazoa > Chordata > Mammalia > Artiodactyla > Phocoenidae > Phocoena > Phocoena sinus. The sequence goes on from NC_045774.1 coordinate 75,829,776, forward strand.
GATGCAACCCACTCTGGTTCAAGACTAGAAATCCGTGCAACTCTTGCTGCATCTGGTGAATCACAGTTTCTCTTAATATTATGAGGTAGAGAGTCTCTGTCTCAGTCCAAATGTCACATGTCATTTTAAATTTAGATTTCAATTTTAAAATAAATTGACAGAGAGTAAATTTTAGAAATTCCAACATATTAAATGTTTAATGCGTTGAAAAATTTTAAGACCGTATTGCTTTTAAAAATATTTTGCAAGTTTGCATATTGTAGGTAGTGCTTATAAATGCCTTATCTACTGAAACTTTACTCCAAATATTCTTCACTTTTTCCAGCTATTCATGGGATCATATAATGCAGGATATAGCTATATTTGCCAGAGTGTGGATTATTCGGATAACGTTCACGAAGTCAGGGTAAGTACCTTGAAAACACTGTTAATCAGTAGAAGTTGGTTTAATATTGTAGTCCCTAGTCTGTGAAAAACATTCTTCAGTATAGTGGTAAAAGTGTACTGGATTGTTTCGAGTCAACAAAGCTATGCTTTTTTTTTTTTAAGTACATAATTGAAAAGCTGTTTTCATCCCTCCAGTATCTTCTCTCATTTGGTAATGTGAGAGTGAAGGTGTGTTGGATTACTAAAATGCAGTAAGCAAAAAAATAAAAAGAGAAGTTCCATGTTTAGTATAAAGATGATATTTTAGATTTTTGTTTTTTTGGTCAAGAATAGACACTCTTAGAGAAAGCTGAATTCATTTGTTAAGAAAGCCTGAGGAAAACGAACATCTTACAAACTATGTACTGTTTAGTAAATTAAGCACAGCACAACTAGTATAGGTATAAACTCAGTTTTTATCATCTTTGCAGAAAAGCAGACCAGTAATGTAGTGTTACCATATTTTACTTTGCAGTCACCTGCACCAGTAAAATTACCATCTTATTTTATTAACTATTTATTGAACAACTCTTGTGTGCTATGGTTCATATCAAACATTACATATACATAAAACATATTTATATAGCATATATAACATATGTTATATGTATGTGTGTGTTTTATGTTACATGTAATATATGTATTAATATAATTTGTAGTAGCTGCCCTTGGAAAAAAGTAGCCCTTTAGCATTGGGGTTGGACAATATAAATAGCAGTATCCATCAAGACCCAGCACCAGATTGCTTTCATGTAGTTACCATTTTATGTCTCTGTCTTCATTTCCCTATTAGGAGATATAATGCGCCGATGAAAGAAAAATCACCCCTTTTGGTTGTCATGTTGGTTTTATTCATTGAACAAATGTGTATTGAACATGTGCTGTATGTAGATAGTGTGAGGGGCCCTGGGGACCCAGGTGGAAAGGCAGATAGGACCCCTGCCTTTGTGGAGCTGACATTCTAGCAAAGGTGGGAGAGGCAGACACTAGTCATGTAAACAAATGGTTAACAAGAACCTAAGACCCGTGATGCGACTGAGGGAGGATGAGAGGAGCCCCTTTATACAGATTTATTGGCTACGGTAACCTCGCTAGAGAGCCTCTCCCTGGGTGGAGCGCTGACTCAGGTCTTGCTCAGGTTGGGGAAGGAAAGGGAAAAGCGCTGGGCTTGCTTTCTATGAGGAGTGAACCTAGGTAAACCCCTTGGATGAAACAACATGCTAACATTTTGGGGATAAAGTTTTAAAAATACCACTCTGGTCATTGTGAGCCTACCATCCTGGCATGCATAAACGATCAGTTCTTTAAAAATTGAGAATGGACTTGAGGATATGGGGAGGGGGAAGGGTGAGCTGTGACAAAGTGAGAGAGTGGCATGGACATATACACACTACCAAACGTAAGGTAGATAGCTAGTGGGAAGCAGCCGCCGTAGCACAGGGAGATCAGCTCGGTGCTTTGTGACCGCCTGGAGGGGTGGGATAGGGAGGGTGGGAGGGAGGGAGCCGCAAGAGGGAAGAGATACGGGGATATGTGTATATGTACAGCTGATTCACTTTGTTATAAAGCAGAAACTAGCACACCATTGTAAAGCAATTATACTCCAATAAAGATGTTAAAAAAAAAAAATTGAGCTATTGTGAGAACTGAAATCAAGTAGGAGAAAGAACCAGAGCGGCAGCAGATTGCATTTGAAAATTTCCTGGCTCTCTCCTCCTCTCTAATATGAGATGTGGCAGAGTAAGTGTTTTACCCAAAGACTCATTTTTGTATCCATTGTTATGTAGCCAAGAAGGATCTCTTCACTTTGATGTAGCTATTCAGTTTACAAACTAAAGAGAAAGATTATTTATTACTATTCATGAGTGGTGGCTAATTTAGAGGCCCACATAGGGGGAGAAATAAGACATTATCTCTTCCCTTCTAGATAAAGTTTGCTGCACCAAAATGTTATACTTTAAAGTACTAACATAATAGTGAATATTATAGTGTTGCTGTGAGGAATTCCCTATTTCAAGCCTATTTTCAAACAACTTTATCATTTCCAACAATATTATTACTCAAGCAAATTCAGTAAATAATTCTCAGTTTGTAAATACAGTACTATTTTTTCTTTGGCCTTTCTCTTTCTTCCTTGCTACACTTTAAAATTGTAATTTTGTTTTTCAAAAGCAAAAAGCCAAACCCAGACAAAAACCCATGGCATCCAACAGGTGCAGGTATAAAATGAGGAAGGTCTCTATCAGCTCTGAAACACCTAAGCCTGGCTGTGAGTGAATCTGCCAAACCCCTGACACACAGAGGTGTACGAACAGATTTCAGTTATGTACCGCTGCCTTTGGTATTTGTACATAGGACACATGTCACAGAAAATACTTGACATAAAAAAGATGAATTGAGGTTACTATTTTAGTAGGATCCTTGGAAAATATTTTAAAACATATACACAGAGGTCACCTCTCACTGGATCCTTGGATCCTTAATCTCAGCATGTAATGTAATCTTTCTGCACCATCTGGTGTCTTAATTAGAGCCCAGGAAAAGAAAAGACTTATTTATGTAAGCACGATTATATTTATGACCTAAGAAATATTTGTTGTGTATGTTTGTTTGTTGCAATTTATCATTTTAAAGATGTTACTGCCTAATAAAAGCTACTGTGATTATTGCATATGTTAAAGTGAGAGAGAGACAAGACACTCACAGAGCCCAGTTGCTACCCAAGCACACTTGCAAGAATCTCTGAGGTATGATATAGGCTAGGCATGAACAAGTGAAATACCTTTACAAAGTAAATATCTCAGTTTCTCTACCATGTTGAAAATCATAGCAATGTGAAAGTGTTTGCAGCTCTGCATTCAGCAGTTGGGTACTGGTGACATCCAGCTATGGAACAGACTGAAAATTTTCTCTGAATTGTTGGCACTGTGTAGATACAGATTTGGACTCTTTCTTTCCCATTATTTTCCCTGTGAATAGATGCCTAGGTTTCACACCCACTTAGACAAAAATGATTCTGTGCCTCCTACATTTTGTGCAGTGAAGATTGTTTAGGACTTAGAATGTGTAGAAAACCATGTGATAGTGTCATTCTGGTGTTTGTAAAATGCTTTTTTCCCTTTCTTTCTACAGATAGCTGCTGCTCTGTGGTGGTACTTTATTTCTAAAGGAATTGAGTATTTGGACACAGTGTTTTTTATCCTGAGGAAGAAAAACAACCAAGTCTCCTTCCTTCACGTATATCATCACTGTACAATGTTTACATTGTGGTGGATTGGAATTAAGTGGGTCGCAGGGGGACAGGGTGAGCATTTTCAGGAACATATGCCCAGGTAGTCAATTATGTAAATGTGGAAGATGGAAAGTAGTGAGAATTTGACTTGGTCTATAATTTAATTTACTTTCATGGTTAATTATTTCTGTGTTAATTTCACTTTAAAGAAATTTGAAGAAAGTAAAGCTTTAGCTTTTTATCTGTGACTACTTTCACACCTACAGATTTACCCCAGAGATAAGCATAAACGAATCCCAAACATAGCAAGTTATATTTTGATAGGGAACAGTTCTAGTGGTTCCGATCCAGAGGATACCAAGATACAGCTTCTCAGTCTGAAGGCTTTGTCTCCTCTCCAAGCCCGAAGCCCACTCCTGCTGTCAGACAGGCCCAGGTGCACCTGTTGGTTCTTACTCAAAGGAAATTGTGTGTAGCCTTCTCAGTGTTGAAGAGAATCTGAATTCACAGTTTGGCCAAGGTCTGCCTCCAGCTTTTCAGATGCCTGTACATTGGAGATGATTCACATCATTGAGCTGTAAACAGACCATTCCTCTGATGGGGACCCGGGGTACAAGTCAGTATATAATAGCACAGTTCACTTTGCTACCTTCCATTTAAAACTATTTAGGAAACTAAGAAATAAGTACTATTTTTTTGTAGCTATGTATATCAGCACATGTAAAGGCAATAATGAAACATTTACAAATCTGCTTAAACAATTATATGTACCATGACTTTTTTTCCCCCAAGAGTAATAGAATGCAAAGTAATACTGGCAGTAGTTCTGTATTGGGGCCTACTTAAGCCACTGGAGTACCCTCATTTGAAAATTTGCCACTTTGAAAGTCCTTTGCATTTGAAGGACACCCTTTTTTATTTATATGGTGAAAGCCTGAGTCTAAACTTTAAAAATACTTGGCATGATCTGAAGAGAAGGCTTTTCCATTAGAACTATTTTACAACTCTTATTCCTCATCTGTACTCAAGATTAAATGTTGGAAAATAATGTAGATTCATTTATTTTATGTCCAAATGGTTTATCACCTAATACAGGTTTCTGTATCTTGTAATTACCTCTGTTTTTCTAAAGCATTTTTCGGAGCCCAGATGAATTCCTTCATCCATGTGATTATGTACTTATACTACGGGTTAACCGCCTTTGGCCCATGGATTCAGAAGTATCTTTGGTGGAAACGATACCTGACCATGCTGCAGCTGGTGAGTTAAATGCTTCTAAAGTTTTTTTCTGGTGAAACACTGAAAATGTTTGAATCTAATTAATTGTACAGTGCTGAGTCGTTTTCGGCAGTTTTCTGTTACCAAGCCGACTTTCTCTGTGCTCCAGCTATAGGAGTTGAGGCTGTTTGGTTCTGAGCTACCTGTTCATAGACCTGGTGGTCATGGCCACTCGTTTTTTAAATGTCCTTAAAAGACCAGACTCAGCTCTTGTCTAAGAGAAATATCCTTTAAACATATCTGTGAAATGGATGAGTAAAGACCTAAGCGCACCACAAAGTACACAGACTCATTTATGATTAGAAAAACAATCTAACTTCTTTCTTAGGCTTTTTTTTTTTTTTCACTTAAAATGTTACTACTGCCTCTCTTCATCCTGCCCTTACGTAAATTTTCTGTTGTCTATTCCATTTTTCCATCCTTGCCAACAGATCCCATACGTTTAGAATATGAAAGTTGTAGGAAAGGCACAGAGCCAAGGAAGGGGTGGGGTAAAGGAAGGGACGAAGGGGGACTTCCCTGGTGGTCCAGCAGCTTCCACCACAGGGGACATGAGTTCCATCCCCGGTTGGGGAGCTAAGATCCTGCATGCCCCATGGCACGGCCAAAAAATTAAAAATTAATTAAATTTAAGAAAAGGAAGGGACCAAGGACCAGAGAACTCTTAATTCCCCGACACACAGTCATTAGCGAGCAGAGCTCGGTATTCTCAAATGCTAGTCTTCAGAGCAGGCAGTTCTCAGCACCTACCCCCAGTAGGACTTCTTGTAGCATCTGGGTGCATCAGTGCAACCTTCCAAGCCAAGCACTAGCCCAGTAACCAAACTGGAAATCCAAAACCAACCTGGTAGCTATCCTTAAGCCTTGGAATTTATTATAATTTGCTTTAATCGTAGCACGTACACAGTTTTCTCAGTGTACAGTGGAATCACATTTGGAAACATTATTCATCTCTGCTTTAAGTTTCTAAACAATAGGCTAACCAAACAGGAAGCACAACCTTTGGGAAATGCTGGGTGTGCAGGATTCATCTGTAAGTAAAGTGCTACAGGAAGCTTCCTCCAGTTTTTGTGTAAGCCATTTATATAGTTTGTGTAATTCGTTTCTCTCAGTAATTATTAGATGGTCCCAAGAAAATGAGGAGGTGACAAAACTCATGTGAACTCTCCGTCTCTGCTTTGCTGGAGCCTGCACCTGACTCTCCTTTAGCGATGCCACCCCTCACACTCACCCTTCTTCCGTGATGCACGTCCTAAAAACCATTGTGAAATCAAAAGTTCTTAAAATCTGGATTTTGCCATGGAAAACTTCTAAAGTTTTTTAGTCTGATAGAAATTTGGGGCTTACATGGGATAAATTTTGAAACTAATATTTAATATAGTAATTAATATTGATAATGCTGTCCTTTAAAGAGAAACCACAATTGCCCTTTCCAAACAGGATGTTTATTTCATGAAAGGTAGTGTATTTCCAAGCGAGAAGCTCTCACAACAGTTCATCCTGTATGTTAATCTTGTAAAAAGCTAACCCTTGTTAATACCATGGAATTCATAACTCTTATGTTGAGAACCATTCACTCTTTTTACACTTATTCTCAAATATCTACAAAACTTTACCAAAAAATCTTAGTCTTTAAAGACTTGTGTCCCTTCAAATGCAAATTCACTTGTCTGCTATTCTGTAAGAAACAAGTAATGAACCATTTTGATAAGCTCATTTTTAGAAGTATATGTACTGGCTTGCTGACAACTTTGTGGAAAGAAATCAGTAAAAAAATATGGGAGGAGGGCTTCCCTGGTGGCGCAGTGGTTGAGAGTCCGCCTGCCGACGCAGGGGACACGGGTTCGTGCCCCGGTCCGGGAAGATCCCACATGCCGCGGAGCGGCTGGTCCCGTGAGCCATGGCCGCTGAGCCTGCGCGTCCGGAGCCTGTGCTTCGCAACGGGAGAGGCCACAACAGTGAGAGGCCCGCGTACCGCAAAAAAAAAAAAAAAAATATGGGAGGAAAACAAAAATTGAAGAGCCTATAGTACCACTACTTTACTCTCTTAGGCCACTGATATTCCCTCTCATGAGGTAAAATTATTCAACATTATCCAAAAAATAATTCCTTGAGCCCAGACACCAGGCCAAGGGCTCGGGAATCATGGAGACCAACACAGAGCCCCGCCCTCGGTTGTACACGGGTGGAGAGGTGGACAGTCCAGAAGTCAGCAGATGCAAAAGACACAATTCCTGTGAAACGAAAAAACCCACATAAAACAGAACCCTTCGGTTAAAGGGATGGAGGTACCCTCTGGGTGGAGGTACTTGAGTCTTAGCAGGAAGCCCTAGCTGAGGACATGTCATTTGAGCAGCAGCCTGAGTAAGGAGGAACCAGAGAACTCTTAAGCCTTGGACCGTGGGGCGACGGCGTGGGCCTGGCTCAGCCGCACAGAAGATGCTGAGGTCGTGACGAGCTGCTTGCTGCCCACAGTAAACGTACCTGCGCTGTTTTGTTTTTCAGATTCAGTTCCACGTGACCATTGGGCACACAGCGCTGTCCCTTTACACCGATTGCCCCTTCCCCAAATGGATGCACTGGGCTCTCATTGTCTATGCAGTCAGCTTCATATGTCTCTTCCTTAACTTCTATGTTCGGACGTACAAAGAGCCTAAGAAAGCCAAAACTGGAAAAACAGCTGCGAATGGTATTTCAGCAAACGGTGTGAACAAATCAGAAAACCACCTAGTGGTAGAAGATGGAAGAAAGCAGAAAAATGGAAAGGCAAAAGGAGAGTAAAGTGAACTGGGCCTTACCTGGTGTCGACAGCGAGGAAGCTCCCACTTCACATACAATTTCAGGGAAACCAGAAGCAAATGAGGGTTTGGGGATGGGGAGAAGACAAACGTGCTCTATGTATTAGTGACCTTTAGATTGACTAAAGTGTTAAATACAACACCCAGGTGTTTTATTTATGAAGTTTTTATTTTAAACATTTTTTTATTAGCCTTGACCAAAGCAATCATCACGTGACTTTGGAGGCCCCTCCCCCTGTCCGTATTCATGTGTACAATGTATGAGAGTTTTCCTGTCTCTTCATTCTTCAGACTGATAATCACAGAAACATGGTCTTTATGCCTTTTTTTTTTTTTTTTTTTGGCTAAATTGCTACTTACCTACTGATGAAAATCAGTTACCTTCCATCTTCTGGTCCCAAACTGGAAATGCAGCTACTTTAAAACGTGCACGCTTGAACTCATTTGCTGACTGGAGTGGTCAAATCTCTCCACCTCTAGTCTGAAGATACCCTTTTGGTTGGAATCAAATTTTAAAAATCTGATGATCTCTGTAGACTCTTAGAGGCTTGATGATGATGGTGTTGGGGAGAATAAGAATTACAGTAGAATCCGCCCGGCGACTCAAAGGTCACCGTGACCTATCTGCAGCACAGATCATTGTGGGAAACAATTTTTGTGATGAAAAGGCAGCCTTTCAATACTCCTGTTACTACCATATATATATTATAAACGTTAAGGTTATTGTCTGATTGGAATATGAAACAACTCATGTCTCTATTAGTAACATCATAGTTACATTTATGTGCTGTTAGAAGAGAGTATGTTGATTTTTATCAGGCTTTCCTTGTTTTGATTTGTGGCTGTTACCGATTTTTCATATGTGGAAATATACCTACCTCTTCTGTTGGAAAGAACAGTTAAAATTAAATAAATTTTAATTAAAAAATCAAGGAGTCCTCTAATGTAGATTTTAATATTAACTTTCAAATTCACTAACACTGTTTTGTGTTTTTTTACAAGTAGTGTCCAGCAAGCTTCTCTGTGAAACTATCCTTCTCTTTTAACGTGTTTAATTCTGGAGTGATACTTTCCTTGTGACAAAGTTGCAAGATCTTATCTGTAACTAGATATGAAGTGTAAACCCATTTTGGTGCAATGTTCTTGACTCCTTGGTGCTAAAGGTCATTAAATTCAGTGCTTGATTGTTACAAAGTGTTAATTGCTAAGACATAAGATGAACAGGAAAGTGAGAGTAGCCAGAATCAGAAAATGAAATTTGCTGTTTACAAAGGAAGTGTTTCATGCAATATAAAAAAACAACTGGAAATTCACTAGGAAAGAACTTGCACCCTGTCTTATTACATAGGTTAAATCGCTAGTGGGTATCGCACAGGGATCGTTTGAGAAAATGTGACCAAAAAAAAAAAAAAAAAGGCATGAATATTTCTAAGTATCTTTAACATGTCAAAACCGCATGTGCAGGATGTAATGCTGTTTGTGCAGAGTATTTCAGAATATTTTGTAAACCAGAAAATATTTATTGTGCATTAAAATGACACTCTTTCCCCCCAAGGCATGCAGACATGAGAATTACAGACAATTTGCCGCGTATATAATAGTTTGGTCTAAGAGGATTCAACACTTCTGTTTTTGCTGCTCCGTGTGTAATGACTAGAGATGTGTAAATCTTTGTGAGCTTTCTGTACTGGTTCCCCAGAGCTATTCCTTCCCTGCTACCTGATTTCAGCACAATAAATATACTACTGCTGTGGGAAAAATGATTTTTTTTTTTTTTGGTTAATCAGTTGATTATAATGTAAATTACCTGCTAGATATTTATTTCAGTTGTTAATATTCTAAATTCTCCCCTGCTGCCAATTTCTAATGAAAAGAAATGAAACTAGAACTTGGGTGTCAACAATTTCTGGTAAAAAGCTTATTCCTTTATGGTAGCGTATTTTTACTTTAAAACTTAGCTGTCTTTGGAAGAACTTTTGGCTCCAGACATAAAACATATCATTTTCTTCTGAATTCGTACATTTGTCACTTTAAACGTAAGCCTTTTTTTTTTTTAACTTTTTATTTTATATCGGAGTAGAGTTGATCAACAATGTGTTAGTTTCAGGTGTACGGCACAGTGATTCAGTGATACATCATACATGTATCTATTCTTTTTCAGATTCTTTTCCCATTTAGGTTGTTACATAATATTGAGCAGAGTTCCCTGTGCTGTACAGTAGGTCTTTGTTGGTTGTCCATTTAAAATACAGCAGTGTGTACAGTTTTAGTGCTGTGCTTTTTTTTTTGTTCCAAAACCAAATTGGGGAGCCCTCCTGTTCTGATATTTAAACCCTTCAATCCTTACTATACTTCAAGTTTCTTTACCAAAGATGATTTTAAGATGTGATAAATGTAGCCTTTTCTGGTAGCCTTCATAATTTCTCTATCAATCACCCCACTAAATATGCACGCCTCATATGTAAAAATCAGTGAAGGAGGATTGCATCCTCTTTTCGGTAAAACTTTGTCACTAACTAAAGAAACGTTTTCCTATTGTAGAAAATAGGGAATTTATGAAATACTCGCATCGACTAGAAATAGCTGAGGCACGTTAGTGCGTTTTCCAATAGAATCGACAACTGTGGCTCTGCCTTTCTCCCTCTTCTGTGTTACTCTTGGCTCCATCTTGCCGTTGGATGCTGCCTGGTGACTAGTTTCAGTTGTAGCATTATTAATTTAGTCATTCTCTTTTTCTCTCTTTCCACACACACGCTGAGGCATCCAGAATTTTTTCCGTATGGATTATTATATTCACATTTCAGAACATGGAATCTAGCAATGCTTTGTTATTTATCAGGAATATTTTAATTTACAGACTTGCTCCATAGAGGGATACACTGTAAATAAGAAAGAGAACCTAGAGATGGAGGTGATTCTTTTGCTGTTGTATCCATTTGATAATATAATTCAAGCATTATATATTGACCGTTGGGGCATTGCTTTTGAATCTCACCTTCATAAGAATGTGACAGCACGCTGAGCTGTTCACAGCCTCTCAGCTTTCCTTGTTATAGCCTTAATTTCAGCCAGCCCTATTCGTAGCGCTGTCCTTACTGAGAAAAAGATGACTACAGAGGTACAGGATGGAAGTGGCATGCTCCGTACAGTACTGGGTGACTCAGACTTAGGGTCCTGCTGGATGGTAAATAGGGTCAGAGCGCGGAGGGGCACCGAGATGCTGAGCACAGGCGCCCAGCATCTGAGCAGTAAACACAAAACCTGCTCAGTGAGATTGGTCACCTGCCACTCAGCATATAAGCAATTTTGACAGGTAACCTTGGAAAGCAAGTCCTTAATAGTGTCTTTTAGAACCCATCCTTAATCTTAGGTATTTTAGACAGAGGACCGCTGAACCAGAAGAATCATTGTGAAAAGGGAGAGAGGTAGAAACATTTCTCTTGTTTCAAAACACTACAAGTCACACGAGTATTTTTCAAGTCGGTTTTCCTGATATAAATTACAGAGGGAAGGCACGGCCGTGAATTGAAAGGCACAGCTTTTTTTTTTTTTTAAGTTTTTAAACTAGGAGGAGGTGACATAACTATATTCCAGAAGGTGACTCAGAGGTCTAAATTAAAAGTTATAATTGATATACAGAACAAATACCAGATGAAGACTGAGGTTTTGGAATATATCACTAAAAGAGCATTGCGACATATTAAGAGATGGTAATAGCTGTGTTTAAATGGTGATTAATTACCAGGAATTTTAGGTAGGCAAGGGGTGATCTGAATTATCTCTTGGTGTTCTTTTAGACTTATAGGTCTAAGTTTTGCTGAATCCTTTGAGAAATTAAACATTTTTCTACCTGTTAAAAAAAAAAAAGCCCAGAACTTAGGTCTCCTTTTTTTTCTTTGTCTTTTTCATTTTACCACATAAAGACGTGTTTACATGTCCACATGTGAACAAATTTTCCTCCCCGTCTTTATGCCTGGTCTTAAATTGAAAATTCAACTAGAAATTTTTTATTTTCCCCATTCTCATAGGTGAGGTTTTCCCAGCGAAAGTGACGTTAAAGCAGTTATCTCCTTTAAGAATAAATGCATGCTGAAACAAATCACTTGATATCTGTCTACCTAATTATAATAATCTAAGGCAGCTATCAGAAGGTCATGTTGTAACTGAACATCTGCACAAAGAATATGTCCCAGTTAAAAGCCACTGTAAGACTAAAAACTCTTGGAAGTTTTAAATAATACAGCCATCTCTAAAAAGACGGTGTCTTGAAATTATTGGATATCCCACTTTAAATACAAGACTGTGGGCTGTAAAGAGTGTCTGTCAGCCCACAGCAGTGTTCCGTATCTGCTGTCAGACTCCACGTATCCCTGAATCCCTTTTCTGCAATTTTAGAGAAGCCAACGGTTAGGTGGTTCCTTTCCTCAGTTTAAGGTTTTTTTTCTTTGAATTTGCCACGAGGTGAAAGGAAAGCATCCAGTTGAGATTCCTTCTTTGTCATCCCTGACGCATCAAGTTTAAACTGAGTTCCTCCTCCCTGTGAGGAAGCTATCCTAAGAACCAGTCTTTCAGGAATAATGATTACCAAAAGCTATTTGGCAATGAGAGGGTGGGTAGCTTCTGAGTCTTGCACAGTATTATGTTAGCGACATTCACACCTCACCTTTGAATATGACTTGTGTTCTAATTTCACTAATAAATCTGGGAATCAGTTACAACTTTAAATTTTTTCTAAGCAGATTATAAACACACACACACACACATACATATGGGGAGAGAGAGAGAGAGAGAGAGAGAGAGAGAGAGGGTTTATCAACTGTACACGTAAGGTTGGATTTCAAATATTTTCCGAGTTCAGTTCTCATAGTGAAAATTTAATAAAGATGTTACATGGTCACATCAAAGCTATATTTATTCAACAACATTTACATGTTTTCATTGGGCTTGAATTATTACTGCCAGCCCTTGTAAAAGTGGTATCTGGTCTTTTTTGCCAGGAAAAAAAAAAAGGAGTATGGGAGCTTGTGAGGCTAAAGTGCAGCCAGGTGACTTGGGGGAACAAATTTCTAACTTAGAGGTGAGATTTGGAGTTTACATCCTAGAGTCTTCCCTACATATTGACTACTTCAGAAATCCAGCCCCATCTTTAGGTCAGTGTGCTAGATGTTTACTGGCTCTCTGAATCCATTCCTAACCCTTTGAAATGTTCTTCCTCCTTCCCTCTCCTGGTGTTACAGTCTGGAGGACTACAAATTACATTTCTCAGACTCACAAATTTAGGTTTTGTCAGTGTGAGGCACTCATGACATTTTTGGAAGGCAGAATTTGGAGGTGGATGCCATCCTTCTGTAATAATGCAATCATATAAATAGACTCCTTATAGACATAAATAAGTGTTGGCGACAGCTGAACTACGTGTTCTACTATCTTGGCACCAACTTTGTGAAGGCAGGACGTGGTAATGGTGATAGCAATCATGGCAGATGTGGTCATATGAATTTGAGGTCAAAGGCTTAGGGAGTGGCCTCCTGACTTTTATTCCTCCAAGTTACCAGTAATCGTATAAGCATCTAATCCTTTGAATTAAAGCTCCTTCTGCTTGAAATACCTAGAGTGGTATCAATTTCATGCAGTGACCCTTACCTAATTAAGTATTCAGCACCAGAATGTAATCAGGAAATGGACTGCCTAGGGTGAGAATATGGAATTGGTTATCTGACCTAGCTGAGTTTACAGGCAGTGACAACTTCATGACCAGCGGGAAACAAGAGACTGTTTTCCATGAAGCAGATAGCTGACTTTTTCGCCTACGGTCACCTAGAACGAAATAACTGTTGAAAGCAAGGTCTTCGGCAGACTGAGTAGCTGCAGCATTGAACTATTCTGATAGAAATGAGGACTGTAAAGACTTGAGTGAGATGGCTACTTCCGATCGTCCTGCAGAGCTTACAGAAAGAAAATTAGCTCATTCTTTGCAGCCCTAAGAGGCCCTCTCATGTCCTGCAGCGACAGATCTGAAACGTCTTAAAATGAGATCCAAAAAGTGGGTTGCAGAATTACCACTGAAGTTCACAGCCGCAATAAGTGAAAGCTGTGGTATTAACTGGGAAAGAGTGGGACCCAAAGAATTGGAATGGGGACATTTGGATGGGTTTGGATGAATCTGAGAACCTGAATCTCTAAATCCCACTGAATATTTGTAGCTAAGAAAAGCGGCACGTTCTTCCTTGCCAGATACTAGTCCTTTGCTGCTTGAGATCCTGTAAGGACGTCAACCAAGGTAGTTACCTTCCAAAGCAACGCTGATCTTCCTTGTGTCTGTTTTCTGATCTTTCAATGCCATCAGATCTATAAGGAGAATTAGATCACGGCATGCCCCAGGGGGAAAAATACAGAATCTATCCTGGGAAGAGATAGCTTAGAATTATAGGATTTGGCTAATTTTCCCCTGCAGAAATGTGTAAGAATTGATTCTATGAGTGCAAAGCAAGCAGAAAGAAACGTATCTTTGGGTTGGACTGAAATTATTAAAAAAAAAAATTGTTTAGGGACTGAAATTATTAATATAGTTTCACGTACCAGAAATTCTTAATTTGAGGACATAGCTCAACAGTGAGGAGTAGCTTTAATGATTTGTCAACTGTTTAACATGGAATCAGGAAAACCTGGAATCACTGATGACCTACATCCAAGTGAGACATATGTTAGAAATTCATTGCAATAATGGAGGAGAGAATCCAAAGGCTTAGGGCGTTCAGAATGCTGGAGATGATTTATCACGTGCAGCCCACCTGATAACTCTCTCACTGTATTTGAGAAATACACTGGTAAATGCACATTGGTGATACGTCCTTGAAAGCTTCTGTAGTGGCTATTTTCTGTAGGCTGTGTATTGTAAGGAGGAAAACTTTACCCTCTTAGGTTGGTGGCTGAGACCCGTGAATTAAACTGATAAAAGACAGATTAGCAGGAGAAAAGGTTTATAGCTTTCGTTGTTAATATTTTAAATTTTACATGCATAGGTGAAGAAGTGAAAAACCCAAAGAAGTGGTTATACTTGAGGGTTATATACCATGTTAACAAAAGGAAATAAATTGTGGAGAAGTGACTAGACAAAGGAAAGGGAGTCTGGCCTTCTAGGGCTGATACATTGTGGGAACGTAACTAGGAGACATATGGGGGAAACTCGTGGTAGATAAGGGTTATTTCATAAGGTTTCCTTATGCAGACGCACCTCTGTGCCTTCTCTGTTTTCAGGGATGAGAGTTGTTCTCCTTTTCCCGATACAGGAGAGGAGGGGGCAGCTTCACCAGGGAAATTGATGCCCTGCTGTTAGGCAGTCAGAGGGAGGGCAGAGAGCTCTTCCCTGTGTCTGCTTTTCCTCAGTTGCCTTCAGCTCAAAATAGTCTTTATGTCAAAGTGGCGTATTTTGGGGTGACGTATTCTGATCCCCGTCAGGATGGTGGAGGAGGGAAGGTGCTGTCTCTGAAATGCATTCCCTGACTTCAGTAGGAATGATGGTACTGCAGATTGCCGAAGGCCAAATGCCAGTACTTAAATGCCAGAAACAAAGTGGACATGGTTACGGTAATGGGCAGCTGAGTCTGAGCGCTTACTATTATCATCGGCCCCGCCGTATGGCTTTCTGGATCTTAGTTCCCCGACCAGGGATCAAACCCGTGCCCCCCTGCAGTGGAAGCGCAGAGTCTTAACCCCTGGACCTCCAGGGAATTCCCCTCAGTGGTTATTAAAATGGCTTTATCCATGAGTATCTATGGTGGCAGCTAATGTATTATGATGTCCCTAGGACTGAAATAGATAGGCAACCTACTTGATTTCTATTCCTCACTCTAAAGTTAGTGAACACAGGCACGGCTTGAGTCACCACAGTAGAGGACCCTCACCAATTTTCATTCCTGAGTCAGTTCATAGACCCCGAGCTTCCTAAATGAAGGGAATGTTGGATCCCCTTGAGAAAATTCCCTGTGACCTTGTCACAGTATGCACTGTAAATTCTACTAGCTTTTGCCAAAAGGGAAGGGTAATAAGCAGACTTTGGGCGAATCACTGGGCAGCCAAATTGCTACTGTGCCCGTCAGTCCAAACAGGGGCGTAAGGAGGCCAGGTGATAAGTGTAGCTTTGGCCTGAGTCCGTCTCACAGTGGCCCTGAGGATCCCCAAACCTATCCTCCCTGGTTCCTGAACGTATAGTGGATTAGTCATTCTCAATCTTTGGCTGAATCTCGACGTGGGTTCCCCGTCTCATGGAATGAGGGCTAATACGGATTAAAGGCCCAAGTCAAAGCCCCTAAAATGTCCCCTCCTTCCTGAAACAGTGGACCAAAAGCAATGCCACATTTCTAGGTGAATGTTAGAGGTTCATGCCAGCATCATAGGCATGAAGGTTCAGGAGTGATGATTTTTATCCTATACCCATTTAACTCTCCTCTTTGACCTGACCAGAAATTGGAGGGTCTTGGAGAATGACAGTGGATTATCATTAACTTCCCCGTGTCAGTCGGAGCTCAGTGGCTGTTCTAGACGCAGTCAGTTAACTGAAGCAAGTCGGTATCATTCTGGCATCTGATATTTAGCTATTAATCTATTCTGTATTTTTCTTCTCCTTTCCAATACAGAGATAACAGAAGCAGTTTCTTTCCCCTTTATTCCTTTGTGATCTTACTGCAGGAGAGTGTCAATTATCCAGTATCCTGTAGTAATCTAGGAACCCTGTTTGTCTCATCACGCCATAAGATATTGCTTTGGTCCATCATACTATTAGATATGGTGAGTAGGAGGTAGAGAGTACCATGATTCCTTGGTGAGGAACAGGTGTGCCCAAGGGTGGTGGGGGAGGGAGGCATGTAAATTCAACGGCCATGACATCAGTAGTTTGGGGCAGGCCGGTGGTGTGTAGCAGGTTGAGAGTTTTCCTCCTCAGTGAAAGACAATTGCTATACTTTGTTACCCATGGCTATTAAAGAGGTCAATTTCTTTGATTGGTAAATTTCACTGGACCTTTGAAACAACATACATACATACATTTGAGGGAGCTGCTTTGACCCACTTATCAAGTAACCCATCAGGCTGCCAGTTCTGAATGGATCCAGAGTAAGAGACGGCTTTGTTCCTACTATGGACTGCAGTGCAAGTTACTCTGCTATTTCAGCCTTAAGATCCAACAGATCAAATGGTTCTTGAAAAATCTGACAGAAAGCAGTCCTATAGGGGCCTTTAGTCAGCCTTGATTTAGAATCACAGTGCAGTCCTCTTGGGTTTTAGAGCAAAGCCACAACCTAGTCTCCAACTAACTTCTTTTAAGAAACAGACCCTGGACCACTTTTGGACCATGGCAGAAATTTGTGTATCTGATCACAGACTATCACATGGTCATGTAAGCAGAGCTGCCTGTCATGGCCTGGGTACTGTCTGATTCACCATGTCATTAAGGCATGCACAGAAGCATCGTTTCATCACGTGGAAGGTTATGAAGCCACAGGTAAGTGGCATGGGCAGTGCCTCAGACTACCACTGCATCATTCCTGCTGTCCTGTCACTTTTCCCTCAACCCACACGTCTGACCTCTTGAAAGTTCCTTTGAAGTGTACGTCGATGGTGTTTGCACACCTCTAATCCCTTCTGACTTGTTTTGTGTCCTAGGATACTGACCCATATGGACACTGCATCACTTTGTCTCCCTTGTCAGCTGGCTTCCAGTTGGTTCCAATCAATAGGAGATCAATACGTGGGTGGATGGATGGATAGAGTGGGGAGAACATCTGTTCCATGCTTTCTCCCTGCTTGAGTGTTACATCTCTGACCCTGGCTACTCTCTCCACAGCCACAGCTACTGCTGGCAAGTCTCTTACCATAGTTTTAATTCTCACGGAGCTCCAGGAGCACTGTTTTCTTCTCTTGTTTCTTCACGTCTAGGGGTGATAGTAACATCATACCCTTGCTAGTGTCTGGGTACCCCACCATCCTTTGTTCCTTCAACCTTGCCTACACCTCTATAAACAATCTCTTTATTAAAGGCTCTTCATTTAAACCATCTGGGATAAATTTTAATTTATGCTGGAACCCTGACTGAGAAACTGAAAAAGAGAATAACTGAGCCTGGTTGCAAACTATTCCACATAATATATGCAAACAAGCTGGAAGAGCACAGTGGCAGTGTTACAGCTTCACTGAGGACTGGCCCTGAAAGATGTGTGGAAGGAAAACCCTCCCAATGGAAGGACTTTGGGCAGCACATCTGGTTGTCCACTGTTCCCAGAAATTACCAAAGTTATGAATTTACATTGGCTTTTGGGTAGTCGATAAAGGTTTGGCCAGGTGTTCAGTAACTTGTAAGGAGTAAAATTGAGGATTGATGACAAGAAGTGCTGGGAAGCTCTGAGTGTGACATTATTTGTGTTCTCTGTAAATGCTTACCCAAGGCACCCACTGTAGAAGAGGTTCTCAATAAACAGAGGGACAGGGTGACCTGGATGTTCTATGGATATTAGCCTCTTTTCCTAGCCACCCTGTATTTGCTCACTGGGCTTGTAAACAAAACGAGCAAGGTGGAACGTAATGGGCTAAATGGTGGCCCCCAAAGATATCAGGGCCTAATCCCTGGAACATGTAAATGTTATACCCTGTCTGATAAAAGAGTCCATGTAGATCTGGTTAAGTTGAGGATCTGAAGATGAGGAGATAACCCTGCATTATCTATGTGGGCCTTAAATGCCATCACAGGTGTTCTGATAACAGGGAGATGCGACACACACAAAGAGGAGAAGGTTGATGTGAAGATGCAGGCAGAGATTGGAGCGATGCTGGTCAGGAATGCTGGACGCCACAAGAAGCTGCAAGAGGCAAGGAACGTATTCTCCTCCAGAGCCTCCAGAAGGAATATGGCCCTGTTGACGCCTTGATTTGAGACTTCTGTCCCCCCAGACTGTGAGAAAATTAATTTCTGTTGTTTTAAGTCGAGTATTGTGGTCATTTGTTACAGCGGCCACAGGAAACCAATACCTCCAAAAAGGAAGGTTGTACTGGGGCTTAAACGGCATGGACTTAGCACGTCTGGTCTGGCTGGACCACTGCGGAGTGCCCAGCTTGCTGTCAGCAGAGGCCAGTGCTGACCTTGTGATATGGATCCATACTTGGAACAGGAGCTGGCTCTTATGCTGGGGACCTCCCCATGCCAGAATGAGGAGGACTGTATTTTGAGGCACCAACACCTATATTATTTGCATTAGTTTTCACCGTAATTTTTTTCAAGAGGTAAGCTTTCCTCTTTTTCAGTGAGGGTATAAGAAGTGAAAGTTGGTGCTGTAATACTATGAATTTTATGGATGAGAGTGGTAGAAAGGAATGGGGGTTTCGATTGTTCCGTATACAGGCTTTCCAAACCCCTTTTTTCAACTCAACTTTTCATGCCCAGCCTCCATCAATGTGGCATTTTCTGGGGATAATGGAGAGAAAGCCAGCTCCCTGCTTCACCAGAGCCACCTCTGCCTGTGGCTTGGTGACAGCTTCCTCTACTCTGCCTCACGCTTCCGTAACCTAACTACCCAATTTCCATCTTCCAGAAAATTGTTGAAATCTCTCACCTGCTGTGGCCCCTTCATATTCCCCCCATTGTTGTGGGTTTGGACATTTTACCAATCTTTTACTATCTTTGAAATAGAGCCTTGAGAGGGAACGAATATAAACAGGTGACCTTGATCTACCATCTTGAATCAGAAGGCTTTTTAATATTTCTAAAAAAGGAAACATTCTTGAAACAAGGGGGGATTTCAAATCTGAGCTGTGTTACTGATATAACCTTCAACAAGTTACTCAATCTTTCTGTTTCCTCATCTATAAAATGGAGATAATAATATCTAACTCGAAGAGTTAATATATAAGAATTAAATAGAAGAATGTATACAAAATATTTAGTATAGCGTCTAGCTCATAGAAATTGCTTAATGTGAACTCCTTGCATTTTTCTTGGCCTCTCCTTAAAAGTTCATTCTTCCTCAGATCTGATAGAATTGTTTTATTTTTATTTCTTAATTTATTTTGTGGTAGTAATGGGGAGGGTTAGGTAGTTGGCAGGGTTGTTATTCTTTCCACAGCCATAAAAAGAAAGAGTATCACTGCCCTAGGCTTTTTTTCTAGTTGCAAGTGATCCACAATCTGTTTTTATGTTCATCTCCAAAAAAAGATAATTTTTCCCTCCCAAAGAAACAAATTAGTTTTTTACTTATTTAAGACAATTCATGATTTTCTTGTTTTCTCTTCATAGCTTAAAACCTACTTCTGAAGTGGTTTTGCTCTAGTTAGAAAATAGTAGAACCTCTCTTGTGAATTGATTGTATTATGCATCTTCATCTTATTTAAAGATAATATAATACTCTGTATATATTAACGGCTTAGTAAAGCATTCAGTGTATTGGCACTTAGCTAGTGTATTATGATTCATCACAAATCACTTATAATGATGCTCTGAATTTGGGACCTCCCTAGAAAATAGTTATAAGGAGATGGAAATAAAACCTCCAGTGCAGAGGGAAACCTTCAAATTAAAGAGTTGTTGTGGTGTTGATTGTACCTCTTCTGTCCTGATACTACTGATTGTGGACTAATAGACTGTAATTTGAATTCAGGCAAAGAAAATCACGAAAGGAAAGAGCGTGATTTCTTAACCAAGTACTGAAGCGCTTCAGAATTTATTTAATAGCACAATAAATTCAAAGAACTTTCTATATTAGCTTTTATTGTTTTATATTAGGAATTAATTTGCACTTGTTATAAGACAGTGCTCGAATAGATCTGGTTAGAATAGCAGGAGAGATAATCCGATTAGGGGCTCCTGGTCAGGCACTGTGACAATAATAGAAATTAATGACTTCTAATCCAGAGAGGCCTGCCATGGATGCCTGGATTAAGGAACATTACTAATACCATGCCGATCCCTCTATACATCTATAAATCTCCTGCAGTTTGAATATAAATATGATTTATACGCGGTACGCGGGCCTCTCACTGTTGTGGCCTCTCCCGTTGCGGAGCACAGGCTCCGGACGCACAGGCTCAGCGGCCATGGCTCACGGGCCCAGCCGCTCCGTGGCATGTGGGATCTTCCCGGACCGGGGCACGAACCCATGTCCCCTGCATCGGCAGGAGGACGCTCAACCACTGCGCCACCAGGGAAGCCCATAAGTATGATTTTTGAATAAAGCTGTTATAAACATCCGTGTGCAGGTTTTCGTGTGGACATAAGTTTACAGCTCCTTTGGGTAAATACCCGGGAACCAACTGCTGGTTCATGTGGCAGGAGTATATTTATTTTTGTAAGAAACTACCAAACTGTCTTCCAGAGGAGGGGTACCATTTTGCACTCCGACCTGCAATGAATGAGAGTTCCTGCTGCCCCACATCCTTGTCAGCATTTGGTGCTGTGTTCTGGAGTCTGGCCATTCTAATAGGTGTGTAGTGTTATTTCATTGTTGTTTTCATTTTCAGCTTCCTAATGACACATGATGTGGAGCCTCTTTTCATATCCTTATTTGCTACCTGTCTGTCTTGTTTGGCGAAGTGTCTGTTCAAGTCTTTTTCCAGTTTTAAATTTGGATTGTTTATTTTTCTTACTGTTAAGCTTTAAGAGTGCTGTGTCTATTTTAGATAGCAGTCCTTTGTCAGATATGTCCTTGGCAAATATTTTCTCTTGGTCCATGGCTTGTCTTCTGCCGTCTTGAAGAATCATTTTTTTTATTAACTTATTCTTCAGGGCATACAAACTGGAGCAAACATATTCTAGATTTGTTTCATTCTTGCTGGTTGGACAGAAATTATGACTTTATAAATATATTGTCATCACAATCATAGACTATTAGGAAGGCGACACCACTTGCTTCTTGGAATAATCAGTCACAGACATTTAATCACTTATATTTCCCATGAATACAAGTAGTTTAATTTAGATATTGTTAAATGAATCATCTTTTTTTTTTTTTCATTTTTGCTATCATTGTGCTGTAGACCAGGCAGGCAAAGGGGAAGAAGGAATTTTTTTTTCCAATAAGAATTTGAAGTGGCTTAGTTCATTCCATATTTTATTTTTGTACTTAAAATTCATGTTAGTTTGCCCACTTCTCTATCACAATTGAGTAGTTCAGGTTTTAGTGAGAACTCAATGAGATACTGCTTGAAAAGCATTTAGCCTAGGGCCTGGCATATACTAAATGTTCAATAAATAGTGTTATCACAGGGTTTCCATAATATTATTGCCAGTGTAGTAATGATAGTATCTTACTATTACTGCCATATAGTTGTAATATTACATAATAATTTTCTTGACTAATAACTTGTCTCATTTTGATTTGTACTTGTCAACAATCTTGGGAAGCAGTGCTCACCTGCTGTGGACTTCACAGCACCACCTGGCCAGCTCAGTTTAGGAAAGGGATTAACTTCATTATACACTAGGCTGGGAGCCTATTTCAGGCAGTAGCATCAGGAACAATTAATAAACATATTATATGCAACTAGAAGAAAGGTCTGCTTTTCCTATTCATGGAATTAGAAGAAGTGGGTCACCGTGACCTAATGGGAATTCTTATCATTGTGGGTGTACAATATTAATTATTTTCTAGTGAGTTGAAAGGGTCAAGAGTGACATGGAGAAGAGTAAAAAAATAAGACAGATATGAAGGTTATTTAATGTTTTTCTCATAGATTTACTAAATATTTAGTATAAACTAATACACTGCTTTAATCTTGGTCTGAAACTTTTATGTAAATATAAAATCTTGATATGTAAGTTTTATACATATATATCATTGTGGTGTAAGTTCCTCTTAAGATACTTCAACATGGCTATAGAATTGTATCAATACCACCACATGAAATTAACTGTCTTTCAAAGACAATTTTGAACATCTTTGGTGATGATTAAAATTACAATAATTTATAAAGTTTGTAAAAGTTGAGATAAAGGTTAAAATTTCACCAATTTATGCAACCTTTACCCTTTTGCATTCAGACTTTAAGTCAGAGGTTTCTTAACTGTAACCATAATTTATATAAACATTTGGGAAACAGTACTGTAATGCAGGGAACAAGACAGTACCTTGTCGAGAAGCAGTGTGCTTATGTCAGAATTCAGATAACATACGGAAAGCTTTGCTTATCATTTTATGGTAATCATACTTTATACTCCCAGATTACTCTTGACTATATTCATTTGACAAATATTTGGTCAGTTCTTTCTATGTACCAATTATTGTGTTAGCCTGAGGAAGATAATAATATACATCCTAAGCTTTTTTTTTTTTATGTTCCAAGTGTTTATTTTTTTCAAAATGCATCCTAAGCTTTTGAAGAAGCCAATGACTTGTGGAGAAGATGGGCAAAGGAAACAAATAATTATATTATAAAAGGTGCTAAAGGGGCTTCCCTGGTGGCACAGTGGTTAAGAATCCACCTGCCAATGCAGGGGACATGGGTTCAAGCTCTGTCCGGGAAGATACCACATACCACGGAGCAACTAAGCCTGTGTGCCACAACTACTGAGCCTACGCTCTAGAGCCCATGAGCCACAATTACTGAGCCCGAGTGCCACAATTACTGAAGCCCACGTGCCTAGAGCCCGTGCTCCACAACAAAGAGAAGCCACTGCAATGAGAAGCCCAAGCACCACAACGAAGAGTAGCCCTGCTCGCTGCAACTAGAGAAAGCCGGCAAGCAGCAACGAAGACCCAACGCAGCCAAAAATAAATAAATAATTTTTAAAAGGTGCTAAAATTCAGGTCCAGACTAAGAGGAGACAGAGTTAAAACCACTTTGTAAAAGCTTGATTCTAATTTGTAAAGAGCTTTTGGACTAATATTTTCGTGCCTAGACATAAATAGATTTGCATTTAACATTTGTGGTGGTCAATGCGGTCTTAGATGTGACACTATACTATACTAGAAACTTTTTTATTGAACTACATACAATATTATATAATATAATATTATGCGCACAATGTAGTGATTTGAAATTTGCATACATTGTGAAATACCATCACGATAAGTTTAGTTACCATCTGTCACCATACAAAGTCAGTACAATGTAACTGACCATATCCCCCATGCTGTACATTACATCCCTGTGACTTATTTATTTATAAGTGGAAGTTTGTACCTCTTAATCCCCTTTATCATCCTCCCTTCTGGCAACCACCTGTTTGTTCTCTGTATCTATGAGTCTGGGTTTTCTTTCATGTTTTGTTTTTTAGATTCCACAAGTAAGTGAAATCATACAATATCTATCGTTCTCTGACTTATTTCACTTAGCCAAATACCCTCTAGGTCCATTCATGTTATCACAGATGGCAAGATTTACTTCTTTTTCATGGCTGAGTAGTAGTCCAGTGTGTGTACGTGAGAGCAGACAGAGAGCGAGGGAGACACCTTCTCTCTCCGTTCATGCACCAATGAACACTTAGACTGTTTCCATGTTTTGCCTACTGTAAATCATGCTGCACTGAACACAGGGGTGCACATATGCTTTTGAATTTTTCTTTTCACTTCCTTCAAATAGAAACCCAGAAGTGGAATTGCTGAAACCTATGGTAGTTCTATTTTTAACTTTTTTGAGGAACTTCCATACTGTTTTCCATACTGGTTACATCAATTTACATTCCCATCAACAGTGCATGAGGGTTCCCTTTTCTCCACTTCCTCACCAATACTTAGTATTTTTTATCTTTTTGATAATAACCATTCTGACAGGAGAGGTGATCTCACTGTGTTCTATTTATTTTTTTTTTGCGGTACGCGGGCCTCTCACTGTTGTGGCCTCTCCCGTTGCGGAGCGCAGGCTCCGGACGCGCAGGCTCAGCGGCCGTGGCTCACGGGCCCGGCCGCTCCGCAGCATGCAGCTTGCACTGCATCCATGGACCACAAGAAAAATAGGTGTCCCATTTTCAGAAAGCTTCAGATCTTGGAAAGAAAATCAACAGTCTCTGAAATATAATGATTATTATTACTACTATTATTAACTACTATTAAATATCAACTACTATTATTACTTCTATTGATTGAATACCTATTATGGCCTTCTCAACATTGCCTCATTACTCTGTTTATGCCAGAAATTTCAAATTATCCACATAAGTTATCAGCATTTTATTTTATAAATATTCTCAATTAAATGAAAATTTCCTTCAGATCAGTAAACATTTATTGCGCATTTCCTTGGTATAAGGTGGTATCCTAGGGGCTTCCCTGGTGGCACAGTGGTTGAGAGTCCGCCTGCCGATGCAGGGGACACGGGTTCGTGCCCCGGTCCGGGAAGATCCCACATGCCGCGGGGCGGCTGGGCCCGTGAGCCATGGCCGCTGAGCCTGCGCGTCCGGAGCCTGTCCTCCGCAACGGGAATCTTAAAGACAGATGAATTTGATTAAATGAATAGGGAAGAAGGTAACAGAAGACACTAGTGTCTCTGTCCACTTACTGATACTTACGGCTGCATTCCCAGCCCCTAGCTCAGTGGCTAGCATGTACAAAGGGCTTAAGAAATCTTCAGGTCTTTTTTTAAAAATAAATTTATTTTATTTATTTTATCTTTGGCTGCGTTGAGTCTTAGTTGCTGTGCGTGGGCTTACCCTAGTTGCGGCAAGTAGGGGCTACTCTTTGTTGTGGTGCACGGGCTTCTCATTGTGGTGGCTTTTCTTGTTGCAGAGCATGGGCTCTAGGTGCATGGGCTTCAGTAGTTGCGGCGCTTGGGCTCAGTAGTTGTGGCGCACAAGCTTAGTTGCTCCGAGGCATGTGGGATCTTCCCAGACCAGGGCTTGAACCCGTGTCCCCTGCATTGGCAGGAGGATTCTTAATCACTGCGCCACCAGAGAAGTCCCAAGAAATCTTTGTTGAACACAAACTGGATTAAATGACAGTGAAGAGTCTTGTAAGGCAAGTACGGAAACGATGGAACAAGCGAGGAAAAGCATCGAACAACCTAGTCTCTTCACTGCAAGCAGGAGATGAAAAATCACCTTGGAATTTCTGGAGTGATTGCGAGACGTGTTTCACCAGGTCATAATTTCTCTGTTGGCTTATGGAGTTAGAGAACCAGTCGCCACAGCTTGGGCTGGGCTGTCATCATCGCCATCCTTTGTTGCCCCTCTGTTATTACACAATGCCATCGCAGCAGGTGTGTCAGGCATACTTACACAATCTTGAGTTTCCTGAAGGAGAAGTGCCATTTTGTTATATATCAACTCCTCTCCTGCCCAACCAGTAGATTTAATCTTGGATATTTAAGCAGATGCCATGTCAGCAATATAGACAGAGCTTTTATAAGGAAAGAAAGAAAAAGATGTAAGAATCACTTTCTAGGTAGCTTATTCAATTACAAGAGAGACAAATTGCTAACGTGATGATACCATCTTCAGAGGGAAGTGTATCGGTGTATTAAATGAGTTTCTCACACCAAGATAAGATAATGAAGTATACGTATTGTGGGTGATGACCAAAGAAGGAAATAGTAATATTTAAAGAGTATGATGGTGCAAATAGCCAAGGAGGAACAGAATTGAAGGGCTCAAGAATTAAATAATGAGGAAAAGCAAAAGCTGGTAAGAGGAAAAGGAATATTTAGTCAAAGGACTTGAAACTATCCTTTTTTGGTTCTATTTTTTAATTTAATTTTTTATTTTGTTTATTTTTTAATTGAAGCATAGTTTGATTTACAATATTGTGTTAATTTCTGCTGTACAGCAAAGTGATTGTTTTATATATATATATATATATATATATATATATACACTTATTTTATCCCAGGATATATTGAATATAGTTTCTTGTGCTATACAGTAGGCCCTTGTTGTCTATCCATTCTATATATTTTGGTTCTAACAGTAAGTCTAACCAGGTGACTACGTGATTAAACAAAATGGGGTTCAAAGGCAGCCTCTTTCTTTCAAAAAATTCTGGACTTCTTGTAACTGATGATATTGAAAAAGAGTCCTGCTGACACCACTTGCATTCATGTGTCCATTAACGTAAACCCCAGTGTGCACAGTGATCATTTTCATAGTGGGAACATCTCTATAATCTGTTTAATTTTTACTTATTGACTTAATTTTACTCAGACCCTTTCTGGAAGAATTTGAGGAAGTGTGATACATGCTAAGGTTAATGAAATCAAGTGACTCTTTTTTTTTTTTTTTTTTTTTTGCGGTACGCGGGCCTCTCACTGTTGTGGCCTCTCCCGTTGCGGCGCACAGGCTCCAGACACGCAGGCTCAGCGGCCATGGCTCACGGGCCCAGCTGCTCCGCGACATGTGGGATCTTCCCGGACCGGGGCACGAACCCGAGTCCCCTGCATCGGCAGGCGGACTCTCAACCACTGCACCACCAGGGAAGCCCTCAAGTGACTCTTATTCATCCTATTCACAGCTCTCAGAATAGCCTGAAGCATGGTAAGCACTTAATAGAAAATGCGTGTTCAAGGAATGAGTATAGCATCTAAATTACTAAAGGGAAATCTGGTTAAAACAGTCATTACTATATTTTGGTTCCAAAGTCATTCTTTTCATGAGGTTAACTATTCCTTGGAAGGTATGCAGGTTCTACCCCTTTTATAATCTAGTATCAAGTGGAATTATTGGATTTAAGGGGTTTATATCTTCATCGGGGCTGTAAGTGGCCAAATGCCGGTGAAATGACATAGAAAATGCCATCAGAATGTCCACGTATCAGTCCTGCTCTCTAGAAATACACCAGTTCAATCACCAAGTGCCTTAACTTTTCCTTTCCTAACGAAGTTAGGAAAGTTCAGTGCTTCTGAACCTGCATACCTTCCAAGGAATAGTTAACCTCATGAAAAGAATGATTTGGGAACCAGAATATAGTAATGATTGTTTTAACCAGATTTCCCTTTTAGGGGATTTGTCTTGAAAATTCAAAGCAAGATGGTTGCTTTTGCTTGGATTCTGTGCTCTTTGGGGGGATTGAGGAAAACTGATGGAGACTAAAGGTCACCCTTGTCCCCAGTCACCCCTTAGTACTGCCACTGATGGTCGGGGCTCCTGACACGAGACTTCTGTCATTCTAGTCTATACCTGCCTTGCCGTGACCCCGCTAAAGCCAGTGAGCATGCTCCGTGACAGATAATCTTTGGTGTGGAGAAGGTTGTGATAGTTTCATTCATTCATTCATTCAACAAGCAATCATGGGGCATCTATACTGAAGAAATTGTCCTTCAAGGAGCTCAGGGTATAATCGGGGAGGCACCTCTGGATTCTAGAACCCAGGTTCTAGCTCAATTCCACTACCCTAGACATTACACGTGTTTCACGAAACATTACAAGCCATGTCCTGTAAAACCATCTCACATTTATCAATCCTTCAGTGCTGGCCCGACTCCAGCCATCAAGTCACTATGTGAAGAGTAGAACTGAAATTCTAAGGCCTAATTCCACAGTCATCGCTGAGGGTTAAGAACTTCTGCCTTCTCTTCTCCTGATACAGCAGTCATTCTCTGAGGGTAAGAGTGGGTTTCTTCTTCATTTTTAATTCAAAGCTGCTAGTGGATTTCAACATCAGTTCATTTAAACATATTTATTGAGCGCTAGGCATATTACAGATAAGCGTCTCCCGGAGCTTTCTGCCTAAAAGAACACACCTTGACAAATCACTTGGGGTCAGTGGGGTGAAGGGCTTGGACTTCTCCACAGCAGGTGGTGACGACATCTATCCCACAGTCATCAGTGATGAAGTGAGTGCAGTCCAAGGTTAGATCATCACCGTTAGCTTAGGCTGTTCCAGATGGGTACTCTTCCAGGGCACTTTTAACCGAAAGAAGGGAATCTCCATTTCTGCTACTGGGAATAGGGCGACTTTCTTGTGCAAAGGCTCTTGGGGAAACAGAACTCAGTTTAGCCAGCTATGAGCTCAGCAGGCCCCTTCCCCAGCCCTCGAGGACCACCGTGAGGATGTGGGCTGAGCATCCTTCCCCAGACCCGCTCCCTGCTCGGCGGGTTTGATGTCCCTGTTGGCCGCTAGAGGGCGATCAGCTCCCGGACAGCAGCAGCGTTTGAGGGACCCCTGTGGTCACCTGAGCCCAGGGCCCACTTACCCTGACCCGGCTCAGGAGTCACTCAGGTGTGTTTAGAATGCCCTGGAAACAGAAGCCATGAAGACAGTTAAAGATAGGGTTGCCAGACAAAATACAGGACCCCAGTTAAATCTGAATTTTAGACAAACAACAAATACGAATATTAAATCATCCCTTGTTTATCTAAAATTCACATTTAACAGGGTGCCTTATATTTCTCTTTGCTAAATCTGGCAACACCCTCCAAAGGTCAAAGGGGCCTGGGAAGAATGAAAGCCTTTCTAGGGGATGCGGAAAAAAAGACAGTTTTTACTAGCTTCCTGTTACTTGACTCTAGAACAAAGCTTTGCATCCTTTAGACTAGAAGGCCTTGTTCTCTCTGCTGTTGGCAGAAAAGCAGGGATGCAGCCTGTGACCATGGCTAGAAGAGGCATGAGGAACGGTTCTGTACCCTGGAACACCTTCATTATCTTCCCCAAGGCCAAACGCACCATTAAAGTCCTTCCTATGTTTTGCGTTTCTCCAAAAGATGTAAATATCTTCTTAGGAGAATGTCTCAGCTCAGGCTGCCATAGCAAAATACCACAGACTGAGTGGCTTAAACAACAGACCTATATTTCTCACAGTTCTGGAGGTTGGAAGTCAGAGATCAGGGTGTCAGCAGGGGTGGGTTCTTGGTGAGGGCTCTCTTCCCAGTTTGCCATGGCCACCTTCTTATTGTGTCCTCACATGGAGGAGAAAGAGCTCCGTTCTCTACGTCCCCTTATAAAGTTGCCAAGCCCATTACGGGGGCTCCCACCTCATGACCTTATCAAAACCTAATCACCTCCCAAAGACCCACTTCCAAATACCACCCTGTTGGGGTTAGGCCTTCAACGTATGGAGCTGGGGAGAACACAAACATTTAGTCCATAGCAGAGGAAAAGAATATAAGCTTTGTCAATGAACTTCCCGAAAGAGTGCTTGGCAACCTGTGGGAAATCAGTACCAGACCAGAAAAAGGTACAGATTTAAAAGCCCAGATTGAGAGGCGTCAAGACAAAAATGAGGACCCCAAGAAGAGGGGGGCCAGTGTTACAATTGCTACATTTTCAGCTCCTCATTTTGTCCAGGGCTGGAGCCCTTTTGGAGGATTTAACATTTAGGATCTGAATCGGTGGCTCATGGCAAGTTAACAGTGACTTCTGAGGCCCCGAATGCATGGCCATGATTACTGGTCATTGGAGGTAATTAGTCTTCTCAGACTGAATAATCTCAGTCGGTCTCAAGGAGCATTTTAATTTCTCTGGGTAGTTGGAACAGAGTTCTAATGTCCTTTGCGTCCTAATAAAGTTGAAAGTAAACATAAGGGCTTTGTGCTCACCATCAGCCAACACGTGCTTTTCGTTTTGCTCATGTCTCCTCTTCAGAGTCGACAAAGGTACATGGAATGCCGAGGAGGTTCTTAGGACAAATATCTTTACAAGAGTCACCAAAAGGCAGCATTTCTTCTTTGCTTCCTTTTTCCCAAGGTCAGTATCAAGCAGAGTTCCTAACTGCTGAGAGAGGCTATGTCTGAGAGGATATTTAAATGACCTTGAATTCACAGCACCTTCCTGCAGTCCTAGACGTTGAGGATTTTTCCAAAAAATTTAAGGTGACGTTAATACCAAATTAAATCAGCAGGGTGCACAATTTCTTCACAATGTATTAGGCTTGGGGGGTTTTGTTGTTGTTTTATTCGAGAGAAAAACACCTAAGCTGTTTCTTTGTGCTGTTTTGAATTGGCCCTACCCGATGATAAATAATCCAAATCTCAAAATGTCACGCACGTATTCATTTTCCACAGAAAAAGGTAAACTAAGCCCTCTAAAAGGGGTAGGTGAATGTACTGACAGTGCCCTGCTAATGATATTATTTCTGCCCCAGTAATTCTTTACTTTTAAAAAATAAAAAATTGTTGAGTGGGCATGTTCAGGACTGTACATGCAAAGCCCTGCAGGGGAATCTGTTGCCCATATTTATTTCAAGTTCCTCCCTAGAAACTCCCAGCCTGATCGTGACCTCCCCTTGCCACTAGAAAATCAGGAGGAAGATTTCAGATGACTGATTTTGTCAAGATTTGGAGCAGTTACTTGCAGGGGCTGTGTTTTGCAGCTGTCTTGCACATTGTGAAACAGTTTGCAGATTTGTAATACCTCCAAATCAGGTTGACTATATTCTCTTTTTGATGTGCTAAAGAGGAATAGGAATCGATGCACTTGACTCTAGCTGTGCCCGTATGTGTGGCATGCAGTGCCCCGCTGTCAGCTCCTGCACTCAGTGCTATCTTGAATTAATCACCTTGTTTCTCTTGGCGTTAATGTTATTTTCTTCGCAAACAGAAACAGCTTATCCCTATCACACAAGAATATTGAAAAGATTCCAAAAACCTCATCACTAAAGGGTTACTAAGAGCTCTTTAAAATTATTATTAGTAAATGCAGTACTAATAACAGCCCAGACTTGCAAAGAACTTACTCTGCTTCAGGCTTGGTTTATTTGCATATTTCAACTCATCAAATTCTTCTTCAGAGAGGTTAAGAAACTTGCCCAGATTCACTGATGTGGTAAAAGGTGCAGCAGAGATACAATGACACACAATCTGGCTCTAAAACCTACGGGCAAGATGTAGGATTTTAAAATTTTAATTTCTGGAATAAGTAATAATTCACAGGTTTTAAAAGCAAAAATGGTACACAGTGAGAAGTGTGGCTTCCACTGCATCCGCCCTGTTCTGCCATCTGCTCTCTCCCTTGCAGTACACACATCCAGTATTTTCTGCAGTTACAAACAAAAACAAATGCAAAATCTTATCCTCCCCTTCATGAAACAAAGGCATAAAATTGTGGTCCCTACGCTGAACTTTGCTTTTCGACTGAACCATCTGTCCTGAGACCTTCCCCGAGCACGACAGAGAAGGCAACCTCCTTCACGTTCAGCTGTATAGTGCTCCATTGTGAGAACCTACCCTAGTTTATTTAACCATCCTCCCCCCACCTACAGAAATGGCTTCTACACTATTAGTTCCACATACGTGCCTTATGTGTATCCTTTTGTAACTGTGCAGAGACTTCTGTACGATGAATTTCCAGAATGAGGAGAATTGGTTTAAAGAGGACAGTATTTGAGATATGTATTGCATAGATATCGCCACACAGTCCCCTCCCAAGATGGTACCATTTGCGCTGCCCACAGA
The DNA here is from genome assembly GCF_008692025.1 of Phocoena sinus. Classification (NCBI taxonomy): domain Eukaryota; kingdom Metazoa; phylum Chordata; class Mammalia; order Artiodactyla; family Phocoenidae; genus Phocoena; species Phocoena sinus. The sequence goes on from NC_045774.1 coordinate 75,861,805, forward strand.
AACGCTGAGATTGCTCGTTTCCCAACAGTCTCACTCACAGGGTATGTTGTTGAACTTTTGGATTTTTGCCAATATAAGTGAGAACAGCATCTCAGCATAATTTTAATTAACATTTAAAAAATTATGGGTAAGTTTGAGCATGTTTTCATTGGCTTAAGGGCCACTTACACTTCTTTTTATGTGATTTGTCTATGTGCTTGCCTGTTTATCTTTTGGCTTGTTGATCTTTTTTAATCTCAATTTCTAGAAGTCTATATACATAGAAAAATAAACCATTTTTACATGATAGGAGTTGCAAATATTTTTCTTGTTTTGCATTTGCTTTTTTTTTGCGGTACGCGGGCCTCTCACTGTTGTGGCCTCTCCCGTTGCGGAGCACAGGCTCCGGATGCGCAGGCTCAGCGGCCATGGCTCACGGGCCCCGCCACTCCACAGCATGTGGGATCTTCCCGGACCGGGGCACGAACCCGTGTCCCCTGCATCGGCAGGCAGGCTCTCAACCACTGCGCCACCAGGGAAGCCCCTGCTTTTTATTTTGATATTGTGAGTGCATTTTTAATTTTTCTGTTTTTGAATTAAGGTATAGGACTTTATCAGACAAAGATAAATACTGTATGATATCACATATGTGGAATCTAACATATACAACGGACTAATGAATATAACAAAAGAAGCAGACTCACAGATATAGAGAAAAAACTTGTGGTTACCAGTGGGGAGAGGGAAGTGGGGCAACACAGGGGTAAGGGATTAAGAGGTACAAACCGTTATGTATAAAATAAGCTACAAGGATATATAGTACAACACCGGGAATATAGCCAGTATTTTATAATAACTATAAATGGAGTATAACCTTTAAAACTTGTGGATCACTAGATCGTACACCTGTAACTTATATAATGTACAGCAGCTACACTTCAATTTAAAAAATGTTAGGATTTTAATGGTATAAGTTAGTAATTATTCAAAGTTTAAATAGATTTATTCAATAAAAATATGTTGAGAGCTTACTACTGTGCTTCCCACCTTGTGCTAAATATTTGGGACAAAACTGCTCCCCTGGGAATGTTCCTAATCTGGTGGGTGAGATGGTTGGGTAAGTAAATTATTCCAGGGTGCCAGTGGTAAGAGTGACAAGAGGAATATGAAAAGGGGCTATAAAATTACAGATGGTTTGACCAACTTTGAGAAACTTGTGAAAGGAAGTTATTTTTAAGCAGGGTCTTGGGGGATGTGTAGGAGTTTGACAAATGAAAGGGAAGGTAAGGGTAGGTTAAGTTCTCATAGCTTATCTCCTGAGGGATTAGGTCCATTGGTAGCAAGATAGTTTGATTTTTCTTGTATCAGTTTGCCAAAACACAGGTAATAATCCCAACTATCTCTTAACTAAATAAGAAGTGATACAGTACTCTTACTTGAAGGAAACTTACTATGGTTAGAATTCTGCAAAGGTGAGTAAGCTTGTGGTGGCTTCAGACTCTCGATGTCTACCTAATGTCACTCTCCTCTAACCATTTGATGTCAGCTCTAGATATAAGAAAAAAGGCCCGAAAAGGCATTTAGGGCTGGTGTGTCTATAGTCTTTATCATGGCAACTCTAATAGCTTTTTCTTTTAGGTGAGTCTCACAGTTTCTGCAGAACTGGAAATTGTCCTCACAAGGCCCCAAATCACCTCTTCACTGGCCAGTTCAAGTATGAGCTAAAGTTGAATCACAAGCAGGGAGAGAGAGTGGACTCAGATGCTGACTGGTCTTCCTGAGTGGGGAAAGCTGGGACTCACCACACTGGTTCAAGTGGCAACACGGTTGTTGCCTACCCAACCCGTTCTCCCCTCTGTTTCACCAATGGAGCTCCTGTCTGGTTCAGAGAGGCAAGGAGACCCGCTCAGCAGTATGCTCTGACTAGTCTGGTCTACTCTAGGCCAATCATGTCAATCTAGTTCCTCTCTTGCAAAACTGGATCTCTGGCCTCCATTGAAGTTCAGAATGGTGTGACCCTGTTAGGGCCAATAATGCACAAGCGGAAGTCTGCCGGCAGGTTTCTGGGAAAGCTATTGCTTCCTAAAAAAAAAAAAAAGACAAGATAGCTGGTGCCTGCCTTCACTACTTCATCCTGCCTTGAATGCAGATGTGATGCCTGCCACTGCAGCAGCCATCTTGTGACCAAGAAGCTTGCAGAATTTTTGCAGGGACATCAGCCCTGACATCATGTTGCTAACTGAACATAGCAGTTGCCTATGTCTAGACTTCTTAGCATGTGAGGAAAATAAACATCCTCCCTCTCTTAAGCTACTGTTGATCAGGTTTTCTACCAAGTGGTCAAGCAGCAGTGTGGTGGCCACTTAGAATGTGATGAGGTGGGCTTGCTGCACTTTGAAGGAGACATCGAGCCCAGATGGATTTAGACAAGATCAGCGTGCGTCAGCTACCTGTGTCCCAGTCCCACAGGACTACACCAAACAGAAAGGGCCCAACGATGCTGGTGACACGAGCAGTGGGACACTCCGTTCCTAAGGACCACAACCAAGCAGTTTTAGAGTCTGCATCTGTTTCTGAAGACAGGGGACAGGTGGAAAGTCCCGTGCCTCCTGGGAACCAGGGGAACAGATGAGAAACTGCCTGTGGCATCTCCCACAGGTAGGGCAGTGGATGGAAAACAGCTTGGTGACATTTCCTGTCAAAACTGCCTCTCTTGCTGAGTTCCTAAGAGGATGACAGACATTCACCAAGACAAGTCAGGCTGCGGCTGGGCCTTGCCTCCGAGGCCTGTGGGAGGACCTGGCATGAGGGAACCACGGCAGAGCTGGCCTCCTACAAACTGCAGATAAAAGCCTTTCTGATTGAGAGAGTTCTCATCCCAAGGTAGCATGGGAAAAAGGACTTAAGCTTGTTAAAGGACACATGTTTTTCAGAGGAATAACATATTCTGTTTAGAGTTTTATCTTTTGCTGAAGTATTTCCCAGTGTCTCATAAGACTAATTACAAGGACATTTCCCTGCATGCAAAGGTAGTGTCGAAGTACATCCCCAGGCATTGGCAAGGACTGATTCCAAGGTCTTGAGTGTGTGTGTGTGTGTGTGTGTGTGTGTGTGTGTGTGTGTGTGTGTGTGTAAACGTGTGTGCAGACGAAACATTAGCAGCGCACATCACAGAACCCCAACACACTGTATCAACCTACTTTCTGCATCTGACTTTCAGAAGAGATGTGTCTTATGACATGTTCAAATTCATCCTCAGCCATACAAACTGGCTCGTCTCACTCTTATTTCTTAAATAAATCATACAGATGTTGAAATGTGACATTCCAATCTTAACAAGCCTTAAAAGAAACATTTCTACAGCCATCGCCTCTTCGTGCCTGAAAGAAGAGCTCAAATCACTGCCAAGACAGAGCACAGGTAACAAGCCTTGTTCATTTTTCACCCTAACTAGCACCGCTTATTCATCTGTCACACCTATGACATCGGGAGATGTTACTGTTACTCATGATTCAAAGTCTTCATAGCATATCACCTTAATGTCCTGAAGTAGAATTTATGATGTCTGTATATGACTCATCCCAGATATCCACAGAGAGATAAACAAGATGGGCTTTTTACTGCAGAGTGGAATAGATGCTCTTTGAGTTGGAAGGGAACTAAAGATCTGAACCTCACCACCCCCCGTGGTACTGGTGAAGGCAAAGTAATTAACCCAAACTGTTGCTGAACCAAACTGGGGTCCCCTGGCCTACACACAGTAAAGCCAATCTCCTGACACCGGATTGTGGTGAAGGAAAGCACAGCGTTTACTGCAGGCACAGGTGCCAAGCAAGGAGTCCAGGGCAGCTAGTGCCTAAAAGACCCGAACTCCCCGAAGGCTTTCAAGGAAAGAGTTTTAAAAAGGGTGAGGGAGGGGTTTTGAGGGGGGGATGTGATGAGCTCATGGGCATTCTTCTGATTGGCTGGTGGTGAGGTAATTGGGGGTCAACATCATCAGCCAGTCTGGGGTCTACGTGCTGTCGGTCAGCATACAGTTAACTTCTTCCACCTGGTGGAGGTTTTAGTATCTGCAAAGCAGCTCGAAAGATATGACTCAGAATCTTTAGAATCCGCAAAGCAGTGAGAGGCCCGCGTACCGAAAAAAACAAAACAAAACATGCTGAGTAATGTCGACAAAAATAATCAATAAACCATCAATAAGAAGAATAGAAAAGAGCTTTATTTGAGCCAAACCAAGGAGTAGCCCAGGAGTCCACTTCCCAGATGACTCTGAGAAACTGCTCCAGAGAAGCAGGGTTTTCAGCATTTTTTTTTTTTTTTTTTTTTTGCTGTATGCGGGCCTCTCACTGTTGTGGCCTCTCCCATTGCGGAGCACAGGCTCCGGACGCACAGGCTCAGCGGCCACGGCTCACGGGCCCAGCCGCTCCACGGCATGTGGGATCTTCCCGGACCGGGGCACGAACCCGTGTCCTCTGCATCGGCAGGCAGACTCTCAACCACTGCGCCACCAGGGAAGCCCTCAGCACAGTTTTATGTCTTGTCAGAACAAAGAACATTAAACAAGTCAGGGACACATTTCTTCAAGGTTTATAAAAAAAACCAAACAAACAGAACAGCACGTATAGCATGGCCTTGGCACCTGGGAAGGGAGTCCTCATCAAAGGAGGACCAGCGCTGGCACCCCAGGAAGAGGGGCACTTAATCTCTATTTTTAACATGGACATTCTTTACTTCTGGTCAGTGTGCCCTTTTCTTTAATAATTAAAGCAGATGTACAATGTATGTTTGATAGGCCACAAACAAGCTACTTCAGTTAGCATCAAATTCACGTTAACTCACGGATAAGCCAGAATGACTTCCCTATATCTCAATGTGTACAAATTGTTTTTATCAGTACTATTTCTGGACTATATATTTGGGCCAGAAGGAGCTCTAGGCCTTAAACTATCAATACAAGATCTCAGTAAGCGAATTGCTATGTTAACAAGATTAGATTCCCAGAGAATTTGTTGGCCTAAAATATTTCTATGAGTCCATAATTAAACACATAAGCCAAATCACCCAGATGAGGTCACTGGACAAAGAAAGCAGTGAAACACTAGCGGGAAACCCAGGAGGACTGCACAGAGGAAGCTCAGGGCGCTCCCAGCCACTGTCTTAGCACTGGGGATGTGCAGAGGGCAAAGCAGGTCCTTTCCTCATCCGGCTTATGTTCTGAGAGCGGAGACACTAAACAAGCAAACATCTCACCTGTTTTATTTCACAAACATACAATCTGACTATGTGCCACATTCTGCTTCAAGGACCTGAAGGACTTAGAGCAACTCAGTGAATCCTCCCAACAATCCCATCAAGTCGGCGCTATTAACATCTCTATGAGAAGCGGAAACGGGGGCAAAGAAAACGGTGAGGACCTGTCCAAGTCACAGATGTAGGTTGCACACGAAGGCTGCCACCTTCCCAGCGGCTGGCCTGCCCTCCTCAGGCAGAGTGAGGGGCTGGAGAGTCATGTGGGGTGCATGCCCCTTTGCACAAGCGTGTCATCGGTGACATGTCTGCATGGCTCTCCATGTGCTCTGGAGCTCAGCGTTCTCTGCAAAATCTCAGGGGCGAGGGAAGTCTCCTCTCCTGTTCCACCCTCTTGATTAATTTTAAAAGAAATAGGAAGTTTCTTGTTTACCAAGTGATGTCAAACTCCTTAAACTACTCAAGGCCACAGTTGCCAGGAGGTGTGTCCACAATCCCCCTGCCAGGAATGGCTTTGTGGTCTCTCGGGAATTTTTACTTCCTTTCATGACTATAACTTAGATTGTATAAATGACTCAGTTCCCACCCTTTTCAAATATGTGATACACATCTCTGCCTCTTTTTAAGGTGTGACAGGTGTATCACTATGTGATTGTTTCTATGCTCCTATTTACACCCCCTATTTGGATGTTTTTATAGCTGCTACTAAACATCACATCTGTAGGGCTCCAGGATACTATCATAGGCACTATCTACCCAGATAGATTAAGCAAAGGTTCCATCTTCCCTTTACTTTGGCCTCTACATTTCATCTGTCGGGGTTCTCATGATGGTTACCAGTGTCTACGTTTTAATTTATAGGGCTTGGTAAAGAAATTGCAGAACTAAAGTGCCCGACTTTTCCTCAGTCCTCTTGTGCTTTCTGCAATTAGGAGAATCTTATATTTTTTAAAAATTTTATTGGAGTATAGTTGAGTTATAATGCTGTGTCAGTTTCAGTGTACAGCAAAGTGAATCAGTTATACATATATATATCTCCATTCTTTTTTAGAATCTTTTCCCTTATGGGCCATTACAGAGTATTAGGTAGAGTTCCCTGTGCTACACAGTAGGTCCTTATTAGTTATCTACCTTATATACAGCAGTGTGTATATGTCAATCCCAATCTCCCAATTTATCCCTCCCCCCGCCCACCTTCCCCCTGGTAACAGGAGAATCTTAAAGTTAAAATTAAAGTTATGGTGAAAGCCTTTCTTGGCTGTAGCCAGCTGAGGACAGCTGTGGCAGCCGGCAGCCCCAGGTAAACTTATCTCTTCACTGTGAAATGCCATACATTTTCATTAGATGATCAATAGAAATGACATGATTGCTCAGGAGCTCAACCCTGATATTTAACTTTCCTCTCCTCGACCTTAACGAGGGCACATATCAGAGCCGTGGAGTGGGGTGACATTTACGGCCCTGCCACTCCGCTCTGTGATTAGACACAGATCATTCAGAGGTTAAGACTACGGGCTAGTGGTGAGGCTAACATGTTCTAAATGGCAATCGTGGTCATCACAAAACTTGCAATAAGAACAACAAACAATATCCTGTTTCTCAAGCTGTGCTTCCCTGTGCCACAGCATCACAGTGGTGGTAGTTTGGAAGAAGCGTCTACTCTGTGCCAGGCCCAGAACCCAAGGCGGGACGAGAGGAGGGACTTCTGGGACGATGAAGAAATAAAGACTACCAGAAGTTGGGGGAGGTAACAGGAAAAGATAAAAGTCACAGAACCTAAGTATGTTCGTCAGGGTTCTCCACAAAGGGTTAAATTAGGTCTTGTAAGAGAGCAATCTGTGACCTTCATCTTTTTTAAGTTTTTAGTCAATTTATAAAACTTGACTCTTAGCCTTTAGGTCAAGGTATATACGTGTGTTTAATTTTAAAAATTTTTAAATTTTTAAACGTTTATTTTATTATTTTTATTGGAGTATGGTTGCTTTACAGTGTTGTGTTAGTTTCTGCAATACAGCAAAGTGAATCAGCCACACGTATACATATATCCCCTGTATAAAATATATCCATGTTTCTTAATCCCAATTTCCAGACAAAGATAAAACCAGCTAATTCAGAATCTCAGGTGGGATGTGTGCCTTACTGTGTAGCTGTAAAGGTTTCTCAGAGCTGTGAGAAGAGTGATCTATCCACAGGATGTTTGTGATAGCTGAGCGTTCTAATACCGTTATATCACGTTGCTGAACATTTGGGTCCAGACACACTTCGTCATCCTTGAGACAATCTTTAGCTTTAGCAAATGTATCAACTAGTGAACCATCAGGCAAAAGCCACAGCCAATCTTTTAACTGCCAGGAGGGACCCTGAACCCAAACTGGTACAACCTGGTCTCCTACTCTTAAGAAATGTACTTAGGGACTTCCCTGGCGGTCCAGTGGTTAGGACTCCACGCTTTCACTGCCAGGGCCTGAGTTCAATCCCTGGTCAGGGAACTAAGATCCGCAAGATGTGCAGCACAGCCAAGAAATTTTTTAAAAACAAATTTTTTTAATTAAAAAAGAAATGCACCTTAGGGTCTGGTTACTACTCCATAAGGAACTGGGACAATAATTGTCCTGCCCTCTGGCCACACCCTCTCTTTCCTTCTCTGAATTATAGTTTCATTTTCTCATTGGCAGCCTTGCTTTTGCTTTTCATCTGGTGGGACACATTTCAGATCCTGTAGAAAGTCTTTTGCATTAAGCATGGTTATCAATGTGGTATCGCTGCCTGACTTAGGGTGGTGGATGCTCGACATCCTTTCTTCTGGTTTGAGGGAAGCCTGGCTTGAGAAATTGGTCTCGGAGCTGACCACGTTCAGGACCCTGAGTCTCATGGGCAGAGGCATCCTCTTCTGTTACTGGTTTCAGTGGCCTCCTGCGGGAGGTGGTGTAGCGTCAGTTTTGAAGCGTTGTGTTTCTTCTTTTCCTTGGACTCTTTCCTGGTCCTGTGTGTTTCGGGCAGCTGGGAAAGGGTACTTGGTAACACGGGATCCACAGGTGCTGTATTTGGGCCAGTCCACTGTTCAGGTACATTCCACCTCAGCATCCCCCAAACACCTCTGATTTAGGGCAGTTACATCATCATCTAGATCAGTCTTGATTAGAGATCTTTTCTTAGCCCTAATTTTGACTTTGCAGCAATATTTTCCACAGACTTAGCTGCAAAGACCTCATCTGTTCTGTTTGTACAGTCCATACTTTGGGCCGATCTATCTTTTTTTTTTAAGGATGAGAAAAAATGAATGCTTGGATTAGGAGGTTTTTTCTTTTTTTATAATTGAAGTATAGTTGATTTACAATGTTGTGTTAGTTTCAGGTGTACAGCAAAATGACTGTCATCTATCTATCTATCTATCTATTCTTTTTCAGATTCTTTTCCCTTATAGGTTATTACAAAATATTGAGTATATTTCCCTGTGCTGTACAATAGGTCCTTGTTGTTTATCTATTTTATATACAGTAGTGTGTATATGTTAATTTCAAACTCCTAATTTATCCCTCCCCATTGGTAACCATAAGTTTGTTTTCTATGTCTGTGCGTCTATTTCTATTTCGTAAACAAGTTCATTTGCATCCTTTTTTTTTTAGATTCATAAGTGATATCATATGATATTTGTCTTTCTCTGTCTGACTTACTTCACTTAGTATGATAATCTCTAGGTCCACCCGTGCTGCTGCTATTTCATTCTTTTTTATGTGGGCCGATCTCTATCAAGGTTACCCACTCTTCATCTTCAATTCATAGCTCCTCTGCTTCTGCTAAAACTTTATCTGCTGCTTGTTTAACTTGAGCAGATCCGCAAACACCTATTGCTAGGGGGCATGTCTGTCTATATTTGTTGATGTCGCTGGTTCACCACGAGATATCCAAGTTCGTCTTTCCAGTCAGGTCTTCTAACCGTGGGAATATTTTCGGGGGCTGCAGTAGGACATGAACAGCAGGACGAGGTAAGTGCACATTATTAAGTAGGAATAAGATAGATTCCAATGTGTGGGATTCTCTGGGCTGGTTTCCTTTCCAGTCTCCTAGGCCACAGAGTTGGTCTCGGCATCCTTGGGCTGCTAGAACGCCTGACAGTCACTGTGTTGGCCTCCAGCACCATCTCCTGGGTGTTGTACTATTCCAGGAGGCTGAGCACACGTGTCTTCCCCTGGCGTCAGCACCTCAATGAACCAGCGGTACTAACAGCTGGCCATGCCTATGATAGCAGCTGGGCCTCCAAGCGTCCCACACTGTGAGGCCTCAGAAAGCCACATGAGAACATCTTACTAGGCCTTTTCCCTCTTGATGTCACTTTTTTTTATAAGAGCAGGGTCCAAAGTGCCTATCTACAGCAATCACCTTCACCAAGAGGGGTTCTCCAAAGATTTCACACTTCACCTGTCTAAAACTGGCCTCTGGACGACCTGCTCATGTCCACCTAAACCTGCTTCTCTCACAACCTTTCCCGTCTTAATAAATACAGTCAGCCCTCTATACTTGTGAGTTTGCCTCTGTGGATTCAACCAACCGTGGATCGAAAATATTCAGAAAACAAAATTCCGGAAAGTTCCAAAAAGCAAACCTTGACTCTGCCACACTCTGGCAACTATCTGCATAGTATTTACATTATATTAGGTATTTTAAGTAACCTAGAGATGATTTAAAGAATACAGGAGGATGTATGTAGATTATATGCAAATATTATGCCATTTTATATAAAGGATTCGTGCATCCTCGAATTCAGGTATTTGCAGGGCCATTCGGGGGTGCTGGAACAGGTCCCCCCAAATAAGAGGGACAACTGTAGTCCTACTCAGTTGATGAGGATCTTAACCAGACTTATCCTTCATTTTTCTCTTGTTCCCACCCCGTATCCAACCCAGCCAGAAATCCTGTCTCTGGTCCAAACCCAGTCATCTCTGGGGAGGTTTTCTATAATAACCCCCTATGTGGTTTTCCCATTTCTATTTTTAGCGTCCCCCCCCCCCCGCAAAACACACACACATAGTTTAGTCTTTAAACTATAGCCAGAGTTTTAAAAGGCAATTGGGATTGTGTCACTCTTTTGCCAATACGCTCTAAATGCACCGACCAACCCAAAGTCCTTCCTGGGGCCTCCACGCCCTGCACAACTGTGTCTCTAGGTGTCTTTCTGACATGATTCACATACTCAATCCCTTGCTCACTCTGCTTGCCACACTGGCTGGTCCTCACAACTCCCCTGCCTGTGTCTGCTCTTGTACAAGCCTGCCCCAGGTCCTTTGCACCTGCTGTTCCCACAGCCTGGAGCTTTTTCTTCTAGGCAGCCCAAAGCTGGATCCTCAATTCACCCACTTCCCTGCTCAGAGACACCTCTCCTCTAGAGAACTCTATTTAAAATGTCACTCCCGGGCTTCCCTGGTGGCGCAGTGGTTGAGAGTCCGCCTGCCGATGCAGGGGACACGGGTTCGTGCCCCGGTCCGGGAGGATCCCACATGCCGCGGAGCGGCTGGGCCTGTGAGCCAAAGCCGCCGAGCCTGCGCTCCACATCGGGAGAGGCCACAACAGTGAGAGGCCCACATACCGCAAAAAAATAAAATAAAATAAAAAAAAAATAAAAATAAAATGTCACTCCCATCACCTCACCCTTCTTTATTTTTTATCGTATCATTTATGGTGACCCAGTATCAGACGGGAAAATTGGAACTTCAAACTGTCCTTATTTCTCTGTTTCTTCCCAAGGACAATTCTGCCAAAGGTAAGGATAATCCAGTGTACAAATAATGGGAACATCCATGTTCAGAAACTGACTGTAATTTGAACTCAGGTCCTGTTGCATCCCTTTGTGGCTCCCTGTGGACTGTTGTAATAACATTTTATAATAGTCTGCCAGACGCAATTTAAAACTAAACTCTATCTAAGTTCTTTTCCCCTAATGTTTCTGAGTAACAATCCCAGCCCTGACCATGCAGAGGGTCTGCAGGAGGTGATTTACTGGAATGGTGTATACACCGACCTGGGATTGGTACAGCGGCATCAGTATCGTATTTGCCAAATTATGTTGCTAATGAGGACATTTCCAGGGAGTTTCAATGACAGACTCTTCATTTACTTCCAGAGCTACACGTCCAACTCCAACAGCCCCAGAAACAAGCTTGGTAACATCAGGGCATAAATCACTCTGCAAGTGGGCAAAGAAAATATGTCATGACTTACATTTGCCCCGTGTAATAGAAATTGAAGGAGAACGTTTATTATTTACTTACTTTGTTTCCTTTAGTTTTTAAAATTGTTCTAGTTGAACTATAAAACTCTACCAAATGTTTGGGCTTCCCTGGTGGCACAGTAGTTAAGAATCCGCCTGCCAATGCAGGGGACATGGGTTCGAGCCCTGGTCCGGGAAGATCCCACGTGCCATGTAGCAACTAAGCCTGTGCGCCACAACGATTGAGCCTGCCCTCTAGAACCCATGAGCCACAACTACTGAGCCCGCATGCCACAACTACTGAAGCCCATGCGCTTAGAGCCCGTCTCCGCACAGGACAGGCGACTGCAATGAGAAGCCCGCGCACCACAACAGAGTAGCCCCCGCTCAACACAACTAGGGAAAGCCCGTGCGCAGCAATGAAGACCCAACACAGCCAAAAATAAACAAACAACAAAAAAATCTCTACCAAATGTCTTAGACTGACCTACATAGCAGAGTGGAGGAATTTGTAGTGGCAGTTAGAAAACTTAGATTTGTTTCCAGCAATGTGTAAACTTGTGGAAGCAGCTTGCCATCCGTCTGTCCCTTATTATAGTGGAGGATAATACAGTCAAAAACTGTATTCCCATTTTCAGGAAATAACAAGTCCCATAGGCTTCCTCCTGTATAGGAAAAGAAACAGACAACTTAAAATATAAATAGAAAATACATTTATGGAACAAGAATTGACTGTCTACAAATCCCTATGTAAAGAGGGAGTTTCTCTAAAATTCTGTTTTTCTAAGTTTCCTGCATTTCTTCACGCATTTAGCCCACAAATATTTATTGAGCATCTACTATGTTCCACACACTTTGCTAAATAGAGCTAGGGCTAGGCAATGCAGAGGACAGACAGGGATGTACCCGTGTATTACTTTTATAATTAAGTTAGAAGACCATATTCTCTCTGATCAAAATACTCTTGAGTTTCATAAAAGTTTGAGGGGAAAAAGTAGAAGGGATTGTCAACATTTCAAGAAAAATCTTGTAAACTAACAATTCAAACGAACTGAATAGTTGGGTTGCATCTACATGGCTATGGGAGAATCGGATGGCAGGAGTCCAGAAAATATTTGCAGCTTTTGAAACTGGTCTCTGATACCCCTATAATAGTATTTATTTTAGCTCTGTGGTTTTTTTTTAAATCTCTTTCATGAGGTTCTATGAACCTAGTGACCTCCCCATTGCCAGCGCCAGAGCCTCTGTTGCCAAGAGCAAGGCCCAGCAGCCCAGGGATGGTGAGGCCAGAGGTCTCACGCCCTATGGAAGAGCTGCTTACTGTGCATTTTTGGAAAGCAATTTGCAAGAATGCATTCTTCATCTCACATGACATTCGTGGAAAACTTGACTTCAGGTCTGGCCTTAAAAAAATTGAAGATATTATGGGAAAAGAATTTGAAAAAGAATAGGTACATGGAAATGTATAACTGAATCACTTTGCTGTACACCTGAAACTAATACAACATTGCTAATCAACTATACTCCAATATCAAATTTAAAAATAATAAAAAATTGAAGATACTGATCATGGAACCTCTGATTCCCCTTTCTGTACCTTTCTCCTTCTAAGAGATAACCTCCTCAATTTTCCTGACGCTTAATGTGTTTGTCCACAGGCAAACCTGCTTCTTGGGAATGATTTTGATAGAGTCATTCACACCAAAGGTCAAATGTCTAATTTGTCTTTCTCCTTTTCCGTAGGCATTTACGCTAACAAGATTCTTCACTTCAGTCAAGGGGGGCTCACGTCTGGGGGACTTCCCTGGTGGTGCAGTGTTTAAGAATCCGCCTACCAATGCAGGGCACACGGGTTTGATCCCTGGTCCGGGAAGATCCTGCATGCCTCGGAGCAACTAAGCCCGTGCACCACAACTACTGAGCCTGTGCTCTAGAGTCCACGAGCCACAACTACTGAGCCCGCATGCCACAACTACTGAAGCCTGCGCACCTACAGCCCGTGCTCTGCAACAAGAGAAGCCACCGCAATGAGAATCCCGTGCACCGCAACGAAGAGTAGCCCCCGCTCCCCGCAACTAGAGAAAGCCCGCGTGCAGCAATGGAGACACAACGCAACCAAAAATAAATAAATATTAAAAAAAAAAAGAGGAACCACGTCTGAATTTCTTGACCATGTTAATTGGAGACATAGAGTGACTTTCAGCTCTGATGCTCTGTGGTTCTAAATGTATAGCAACATTAAGGGGACAAAGAAGAGGTAACATTGCTGGTAAAATTCTTTGGGGAAAACCCTATTCCCTGTTTGTGTGATTTTCCTTGCACGTAACGAAACACCTAGCAGTATTTTAACCAGTAAAGTCATTTAATTACTCATGTAACAAAAAGTCTAGAGGTGGGAGTTTCAAGAGTGTGTCAGCAGCTCAACATGGCTTGGCCACTGCCTCAGTCTCTCTGATTGTCTTGTCTTCCCATCGCGGCTCCCCAATGGTCTGCTTGTAGCTCCAGGCATCATATCTACACGAAAGTGTTCAAAGAAGGAAGGGGAAGGGGAGGACAGAGGGCTGGACTCATGGGCCTTTCGCCCTCTGTCTGAGAGGAAACTCTTTCCCAGAGCCCCCAGCATATCCCCTGACATCACATTGGCCAGGACTGCGTCATTCCACCCCCTCTAGTAGCAAAGAGTTGACAGACACCAATCTTGAGTTACAGCCTAGGATTAGTCATATTGAGACCTGAGCAAAACTGAGATTTTGCTAGCAAGGAAGCAAGGGACAGTGCTGCTGGAAGGCGGTGCAGCTGGAGGGTGTCTACCTCAACCTCGCAACCACAACACCAAGGGGCTGCCCTGAGCAGGTCTATGCCAGGCTTGAAAATACCTGAGTCAGACACCTGGGCTCTTTCCAATCCCCACAATTTCCAGTTTCTTTCTTGCTAATGTTCAGGTTAAGAGGGGAGGAGGTTGTGACAGAGAACAGACGGTGATGTTCTAAATTAAAACAGAAACGAGATGTTGTAGCATTGTGTTCAACTTGCCTGTTCTTATATGGTCTCATGCTTTAATTCTTTAACTTGAATTTACCCCTGCTAACCGTCTTCTTCATTCAGATCTGAAAACTTGCTAGAAAAAGCAATAGATTTTTTTTTCTTCTGGTGGGGCTACTCTCTCACCAAAATGGTCCAGAGATGATTATATTCAGTTTTATTTTCAAAATCTCCACTTATCAAAGGCTAGCATGCTTAGAAAACAGATGGTTCGATCTAAGGCTTCTTTTGTTGTAGGCAGGCTAATGTTTTAAACATCATGCCAAGATTTGATTTGAAATTTTAAAATTGTTGTTTTCCCAGACTGAGCTTGGGGTACTATCAAAATTCTCAGACAGTCCTTCCTGAGGGGAAGGCAGAATTTGTTGCATGAGGGCTAATTGAAGAAAAACAAGAATGTTTAAAGGACATATTTTTCCCCAAAGTAAAAACAGTTTTATTGATTCCAATGGAGAAAAAAATCTCTATTTTTAGGACATATGGTACCTATTGCATTCAATAGAAGATATCAGTTTACAAGTTCTCACTTCTTTTTTAGCGATTAAATACTGATATATTAGTATCACTGTAAAGAAGCAACAGATTCACCTTTCTAATCTTTCATCTTTTATAATTGGATAGAGTTTGAGTTCATGAAATTTGTTTATACACATCATTTCATGTTATCTTTCAATTAATCTGCCAAAATATTATTATTTTCCCATTTATAGATGAGAAAACTGAGATTCAAAAAAAAAAATAAACATATAACTTTCTTAAGGTCACAGAATGTTAGCCACGGGGTTAAGGCTGAAATGAGATTGTTGTAGCCACTGCAGCTAGTGTGGCTAGTGTTACTAGTGCCTATCCTATGTCATGCACCATATGACACTGGAAATAATAAGATAATATAATCAGATCTAACATTTATTGATGCCAGGCCCTGTCCTAAATATTTACACGCATTACTTCATTTAATCCTCTCAAAAAAATCTATAAAATAGGAATTATTAACATTCCCATTTTGCAGATGTGGAAACTGAGGTCTAGAGGCTTGGAGAAGCTCCAACAGCTAGAAATAGGGAGTTGTTGCCTCCTAATCATGTAAAAAGCACAGACCTCTCTGTGCGTAGGCTGCAGGAGCTGGCCACAGGTGACCTGGGCAGGCTGGAGGCACGTCTGGATGCAGTGGCTGCCATGATATACGGCTGCTCTTTGCAGCCCTGCTGCATTTTTTCATGACTCTCAAGTTGCCATGTCGCAAACCCAAGTCAAAGAAGCTGAAGCAAAAAAGGATGTCTTTGACTCATGGAATCCAAGCGACGGCTGAACAACCAAACCACCCACCACGAGAAGGACAGGGATGCTACTGGTCTCAGGCACCGCTGGAACCAGGTGAGTGTTTGCCGTCCCTTGCCTTTGTTTCCTTGTGCATTGGCTTCATTCTTGTTCACTACCGATGGCTTTTTTCAAATGGCAGGAATCTCAGTCTCCAATAGCTCATGAAATTCATCTTTTGACTTTCACCAACAGAGAAGGTCCGACTCTCTTGGGTCTAGTTGGAAAAAATTCCACAGAAGAGCTCTGATTGGCCTGGCTTATATAAGAAGCCATCCCTGGACCAATCAGATGTAGCCAAGGAGACACATCCTGTAAGAACATGTAAGAATTGGCATGTACAGTTGTGCAGTTTGTGTATTTCACACAGGTGTCTACCCAAAGGACATGTGGGGCTTGAAATCAAGCCAATACTCTGCTCACCAAGCCATGCAGCCTGGAGTAGAAACCTTCCCAAAGGAAGGGATGCCCTTTGTTTCTCTCAGACACTGGGGCTTGTCAAGCTGGGCACCCACTGGGCTGAATCCTTCTTTTAAAAAAAAAAATTGAGGTATAATTGAAATATATCATTACGTTAGTTTCAGGTATACAGTGTAAGGATTTGATATTTACATATATTGTGAAATGATCACCACCGTAAGTCTAGTTGATAACTGTCATAGCTATAAATTTTTTTTCTTGTGATGAGAACTTTTAAGATCTACTCTCTTAGCAACTTTCAAATATGCAATACAGCATTAGTATTATAGTCACCATGCTGTACATTGCATCCCCGGGACTTATTTATTTTATAACTGGAAGTTTGTACCTTAAACCCCCTTCATCCATTTCACCCATCCCCTGCCCCTCCTCTGGCAACAATCCATCTGTTCTTGTAACTAAGAATGAGCCCTCATCCCTTTTTTTCACACAACAGCATTGATTAGGTTTATGGCAGCCTTGTGTAAGATATGACAGCTTGTAAGGAAATACTGTATTTGTGGATGGAGAAAGAAAAGGGAAGTATTAATTTCAGAAAAAGGGAAGATAAACGATGAGGGAGAATTTAAGCCACTGGTTGTGCTCTAAGATTTCTTGCTTAGAACAGTGAGTGGAAATAGAAATAGGAAACTATTTCTAGTTCATGTAAATTTTTAAAACACAATTCCACAATTAAGTCATGGAAAGGTGATAAATAGAGGCTTTGATGTGAGCAAAACCCAGCTACCATTTTTGAGGTCTAACAGCACCTTGGGGAGTGGCTTGTTAACTTTTCCAGGCAAATACACATCCATTCAGAACTCCTCACGGAGTGGATTTCAATTAAACAGTCTCATGGTTTTTACATGAAAAGACAGTCTGACATCTCATAGAGATGCGTGATAGTCTGATAGTCTCTGCTAGCAAAGTGCTACAGAAAGCAGCTCTGGTTACATTAACATGGTATTTTTAGCACCAGGTTTGTGAGGCTGTAAACGCTTTATTTTTTACACAAACTTAAGCTTTCTCATGGGTCAGGGCAAGGTTTTCTCTGGAATACAGTCATCCCACCTCTCCCCAGCAGGCCCAGCATGTTCTCTAAAGCCCTGGGCCGTGTCGAGGTGATAAGACTGGGCACGTGACGATGGGCAGAGAGAGGCTGCGCTTGGGGGCATGACCAGCCCGCCTGGTTCAGGGCAGGCCAACCCCGAAAGCACCACGCCAAGGGTCCCTTGTATTTATTCTGGGATGACCAATTCCCAAGCAGTCATCTTCTTCCCAGATACGATCTCAAGAGTGAGCTTTGCCATCATCCCCAGGCAGAGAGCGGCAGGGGAAGAATCTGATATTTCAAGGCTGAAATAACAGACTAGCAGTTTCGTCCGCTGCATTGTCTCCCTGTCTTAAGCAGATTCCGAATTTTAGACTCTCCCAGGCCGTTTCCGTTTTCCTTGGCCCCTTATCGTTCCTTGTATTTCTTGAGTTACCCTTCGAGAGCCCAGACTCAGGCGTCTTTGATATCCCCACACCCTCTTCCGCTTCCCTTCTGCCTCCTCTTGTCTAGGGGTCTTTGTTTGATTAAGAAGTCAGGACCTACAGAAAGGAACATCCGGGAGTATCGGAGGAGGAGAAAGTTGTACCAAAGCCACCTGGAGCAAGGATGGGTGGTACCCACTGCCTTGATTCTCCTTCTTGCCTTCATTTCTCTTATATTTCTATTTGCTTCTTAAACTTCACTCATCCTCTCCTCCTTTGTCTTCTCTACCTGCCACCAAGCCGTCCTTACAGAATTTCCTCTGTTAGGAAAGCTAACAGCCCCATTCAGCACATTTCAAATTTGATTACCGTTTGCTCAGGTAAAACCATAGACCCTTTAGCGAGGAACTCAAGAGATTTCCTGGGGGATGTGCGGGGTCCATGGCAACCGTCAGGCTGCACACACACACTTGTTCTGCTGCCTTTCCCCGTGTGTCGAATCCTCTGGACCAGCGGAAGTCACATACACCGCGGCTGGTGGCGGAGAGCTTTAAGGGCCTGGAAAGAGGACGGCTTTAAGCAGAGGCCACCCAATGCACATGCATGCATTAAGCATGTAGATAAGAAGTAAACATTTCCTGTTTTATGCCACTGAGATTCTTGGTCTGTTTGTTACTGCAGCTAATGTTGCAGCCTAGCTGTTACAGAACAGGACCTGATGACAACCAGGCAGACAGAATGACATGTTTCCTACTGAGTAACCCTCGTGGAACATTTGCAGCATGAAATTGCGGCTTGCAACTCGCTGAGATCAGGAAGGTAGGCCAGCGACAGAGGCTTCCTCTGGTGCCTAGCATCTTTAGTTTTACTTATGCTTCAGATGGGAAAGAATGATACCAAATCAAGGACAGGCTGCTCTGGGATACCTTGTCCCCACTCCCTGTTCTCCGGCCTTCAGCAGAGGCTGGTGTTTGTTACTGGTGTCCCCCAGATGGGGCACTGCTCTCTCTTTTATTGGTTCTATGCCTGTTATGCTCCACCAATACACTCATCCCAATATCAGAAAGGCTCCAGAAATTTCCCTGCCTTAGACCCTTAGCCCCAGATAGAAAGAAAAATTTCTCTCCTAAGTTGCTTACAAAATCCTTCTTATCCCAGGCCTGTTTATTTCCCAAGATGACTGATTCTGGGAGCTGCTTCTCCTTTTGAGGAAACTCCATCCTCATCTTCATGTACCATGATCTGATCTATGGCTCCAACAAGACCATCACCCAACTGTACTAGATAGAATAAAACGGGCTTTGCTGTGGTAACAAACCACCCAAGACTTCAGAAGGATGGCTCAGGGTTCTGAAAAGGTCTTCTGTGTGGTCTGTGTACTGGTATTCAGGAAAACTTTTGAGTGTGCTTCTATAGTGTTTATTTTTTAGAATTAATTGAAATTTATTAATTCCAGGCATTCATATTTCTTGCCTGGAAAAATCCGTTCCTTTAAGTGTCAATTTCTCTGTGAAGTCTTCCCTGACTCTGGGCAGGATGAACGTCCTCATTCTGGTAATTCCACAGCACCGTCCTCCATATCAAAATTACTGCATTATATTGTGACTTGCTATTTTTTATGTCTCTCAGGAAGATACCTTCCTGAGGACAGGAATTAGGTATATTATTCCTGTGTCTCTCCTAGTGCCCAGCATGGTACTTGGGATGTAGGAATAATACCATGCACGTCAACCATGTGGACGAGGGGCACTGAAAGGCATCGTCATTTCTCCATTCGTTCTTGGGCTGTGCATGTGTGTTTCTGTATTGTGGGGGGATGGAATATAGTTATATCTGTGTAGCATCATGTAGGAAGGGATGTGTCCAAAATGGTCCATAGTGAATCTGTCAAAATACTTCATGGTCTGAAATATACAATAGGCTTGAGAACTATTTTTGCAGACAATCACATCCCGAAAAGGAAGTGTGAGGTGCTTATTGGGCAGACAAGGCTTCCATACCCTGTAGGAATAACCCCATGTTCACCTCTGCACCAGTGCCTTTATATTTATTTTTTTTAAGATTTTTTTTTTAATGTGGATCACTTTTTTAAAGTCTTTGTTGAATTTGTTACAACATTGCTTCTGTTTTACATTTTGGTTTTTTAGCCACGAGTCATGTGGGATCCTAGCTCCTCGACTAGGGATCAAACCCTCAGCCCCTGCATTGGAAGGTGAGGTCTTAACCATTGGACTGCCTGGGAAGTCTCTGCCTTTATATTTAAAATCAGAACTTTAAAAAAAATCTTCTTTCTTTTTTCCTTAACGGCACATAATACACTGTTGTATCCTTAAACTGGCAGTTCGCGATAATTTTAGTAGAAAATAAAGGAAATGGTCAATTTTTTTTTTCTCGGTAGGGATTTTTAAGCCCACGTGATAAATCAGCATTTTAAACAAATTTCTTCTTCTGAGTTCTCCTTTTCTGGTTTCACCTCTTATTTTATTTTTTTTAATTTATTTATTCTTTTGTGAGATGACCACGGTAAACCTTGTTGAAAAACAAAACAAAAAAGAGGGAGTGGAAGATTATAACTGAGTTATGACAAATAGCATTGCTACATCTTTTCCCCTATTATAGGCAATGATATTTTGTCATTTGTCAACTCCCTGCAAATATCCTTCTTTTCCCCCACAAGTCAAAAACGTCTTCTTTAGGGCATACAGGATAAGTTGTAATAACACATTTGATAGCTCTAAATAATTCTCTGCTATCAATGTACACAGTGAACGTTATTAATGGGAGACTCTTTGCACGGACCCTGAAAAGAGCCAGTAACTCCACTTGTCAGCGTTTTGATAACTACAGCCTTCAATTTAACATGAAGAAATATCAGCTTCAGTTTAGCAGTTTCAAAAGCAATGAATACAGATGATGAAATTTCTTCTTTCAGGCAAAGAGACTGCAAATTATTACACATAGATACTTATTTCTAATAATGTCATTTCAATTTACTTCTCAGTTGCCTGATATTAGAAGTATTTGCCCGGGAATTGGATGAGAATTTAATCATCATTTCAGAGCTCCAGGTCCATCTCAGGGGCCAACTGAACATCTTATCAGCAATTGAGCTGCAATGCTATTTATCCCTTTCCTATACTTTCTTATTTCCTTTTTCTTCTTACCTTCCAAGTTTATTTCTTTTTTTCTCTTTAAATTTTTATTGGAGTATAGTATAGTTGATTTACAATGTTGTGTTAGTTTCTGCTGTACAGCAAAGCGAATCAGTTATACATATATCCACTCTTTTTAAGCTTCTTTTCCCACATAGGTCATTACAGAGTATTGAGTAGAGTTCCCTGTGCTCTACAGTAGCTCTTTATTAGTTACCTATTTTATGTATAGTAGCATGTCCAAGTTAATTTCTAAACATCCCAGAATTAGCTCCCTTTCAGAGGGGAATTAACCATGATGTCAGGGTAGTTGTCACCTGGGTGTGGCTTGTCCTTCCTTCCATCCTTATTCCCTTCAAGACTCAGATGAGGCCTCCTTCTAAAAACACCGTTCTTCCCCTCCAGACACCCTCCTTCTGGGTGAATGGGAAGAAATAGATATCCTCAGGTAGCCTAGCATCGAGCTGCCGGCAGGAAGGGCTGCAAGGCTACCTGTCACCTGGAATGGGCAAACTTCCAGGACCGGGATGCTCTTCTTACCAGCAAGGCCATTCCTCAGACTGGAAGGCCACCCAGTTCCCACTGTCAGGCCACTGGTAGGTGCTACCTGCTCCCTCCCCAACAAGATCTGCTGCAGAGGGTGTGAGGTCTTGCTTGCAGAGTACAACTCATGCTTCTCCAAGACGTGGTCAAAGCTAACAGACCACATGCACATTAACGCTCCCTTCCTATAAGATTCCCCAATCACCTGCTTGAGTGGGCACCAAGTACTGTTTTGTGTATGGGGTTCATCCCACACCTGCCTTGATACTCTGTTTCCCTCCTCTGTGCTCTCGTGCTCCCCCTACTTCCCTCCCATACCAGCCTCTAGTATCACTCTCCATGTGCTCCTCTGGTGATGCATTCGGTCATGGGCCCCCTGAGGGCAGGAACTTCATCTTCTATTTCATTGTATTCAGAGAGCTTAGCATGGTGGTAGAAAGTGCTCAATAAATAGCTCTAAATGAACGGTTCAATGGTCAAAAATGATGGACAACAAGATCAGAGAAATGTTGGCTCGGGTACTTCTTTTTTACACTTAACGGATTTCTTGCGTCTATTTTCTTCTTTTTTTAAAAAATTTGTGTTGGAGTATAGCTCATTTACCACGTTGTGTTAGTTTCTGCTGTACAGCAAAGTGAGTCAGTTACACATATACATATATCCCCTCATTTTTTAGATTTCTTTTTCCCCATATAGGTCATTACGGAGTATTGAGTGGAGTTCCCTGTGCTCTACAGCAGGTCCTTATTAGTTATCTATTTTTTATATAATAGTATGTATATGTCAATCCCAGTCTCCCAATTTATCCCTCCCCCCACCCCTACTGCCTTTTCCTCCCTGGTAAGCATCAGTTTTGTTTGTTTTCTACATCTGTGACTCTACTTTCTAATGGGATTTTATTTTGCCTCTAAAACCAGCTCTGATGTAAAAAGCAGGCTCACTCTTGGGGATGGTGCATTGTAGCAAAGACCAGTGACGTGCCGGTAAATGTTTATCGATGTAGCTGATTTCGAGCTGCCAGCGTGTTAGCGCTGAGGGCAGCCTTGGGGAGAGAGACCCAGGAGCACATCATTCTGTGGTACTTCCGTTATACAGCTACAGTGTAAGAAAATGACCTCAAGAGCATAGATAACAGTAAAATGTAGTGGCTTTTTAAAAAATTACCTCTGTTTCTAATATAATCTATTTAATTGTATTTTAATATAATTTTTAGTAATGAGTGTAACAACTGGCTTGCAAAATCCCTGATC
Organism: Phocoena sinus; assembly: GCF_008692025.1. Lineage (NCBI taxonomy): Eukaryota > Metazoa > Chordata > Mammalia > Artiodactyla > Phocoenidae > Phocoena > Phocoena sinus. The sequence goes on from NC_045774.1 coordinate 75,884,478, forward strand.
ATTTAATAATTTTTTCCCATGATATTATAGGAGCTGACTTCAGACACCATTGGATAGGACGCTTTTCTCAACCTGCCTTTGGTACCCAAAGCTTCCCCATCCAGCCTTGAACCCACACAGGATCACTTTGACCACTTATTTGCTAGTATCTTCAACCGGGAACATCTGTTGTTTGACTGGAATGACTAGCTGTTTTGGTTAGTGGCAGAGAAGTACAGAGGTTTGTAAGAAAGAGTGGATAGACCAGAAAGAAGACTGGGACATTCCTTAACTCCTCAGAACCTAGAAATGTTTACTAAGTATTGTATCTTGAGTTGCAGGTGAATAGCCTGCTTCAATTGAATATTCTTTTTTTTTTTTTTTTTTTTTTTTTTGCGGTACGCAGGCCTCTCACTGTTGTGGCCTCTCCCGTTGTGGAGCACAGGCTCCGGACGCACAGGCTCAGCGGCCATGGCTCACAGGCCCAGGCACTCTGAGGCATGTGGGATCTTCCCGGACCGGGGCACGAACCTGTGTCCCCTGCATTGGCAGGCGGACTCTCAACCACTGCGCCACCAGGGAAGCCCCAATTTAATATTCTTGTAGTTTGCTCCTTTGGCCATTTCCATGCCTCGCCACCTCCCAAGTCCAGCTTGATTTCAGTCACTCATTTTCTGGCCTATATGTCTCCTTCTCAGCCTTCTTGATCGTGCAAAAAAACCTTTGAAATCCCAATTCATACCGGAATTGTCTCTTGACTTTTGGGTGAAAGGTGATGATTCCACCACCATCCTCTGATTCCTCTGCTTCAGCGCCCACCAACCAAATCAAATTTGCTCTTTTGTTTAAAAAGAATAACATCAAAAAACATGTACGGGCCTTGATTTTGTGAATATTTTATGAATGTATTGGCTATTCGCATTGCCCTGTTCTTTTACAAGTCCCTTTTGGACTGCCTATTCTTGATGGGCAGCGCTCAGAAATCATACCCATTTAGTTTTCTATGCACCTCACTTAGCCAAGAATCATGAACAGCTTTCTAAATGCCTTATCATAGCTTCAAGGATGGGGACATTTATGATGAACTGATTGATAGGTGTAGAATCATGCCTGGGAGTGACAGTACATGAAACGATCGATCTATCTTAGAGCAGAATCCCTCACTGAAGAGTAAGATATGGTGATGATAGGAACGCTTTCCAATTCCTGGCAGTCTCCACGTCTTAGCACACTATGCCTGCACCACAGCCTATGCAGAAACTGTGCCAAGCCACACTCTCAAAAATCCACAGTCCTGTGTCTTTCTTTAAATGTCTTCTAAGTTATGACTATATAACGCATAAACAAGTTCTAGCTATTTTGCGCATTAAGAGTAATGAAACAATATTTCAGTTGCCTTATCCTCGAAAACAGAAACAACAGTTAGCTTTTATTTCTCAATGTTTAATTCATCACCACAACCATCATCATCTGGACTACAGATGGCAGACGTACTTTCTGGAACACTATTTCGAAGTAAACAGCGTTTCCTTCAACGGTTTTGTAAAGGGAATACACAGTATTTCTATTCCTCTCAGCTCTTCTCTGCATTTTGCCCAAGTTTACAAGCATATTTGGAATGAGAATGATCTCACTAAAGAACAAGTGTATTCTGTCAAATTGAGTTAAGGAGAAAACCGAAACGGAAGACTAGAGGAAAAATCCTTTTAAAGAGGTTCTTTTGGTTGGGTTGGGTTTTTTTGTTTGTTTAATTTACATATAGCTTACTCAGTCTTTTTGTGTCATTTCCATTCCTGTTTTCTTTGCTCATAAACACCTGACCAGACGTAAGTCACTTAATTAACAGCTCTCTAAGTAGATTGAGTTTGCTGCCTTAGGGGATAGACACCAAAGCCCAGAAACTCCTGAGTTGGCTGGAAAGGCTCCAGAAGTGTGTAATCACACACTTGGGCTGAAGAAATAGAACAGACCGATATGCAAATGACAGAAGCAGAGACTGAGGCCACTGGGGGCAGGAGAGGAGGTAGACAGGAGGTGAGTCTCCCTCTGTCTTCCACGTCTGAAAGGCTGGCTTTAGATATGATATTTATGAACCCCGGTGATATGCACAGATCCAATGAGCTCAAAAATCAGAGCACGCAGATGTTAGTAAAGCCGGCTTATTGGAATTTCTGGAACCAATAATCTCAACCATTTGACATGAGCCTTTAGTCACTGGAGTATGAAACATAAACCAAAATTTTATAGAAAAATAAATAAAATGAAATGGCTGGAAACCATCAAATTACGGAATTCACTGTGCTTTCAGTAATTTACACCTGCCTATAGCATGAGTACTGAAGTTTTACTTCTGAGGTTTGCTGCTAACAATGTTGATTTCTGGGCTGCAAGGTAACTGGGGCAAAGGTTGCTGGGGATCCTACTGAATGAGCTGGCTGTGTCCTTTTAGAAAGCAATTCCCTATTTTGTATGGCGGAGGCTAAAGTAGGACGGGTGCCTTGGGGGCCTGAAATGTTTATGACTGTTAATTACAGATTGTCATCAGCATTTTATGTCCTTCGCTATATTTCTTTGCTCCTAGGTCAATCTGACACTTGACTAAAAAAGTAACCAGAGGGAAAATTAATATATTTTTAAAGACAGATAGCACCACCTAAATTATCACCTGCAGCGAACGGTCAGATGTTGCTGTATGTTACCTTTTCTCATGTCGGCCCCCCAAAGCATCCCGATTAGACAGCTCAAGCTCTGCTTCTGACTCAGGGAATCTTACAAACCTGACTTCATTTATTTAAGCATCTGCTCTGGGAAAAGCACAATGCTAGGCAGTGAAAGTAACAAGCTACAAAACTTTGAGTAGAAAAAGGAAAAAGATGTGTAGAAAACCAAACTTTGCACTTTTGCAAAGAACTAAGTGTGGGTAAGTACTCCTGGCCTTGGAGGAGGGCTAGAACCACAGTCCTTTTGTTTGGCCCACTTGTTTTTCTTTTTTAAAATCGATTCAATATCTTACAATTAGGAGATGACACACACACACTCAAATTTTTATATTTCTATATTCTCTTGAAAAAATCAGAAAGTCTGGGCTAGGATTACCAGAGGGCCTCAATCCCCCAGGTCTGAATAGTGATCCTTAGATGGCCTTGAGCTCTCCAATTCAAGACAGTCTCCCCAGTCCCTAGGGAGTAAACGACTGGTCCCGTTCCAAGCATGGCTCCTCCTATGTATCCTCCCTGCCTGGACAAGGAGACATTTGCATCTCTTTGAATTCTTCACAGAAGTTGTCCTAGAGCCTCTACTAAAACTGTGTGACATAAGCAAATCATTTATCCTCTCTGTCTTGTTTCCTCACCTTCTAATAGAGGTAATAAATAGCGTATTTGATTGTTTGCTAATCCAATTAATGGAAAAGAATGAATTATATGAACAATGAAGAAAGATTTATATGCTTTGCTGATTGGACAAGAGACACTAATATCAGTGGAGGTAAGCTACAATTCATAGCACAGTTCCATCACTACAGAAAGCTTCCTTGTCCCAATTTTCAGACAACCTCCCCACCCCTGGCCCCATAACCAGGGGCAACCGTGTTCTGATTTTTGACTCATAGCTTAGTTTTACTGTTCTAGGGTTTAATATAAACAGAGTAATATACTGTTTACCTTTTGCGAATGCCTCCTTTCAGTCAAAATATTATTTTTGAGAATACTCGATGTTGTTGTATGTATGGAATGGGATAGTGGTGAAAACAGCCTCCTAATGATTCCCACTTTCCTGTACCTTGTCCCTTTATAATGTAAAATTGCTACCTCTCCCGTCAAATGACAGGATTTATATCCTACCGCATGACCCTGGGCTGCTTTTGTGACTTGATTGACCAACAGAATGTGACGGAAGTGATATTCTTTGACTTCTGAATCTAAGCCTTAAGAGAGCTTAGAGCTTCTACTTTATGTCTTGGAAACCAACAGTCAAATAAAGAAGTCCAGGCTGTCCTGCTAAAGACACAGACTGCATGTAGAGAGACAGAAGCCCTAGAGGATGGGAAGACCACCTGGATAAGGGGGCCACATGGAGGCAGGTGCCCAGACCACCACCAGCATCAAGGCCCCAGGACGTGTGTGAGGCTCTCTTGACTCTCCAGCCCTGGCCAGGCAACAGCTGAATACAGATGCAGGAGTCAGCCTAGGCAAGGCCAGCAGAAGTGCCACTCCCTCAACCCACGGAAATGTGATAAATAATAAACTGTTGTTGTTTTAAGTCACTGTATTTTGAGGTGATTTGTTATATAGCACCATATACAATGATACACAGTGGTCTGTTCCTTTTCTTTGTTGAGTAGGATTTCATTGAATGGATATGCCGCCATATAATTTAGCAATTTATTTCCTTAATTGTTTTTCTCTTCTGGTTTTGACAGGTATGGAACAGTTGCCATGAAAATTCTTGTACAGGTTTTTTTTTTAATGAATATAATTTCATTTCCCTGGAAGTTGAATTGCTTAGTTATATGGAAAGTATATGTTTAAACTACTGAATTGTTTCCCAAAGTACTTATCTTCATACATTGCCAGCCGCAATGTTTGAGAGTTACATTTGTAACCCTCCCCAATACTTAGTATTGTCAGTTTTTTCAATTTTAACTATTCCAGTTAGTGTAAATTATGCTTTTGATTTGTATTTCACTGACGTTTAGCATCTTTTCATGTGTGCATTGGCCACTTTTATAATTATATAAACATAATCATTTACATTTATAATATAATTATATTGTGAAGTGTGTTTCAGTTTTTGCAGTTTTTTTAAAAAGTCAGCTCGTTTTCTATTACTCACTATAGGAATTCTTATATACATTGGGTATGACTCTTCTATGAAATATTTGTATTGCAAATATTTTCTCCCAGCTGTGGCTTGCCTTTTTATCATCTTAATGATAGCTTTTGATGCATGGAAGTTTTGTGGGGTTTTTTGGGGTTTTTTTTTTGCGGTACGCGGGCCTCTCACTGTTGTGGCCTCTCCCATTGCGGAGCACAGGCTCCGGACGCACAGGCTCAGCGGCCATGGCTCACGGGCCCAGCCGCTCCATGGCATGTGGGATCTTCCCGGACTGGGGCACGAACCCATGTCCCCTGCACCAGCAGGTGGACTCTCAACCACTGCGCCACCAGGGAAGCCCCGGAAATTTTGTATTTTGATGGACTATGTTTTATAATGATCATTTTTTGTCTGTCTATGAAATGTGCCATCTCTAAGGTCACAAAGATCTTCTATGTTTTCTTCTAGAAGATTTTGAGTTTTAACTTTTAGCTATATATATTATTTATATTGAAAACATACATGTATGTACATGCCGAGTAGTCATCTGCTTCTCTGATTGAACCCTGACAATTACACAGCTCAGGCACCAGGGAAGCTTATAGAGCAGCTTAGACCTGGAGCATAACCTCCTCCTTTTCTCAATTCCACTTACAATTTCTAGAATTTTAGGTTAATTGGGTGATAGCGGTACACCTTTTGGCTTCAGCTAGAGGGAAGTTTCCCACGTGCATATGTTAGGTTGTTCTGTTCTCAGTGGACTCCTAGCCCCTCATCTCTCTTCATGTGCTTAGAAATGGAAACACTAATTTTCTCTACAGTTTCTTTGGAGTGTAGCTGTCTTAGTCTGTTCAGGCTGCTATAACAAAACACCATAGACTGGGTAGCTTATAAACAACAGAAATGTATTTCTCACAGTTCTGGGGGCCGGAACTCCTAGATTAGGGTGCCATCATGGTTGAGGGAGGGACTTCTTCTGGGATACAGACTCTCCTTGTTTCCTCCCATGGTGGAAGGGAACCCCGTTTACAAGGGCAATAATCCCACTCTTGACGACAGAACTCTCATGACCTAATCACCTCCCAAAGCCTACACCCCCTAATACCATCACCTTAGGGGTTAGGATTTCTATGTATGAATTTGGGGGGGACACACACATTCAGACCATAGCAGTGGCCCTTTACGTATCAGTAACTATTCGAACAGCAATCAGGTGTTACGAACTCAAGAAACTGAGGGTTTTAAATTATGAATTTTATGTGTTTTAAACACAAAGCTTTGGAGAAATAAAGGAAACAGAAGATAATCCTTCTTTTCTCATCCCAACCACAAATCAGCGCGTTCTCACCGTATATGGGAAATTATTATAGCATATTAGCCTTGGGGTTTAGTATAATGGTTTAGTTTGATTAATGAATGGAATCAGTTTGGAAAAAATATATCAAGGTTGAAGGCATCTGTTTTATAAACAGAAATGCAAGTGAACTTCTTGTTCCACAGACCTGGGGTGCTGTGGACTCATTCATCATATCTGTCTTCCCTACAGTTACGGGTTCCCAGCAAATGCTGGCATTCCAGGTCTGCATTGTCCAAAAGCCCATCCCTCAGATATTAAGAACACGGCTCACGCTGATTACAAAACCCAACATATTTTTATGTAGCTCGTCTCCTGGGAAAGAATTTTTTCTAATTGTTTAATACAATTTTCTTTATCGCTAGCCACCAGGCTTCTGTCTTAGCTTAACAAAAGACAGAAAGAGGAGTTAGAAGGTAAGTCATGTTTCACATAAAGAACAGCCTAGAAGCATTTACAAATGGGAGCAACTTAGACATATCCCTTCCCCTGATTTATAGCAAAAATCTGGAACACCTGGATTACTGCCTCTGCAGCTGTTCTATGCTTCTTTTTGATTGTCTATTTCCCAGATGAAGGAATCAATAAACTCAAATGGAATTCAAATGGAATAAATATCATTGCCTGAATCACTCAATTCCGCACAGCTTCCTGAGGATTACGTGTTAAATGGTAGCCTTTTGTCCTAGAAAAGAAAGTTAATCAAACTGTCTTGCAGCTCCCCGGCAAACTATCTAGTTTGTTCCCAGAGCATGTCTTACACAGAAGTAAAAATGGTTTGCCAGTTCCCAAGCTCGTGGCATTCAGCAAAACTCTCCAGGGACTCCACATTTTAAAATATATGTCTTTCCTTGAGCAGTCTTTTAAACCATTACTTCGTTCCTTCAAAAGTAACCAAAACTTTTCCCCTTTTCACTCTTCCTAGGCCTGGCATGATCAACGACTCTTCAAATACGAAGGGGTGCTGTTTATCATCTCAACAGAGACTGCACGTCACTGTAGTGAATCTGTTGGTTCTCTGCCGGTTATGCTGTGAGGTTAAAATGCCCAAGACTTAATGAAGCAAGTGGCATTATCATACTCGTACTTGAAGTCTGAACAGAGATCTTTTCTTTCTAGGGTAATTCTAACAACTCATAATTAAATGTCAGAGTACTAGTGAAACACCAGGAAACTTAAAAATAAAATGAGAAGAGAGGAAAAAACTTTAGAGGTCAACCTCTAGCTTACAAGAATCTTAGGTCCATGTAGACGTTTATAAAGGTTTACAAAAGTTTTTCCAAACAAAGCTGAACATTCAGCACATATGCTACCTTACTGAGCATTTGTCTTCTGCCTAGTTGAGATCTTAAGTACAATTACTCTCAGTTTCCCCAGGGAAATCACTTACCTTCGTTCCAGACTGTTCGGTTGCCATAGGCTGGGTATAGGTGAGACAGGCTGGGACCTGGGACCTGGGACCCTTTGCTGCAATGCTTGCACCTGGACACACGTCTCCTTGAGCAACAAAATACAAAGAAGCTATAAGGGACTAAAAATAACTGCGTGCCTGCACAGCTGGGGCAAATTATGGACAAGGTACAAAAAGACCAAAAAAACCCAACTGTCACTTCTGAAGAGCTGGGAGCAAAAACAGGGTACTGCACTCAGCACCACCAAACGGGTGGGCAAACCACTAAGCCACCCCTCTGGTCCGACCCCTGGACATACCCCTACCCTCACCCCATGTAAGGAACAAGCTCGCCCCCCGATGCCACTTGGGGAGCGAGCAAGGGAACCTGTTACTTGTTCTCGTTCCCCCCTGCTACAGCAGGGGCCCCAGTAAAGCCTTGCCTGAATTTCTTGTCTGGCCGGTAATAAATTTCTATTCATTGGGGAAGGCCAAGAACCCTGGCGGGTATCATAGGGAGGAACTGGGCCTGTTAATGAGTCTGTAGTCTTCTCCCCTCCACGTAGCACCACAGAAGTCAGGACAGATACTGACGTTTATCACCCAACCAACAGATACCCCAGGGTCAGCACAGATACTCCCAGTTGGGAGACTTATTTCTGTGGCTACGCAGTCAAGGGGAGGTCTCTGTGAGAGGGTTACCTTTTCCAAAAGCGTCGGAAAATGAATATGAGAGGAAAGAACTAATCCCGTCCAGCACAAACTACTCTTTCACCCTTGATCCTGGATCTCAGATAAAGCCTGGGATTGTGGAAGGAAGAGCAGTGTCAGGGATCTTTCGGGTCTCTGGTCACAGCCTGGAGCTGTGGGACCACTTCTGTGTTCTCTGGCTTAATGATTTCATTTCATGTTGGTGCTGTGTCCTGCCAAGTAGCATCTCAAAGCCTCACATAATATCCGTCCTCGAAAGCTGTCTGAGTAGCTTTCACTTACCTTCCGCAACCCCTCAGAATAGAAGAGGTCTGTTGGGTCAGAATTTTCTCTGGTGTGTCCTTCGAACGAAACCAGCCCTGGAGAGAAAAATAAATACAACACAAGGAGACCGTCAGAGAGAACAAAAACAGAGAGCACGTACAGGAACGAAAGGGAGCAGAGAAACAAAAGTCAATGGCCCAAAACTGATGGGCTTACAAAGTCTCAGATAAGCTGTTTATAAATAAAGAGTGAGAGAAAATTAGCCCATGCTTATTTTTAAAAATTCAAAATGAACCCAGAGCATCTCCAAGTATACAGTTTAAGGGATTAACACTAAAGATTCATTACAAATTGTGAGCTTATAGTCAGTGTAAAAACAAAGGCTCAGTATTCACTATGAAATCTTTTATTGCTCCATAGGAGGTTCAACTCTGAGTTCCAAACAGGTGCCAAAATATGTACCATTTTGTCGTTAAAAATAACATTGTTCAGCCTATTTACACGATTCATGTAACTGCTGAATACCATTTGCTGCTGGGTGTGCTATGGGTACGGAGATATTACGTATTTGTCTTCATGCCATGTGGGTCTAGACCATTTTCTCTAGAGAGATCTTCTTTTTTATTCCTTGCAATTTATACCATAAATTATGATTTAGGCTAAGAAGGTTATCTACCTTGCAAGTTACTGCCAGCATTCACCTGTCACCTGGAAGCTTGAGAGCCTCCTGCTAGCGGGAGGGTACACCAGGAAGGCAGGCTCATTTTGACGTCCATCACTGGAAAGATATACTTTCTGCATGAAAATTGCATCACGCTTCCAAACCCAAAAGAGTTTTTGGACTGTTTGCACGGCCTTGTTCATGTTGTCGTTCATTATCAGAAAACTGGAGACTTGACCATATAAATTGTTGCATTTCATTCAGATTTTGGAACGCTTAGAGAAATGTTAATTATTTGAGATCTTAGGTGACAAAAGTGTAGCTTTTTAATATGAAAACATATGTGAATACTTCTTAGGCTTGAATGATAAAAAACAGTGTGAAAGTATAGAAATCATAATTAATGATAGTTTTTTATTATACAAGGTAATATCCTTATTGGAGAAAATGTAGAAAATACAGAACAGTAGAGAAAAAATAAAAATTACCTTTAACATCAGAGCTGAAGTTTACAACTTCAAATATTATTGTCTTCTCATTATATTTGTAGCATTAGGTAATTTTTTAAAATTGTGATCATAGTATGTGTACAACTTTGTAGGTTCATTCTAGATCCACACTGTCCCATATTAAATATTCTTCTAAAACATGACCATGAATAGTTATATAAAAATCTATCATGTGTTTGTATCATTATTAACAATCTCCAACTGATATTCCAAGGAAGAAACAGAAAATATAAACTTTTCTATATCTCAGTCTGAGAAAATGTTTCACCTAATTATGTGAGGTAGGAATGAAGTGATATATTAATATTTGGCATATGTTTAGTTGTAATTCTTAATAATATTTAGTATCAAAATAACTATCTCTGTGTTTGTGCAATTTCCTTATTTGAACATATTGCACTAACGTTTATATGATCTTCCAGGATTTGCTCCAAGTGCTTTCCTACATATCAGTTTTATTGTAGAGCTGGTGTGTAGTTTTTTCTTTTATGTATTTTTTTCTTTTTTATATAGATATAGATATATATATGTACATATGTACACTGAGGGAGGCATGGGGACTGGTTAAGCAATGCTTTAAATGTTTTGTTTGATTTTTCTCTTTGTTGTTGTTTTGTTTTTGTCTTTTTAAACGAAGATCTGCCATTTAAAGGCTGCCTTGCACTTTTCTGCCTACAGAGACCTTGGTCACCTTGATGTAGTCGTCTTCCTTTAGGAAAGTCAATTGAGTGGTGTCCCTTTGATGATGTAAATACAAATGGCTCTCATTATTCATGGTAGTTCTACAAAGTCACTGCAAACACTGTATTAGTGAAGATTCAACAATTGCTCCTAGGGGAAATACAGAGTTAGGTTCCTAAGAGCCTCTGGTCACAACATTTTCATTAACTGTTCAATACACATCTTTCTTTTATGTGTGTTTCTGTTCAAAGAAAAGTTATTTAGTATACATGTTGATTCATTAACGTTGAACTCACGGCTTACAGCACTTTAACTCATGCCTGAAGGAAGCTTGTCTGACACACGTATCTTCTCCGTAAGGCATAGCACAGCCTTCTGGTGTTTAGATACACTAGCCAGCACTTTAGCATTACACCTGGGGGCATTTAAAATCGCCAACAAAAGGGGAAACCACCAACAAAATGCACAAAAATGCAAAAAATATGGAACCAAGTAGACCACAAAAGGCGATTTGCTTACAGTAAAAGATCTGAAACAAGAGATGAAAATAGGTATTAGGAAAAATGTTTTCCACTAACGTAAGGGAAGCGTGCGATAAGATCCTCTGTGGCCAGACCAAATCTGGCCACAGGTCTGGTATTATTTCTATTGTTAGAAATAACACCTCTTAGGATATAAATCTAGTGTCTGGAGAAATTTTGCATATTTGAAAATTTCTTTCGTCAGAAGAACTTCCTGGGAACAAAATCATGGAGAAGTCCATTCTTTCCCTGTTGTAGTCCAACATTATTAAACTTTACCTTATGGATGGCCAATGACTCTAGCTGAGCTTCTCTGCCAGGAAAGTTGGGAGGGACTCTTGAAGGGAAACTAACCACAGGGTCTCCTGGACTGGAAATCTGTCCTCAATATAGAAATTCTAGTTTGGCATGGAAGAGGAGTTGATCTGAAAACAGTAGCAGAGACTAGAACCTTCTAATCTTAGCCACCCTGGTATTGGGGCATTCTTTGGGAACAATGACCATGTAAGTATAAATAACAGGGCCATAGCTGTGGTGCCCAAGACTAGGGCATTTTTTTCCCCAAAGTGTGGCACTTAAGGAATGGCATTATTCTCCCTAAATTACTTATTGTAATCTTTGTAGGCTTTTTAAAAGCAGCAGAATTCATTGAATTCTCCCGATTTTCTTCCTGAATTTCTGGCCAAGATTTCCTCAGCCGGGGATTCTGTAGTATTCCGTGGGCTTTGTCCTGGGAACATCCACTGCAATTGCTGCAGATTTCTTTTGCAGAAGAATCCATCACCTTTTCTATCTTGCCTTCCTTTCCCCTGCTGAATTTAATTCCTTGAGTTTCTGGAACATGGTCTTGGGTCTACTTCTTGGCGATCCCTTTTGCCCCAATGATTTGTATCATCTATGACTCTCAAAATTAGATCTTTAGAGCCTGACCTCTTCTCTGAGCTCCTGACTCCATAGAAAACTGCTGACTTGGCATCTTAGCCTGAATATTTAAGAGGTTTTAAATCAGAACTGTCCAAAACAAAACTTTATTTCTAGAGTCTTTACTCACACTTTTTTCTCCTCCTATCTATCTATCTCAGGAAAAGGCATTACCATTCATCCAACTGCTCAAATCCAAAAGACTAGGAGTCATCCTTGATTCCTTTCTTTATTTCCTCTATCATATCCAAACCACCAAAGTATTCTGTCAGCCTCTGAAATATGCCTCCAAATGTGCATTCTTCTCCATCTCCAGTTACTATCTTAACCCTTAACCACCATGATTTCTTGCTGGGATGATCCCAGTTGCTTCCCCATGACGCTTTTGCTTTTACTCTCTCTCCATCTCCTTCTACCGAGCACACAAAATTGATTTTTTAAAAATTGGGTTATATCACACCTCTGTTTAAAACCTTCTAATGGCTCAGATACACCACCCAATATCACTGTTTCTGCAAGGCGTTTCCTCACCCCCTTTTCTAATGATGCCTGCCCTCTCCAGCCACCCTCTATCACATGATCACATTATTCTCTTTATCATACTCCTATCGGTATTATTTTATCTATTCTCTTGTTTGTGTATTGTCTGTACCCTCCCACCCCCTCCCCCCTGAACGTAAACATAGGGTAGTTTGACTTCCTTGTTCCAGGAGTATCACAATGCCTGTCAGATGCTTGGAAAATAGTTGGTTTTCAAGAGACAGTTGTTGAATGAGTGAAAGAAAATCAAGGAAGCCCAATACATAAAAACAGAGGGAACATATGTATAACTGATTCACTTTGTTATAAAGCAGAAACTAACACACCATTGTAAAGCAATTATACCCCAATAAAGATGTTAAAAAGAAACAGAGCTGGGAGCAAAGTTGCTCTGGTTGAACGTGAGGAGCTGGGGGAGGGAACTGGTGGTGGTGGTGGTAGAGGGACCCTTGCTTGGCCCTATTCCAGCTGCTCCTGAGGCTCTTGGAAGAACAGAGTGAAAATCAGGGGTGGTGTGGGGATGTGAGGAGCCGGCAGGCTGGAGCTTTCTTAGTCAACAATTTTTAAAAGGGTTTTAAAACACTGCTGAAATAAATCAGTAAAAATAGTAGCACTTAACTCCAGTGTTTATTCATGGCTCCAAACATTACTTGCAAAATGTCTTTCTCTCATTGATATAGCAGCCTCAAATAATCAAAAGCAAAACCCCAAAACTCCCTTTGCTGTAGCCAAAATATTTCTGGTAGATTGCTCTATGGTAAGTATTTGCATATTGCCTGGGGCAGCTGTCAGCCGGGTCGCCAATCCTTAACCAATCAGAAGACAGTCTCCAAAAGTTGGTAGTCAGTCAAGAACATTGGGGAAGCAAATTCTGATCATGGTACTGTCTTCTGGGATCAAGTTATTTATTTTATCATTGACATTGTCAACAGTTCACCACCCAAGAAATTCTCTGGTTTAGAAAACTGCATGTAACAAATTCCTTATCTGAACATAAACAAAGACAGTATATAATACATTAAGAATGAGATGTATAATTTCAAGCAGTTAGTTTCTCCTATCATCCAAAAATAAATAACAAACATTTTGAAAAATACTGATTCATAGGGCTACCTGTCCCAAAGTATTTATGTGTATTGACCTTACCTTAAATAAAGGTATGATATTCTGATATTATCAAGGGAATATGTCTCCTTTGAGAAAGACCACTACACTCCTCTAAGCCACGATGACATGAATCCTGGACAGATGGCTAGTCTCTTTCAATTCCTGCCTCAGTGAAAGAACTAATTATTTTAGATAGTAGATTTCCTGGTTGCTCTTGAGAAGCTGATATTTAGGATTAGAAATAAAAGATTTTTAAAGTATTTTACGTTTTCAAATTTATGTAAAAACTTCATTTAAAAATGATTTTTACAGAAACAGACTCACAGATATAGAGAACACACTAGTGGTTACCTTGGGGTGAGGGAAGCAGGAAGGGGCAAGATAGGGGTAGGGGATTAAGAGGTACAAACTACGCTATAAAATAAATAAGCTACAAGGATATACTGTACAGCACAGGGAATATAGTCAGTATTTTATAGCAGCTTTAAATGGAGTAAAATCTATGAAAATTTTGAATCCCTATGCGGTACACGTGAAAGTAACACAATATTGTAAACCAACTATACCTCAATTTAAAAAATTTTATTTCCAAATGATGTTTTTACTTAAGTACTGTAACTGCAAGAATAGTATGATAGGTAGTGGCAAACGGAACCATGCCTTGTAAGCATAGGCACAATATAAATATTGATTTGTTGACAGCTGAAAGTAGGAAAAAAGAAGGTAGGCAGGAAGGGCAAACCATTGGTATTAGTTAGGACTCTTCAGCACTAGATTCAGGAGATCCATCTCAAACTGGCTTAATCCTTAAAGAGGCACTTATTGCCCTCAGAACTGAAACACCAGGAGCAGAGCTGGTTTCAAACACAGCTGGAATTGGGGGCACAATTGGTTCAGTTCCTTTATGTTTCTCAGCTTTTCCTGCACTGTAGTGACCTGACAACGCTCGGCTCCGCTTGCGCTGTTTACACCACTAGCTGCGGGAGTGGAAAAGAACACGTTCCTCTCCCTCACCTGGGCTGGCAAACGTGTCACTGGGTTTTACTGGCTGTCCCCGAACTCATCACTGCAGCCCATGGAAGCACCAATCAGAGAGGATTGCGAAGAGCTGGGAGAACCCAGCCAGGCACAGGTCAGAGTTACAGGACCCAGACTCAGCCCGCGGAGTGAGGGGTGTACAGAAGCACGTGGTGCAGCTGCTGCTGGTAGGAGCAAGGCTGTGTGAACTTGTTTCTCCCAAGGGTAAGTTTCTTCACCTGAGCCTCGTTTCCTCATGGAGAAAAATGCCTAGTTCACAGTGTTGAAAGGATCGAATAAGGTAACATAATTAAAGCACCTAGAAGGACAGTAGACGGAATGCTTTTTTTTGGAGACGAATTGAATTCCTTCCTTCGTAAAGTCTTTTTATTTTCTTATTTAAAATTTTATACAATTTTAAATGTTACTTTCCATGTACAGTTATTACAAAATATTGGCTATATTCCCCGGGTTGTACAATACATCTTTGAGGGTTTTTTTTTTTGGCTGCATTGGGTCTTCGTTGCTGTGTGTGCGCTTTTCTCTAGTTGTGGTGAGCAGGGGCGGGCTCTAGAGCACAGGCTCAGTAGTTGTGGCACATGGGCTTAGCTGCGCTGCTCTGTGGCATGTGGGATCTTCCCGGACCAGGGCTTGAACCCATGTCCTCTGCATTGGCAGGCGGATTCTTAGCCACTGTGCTACCAGGGAAGCCCCTCTTTGAGGTTATTTTTTTTTTTTTTTGAGGTACGCGGGCCTCTCAATGCCGTGGCCTCTCCCGTTGCGGAGCACAGGCTCTGGACACGCAGGCTCAGCGGCCATGGCTCATGGGCCCAGCCGCTCCGCGGCATGTGGGATCTTCCCGGACCGGGGCACGAACCCGTGTCCCCTGCAGCGGCAGGCGGACTCCCAACCACTGCGCCACCAGAGAAGCCCGAGGCTATCTTAAACGCAATAGTTTGTACCTCCCACTCGCCTGCCCCTGTATTGCCTCTCCCCCTCTCCCCACTGATATCCACGTTTGTTGTCTATATCTGTAAGTCTGATTCTTTTTTGTTATATTCACTAGTTTGCTGTATTTTTTAGATTCCACATACAAGTGATATCAGAAGACGAAATAATTCTTAATTCCGTTTCCTTTCTGGCAGTTAAGATTTCAGGCTTTGCACAAGTAGCAATGACCATTGTCACCAGCAGGTGGCAGTCGTGTGCTGGACGGTAATGAGCTGGATTTTTGGTTAAAATTAAGAATTGGCTGAAATGGTGATTGGCAGTTGGAGGAAAGCAGTGGGGACTGTGGGTCCAATTGCTGCTGCCCTGACACCGGCCGTTGTGACCTTGATCAAGGTCTGAATTGATCTCTGGCCTGAATTTCCTCGAGTAAAACTTGGAGACCAATTCTCCACGCGGCTTTAAACATTTTTTTGTTTCTGTAGAAAGTGAATCTTGTATTTCATACTAACAATCTCAGAAGCCAAAAACTGGTCAGCAGTCTTGGTTGTTAACATATATTGTCTAAAAATATGACTGTATGAAGCATAATCCCTTCATTTATTGCTAAGTTTCTGCTACCCTGGGAGGCTTGAAAGAGTTCATGTAATTCTGTAAGGTGACTAATGGGCCTGCAGAGATGCTCTTGAGTTATACAACAGCTTGGAAAATCCTCCTCCGAGGCCTGCAATTCGGAAACCTCACTATTAAAAAAGTCACACTGAGTGGGCTTCAAAAGTATTTTCCAGTCATGTCATTACGTTTTAATGGTAGGTTCTTAAAATGACTTGGAAAAGGAGTTCAGAAAATTTCAGGTCTGAAATATGTTGGAAGTATCTGTGGCAGCAGGAGAAACTGAAAATGGTGACATTTAATTGGGCTTAAGAACGAAAGTGATGACTCCACTTTTGCATGAAGCAAACCTTATAACGAAGTTGAAATAAGATGATGTGATAAAAATGACCATTTATCTGGTATAATATATTGCGGGAGGATACTGCATTTTTTTTTAACACAGAATTCTTTATTACAGGAAGTTATGTGCTAGATCCATGTTAGTATAAAAATCTTTGCAAAAGGGAGACCCAATTGAAATTCTAAGGGTGTTCACACCTTTGTGCATTCCATGGAGATGTGGAACAGCCTCATCTGAACACTTGACCTTTATTTCTCAGCATGCTTCTCTGTCAGGATAAAGCCTCTTGAATTCTTAAACCTGGCACTTGCGGGTGAGAATTTGTTGAGGTGTGGATCAGATGTGTTCTCAGGTTTCCGTCATTTTTTATAAATCCAGACTGCGCTTTGCACGGTGCCATATAAAAGGGGAAAGAGAATTAAGTAAGGTATCATTAAGCAAATTTCAGAAACGGAGACCTGATTGAAATTAAGAGGTGTTTATTTGGGGTTTGTTAGGACTGTAGCCCGGGAGACACAGATTCAAGAAGCACTTGAATTGTGCTGTAGTCCACTGGACTACAAAGTGGAGGGGGAAAAACCCCATATAAAGGCAAAAAACACAAGGTTACAATTAGTTACATGAGTTGTTTATCAAGAATTATCACTGGAGCTGGCAAGAAGTAAGGGTGCTTGTTAAGTAAGGATTTGTTGGGGTCCAAAATTGTTGCATATTTACAAGAGGAGACCTTGAGACCATAAGGTTGCAGCTGACAGGTTTTGTTTTGAATACGGCTGGTGGTGTCCTTGGGTCTGGTACAGTTGAAAGAAAGCTGAAGTTCTCAGTGGTGCAGAGACGTGTCAGACCAGACCCTCAAGAGCTGCCCAGCTCCATTTTTGTCTGCCTGAAGTGTGATCACCGCGTTATCATTGCAGTTTGTCATCAGTATTTATTTTATTTTGTTGCTATTGAAGGATCTGAAAGAACAAGAGCTGTTTTGTGTTTACCTCTCCATTTTTCCTCCCCCATTTAAACGAGGCGGCTGGGACTTGAAGATCTCTTGCTTCTGCGTGGTGGTTGTGAGGTCGGAACAGAAAGCCCAAGTTACTTTCAGGCCCCAAGAGGGCTTAAGACACAGCATGCTGGGCTCCTTCCCAGGGTTTCTGATTCAGCAAGTCTGGGGTGGAGTCCAGGAATTGGCATTTTTACAACGTTCCTGTAAACCTCCAACAAGACAAATGTTATTCTCTGTTCTGCAACTTTTCATCTCTATATGAATGGAAAATTGTTATACCTTTCTATCATGTATATATCAGGCTATAGGCAACATTCCTTTACAAAGGTGCAGAGCCAGCATGGCTAAGCACAAGCAACAGAGCACAAGGGTTAGAGCTAAAGGAATAGATCCAATATGGAGTCAGGTTTGCTCTTCTCTGTTACAAATTCAGTGGCATAGGGAATGGCAGTCAGATTTGATTTGATTTGAAGAAAGCAATGAGATATTTCTTGCCTACCCAACTTTGAGTCCATACCACACCCACTACACAAGTTTCAGACTTATAACACATAATCCACATGCATTAGTATTTGAGGCCTCAAACTAAGCTCTGCCCCTGCAAAGCTCTGGGTCTCACTTGGGAGGGAGGAGCTGGGCTTCTTCCAACAGCTGTGCAAATCTTGCCCGGCCCAACACCGGGGGCTGAAATCCAGTCAGACTGTGAAAAAAAAAGTGACGTTTTCTAATTTTCTAATGTGCGCACACAATTCCTACATAATATTACATCATGAATATATTACACTTTATGCATTTTCCTGTTGACTTTCACGTGAGTTCTACCTTTCACCGCCTTAACAAATATCCCTGCGCATTTCTCCTGCCCTTGTAGATACTTTCAAATTAGATACTTAGAAATGGAATTACTCAACTACCCGACATTTTCACTTGACTTTTCTCACAGACATTCTGCCAGTTAGAGATGCATGTGATATTAGAAGCAGTTTGGTTTAAAAAAAACATGCAAAAACTTCTGAGAGTGTTCGGGCCATCACCCAAGGGTGTAAATTAGCCCACGCAGGTTGCTTTCCTTTAATTTCTTAAAGTTGAGATACACTGTCCTGAGCAAATGAAAGAAAAATTAGAGGAGAATGAGTGGAAAATTACTAAAATAGGTACATTTGGAGCAGGGATTAGGGCGCAATGCTTAGTGACTTAAATTACATAAAGGCACTGATTTCCTGAGGGCATTAGAAGACAGAAAATTGTTGAAGATTAGCTTGTATCTCAAAATTATAGGTCAGTCCATTCCCATTTTCCCACCAAGTGGGAAAGGACACCCACTTTCTTTTCCTTGGAACCCAGGGCTTGGGTGATGTGTGTTAAGCCTCATTACGGGTTAAACAGACTTTGGGGGATCACATGGAAATTTAGATATCATTACAGTTCTGTTTCTACGGGGGATGGATTTCTCTTTCCAAACAACCGATTTCAGTATATGCTTTTGGTGTCTGACCACTTATCAGGAGGATACGTTATGTGGTTAATAAAGCTCAAACTTGAAGGACCCTGGCTTTTGGACTTCAGTAAGTACAACTAGAGTGGCTGAACCAGGAAGTAACCATGCTCCAAAATCTCTAAGAGAGGTTTCAAATGTATTTACTACAATTCTTGTGCTGGGGTGGTTTGTGGTCATTTTAAAAGCTAGGCTTTTAATGAACTTATGTGCAAAACAGAAAGAGACTCACAGACATAGAAAACAAGCTTATGGTTACTAAAGGGGAACGGGGGGGTGGGAGGGATAAATTAGGAGTTTGGGATTAACATGTACACACTGCTATGTATAAAACAGGTAAACAACAAGGACCTGCTGTCGCTGTCATAGTAACATAAAATGGGAAAGAATCTGAAATCATATATATATATATATATATATATATATATATATATATATACACACATAACTGAATCACTTTGCTGGGCACCTGAAACTAACACAACATTGTAAATCAACTATACTTCAAAAAAATAAAATAAAATAAAAGCTAGGCTGTAACACCATGATGTATCCTGTCTTCTTTCCCCTGTAAAACAAGGTGAACCCCCAGGGCAGCTCTGTGGAAAATGGCTTCAGAAACACAGCCAGTCCGGGCCCCTCTGGACAGCGAGAGAGTGGTGGGTGGAGGCTTGCACCACCAGCTGCAGGAAACTGTTAAATTCCTGACCTGGTTTTTGAAAATATTCAAGGAGAAAGCAGGAACACTGATACCCACACTAGCCCAGCTACGTAAGACCGCCTTCCCTTTATTATTTCACGTTACCCACATTAGTTTGAGCAGAAGGTAAAGCATCTTTCAAAAGACTGTCCTCTGCAAGGGAAGTCATCTGTTTTACATTAATTGTCCATTAGTCTCCAAGGTTCCATCCATTAAAACCCTCAGACGCTCATTGCTGTATTGTGCCAAAGTCCTGCTGTCAGCTTTCAATGCAGAGCTGTTTTTCCACGTCTGCCTTAATTGCTCTAAGTGCCATTTCCTTTGAGACAGCTTTGAGCTTGCCAATTAATGCTAACTTTTCTTCCTTGCTAGGCTGAACAGGTAAGCCTCGGTGAGGACAATTCGGCTGCTATTTACTCTCATTTATTAGATCCCTTTCTGCCTCAAGCTCACACAGGGAGTATTTTTACATCTCTACTGTTCTGTTTGCCTGATTACTTAGGAGTGCGTTCGGAATGGACTTCGTTTTCTAGAGTGAAAATGCTCCGTACATATACAGTCCATCCGTGCTATTGTGATGAGGGGTTGAAATTCTGTTTTCTCCTGATTAGTTTAAACATGTAATTTTTTAATGCACTCTGAAGAACAGCTTGGATGAAACTGACTTCATTGATGGAAAAATTAAGCTTCCATCCTTTCAAATTACAGCTCAAGAGGCGGCAGCTTATGAATTTAATTACTGTAGCTGCCTTATTATAACTGACTCACCTACCTTTAGCCCCATGGCTACTGTTTTGAAAAAACACATTTAAACGGAGGAAGAGCAGAAATCATTGAGATGACCAACCTCATAGCAGCTTTTAGAAATTTTTGATAGGCATGGAAACAAATGAAAGTATGTAAGACAGAGAGGAACAGCTTAACAGATTATTTTTAACTCTATATAGGAGTACTAGAGGCTTCCCTGGTGGCGCAGTGGTTAAGAATCCACCTGCCAATGCAGGGGACACGGGTTCGAGCGCCAGTCTGGGAAGATCCCACATGCCGCGGGGCAACTAAGCCTGTGAGCCACAACTACTGAGCTCGTGCACCACAACTACTGAAGCCCGCGTGCCTAGAGCCCGTGCTCCACAACAAGAGAAGCCACTGCAATGAGAAGCCCAAGCACCACAACGAAGAGTAGCCCTGCTCGCTGCAACTAGAGAAAGCCGGCAAGCAGCAACGAAGACCCAACGCAGCCAAAAATAAATAAATTTTTTTTAAAAAGTACTAGAAAAGCAAGAGTTTTGATTCATTTTTAAAAAATTGTACTGGATTACCAATTATTGCAATTTATACATTTAATTAACATTTAAAATAGCCAATCAATTAACATAAAATTTTTTCGAGATATGTTACTATATCTATGAATTCACATTTTAAAAAATGATTGTTGTCATTAATTGATTACAGGTTTTTAAAAAAATTTTTTACCAGGATTTAGTTTCATCTTATAACTGAGTTTGTTAATGAATGGTCCTGTTAATATTTGGTAAGTACTCGGGTACTGATTTGCTTGATTGTATTTAAGCAATACCAGAAAGAAGAAAGAAGAGAAAGAGGAAGTAGGAGGAGGAAGCAATAAATGCCTCCCAACTGATGTAAATTACAGGATATGATGAAAATCAAAGATGGAATTTTGTGTTTTCTACTCCTTGAAGATTGTTGAGGAAAGATCCACTTTTGCCCTCAGCAAACTCTTTGGAACAAAAATGAGCAACCACCTGGGAAACATTTTAAATGAGTGAAGTCTGCCTCTGAGGCCCTCCACCTTCCTTGCAAGGTGCCCCTAACCTGGCAGAAACCTCTCCTACACGCTGTCCTCTCCCCTTACCCATCTGGGGGGGCCAAGCCTGTGTCACATCTCATATGGCCTTGGTTGGTACCAAGGTATTAGCAGAGCCAGCTACTAAGGTTTAGGATTTTGATCCTTTCAGAGGGTTCTCATCTTCAGTCAACCATTTTGAGAGCAGACTGTGCACAGAGCCTGGTGGGCCTATCAGAGTTATATCTTCCTAAATTACGACCTCTGTCGTCATTTTCTTACTGGGTTACCTCCTCTGATTAATTCTACAGGTTTTGTTTCTGCGTCGTGGGTACAAAGGGTGGCCACATCCCTCCATCTTTATAGAGGGAAATCTTTATCACTCCCAAATTACAGGCTAGTCTATTTCTAGAAAATTCGTTCAGTAGGTCATCTCCTCTGTAGGATATCTGTAGGATATTCCTTGAAAAATCCTATCAGCTTTTCTCTCAACAGTTTTCAGGAATAAAGTTTAGGAAAATTCCAAAACACAGTCTAACAGATTCAAAGACATATAACAGGGATTCAAAAACCTCATACACATCCCCTTTCCCTTCAGAATAACGCTTCTTAACGCTAGTTAGCTTTTACAGTATGATTTGTATTAGCCAGTGGTGATTAGACTAGAGCAGCCAAATCCACCAACCCAACTAGGAGTATTGTACATCCTACAATTCTGTGTCATCTTCTTTTACATCATCTTCTTTGTTACTGTTTCATTTACCCAGGAAGGTGATGCTTCCATACGTCTGTGTTTCTGAACTTTCACTACTGTTTTGATTGAAAGTCTGCAATGTTGTTCACCCATGTGGGATCTTGCTGGAAAGGATATTCTCTCCAAGGTCTTTGCTTGGCAGTTCAGTCATGCTCTTGTGCTAACTCTCAGGTGTCTTTGTATCAAAACCCTTCTTATTATGGTTGAATCTGTTCCCCACCTATGGCAGACACACCATAGGGTGATCCCCTGAGTCACACCCTTAATTCCCTCACCATGGGTGTGGGTGAAACCTGTGATCTGCTTCTACCCAATAGAATATGGCAAAGATGCAGGGTATCACTCTGTGATGGTATTATTTTATATATTAAAGGTGAAGGGATTTTACAGGTATAATTAAGGTTGATAATCAGCTGACTTTAAGTTAAACAAAAGGGAGTTTATCCAGGGTGGGCCTGACCTAATCAGGTGAGCCTTTTACAAGAGGCTCCATGACTTCCTTGAAAATACAGACTTGAAGAAGCAGAGACTGTCCTCTCTCCATTGCATGCTTTGAAGAAGCAAGTTGCCGTGAATTCTACAGCCACAAGGAAATGAATTCTGCCCATAGCCTGAAGGAACTTCGAAGCAGATCCTCCTCTAGGTGAGTCTCCAGATGAAAACGCAACCCAGCCAAGAGCCTGATTCCATCCTTGGGAGGCCCTGAGCAGAAAACCCAGTTACACCATGTCCAGATTCCTAACCGAGAACATGTGAGATAATAAATGAGTGTTGTTTTAGGCTGCTAAGTGGGAGGTAATTTGTTGTGCAGCAACAGGAAGCTAATACCCACCCTTGCACTAAAGATGTTGTATTGTTTTTATTACCCAGCATCCCTTGTACCATAACTTACATAGATAAAACTTACATAGATAAACCCATTGACTACATACAAGGTCTTCTTGCACTTTGTACCCAAGTCACACCCCAGGTCCCAAAGATGACTTATACGTAACCCTCATGTTTCCTATATGCATTGCTACCAGATAACCGAAAAGCAGGTTTGGTCCCCAGCATTGGGAATAGTTCCTTCAAGTACCTGGACACATCTGGTCCCTCTGTTCCCTTTACATCAGCAGTTCTCGAACATTTTGGTCTCAGGGCTCCTTTTTATCCAAAATTATTTAAGACATTTTTGTCTCAGGGCTCCTTTTTATCCAAAATTATTTAAGACCCCAAAGAGATTGTGCTTATGTGGTAATGTTTATCATCTACTGTATTTGAAAGTAAAATGGAGTGATTTTTAAACATGAGAACACACAAGCACACATTGTATTAGCCATCAGAACAATGGTACCATCACTCCCCATGAAACTTCTGGAAAACCCCACTGTTCTCTTGTGAGAGAACGAAAGTAAGAAGCTAAATAACATCACAATGTTATTATAAATGGACATGCAAACCTAAAGGGCTCTTGAGGACACCAGAGATCGCTAGACCACACTTTGAGAACCATTGCTTTATGTTTTCAGTTTTTACCTTTGTTCTGTTTCACAGAGTATTAATTTTTTTCCCAGCTTTATCGATACAGAGTTGACATATCACATCGAATTACATTGTATTAAGCAAACTCAAATAAGCTTATGAAATAGATGAGGTAAACATTATTAAAATTGAGAAACACAGGGCTTCCCTGGTGGCGCAGTGGTTGAGAGTCCGACTGCCGATGCAGGGGACACGGGTTCGTGCCCCGGTCTGGGAAGATCCCACATGCTGCGCAGCGGCTGGGCCCGTGAGCCATGGCCACTGAGCCTGCACGTCCAGAGCCTGTGCTCCGCAACGGGAGAGGCCACAGCAGTGAGAAGCCCGCGTACCCCAAAAAAAAAAAAAAAAAAAAAAAATCCAACTAATATCATGTAAATGGAAGCTCCCGAGCTAGGATGCACTATTCTCAGAGCCTCTGAATGGGACGTTGTTCACTTCTGCTTGTCGGATCCAATCAATCTCCCAGTCCTGTCTTGTCTGCCTTGGCACTGACACTCTTATATGATGGTGATTTTTGTTTCATTCTCTTGCCATATCCTGGTCCAGAGCCTCATTATTCACTCAACTATCACGTCTTCCTGCTGCTTGTCTCACCTTGTCCCCACTTCATGCAGCCTACCCTTACCTGCTCAGTTTTCAAAGAATGTTGCCTGTCGTATCAGTAAACAAAGGATGCTGCAGCCATCAGGCTATCAGCTTCTGCAGCCACCCACCACAGTGCACCCTGAGAGGATTCAGGATGGAGAAAAACAGGACACTGGGGGCTTCCCTGGTGATGCAGTGATTAAGAATCCTCCTGATCCCTGGTCAGGGAAGATCCCACATGCCGTGGAGCAAGTAAGCCCATGCGCCACAACTACTGAGCCCACGAGCCACAACTACTGAGCCCGTGAGCCACAACTACTGAGCCCGTGAGCCACAACTACTGAGCCCGCGTGCCTAGAGCCTGTGCTCTGCAAGGAAAGAAGCCACCGCAATGAGAAGCCCGCGCACCGCAACGAAGACTAGCCCCTGCTCGCCGCAACTAGAGAAAGCCGGTGTGCAGCAACCAGGACCCAATGCAGCCAAAAATAAACTAATAAATAAATTAAAAGAAAAATAATAACAGGATACTGGCCCTGGATAGTTAAGGTGCATATCAAAGGAATGATTTCATTAAGCCCAGACTCTTGCATCTTCCCATACATAGGAAAGCACTAAATTCAGTAACTTGAGATGTCTGTTTTTTCTTTAATTAGCAGTAATGTTTTGATGTTCAACTTCCTGGTTTCCCGTCCCCACCCCTCTCAAATTCCTATATATCCTGGTTCCTCCCTTACCTCTTCAGTCAGTGCAGTCCCTCAGTTATCTGAGAGCCTAGCTCCTGGGCTTAAGTCCTCAGTATATCTGCCGAATAAACCATAATCCTCAAATTTTAGGTTGTGCATTTTTTTCAGTGGGCACTAACAATTTCAGTGGCTCCATACTGCCTTGTAAACCTTGTACCCTTGTATACATATATGTGAATGTAACATTGATATTGATATAATATTTGATATATGTCAAGTATGATTTATGAATATACTATTTAATCTCTCCACAATAACTTTGAAGACCTCCATAAGGAGACCTCATTCTATCCTGCTCTCAAGGCACCTGGCACACTTTTTTTTTGCACTGATTTGTTTACATGTGTACTATCCCAACTGATCTGGAAGCTCACTCAGGGCTGCAGCCATGACTTACTCATTTTGGTCCGTATCTCCAAAGCCCGGCCAGTTTCTAGGATGTAGTGAGTTCTCACAAATATCTTTCAAATGAATGAATGAACAGAGGGTCCTGCCTTACCTGATGGAAGAAATTTAGGAAAGGACATGGCTTTCAGGCCCCGCAGTCTAGGCCATCACCACTACATTAAAAATGGACTGGGTCAGGCAGTAAAATGACTACGGGAAAGAGGGTTCAGGGGAGTCCAGAAGATGGCTTCTGGACCAAATCAACTTGTAATCATAGAAGCTGCAGGTCTGACATACAAGGGACAAAACAGGCTTCTTCTCAGAAGTCACCTCCTCTGACAGACATTCTCTGGACTGCCTGAAACGTTCGTTCCTCCCTGTCCCTCAAGCCTCCTACCTTGCTTTGCCATCACCATTCTCATCACAGTCTTACTGTTTATTAAGCACCCATCTATCTATCGTCTGATCCCCATTATAATGTGAAACCCACAAGGGTGAGAACTTTGTTGAATTCCCAAGACCCGTAACAGCACCGGCCACATGCTAGACTCTCAATAAACATCGGGTGAAAATAAATGAATCAATCAGCCACATGCTAGACCCTCAATCATTTTTTTCCCCAGGAAGTGATGAATCCTGTTGCTGCTTTTTCCAAGTATTATGATTAGTAACTTGACAAGCTTGGTTTCCTGGGAGTTTGAGATGAAAGTATTATGAGATGGAATCAAAAGCACCAGGCAAAGCTCAGGAGCCTGAGTGGTGAAGGGAAGAGGCCGTCCTGAGGGCCGACCCACCTATGGCCGGTCACTGTGGCTCGTAACATGCCCTGAAATCATGACGGTGTGTGTTCACTGTTCCTGGGTTTATCTTTCACTCATGGACTTACTGGACTATTCACCTAATTTTCTTTTGCACCTACCCTGTGGCAGGTGATGCCGGGCAATCTCTGGATACCTGGTGAAACGTAGGAAGTTATACAAAACTTAGGCTATCGCTAAGGCTTTCTTTTTTCCTTAGGAGTCTGTTAATTTTAAGTGTCATAATTCCTTGGACCATATTACATTTCATTTCTAGAGGTTGTTAACATTTACATGCCTACCTCGACTGCACCCTGGAAAAGGAGAACAGTGGCCAGGTTAGTGCATCAGATGGCCCTGAGCCAGCCATGGACCTCTACAGGGAAATCTGAGTAGACGTTTCCATGCTGCTCACTGGGTGAGGGTAAATGCAACAGAGCTTCTGGTAGGTGCTTCCAGTACCAAGGGCTCCCGAGTGAAAGATGCGGTTCCGGATGAACATAAAGACGACCACAGGTATCGGGAAGCGCCAGCTGGGAGCTGCTCTGAGAGGGCAAGCTGTGACACTCTGACCTCCTCCAAAACCTTAGGACACAAGGTCAAATCACCTAGACCTTCCATTATTATGATGTGACAGGGCTATTTTTTCCTTCTAATTCAATGCTTTTCTCAGATCAAGTGACAATTAATTATTGATTGGACAACTGTTCTAGTCAAAACAGACTGTTCGTGTGTTAGTTTTCTTGTCCCATTAGACATTCAAATTTGCTATCCCTTTCAGTTGTATCTGGGACCAAAAATATGTTTTCTAGAACTCAGTTTAGTTATTAAAGAGGGGGAAATATGCTATTACAGAAGTGAGATAATTTCATTCTTTTACAAAGTTTGGGGTTTACTATTAAAGATTAAGAGTGCTACTGGAATCACACTTTGGAGTGTTAATGAGAGTGTGAGTTCTGATTGTTTTGTAGAAATACTTTATTTTTCCTTAAATACAGTTTAAGCTACAATAAGATAAACCTTTCACTTCTCAAGTTAGCAAAGATCTAAAGGTACAATAACACATTCCATTGCTGAGGGTTAGGGGGAGAGGCTCTCTTACATTAATGGTAGGACATGAATTGATGGTCTTTCTGGGTATAAATTTGTCAAAACACTTCAAAATTAAAAAAAATTTGTATTGCATTAGGTGGGGCTGAGGAAAGTAAGTCTCCATGCACAGGGGTAGGGGTGAGGGAGCTGGGGCCATCTGAGCAAGTTGAGGAGGAGGCCCATAGAAGAGGGTGACCAGACCCTGGGTGTCAGGGTACAGCAGGGTGAGAAGGGCGTCCAAGTGCCCAACGGCCCACTGTAGGGCATCAGAGCCCAAGAGGGATGAGGAGAACATCTGCATGGTGTGGGGCAGCTTGGTACAGGGTTTCAGAGCCCAAGTAGGGTGAGGGGCCGTATTGTGGGGGAGGGGTGGCCCAGAAAAAGTCATTAAAACCCAGTGGAGACCCAGTGCAGAGTGTCAGCATCCTTATGAATGGAGGAGGGAGTCAGTACATGGGGGGTTGGGAGAGGGTAATGGCAGGGTATCAAATCAGTAAATATACTGAGTATATAACATGAGGCAGGAGTCTCACTGTTGGAGAACAGGGTTACAGACGTGGGAAGGGAGAAGACTAGAGTAAACCCTGTGCTGCTGGGTTATAATGGAGGATATTGGTGTGAACTCATGGTTTGTAAAGATAGTTATAGAAATAAGTATGGCATAAATATACATCAGTGTGTGTGTGTGTGTGTGTGTACACATGGATTCCAGCTCCGTCCACTGGGGAGGCCTGGGAGCTGCAACACGTCAATAGCAATGAACACACCTGGTGCCTAGATATTGGTTTCTAAACACCAGTCTGTACTCAAAGGAACCAAAGATTCTTGAACAAATGGCTGATACCAGGGCTGGGGCAGAGAAAGTAAAAGCTGATCCCGAACACCTTGTTATGCAAAAAAAAACAAGGAAGTGCTCAAATAATGATGGGGTTATGTATGAAATAGAAAGCCGGCTTAAATGGATTCCCGCTGACCAAATCTGGATTATTTGAACAGCAAAATAAGTATTGATACTAATGGATTGTAACCTGTTGAATAAACTGGGAATCCATGAGTTCATAATAATACGAATGAATGCATTGAAGTGAAAGTCTGAAGGGGAGTGGGATACATACAGGGTTTCAAAATACCTCCCACAAAATATTTATTATAAGGGGAAAAAGAGTCACTTGCCTGGTCGACATCCCCTTCATCAAGCAAATGGGCACTAATACGCCGAATTGAAATCACGCACCATCTGACAGAACGAGAGAGAAAACTGCAGTGACGCCCCTGTGACAGCTGGAAGGGTGCACACCTGAATCTAATCATAAGGAAACCGCAGACTAACCTCCACTGAGGGACATTCTGCTAAATAACTGAAATCTTCAAAAGCACCAAGGTTGTGAGGGTCAAGGAAAATCTGAGGAACTCTTCCAGAGCGAAGAAAACGAAAGAGAAAACTAAATGCAACATGTGATTCTGGACTTGATTCTTTTGCTATAAAGCACATTTGGGACAAGTGGTGAAATTTGAATGGAATCTAAGATGAATGGTGTATCGATGCTAACTTCCTGAATTTTGAAGTTTACGGCTGTACAAGAGAATGTCCTTGTTTGTAGGAAATATATAGTAAATTATTTGGGGAACTGGGGCATCCTGTCAGCAACTTACTTGTATATGGTTCAAGAAAAAAAAAATCCTTTCCACTGTTCCTGCAACTTTTCTGTGAATTTAAGATTGTTTCCAAGTAAAAAGCTAAAGAATGCATATAGGAATCCCAGTTTTGTAAACTACACATGTAGATTTTTGTCCTATAGATATATACTTTCACATGTGCAAAACGTGTGTATAATAATATTCATTGCAACAAAAGATAGTATATAATAAGAACCTCAGTAAATAGAACCTTGTTCTTATTACTGCCACTGTTCAACATTCCAGCCTCCCGCGAGATCACAGAGCCTGAGTGGGACGAGGAGGACATCCTCGTGGGGAGGGGACAGCTGGACCTGAGCAGAGTGTCAGTGTGGGGGATTGGGGCGGCCCAGAGCAAGGTGTCAAAACTGAGCACGGTTCTCAAAATCAAGTGTACAGAAACTGAGTTCCCTCTTCACCTGGCCTATTAGCTAAGTGGTACACTTGACTTAGAATGTACGTTTCAAAAGTTCATCTTGGAACTCATAGTGAAGAGAAGGCAGGAGATCTTGTATCAGTGGTTCCTGGCTCTGGCCACACACTGGAAAGGGAGCTTTAAAAATATCCACCCCTGGGACTTCCCTGGTAGTCCAGTGGCTAAGACTCCATGCCCCCAATGCTGGGGGCCCAGGTTCGATCCCTGGTCAGAGAACTAGATCCCTGGTCAGGAGACCTATATCTCGCATGCTGCAACTAAGAGCTGGCACAGCCAAATAAATAAATTAAAAATAAATTTAAAAAAATATCCATTCCTGGGTCCCACACTCAGAGATTCTGATTTAATTGGTCTGAAGTGGAGTCTAGGCATCACTGTTTTCTGGAAGCTCCCGGGTAGTCCTAATGGGCAGCCGTGGTTGAGAACCACCTTCTGTGAGTGGAATGTACACATCGAGCTCTGAGGACTCTCAAACTTGGCTCTTGGGGTGCTAAATCAGTGCTTCTCAACAGTGTTCATTCGAACTCCAACTTCACGAATTTTCACCACGTCTGTGGGTCATCTACACTATTAAGTAGTTTTCTTCCAATTGACCCTGTTTTTCTTAATTTTATTGTAAAAATAATTTTTAAAAGAATAGATTACTTCTCTGTGTGGAAAATCAAGACTGCTTGCCATAAAGAGAAGGTAAGGGTAAAAAGAAATACTTAAATTCTCCTGAAATATTGTTACATTCTTAATATCTAATATAAATGAAACAAATAAAATAAAGTAAGAATGATAAATTGAATCCATTTGTACAAAAAATGAGTATCTGCAATACAGTTTCCCCCACGGGATTAAAATTATTTGAGCAGGCATTCATAAAAGGTAGCATTTGGTTGGATTTTATCTAGGTTAAAGTGCAAATGAATTTCTAGGCCAGTGAGATGATTGGATTTTAAGTTTTACTGTTAGCAAGTTCAGAGACAGCCTACCAACATGTCGTACAAAACTGAAAAGGACAGTAAAGGGTTATGTGAGCATTGATTTCTAAACCAAATGTTTTAAGAAGCTTTCGTTCAATGAAATACTGCTTTAGGAAGCAACTGTAAATGAGTTCCAGGTGCCACTAACGGACTGCGGGTCAGAATCACTCAACCTTCTTTGTTGCCCTCCCACCGCGACCCCCAAGTCCCAGCCACCTCCACTTAAAATCAGCAGGGCAGGCCCCCAGTCTGGGAAATCCTCGCCAGACAGTTATCTGCTAACCGGTTTTTACACGAAGTGCACATCTCAAACACACCTCTCTTTCTTTCCTCTTCCTCCTTGGCTTTGAAGGAAATACTATCTCCTGAAATTCAAGACATTCCCTGAACCCAATTTCTAAGGAGACAGCTGTGCCCAAATGGTATTTTTCAATAGGGTGGCCTTTCTTCTCCTGTTTCTATTGCTTTTTTCTTTCCTTTGATCTACGTCCCAACCCTGACTCTGTCCCTAGGGGCCGAGGGTCTCTCTCTGTCTCTCTCTCTGTCTCCCTCTCTCTCTCTCTCTCTAATCAAGGTGACTCTCACCTTTCGGGCACACAGGGGACCCGAGGAACCCGCTGGCCCAGGATAAACTGCAGTGCATTGTGGGATACATGCTGAAATAGGAGCCAGAAAACTGGGTTCAGACCTCAGCATTTATGGGAGTAGAGAGGAATCCCTTAACCACTCCGATTCTTAGTATTCGCAGGCCAAAGTGGTGTTAACTGAAGACTATTTTCTCTGGCCCACCTTCAAGGCTTTGGGAAGGAGAAAAATGAAATGTATGAAAGCCCTTTGGAAACTGTAAAGTATCATGAAAATGTTAAAAATTACTACTATGAGGAGGTAGAAAACATGTACACACTACAAAGGCTTGTGTCGTTCATACAGGGACATGTTTGTAGTTTAAGACAAGGTTTCTCAACCTCAGGCATGTTGGCATTTTGGGCTGGTAATTATTCATCATGCAGGACTGTCCCGTGCATGGTAGGATGTTTAGCAGCATCTCTGGCCTCTACTCGCTGGATGCCAGTAGCACCTATACCGCCCACCCCACTTCCCCAGTTGTGACAACCAAAGATGTTTCCATTCATTTCCAAATATCCCCCACGTGGGGTAGGGGGATGCAAAATCACCCCCCAGTTGAGGATTGTATACTGTCAAAGTCAGAAGGCCTCCTCTGGGGAAGGTAATTGTTTCTAACAAATTATCCTGAAACAAGCAGAAATGTGCATAAATTATTGGGGTTTTCCCTCTTCAACAGATTTATGATATGCAAAAATTGAAAACGACCATCACGTCCAACAATAACAAGTTGAAATATAACCTGGCACAGCCAGGTGACTGAGTTCTGCACAGAAGCTCCACTGCAGAGGCACGCTCACTGTCTTTCAGACTCTTCTGCACTGCCTGCCCGTATTTCCCGTCTCTCTGACGGTCGGAGCTGGGGGATGGGGGCATTCGGGCCGCCAATGATGGAATGGGAGGGAGTGTTCTCCCTCCTCCATCTCCCTCATCTCCTTTGGCAGAAACCATGGAAGTCACGTGTAGAAGTGACAGTGCACAGGATGGAAGCGTTACCAAACCAAACTTGGGTCCGCTCTCCCAGTGCACAGCAAAGCCAATCTACTGACATGGGGTATGGTGAAGGGAAGTACAGAGCTTATCAGAGGCACCAAGCAAGGAGTACAGGCAGCCCATGCTCAAAAGACCCTTTCAGGGAAGAGTGTTTAAAGGCAAAAGTAGGGGTGAGGGTTGTAGGATGCTTGATCAGATTTGGACATTCTTCTGATTGGTTGGTGGTGAGGTAACAGGGTGATGTTTTGGGAATCTCAACCATCAACCTTCTGATTCTAACTGTTCTGGGGTCTGTGTGCTTGTGGTCAGCATGCAGTTAACTTCTTCCACCTGGCAGGGGTTTTGGGATCTGCAAAACAACTCAGGGATATGCCTCAGGATATTATCTATGGCTCTTGAGAAGGAGCTAAAGGTCCTTGACTTTGTTTTATGGTTAAACTATTATTATTTTATCTTGCTTGACTGTTTTCTTTCGTTTCTGTATTTTTTTTTACTTCTCTGATTAAATTTTTCTTTTTGGAACTCGGGGAAGGCCTAGGAGGCTAAAGCTTTTCTATAAACAAGAGGCACAGGACACGGGCTGGGGAGAGGGGGTCTGTCACCCGGAAGGGCCCAGAGGGTCCTGCTTGGTTTCATAAGCATCCTGGGTCCCTGAGTCACTGCTTGGAGGGTAGCTGCTCTGGAGAGCCACTGGGCCCACAGTGGCTTTTTTATCAAGAAACAAATTTTGAGCCACTAAGATGACAGGGTTGTTTATCCCTCTTGAATGGCCTCCCCCAAGTACAAATATTCATCCTTATAAATGACTGGAAAGCTAGAAAGCAAAATGTAGACAGTAGCTACATTTCAGTGGTGGGCTCATCAGTGATTTATTCACTCATTCATTTCACCAAAGGTTTCCTGAGTCCACGTGCACCAGTGCTGTTACAGGTGCAGCAGTTCAGTGGCAAGCATGGTGCTGTCTCCACCTTAGGGAGCTCACAGTCCTTTCATATGACAGAAGAAAGGGCAGGTAAGACAGTCTTCAAACGAAGGTGAAAACATTTGTAAAAAGAAGGTTCTAAACTCCTAAAGGAGAATATCCTACACCCATAACCTGACGAGACAGAAATAACCAGGCACACCCTCCATGTATCTTTGATGGAGCATATTTTGTACAACTTAGCACAAACTAAGATTAAAAACACAGAGCCCCAGGACGTTCTGTCACGCTTGAGCAGACTCAGTTGTGAACATGGTTTGTTGAAGGAGGTTTCATTACATTGTATAAAAGTGACACCTCTGTTTAGGACTAGATGTTTGTAATCTTTCTGCTCTATTTGCTGCATGAACATTCATTATTTTAGATCAAAAAAAAAAAAAACAGAGGAAACCACTCACACTTCCCCAGTGTCTCTCTCATTAAAATTAATTATTTTCCCAGTTTGGCACTCTTTGTTCACAATCATGTCCAGGGAGAGAAACAGGTCTTAGGAAACCCAATTATGTCTGAGGCCGTTCCAGAATCAGATAAAAGGGATGGGGGCTGGGGCTTAAGGAAGGCCTGGCAGGGAATAACCTCACATTTCCAACGAGCTGCCATATTAAGAATTCTCCTCCTTGGGATTAATTTTGAAAACACTTTGCCTTAAATACTGGCATTCTCCAGTTCTAATTTCTAAACCTGAAAAGAATGAATTTCATTCAGAAAGGAATAAAACAGCTTTCTGTATTGCTTTAGAGCACATGAATTTAATTACTACCTCAGCCAATAAAGGGATCACAATGCATTCTGTGAAGTATTTTGGTAATATTGTGCACCTATGGGTTTCACTCGTTTTATCTAATGAACCCATAACATACATATAAATGATTCCTTCAAACACAGGGATGTGATTCTCAGCTCCCTGAAGAATATATTGATTATTGTCAATGCATAAACCATACCCAATTAAATGTTTCGGCAGAAACAATCTCATGGAAATGAGGTCCTAACAGCACAACTTAATGTAGTGTATTTTAATTCTCATTTGTTAAGAGAACATAAGAGCTCTGTGTTCCCCAAACAAAAATAATGTGTTTAAGATTTCAAAGGAATGGTAAAAATGAAAAATTACTACTCTTACTTGTAGACTCATCTTGACAGGACAGGAGAGTGTCAACATTGAATGAGTATCTGAGGAGTCCAAGGAAGGCTCTAGAGAGCAGCATTCCACATGCCACTGTGGTCTTCCATGCATGCTAGTTAGCTATGAGCTACTGGTCTATACCTAGAAAACAATGACAACCCCCTTCACTAGGTTGTGCAGCTGGGGCAGGTTTGCTGTGATGAATACCCTGGAAGAGGCTTATGTAGAATCTTCCCCAGAGAGAGAGAATGGTTTGAGTCTGAGACTGGGTCTTAAAGGATCTTACAGTGTTCAGGTGGCTGGGGAAGACCTCAGGAAAATGGGGGCTGACAGTGTGAAGGGGGGACTCCCTAGTGTTGTTGAAAGCATAAGCAGTCTGCTGTGGACTGAATGCTTGCTTGTGTCCCCCTAAATTCATATGTTGGACCCTAATCCCCAACATGATGGTGTACGAAGGTGGGGCCTTTAGGAGGTGATTAGGTCATGAGGGTGAAGCCCACATGAATGAGATTAGTGCCCTTAGAGAAGGGATCCCAGAGAGCCCCTTCAGTCTTCCATCATGTGAAGACATGGCAAAAAGATTATGAACCAGGGAGAAGGTTCTCACCAGACACTGAATCTGCCAGCACATTGGACTGCCCAGAGTCCAAAACTGTGAGAAATAAATGTCTGTTGTTTAAGCCACCAAGTCTACGGTGTTTTTGTTATAGCAGCCTGAGCTAAGACACAGTGCAAATGTACAGTACAAATATTAGCAAGGAAATTTGGTTTTCTTACTTTTCATTACAAATATTGTCTTATTTTTGCTGTAAAATATTATATCTCCACTGTAGAAAGTGTAAGTCATATGAATTAGCCAGAATAAAAAATAATTTAGATCATGTATATTTCCATTGTTTCAAAGAAATAATCATTGTCAGTATTTTGGAGTCTGTCATTCCAGACTTTTTCCTGTGTATATACTTAACATTTTCAAGGATTTTTTAAAATTTGATTTTTAATCAAATTAAAAATTTGATTTTTAATTCAGTCATATTCCAATAACATCTTTCTATATTACTATGTATGCACCCACATAAGTTTAATTGCTGCATCCTACTGTTTTGTTATGAAGCTATAATCTAATTTATTTAATTTATTTAAACAAGACTACTGACATTTGGTTGTTCCCATTTTTATTCTATTATATGACATTCCATAAAGAACTTTCCTGCATTCCTTTCTTTGTGCATTTGTTCAATTATTTCCTTAGATAGTGAGAATTAGAACTGATATGTCAACGAAATGTACATTGTTTTTACACTTTTGACCCATATTGCCAAACTGTCTCCTGGGGTGAGCAGCCTCCAAGATGGGCCCCAATAATCTTCACTTCTGCTTCTTATGTCCTCAAATGTGTGGACTTGAATGTGGCCTAGACTGACATCTCTGACTAACAACCAGAAAGAATGGATTACCAGCAGGGAGGTGGACACTCCCCCATGGAGCCTTGAGATGACTCCGCCCCCAGCCAACCCTGTGATTGCAGCCTTGGGAGAGTCCCTCAAAATACAATCCTAGGGCTTCCCTGGTGGCGCAGTGGATGAGAGGCCGCCTGCCGATGCGGGGGACACGGGTTTGTGCCCCGGTCCGGGAGGAACCCACATGCCGCGGAGCGGCTGGTCCCGTGAGCCATGGCTGCTGAGCCTGCGCGTCCGGAGCCTGTGCTCCGCAACGGGAGAGGCCACAGCAGTGGGAGGCCCGCGTAGCGCAAAAAAAAAAAAAAAAAAAAAAAAAAAAATACAATCCTAATTGAGAGTCTCATCAGTGGTGGACATAAGTGTACATTTCTCACATGCTCCTCAACACTGGTTTTTAGTCTTTGCTGGACTGTTTGTATTTCTTTCATTACTACCAAAGCTTAATATTTAAATATATATGTATTGTTGATTTGCATTTCTTTTTATTGAATTCTCTATTCATGTCATTTGCCCATTTTTCTATGAAAAGTTTGTCCTTTTTCTTGAAGATATGAAGAGTACTTTACGAATTGGGGATAGTGCAAATTTCTGTTCCACCCCTCTGCACACAGACACACACACAGACACACACACACACGTTTTGTACTTAAAATCTATTTGAATTCGATATTGTTGTTACAAAAATCTTTTGCAGTTTTATACAGATTTTTGCACAGATTTCGTTCTTTCTGTCTTTGATATTGTACTTTATATTTTCTTCCAGTAATCTTATAATTTCAATATTTGTAAAAAATCTTAAATCTTTCTAGAATTTAATTTGGTGTAAAATGTAATATTTTTATATTTTATAAATATAATGTAAAATTTTAGGCTTTCCCCACCATAATTAATCAGTTGACCTAATACCATTTATTTAATCATTGTTTTCCCAATTATTTTAAATACTGAGAAAGTATAATCTGCTTTAATATCATATAGGTCAAATCCGCTATTATCATTTTCTATAAAATTTTTCTTAGATATTTTACCTATTTATTCTTATTAACTTTTAAATTATAGTTAATTAGAATTAACATCTTTATAAGGTAACTATCCCCATCCAGGAATATAGCATATCTTCATTTATTCGGTCTTTCTTTGTGTACTTCAGCTAAATTTTAGCGTTTTCTTTAAAATAATCCTGCACATTTTATTCTACAATTATTCCTGAGAATTTTGTTCTGTTTTTATTTTGTTATTATTATTATTGTGGTTGTGGTGTTGGTGGTTTTGTTGATGGAGTTTAAGCTCCATGAGGGGAGGATATAGTTGGTTGTGCTCATCATTACATTCTCAGCACCGAACACAGCCTCTGACTCACAGAAAGCACTTGATTTCTACTTCTTGAATAAATGAATGAATTAATAAACAAATAAGTGATAAATGGACCAGTTTTTCACTATATTTTCGTACATGTTATTGACAAACACATAGGAAGGCAAAAGGTATGGAATTTTTACACATAAAAATACACAAGTGTTGGGGGCTTCCCTGGTGGCGCAGTGGTTGAGAGTCCGCCTGCCGGTGCAGGGGACACAGGTTCGTGCCCCGGTCCGGGAGGATCCCGCATGCCGCGGAGCGGCTGGGCTCGTGGGCCATGGCCGCTGGGCCTGCACGTCCGGAGCCTGTGCTCCGTGGCGCGAGAGGCCACAACAGTGAGAGGCCCCCATAACGCAAAAAAAAAAAAAAACCACAAATGCTATTCACATCTAGAATACCACTAAAAATCTGCAACATGAGAAAGATACTTACAAAAGGGGGAAAAAATATAATCCCTTCTATACAAACAGCTCTTTCAAATGGGAATGATAACACCAGAAAAAGTGGGCAAAAGACATCAGCAGGTAATTCATAAAAGAAGAAAGGCAAATGGCCAATATCTGAATATTTGAAGAGAAAAAAACATGCAAGTGAAAACAATACGAGCTATTACTTGTAAAGTCATGTTGGAAAAATTTTTAAGTTTGATAATAAAATTCAGTTTTGTGATGAGCAGAGAAGCAGATTCTTGCATTCCTGGCAGACAGGGTTTTAAACTGGGACAACCCCTATGGAGGGCAAATGTATGTCAAATTTTAAAATGAGATTATTAGTAGATGTCGTAATTTAATCCTAATTTTATATTTAATTTACATCTTTAATTTCATCAAAATAATTACACAGGAGAGTACATTTTGAAGAAATTAATGGAACTAACCATCAGGGAACCAGCTGCTTGGATAAATCATCATGTGTATTTACAACAATCCATGTCATTGTGAAGTTTTTCTTTTATCGTCTTTTCCTTTCTCCTCTTCCTTCCCTTTTCTTTTTTCTTTCGGGCACAAATAAAAAATAGTGTTAAATAAGAAGACTAATAAATAGTGACTGAGAACAGTGAAGGTTTAGTTACTGTTTACATGCCCAGAAGTTTGTTTCTTTAACCATGATACCGTCATTAATAATTTATATTTATGTCTCCTCTTTCTGTAGGATATTGAGTCTGCAGTCCTGCTTCTAACCATGACTCATGAACATATACAGTTTCTCCATTCAGAATGTCAGCTGGAACTCAAGCCAGGGCATTGCCTCAGTGAGCGTCTCACCCAGAGCAGACAGGAGGAAGTAAACCTCCTGTGATCCAAAACATATGTGAAACCTGTACACATTTATGATGATTTTCTGCCTTTGAAACTCCACCAGCTGATTTTCTTCTTCCACTGTGTTTTCCTGACACCTGGGGCTAGACACCCTGGGACTCCCAGACGCAGGAACACCCCCTCTACTCCATCATGGCTCTTCTGATTTGAACAGGTCCCAGAACAGATGCTGATGCTGCTGAACAGATGCCAGGGATTTTTTTCTCTTCTTAATCGGAGAGACAGATCTTAATCGTTGATTCCACGTTTCCTCCTCTTCCTCTACAGTAGGGTTTCTCCATCTCAGGAACTACTGACATTTGGAGCCAGATCATTTTTGGTGGTGGGAGGGCTGTCCTGAGCATTGTAGGATGTACGATGTAGTGGGCTTTACCCACTAGATGTCAGTAGCATTCCCCACCCCTGCCAAATGTGACAATGAAAAATGTCTCCAGACATTGCCAAATGGCCTCTGGGGGCAAAAGCTTCCCTAGCTAAGAACCATGACTGTACACCCAAAGTGACATGCTAAACACATTTATATGCAAAGCATATGCTAGGTTTTTGGTTTTTTGGGGGTTTTTTTGCTAGGCATTCTTAAAACAAGTAGAATGAAGGAAGGAAAAGGGGAGGAAGACGACAGGAAGAAAGGAAGCAGAGAGGAAGAAAGAAAGAAGGAAGTTAAGGAAGGAGGGAGGGAGGAAGGACGGGAGGAAAGAAGGAAAAAGATCGACCTAGGCCAATATCTCAATGCACTCACATTTCAAACGAGACACTACACAGACATAAAAATACACAAAATGCTTGATATTATGAAGCCTAATCCAGCCTCTGTATCCTGACACCGAATTAAATCTCAGAAACAGAGTTTTGGGTGAAGTAGAAAAGAACAGCTTTATTGCTTTGCCAGGCAAAGGGGGCCACAGTGGGCTGATGCCCTCAACACTGTGTGTCCTGACCTGGAGGGGGTAGTGAGGAGTTTTATAGTACTGGTTCACGGGGGGCGTGGTCAACTCGTGGACATCTTCTGATTGGTGGGTGGTGAGGTAAGTGGGAGTCAGCATAGTCAACCTTCAGGTTCCAACCGGTCTGGGGTCTACGTGCTAGTGGGCAGCGTACTGTTAACTTCTCCCACCTGCTGGGGGTTTCAGTATCTGCAAAACAGCTCAAAGATATTGTTGTGTGTATCCCTTGAGGGGGAACCAGGACCCTGCCCCAAGGCTGCACTATTGTTTCTCTTGACTGTTTGTTTCTCCCTGGTCTGGAATCCTTTCCCGAATTAGCAACTGCTTGAACCTGTCCATTGTAACTCAGGAAAGGTCATGGAGGCTGAATGAAGCCTATTTCCTGTAATCAAGAAATGGGAGACACAGAAAGGCTTTTGTGCCCAGGAGCCCCACAGGGACCTGCTCGATATCAATTATGGAACTGTATTTCATATTCAAAAGAAAACTAAGGTCAACTGTCAACTCTTCTCTATCCAAAAGAAAGATGACTCTTAAATTAATACCTTTCACATGAACCCAAGTAGAGAGACCGAGATCATTTCCAGATTTTATTTGCCTTGCAAATTAGTTTAAAATGCAGGACCGGAAGCTGAGGTGACCAGGTGTCCAATTCTAGTAATCCCACCAACGGTGAAGTTTTAACTTTTGTTTCCTCTGAAATATCACTCATCTCCCAGGACTCTGGTTTTTGGAGCATTTTCAAACGCATCAGATACCATCCAAATGGTGGGGACTGTGTAACTGTCCATCCTGAGTACATGTAGGATTTTCTTCTCAAGGAAACGATGGCCTCATTTCTTTACTTTTTTCTTTCTATCAGCTTAGCATATATATTTAGAAGGCTCTAATTTTATTCAAGACCATACAAAAAAGTAAGGCACTTTTTATGGTATTTATAGGAGCCAGAGAGCAAAGTCCCTGAGATACAACAGGACGGTGTGGTGGGCTGTGATTCTGGTGCATGACTAAATTGTGCCACCAACTCCACTTGGTTTGACTCAGTCCATAGGCACTGAGAGGCCTTTAGCTTTCCTTAGAGAAAAACAGAGTTGAGGCACTCTCTGATGAAAGGGGCTGGCTTCATGGGTGGGCAACTTGGCCTTGGCTGATGTAATGCTCTGTGGTCACCATCTTGAAATGCTTGCTTTTTTAACAGGAAGCCCTGTATTTTCCATTTTATTTTTTTAAATTTAAGTATAGTTGATTTACAATGTTGTGTTAGTTTCAGGTGTACAGCACAGTTTTATATATATATATATATATATATATATATATATATTCTTTTTCAGATTCTTTTCCCTTATAGGTTATTATAAAATATTGAGTATAGTTCCCTGTGCT
This sequence comes from Phocoena sinus, assembly GCF_008692025.1. NCBI lineage: Eukaryota > Metazoa > Chordata > Mammalia > Artiodactyla > Phocoenidae > Phocoena > Phocoena sinus. Next base: position 75,924,997 of record NC_045774.1, read on the forward strand.
GTCTTTACTGGTTATTGATTAATATATATAGTGGTATATAAATGTTAATCCCAAATTCCTAATTTATCCCTCCACCTTTTCCCCTATGGTAACCATGTTTGTTTTCTATGCCTGTGGATCTAAATAAGTTCATTTATATCATTTTTTTTAAGATTCCACATATAAGCGATGCCATATGATATTTGTCTTTGTCTGACTTACTTCACTTAGTATAATAATCTCTGGGTCCATTCATGTTGCTGGAAATGGCATTATTTCATTCTTCTTTATGGCTGAGGAATATTCCATTATATATATGTATGTGTGTATGTGTATATATAAACACATACCACATCTTTAGGTTGTTTCCATGTCTTGGCTATTGGAAATAGCACTGAAATGAACGTTGGGACGCATGTATCTTTTCTTTTTTTTAATAAATTTATTTATTTTTGGCTGTGTTGGGTCTCTGTTGCTACGCGCAGGCTGTCTCTAGGTGTGGTGAGCAGGGGCTATTCTTCGTTGCGGTGCACGGGCTTCAGTAGTTGTGGCACACAGACCCAGCCGCTCCGAGGCATGTGAGAACTTCCCGAACCAGGGCTTGAACCTGTGTCCCCCGCACTGGCAAGTGGACTCTTAACCACTGCACCACCAGGGAAGCCCTGTATCTTTTAGAATTATGGTTTTGTCTGGATATATGCCCAGTAGTGGGATCGCTGGATCATGGTAGCTCTATTTTTAGTTTTTTTAAGGAACCTCCATACTGTTCTCCATAGTGGTTGTACCAATTTACATTCCTACCAACAGTGCAAGAGGGTTCCCTTTTCTCCACACCCTCTCCAGCATTTATTATTTGTAGACTTTTTGATGATGACCATTCTGACTGGTGTAGGTGATACCTCATTGTAGTTTTGATTTGCATTTCTCTAATAATTAATGAAGTTGATAATTTTTTCATGTGCCCTGTATTTTCACTTTGCACAGGACCCCACTGCAAATTCTGTAGCCCATCCTGCTAATGAAGGATGTCTTCTCAGGGGTACTTATAAGCCAAGCTAATGTCATTTATCTCACTTGAAACCTCCAGGGATACACATAAGGACATCTGAGCTCTTCTGAACTAAAAGCCCCAACAAATGGACAATGTTAATTACTTGATGAAGCATTCTCATTCCAGAGAGAAGGTCACAGTTTGATAACCTCGAGAACCACAGAAGCTCATCAGAAGACCACCTGAGACCAGATTAAAGGAATGCAGGTCCTGCACACACCCTGATCCTTATCAGCAACCCTCCCTTGAACCATTGCTATAAATCTGCTCACCAAATCTCCGTGGGTTGGGACACACAGTTTTGAAGGCATGAGCCCTTTGTGTCCCCCTTTGCCTGGCAAAGCAATAAAGCTATTTTCTACTTCACCCATAATTCTGTCTCCAAGATTCAATTCAGCATTGGTGCACAGAGGCCAAGTTTCAGCATCACTACCACCTTTATGTATTTTCTGTTTCTCCTTAAAGGAAGGTAATTCTCAAAGAGCTGGGCCTCTGTTGTGTTCATGAATGTGTCGCCCACACCTGCAACACCTCCACGTTCCTAGGAAACATTCAATATGTTTGTTGGGCTTCTCTGGTGGTGCAGTGGTTAAGAATCTCCTTGCCGATGCAGGGGACACGGGTTCGAGCCCTGGTCCAGGAAGATCCCACATGCCGCAGAGCAGCTAAGTCTGTGCGCCACAACTACTGAGCCTGTGCTTTGGAGCCTGCAAGCCACAACTACTGAGCTCACGTGCTACAACTACTGAAGCCCACGTGCCTAGAGCCCGTGCTCCACAGCAAGAGAAGCCACTACAATGAGAAGCCCGCGCACCGTGACGAGGAGTAGCCCCTGCTCGCCGCAACTAGAGAAAGCCGCACGCAGCAACAAAGACCCAACGCAGCCAGAAATAAATATAAAGTTTAAATATACATATATGTTTGTTGAAGTAGCCAACGAGTGATTGAGTCATCACTTCTCATTTCCCTTCCACCCAGTTGCCTGCATCACCACCTCCCAACAATGACTCCTCTTTCACAAGAGAGCAGAGGAGAGGCCAGCATTACGGTAGAGAAAGATAAGGAAACTTGCAATAGGGAAGCCGCTCCCAGATGAAGGAAACTAGACTCACGTCTCCCTCCACAGAGGTCTTGGTTGAGATTTCCACCCTCCACTTTGCCACTTCCAGCAACGCTTCCTTCAAGTCAGGAGTTGGCGGGAGAGATGTGGAGGCTGCCAGCTGCCAACCTCCTGCACCACCTGTCTGTCTGTCTGTGGCTTCAAGCCCAACACCCCTACACTGCCGAGATTCACGTAAACACAGACAGGCCTCGCCCTCTTAGAAGAGAACAAAATAGGCCAGCTCTTATAAGAGAAATGGGTGAATCGGTGGGGAATTTAAGGCTCCTACCATTTGTAAGTGCAAATTTGTTCATCCTATAAAATTTGCTAGCAGACATTCAGCTAGCAGGCATCCCTAACTTCTTCAGGGAGAAGATAGAATCCTATGGTGCAAAGTATAGAAAATATTCTATTGGCAAAAGTAGGAGAGACATTTTCTACACTGCTCTGTATAATCCGGCCGCCCTTTCAGAAGAGCACAGGGGTAACACGGTTGACCTGGGGATGCCCCAGATGTCTGCCCACACCAGGCCATCTTTGGTTCACTCCCAAAGTGCAAGTCTTGGTTTTGTCATCACTTTGATCTACTCTACCCGTGGCGTCTCAGATTCTAACCCAGACAGACACCCGCTGCTTACCCACAGACTCTCCCTACCTCTCCCACTCCAACAACTCCCACTAAGTCTCCTTTCTTTTTCGACAAGACCTCCCAGTTCCTTCCACCCTCCTTGGGTATCTGGAACGCAGGATCATTCCCTATCAGCGGTTTCCTGAACCACACTTTAATTCCTTCAATTTCCTCCCCCGTGATCCCTCTGCCTCACCTGCCCTGCACCATCTTGCCCAAACCATCTCCTTTTTGTCTCTTCTCCTGTTCCAGCGTCCCACGTATTCTAAGGGAGACATTATATGCCAGGCAGCTGACGCTGCTCTCTCTGCGGGATTGCTGGTCCTGACCCCTCCACCAACACCCGCCCCCAACAGCAATATGGACAACTCCATCACTTCCTTCAAGTCTTCGAGGACCAAGAAGGCTTCTGACATGAAGTCACAGCTCCCCACCCCACACGTCTGATATCCTTTATCCTGATCTATTTCCATAGCGCGCATCACCTTCTAGTGTTCCGTTCTTACTAATCAATTATGCTTACTCTTTATTTTTAGTTTCCCTCCCCAACTAGAATATTTCCCAAAGGCAGGGATTTTTTTCTACTCGTTCACTGATATATCTTCATCTCTCTTTTTTTTTTTTTAACTCTTATAATACAAGGCCTCTCCCTCCGCATTCCCCCTTTTCTGCAAAAGCGCTTCACCCTCACTTACTGTTCTCCTCACTTATGGACATGACATCTGTATGTTTCGTAATGAAACATGGAGGGAAACTGGCCCTAGTTCTCCCCAGTCCCTTTCCCTCCTAAAGCATCTACCCACACAGCTGCCTTCTCTCCTTTTGAAGTCTGACCCCCCTATGTTCTGCCCTCCCCATTTCTTAGGAGGGAGGGGCTTGCTCAATAAATGTTCTGGCAAATTGGTGGGGTCTGCACCCTGAATGAGGCACCCTTCTTTCTGTGAGAGGAACTGACGGAGAGGGGCGTTCCTGCACCCTGGAGTCGGGAGGGAAGCTCTAAAGGAGAAGAGGGCAAAGCCATGCGGCTCAGAGTTTGTGCTACTGAAGCAGGATTCCCGGACCCAGACAGGACGACTGTGAACGTGTGCTTGGGGAGGGTTGGGTAGTAGATTGCTCAGGGAGACACCCCTGAACACAGTGAGTCAGCAGAGGCTCCAGGGGAAGAGGCAGGATCTAGGTCTCCAAATATCTTTCCCTCCTAAGGGAGGGAAGCTTGGCAGCTGCGCTAGAGGTGTGGTGGTGGGAGTCAGGGAGGGGCGGAGGGAGAGGTGCCCGCCGGCAACCTCCCAGGACTCTGGTTCCAACTCGGCGCCACCTCCACCCCCCCCCCACCCCCCCACGGCCACTGGAGAATCAGCACCACCTTGTGGCCACAACAACACAGGTTGCCCCTACAGACAGAGCTGGCCTCCCCATTCTCTGTGCTTCCTACCACTGTCCAATGGACGCACAGAGGAGGCTTCATGGAGGGGTCAGTGCATGGGCTGATCTTAAACGAGATTCAGGGGCCTTCTTGAAGGATATCCATCACACTGTCAATGTGTTGATTTCTTCAGGTCTGTGTATTCATTTCCTAGGGCTGTCTTAACAAAGTAACAACAAACTGGGTGTTTTAAAACGACCACCAAGAAGTGGCTTAAAATGTCTTATCTCCTAGTTCTGGAGGCTAGAAGTCTGAAATCCAGGAGCCAGCTGGGCCATGCTCTGTCTGAAGCCTCTAGTGGAGGATCCTCTCTTGTCTCTTCTGGCTTCTGGTGGCTGCTGCCAATCCTTGGCATTTCTTGGTTTACAGATCCATCATTCCAGTCTCTGCCTCTTTCTCCCCTGTGTGTGTCTGTGTCTTCAAATTTCTTTCTCTTTGTAAAGATACCAGTCATTGCATTTAGGGCCCTCCCTAATCCAGTATGACTGCGTCTTAACTGATTACATCTGCGAAGGCCCTGTTTCTAAACAAGGTCACATTCACGGAGTATAGTGGTTAGGGATTCAACTATATTTGGGAGGGATAACACAATCCAGCTCATAACAGCCTGTGTGTTGGTGTTTTCTTACAATGAGAATGCATGGCTTCTATAATCTGATTCCATTTATATAAATTTCTAGTGAACTCAAACTAATCTATAGCGACAGGAGGCAGATCAGTGGTTGCCTAGAGATGGAGGAAGTAAGAAGAGGTGAAGGGGAGGGATTACAAAGGAACATAAGGAAACTAAGGGGTGATAGAGATGTTCATTATCTTGACTGTGGTGATGATTTCATGAGTGTATACATATGCCAAAACTTATCAAATTATATACTCTTAAGTGTGGTTTACTGTATGCAATTCCATCTCAATAAAACTGTTTTTAAAAACTGTTAAAAAAACACGAAAGATTCATTTTTATCCTATTGGACTAGCAAAGATTAAAAAGAATGATAATGGCAATTAAAGATAGGCTAGGAGGGAAGAGGGACTCTAACACTATGGAGGAAGGTGGGATTGGTTCAATCTTTGTTAAAGGCAGTGTGCAAATAAGTTTTAAATTCTTAAATGAGCACATGTACACTTTGACTGGAAATTCCACTGCTGAAAATTTAAATTAAGGAAATAGATGTCCATTGACAGACGAATGGATAAAGAAGATATGGTACATATATACAATGGAATACTACTCAGCCATAAAAAAGAGTGAAATAATGCCATTTGCAGCAACATGGATGGACCTAGAGATTATCATACTAAGTGAAATAAGTCAGAAAGAGAAAGACAAATATCATATGATACCACTTATATGTGGAATCTAATTTAAAAAATGATACAAATGAACTTATTTACAAAACAGAAATAGACTTACATATATAAAAAACAAATTTATGGTTATCAAAGAGGAAATGTGGCGGGGGGAGGGATAAATCAGGAGCTTGGGATTAACATATACACACTACTGTACATAAGATAGATAACCAACAATGACCTACTGTATAGCACAGGGAAGTCTACTCAATATTCTGTGGTAACCTATATGAAAAAAGAATCTGAAAAAGAATGAATATATGTATATGTATAACTGATTCACTTTGCTGTACACCTGAAACTAACACATTGTAAATCAACTCTACTCCAATAAAGTTTTTAAAAAAGAAAGAAAATATTATATAAAGCAACATGCTTTACTTTGGCATTTAAAAATTATATCTGTTTTGATATAGAGAACAAACAAGTGGTTACCAGCTGGGGGTGAGGGGCAATACGGCACAGGGGAGTGGGAGGTACAAAGTATTGGGTGTAACATAGGCTCAAGGATGTACTGTACAACACGGGGAATATAGCCAATATTTTGTAATAGCTGTAAATGGAAAGTAACCTTTAAAAACTGTATGAAAAATTTTTTAATTTTTAATTAAAAAAGGAAATAGACAAATGCTCAAAAGAATGTATGTGAAGATATTCACTACAGTGTAGTTTTACGAAACAAGTGAAAAATTGGAAACTACTTAAAAAAATTTTTTTAAAGCAGATTATCAAGCAGTATTTTGGTGAGAGGGTGTGTGTGTGTGTGCTTACAGAGAAAAAGGTACTGAAGGATATCGATCAGAATATAAATACTCACAAGTGTGCAGTGACGATGTTAAAAGTGGAGTAGGAGAAGGGAGAGTCCATAACACCTGATCCTTACATGAAATCATTCTCACCTCCTTCCCTAACGTCCCCTCATCCATGCAGGTCCTCTAGAAGGCTGGTTCCCAGGCCCTCTCCTTATTTCTACCCTAATGGCTTTGCTGAAAAGCTAGGATGGGAAAATATGTTTACCCACCCCAATTCTAGGCTTAGTTCTGGGTGGTGGGTTTTTAGGTAGTCTTTATTTCTTTACTCTACTTCTCTGTACTTTTTGACTTTTTTGCAACAAAAATGTGTTATTTTTATAATTTAAAAAGTATTTCTAGTCTTTTGATAAGGAGGTGGGTAGGTGTTTCCCAGGCAGATGGCTGGGGGCGGGTGGGGGAGGGCATTCCAGGCAAAGGGAGCAGCAGAAGGGCAGATGGGTTGGAGGAACAGTGGAGAACAGAGTAACATTTTAGGTAAAGTGCACTTGGATCAACATGATGAGAGTTTAGGGATTACAATGAGGAAAGAGGGATGGAGAAATCAGGCAGAGGTCAGCTCTGGGAGGCTTTGTTTGCCGTGCTGAGTTTGCCTTTTTATATGGGTCACAGGAGAGAAAGATTTTAGACGGGAGATAATTGATTGGAGATTGCTTTAGAAACAAGACTCGGATGTATGATTGTAGGAAATAGATGGAGAGGGAGATGAGAATGGATGAAAGTTGGGGGACGACCACAGTATCCCAGGCCACCCTGAGGGTCTGAGACAAGAATAAGGGGGTCGGGAGAAGTAAATGGATATGAGAGATACTAAGAATGGGAATCAAGCTAGTCCATTGAGGGGAAAGGGGAAGAGGAGGTGTTTGGCATGAGTGACCCAGTGGATGGTGGTGTCAATCCCTGAATTAGAGAATTGAGGAGTAGAAAGTACAGGAGTTCATTTTGGGACATGTTGGGTTCTGGGTGTCTGGGAGCCCTCCAAGAAGCAGAAGGGCAGTTAGGCAATTCCATGTGCAGATACAGAGCTCATGAGACAGCTCTGGGCTGAAGATAAAAGCGAGGAGTGGGCTGAAGCCATGGGAGTGGGTGGGATGCCCAGAAGGTCATGTGCAATGAGGAGAGAGGAGAACTCAAGGCCAAATCCTAGAGCATTACTTAGAATTCTCTAGTTACAAGGAGAGAAAACAAGCCCAATAAACAAGCCCAATAAACAAGCCCAATAAATATCTATAAATTCTTTTATAGATAACAAAAGAACTTACTGGAAGCCTGATGAGTAGGTCACAGAATAGCTGAGTAACCAGGCTGTAGGGAGGACGGGATTGAAGGGAGCTACAGGATCTCCAGGCAGAATTTGTGGCCTGCTGCCTTTGTTATTTCTGGTTGCTATAATAAGAATATCATAGATCGGGTGGCTTAGACAACAAACATTAGTTATTCACAGCTCTGGAGGCTGGAAGTCCAGATCGGAGTTCCAGCACCGTCAGGTTCTGGTGAGAGCACTTTTCCTGAGAAAGAGAAAGTAAGTACTCTTTTTCTCTGTTCCATATAAGGGACGTGTCTCTTCTTACAAGGGCACTAATCCATAGGGCAGGCCATCAGGAAGGGCAGGCTGGGTCTCTCCTGCCCAGTCTGAAGCTGCTGTCTGTGGGCAGAATTTCTTCTTTTCAGGGAAACCTCAGCCTGGGTTTTAAGGTCTTTCAACTGATTGAATCAGAGCCACCCAGATGATCTAGGATAATCTCTCCTATTTAAAGTCAACTGATTATGGACTTTAATCACACCTACAAAACAACGTCACCATAACACCTAGATTTGTGTTTGGTTGAATCACTGGGGGCTAGAGCCTAACGAAGCTGACACAGCAAAACATCTTCACAAACATATTCTAAATATTTAACATAGCCTAAACATTATTCCAAATATTTCAGCCAGAACATTCTTTTGAGGTTCTATGCTTACTCTTTTTTTTTTTTTTTTTGCAGAAGAAGACATTAAAACTCTGAATGAGTGAACAACTTGTCTAATATTTTGCAGCTAGTAAAAGGTGGGGCTGGAATTTGACTCAGATAATCACTCTACAGCCAACCAAATGAACCATTTGCCCAGCTGCCTCGTTGGAGCAGAAAAAGAGTAAATACCTAGAAAGCAGTGACCAGCTATACTCATTCTGTATTCTTAGCACCTGGCCTGGTAGATAATAGGGACCCACTTGTTGAGTCAACAGTTAAGGTATAACATTTAAAACAGTCTGTGTACACCCAAGGGAAGACCAGTGAAATCCATGTAATGGATTCTTAACTGCAAACTCCTAAAAACAATTTTCTTAATTTCTGTTTAATTGTTCTTTGGTTATCTAAAGGAATTAAGTGATATTTAGTTCAGAGCTGAAGTTTTAAGAAAAATACTTCATGAGAGTTTTTTTCTAAATTGGCCCTTTAATTTTCTATGATGTGGCTTTATCCCTTTATGCATGACATGAAGCCAGATTCCATATTTAATTAAAATTCAATATTTTTATGAGAATACAGGAGGTATTTTTATGAGTTCTTTTTTGGATAACTAAATAGAACATGTTTAAATATACTTAGTAACAAAAATCAAATTGGGATTTTCAGTATTTAACTCTTTTACTGACAGTAGAGTCAAACAATGAAATTGCAAAACAAATTCTATGTAGCTCACAAAATTTCTTTCAATCAAGAAAAGTAAAAGAAAAACACAATTATTCAGAATTCTGGAAAATCCTGGTGGAAAAACACTTCACAAAAGAAGTGAGAAATGGGGCACATAAATCCTACTGTACTCATAAGGCGTCTTTTAAAACTCAATGATAGGCTACTCTCACCTTCTGATATGGCCCACACTCTGTCTGTGGAGTGTGTCCACTTCTTACCTATCGCTTTGTCTCTCACTGAATTCTTTCTGCAATGAGACATCAAGGACCTGAGCTTCATTAAGTCCTGAGACCAGGTGTGAAATCTCAGTTAAAAGACGGTGGGTTCAAGTCCCAATCTGAGTTACACGGTTTCAGTTCCAGGTGGTTGGTTTCAGTTCCTGGTGGTTATTCTCAGATTTCCTCTCATGGAAAATATCCACAGCAAGTATAAATCCTTTAAAAAGAGCCACCCGTGACTCTTTAGAAAAAGGATAGGGACTTCCCTAGTGGCATAGTGGTTAAGAATCCTCCTGCCAATGCAGCGGACACGGGTTTGAGCCCTGGTCCGGGAAGATCCCACATGCCGCGGAGCAACTAAGCCCGTGCGCCACAACTACTTAGCCTGTGCTCTAGAGCCGACGAGTGACAACTACTGAGCCCGTGAGCCACAACTACTGAAGCCCATGCGCCTAGAGCCCATGCACCGCAACAAGAGAAGCCACTGCAATGAGAAGCCCGTGCGCCGCAACGAAGAGTAGCCCCTGCTCGCCGCAACTAGAGAAAGCCCGCGTTTAGCAATGAAGACCCAACACAGCCAAAAATAAATAATATTTTTAAACAAAGAAAAAGGATAAACAATTCAAATATTGGGTTTGTTTGAAATAAACCGGGGAGAACAAAGAGTTGATAATGATGCTCTGAACTGAAGACGGAAAGTTGGCTGTGGGAATGAGGGAGGGATGTGGAAATTTAGGGATTTATTGGCAGTTTTAGGAGGGGCTAATCTGGAAATTAGTCTGTATTCTGGATTTGAGACCCTGCTCTCCAAACATTTGGAAAACTCAGGAGAAAACGAGTGCCCCCTGGGGAGAAAGGAGGGACTGGGACCCCACAGACCACAGCTCCTCCCACGCACGAACCACGGAGACGGAATCACGATTTTCCCCTGATAACCCTCCCCACGGTCACCACACATTCTAGAGGAGTCGCGGGGCTGTGGGCACAGAGCTGCCCAGAGAGGCTCCAGGCTTAAGTCACCGCCTGCAGTGACGGGACAGGACGCCCGGGGTCCCAGCTGCCGACCCAGCCCCGCCACTGCCACAGCCAGAGGGAATGAGGTCTGAACGGCGCCACCTGCGATTTTGGGTCCGCAGACTCCTAAGTTTACCGCGCCGGGAGGCCCACGTGCCGCCACGGTCAGTTCAGACTGTCCCTCCTCCCTGTCCTGGGACACCTGGCCCAGCACACTCACCATTTCCTGGCTTTGGGCTCCTCCGGCGTCTTCCCATAGACTCCCGCGGCCCCTGCAGCACGTATTTACACTGCAGCGGACACACCTGAGACACGTAAACGCAGACGAGATTCCAGGCAAAGCATGGCCACGAGCGTCCACGCAGTTTGCAGAGCGTGGCCCACCCACTTTCCCCTGCTGCGCCCCTGATTGGACAGTTCGCAAGCACCCGCCCCCCCTTTATCCTGAGTGACAACGGGTCAGGAGGTCACATGATTGACCAGAACCAGTTTCCACAGGCGGGTGGGAGATTGTCCTTTCCAGCGACGTTTGCCTTTAAACCACACTTGTCACTGGCCCTAGAGGGACGGTGGCGTCTTCCTCAGATCTTTCAGAATGTGGAGACACAGGTGTGCTCAGGGAATTCCAGAGTAGGATTCCGGAACAACCGACGTCCTTATCCAAAGCAAGAGGGGCGCCCTGGTCAGGCCAACTGGGAAAAGAGGGTTTGCGGTCCTCCACGGGGCAGTACTTGGCACAGGCTGTGAGGCCACACAGGATACTGTGACCCTTGTTTACAAACACACTGAAAAATGACCTCACCATGTGTAATAAAGAGTCTGGCTCCAAAAAAAAAAAACACCTCAATGATAGCTGATATTCTAGAAGAATAAGAATCTGAAAGGAATTCGGCAGATGAGAGAATCCAAAAACTCTAGCACTTTAGAACTGGAAAGGGGTCTTGGAGATTATCCAAGCTCATCTAGGGCATATGACAGACAGACAAGACCTAGAAGCCCAGGAGGATAAATTAAGTACAGTGCCCAAGGGCATGGCAGGACAGATCCAATCCTGCGTTGTTGTGAGTCACCCTGCCCACTTAGGACGGCTTCCGTGGGTGGGCAGACGGTGTTGTAGGCGGGTGTCCACAGCTTCTGCCCACCCATTATCCTCTATTAACTCATTTGATTTGCAATTATCCTTTCCTCCCTCCCTTAGATTCCCAGGCCTACCCTCACCCTGCAGAGACGCCCCTCCTCAACGCAGGACTCAGTTTACCTGCTTACATTTCAGCTCTCTTTTCTCTTTTGGTTTCGAGGGTTCCTGGATGCTTTGGCTGAGAAGTCTCTGCTTCCTCCCCTGAGCCTGTAGACAGCCCTCACAAGGCAAGGGAAGCAAGAAGTTCAAACACAGTGCTGTGTCTCGGGTTTGAGATTAAGCTTGGTGAGGAAACCTATTTGTAAGGTCACCCTCAAGGTACTTTCCAGAGTGGATGGTTTTGTTCTCAGCAACTTGTGCTTTTAAAGCCACAGAATCCCAGGTTCAGACGGGCCTTTGAGTCCATGTCTTGAGCTAATCTTGTGACACATGATTGACCTGGATAGCGTCCTTGCCCAGCGCTTGGTCCCAGCACCAGGAACAGTGACCCATTCACTTTCAGAAAATACTGGCTCTTAGAAACGTCTTTACATGGAGCTAAAAATCCTTCCCTTGGAGGCTTCTATCAAGGAGCTGACAATGTTGACTCTTACCTGAGCCCTGTGCTCCTGGAAAACCGTCCCTTCTCCCCTTGTAATACTCCCTTATGAATAGTTTCTCCTTATTAATCCTGGATTTGTTTTTATTTGACAGGGCTACTGTGATCACCTCAGACACTCTTTTCATTCTCCCAACAGGGGCAATATTGCCCCCAAGAGGACAAAACGTAGTTCTTAGGGAGGGGGCACAAAAATATCTTAACTCCTTTTCCCTAACCCATGAACTGATGTATAGTATACATGTGGTATTAAAATGTCATGGTGAAGGTGGAGCAATGAGGATAAAAATATCTGAAAAGGCTCTGTAGGGAGGTGATTATGAAAAAAAGGTTGAAAAACACTGGCCTGTACTGACTTTTCCACATGAGAATGCTTCCAAAAAAAATTGTTTTTTATAGTAGTACAATTGATGTACAACGTTATATAAGTTACAGGTGTACAATATAGTGATTCACAATTTTTAAAGGTTATCCTCCGTTTATAGTTATTATAAAATAGTGGCTTTATTCCCAGTGTTGTACTACATATCCTTGTAGCTTATTTTATGCATAATAGTTTGTACCTCTTAATCCTTTACCCCTATCTTGCCCACCGCTTCCCTCTCCCCACTGGTAACCAGTAGTTTGTTCTCTATATCTGTGAGTCTGTTTTTCTTTTGTCATATTCACTGGTTTGTTGTATTTTCTTAGATTCCACCTATAGGTGACATCATGCAGTATTTGTCTCCGTCTGACTTATGTCACCTGGCATCATGCCCTCCAGGTCCATCCATATTTTTGTAAATGTTTTCACGCAACTGTCCTATCCCACACAGCCGTCTCATTTTCCAGAGAGCAAGGAGGTTCTCTGCCTTACTCCCCATTGCCGCTTCCAAGTCACTGTCTCATTTTTCCCCCTTTAAAACTCCCAGCCTGGGTCATGCATACGACATCGCATCCTCTTTTTTCTTTTTTTGCGGTACACGGGCATCTCACTGTCGTGGCCTCTCCCGCTGCGGAGCACAGGCTCCGGACGCGCAGGCTCAGCGGCCATGGCTCACGGGCCCAGCCGCTCCGCGGCATGTGGGATCTTCCCGGACCGGGGCACGAACCCGTGTCCCCTGCATCGGCAGGCGGACTCTCAACCACTGCGCCACCAGGAAAGCCCCGCATCCTCTTTGAGATCCTCGTTTGCAGGCTCTTATTCCCCTTTGAGACAATGCTTAAAACTGCCCACTTGCTCGTTCTGTCTGGCACCGTGGAGCGCTCCCTGCCCCTCTCCTCTCCTCCTGACGTTTTCTTTTTCCTGAATCACCCTTTCTCCTCTCTACTGAAGCTATGAACATGCACTAGAATCTCCCACCTATAACATCCCCTCCCTTGGCCCTCCACCCTCAGATCAGACCCCTCCTTGTTTTTAGCTTCTCTCTCTCCCTAGGTGATTTCATCCAGTCTCGTGGCCACTCATACAGTCTTTAGATCACATTCTAAATTTCCATCACCAGCACTGACTTTTACCCTAAATTCCAGACAGCTACCTGCCAGCTTGACGTATCCATTTGGAGAGACATCCAAATAGATGTCCCCAAATTAACAACTCTCCCTCATCTCTGCACCAGCTTCTTTAAGCCTATACTAGAAGAATTGGGAGACTCTGCCCCCATCTCTCCTCTCCCCTGAGGCCCCTACTTTAAGCCACCCTCATGTAGCTGGACTATTGCAATGAACTCCTAGCTCTTTCCCTTGCACCAAATCTCTTTCCTTTCCCCACACAGTACTTAGAGGGATCTTTTCTTAAGGAAGAACAGCTGCATAAATAAGACTCTGACATGTTTCAATATAAAGTACTTTGATTACTTTTCATTGCCCTTTGTTCACTGGAATGAAATCTGAACTCTTCACCATGGTCATATCACACTCTATGACATGATTTTCTTTCCTCCAACTTCTTTTTCACTCTTTCCTTCACACACTACACACCCTTTAGCCTCTGCTCTCTTGCCGGATCACCCTTCTCCTCTTTGGCTCTCGGTGTCTCTGACGCAAAAGCTTTTTCTCCTTGCTGGCTCCTCTCCATCTCCTACATGTCAGTGGGCCTGTCCCCAGTGCAGATAAGCCTTTCCTGGCCATCCTTTACCTGAAATAGACACTCTCCTCTACCTCAGGACCCATGTCTCATCACTCTGTTTACTTCAGCCACAGCAATGACCAGTTTCTAAATTTTTCTAACTTGGTTATATGTTTACATTCTCGATTAGAAGCTTCACGAGGGTAGGGCCCTTGTCCAGCTCATTCAGAAACCCTGGAACTGTGGATGGGTCTTGGCAAAGTGAAGTGAGCAGTAAATATTTCCCTGCAGGGATAAATCATTTGACTTAAGCTCATATTAGATTTGAGGGGCATTGTCCTCGCGTGTCCTCTAGTAATTCCTAATATTTTCTCACCAGCACAGCTAGTTCATTTATCTTTGTTTTCTTGCTAACTGAGTCAGAGCTGTTCTGCTTTCTAATCTAAATATAACATTGATAAAGAGGATCAATTTGGAAGGCAAAATGGAGTCCATTCCCTAATGGCCTAATTTCTTTGAATACGTGAGAACAATATATGAGTATGCACGCTCATATATGATATTCTGCTCACCAGTGAAGCTTCTGTTGTATGGTAGATGCTGTGTTATGCATTGGGATGTGTAAGATAGGCATTTCTATAACTTATATATATAATTATGCATATAGAGAAATATAGACATAGATCAATGTCTCCATTAAATATGAATACAGATACTCTCCCAAGACCCAACTGTTCGTCAGAATCAGCAAAACGGGTCAGAATCTCAACCAAGCTAAACAAGCTAACAGGATTTGGAACGAGAAGAAAAGATGTGCAAAATGCGTTCTAATCTTGATTGTTCATCTCTCAGTCCCACGTCACAGGGTTCTTGTAAGCTTTGGGTGAGATGCCCACATAAGCCTCTTGCCACACAGCCTGGCACAGAATACGTGTTCAGTAAAAGCTAGCTCTTTCCAAGGACGGTTTCTACTCATTGTATAATGGCCTTGCCTTTGTGACTGCTGGGTGAAAGGGCTTGGCCTCTGGAGGTCAAGGAGCTCTTATGGGGGCCTGGACGGTGGGACTGGGGCTGGACAGCTCCCCTCCACAACTTCCAGAGCTGGCGCTGCAACCCCTGCAGCAGCCAGCAGTGCCTGAGGCTCCTGATTTCTCCACATCCTTGCCAACTCTTCCTTTCTTCCTCCCTCCCTCCCTCCCTCTCTCTCTCTCTCTCTTCCTCTCCTTCTTTCTCCTTTCTTCTCTCTCTCTTTCCTTTCTTTCTTTCTTTCTTTCTTTCTTTCTTCTTCCTCTCTCTCTCTCTTTCTTTCTTTCTTTCCAGTCAAACTAGTGGATGTGAATGGTGTCTCACCGTGACTTTGATTTGCATTTCCCTAATGACTGATGAAGATGTTGGGCAGCCAACCACTGCCCTACCTGGATGCAAATCCTGAATCTTCATTTCGTCCTCAACCTCAGCTTGCCCTGTATAGGCCACATTTCCTTTTACCTCAAATTGATCTCCTAATTTCAACAGTTCTTAGCATCC
Organism: Phocoena sinus; assembly: GCF_008692025.1. Lineage (NCBI taxonomy): Eukaryota > Metazoa > Chordata > Mammalia > Artiodactyla > Phocoenidae > Phocoena > Phocoena sinus. The sequence continues at coordinate 75,940,559 of NC_045774.1, forward strand.
TCTGTGCCTGTCCTTCATTGATGTTCTTGGACATGGTAAAACTCCATGGTCTCTACCTGCCCGTGAGTCTATCTGAACTCCCCATTCTGGCCTTTGTGATCTGACCCATTTCACAATACCCCGTCTCTAGTTAGGACAAAAGTAGTGAAAGGTCTGGGAACAAAGGACAAAGCTGAGAAGGGAAGAAGCAGGCCACTGCCCAGAGTCCCAGAGGCAATTTCAGAGTTTAGGGGTGAAACTGATATGGACAGGATGATTCAGCCTCGGACCCCCTTCACATATTTCTTGTTAAATGTGAAAAGAAAATTACTGAAGAAAGAACTTCAGCCAAGAGGATCACAGGTCAGTGTTTCTCAGACCTGACTGAGCATTCAAATCACAGGCAACACTTTTCAAAATCCCAGCTGTTGTACCTCACCTCAGAGAATATGATTCACATGATCTGCCATGAGGCCAATGAATCAGCATTTGTAAAAATCCCCCCTCCCCACACCTCCAGTGATTTCCATGAGCAGCGTGGGATAAGAACCACCAGACTAAGGGGAACCCTGATTGTGGTCAGCAAAGAATAGGAAACCTAGGTGAGCAGAAGTTGCTTAAGTATGATAGCTGCGGTTTGAGAAGAGACATACCCTCAACCTCACAGAAAAATACAAGGGAAAACATCTGGCTCAAAAAAGCCATCGGGGCTTCCCTGGTGGTGCAGTGGTTGAGAGTCCGCCTGCCGATGCAGGGGACACGGGTTCGTGCCCCCGTCCGGGAGGATCCCACATGCCGCGGAGCGGCTGGGCCCGTGAGCCATGGCCGCTGAGCCTGCGCGTCCGGAGCCTGTGCTCCGCAACGGGAGAGGCCACAACAGTGAGAGGCCCGCGTATGCAAAAAAACAAAACAAAACAAGCAAACAAACAAAAGCCATCAGTTACAATAGAACATCATGTCCACTCTAGCCATTTTTCCTAGAATGTTTCCTCTTTAGAATAAGCCAGGAAAATTTTTATCTGAATTTTTATCTATTGCCTCACACCATCAGCCCACCGAACTATCTCTATTTCCTTGGCTTATTATTTGTTAATGTTTGGTATCATTCAATACATAAGGCGCTGCTGGTGACAGGAACGGGGCAGTTGTTTACCTCAAGGTGGAGTAATAAGTAATTAAAAATTACTAGATTATTTTTTAAGTATCTGATCTATGCCATGTGTGGTTTTGAAATGACTGATAATTCCAGGAAAAACTGAGACAAAATCCTGAATTACTTAGCATCCATTTTCCCAGGGTTGCCAGAAATGACTACTTTGGGTCTTGGGTCAATGAGTGCAATACATTTATGAGCAGAGTAGAAACTTATTTGTAGATCTCTGTTAGTCCACTTCCCAGTACATGAGCCAGCATCTCTCTTTGGAGTGATCCTGTCTGTATGTCAGCAGTGAAAAGCAAACCTCTGTGTGCAAACCCTTGAGGAAAGAAACGTCTTCCAGTGATTCCCACGCTTTACCACTAGGGGCGCCAAAGAGCCAGTCATCCAGGTACAAAGCTAAGAGTCAACCAAAGCAATTGATGGACGTATTTCACGTAGAATTTGCCAAGTAATTCTGCAAAAGGCCATAAAATGTATGCAACTTCCTTTTTCCCGAATGGAGTGTTCTCTTTCCCCATGCTTTTTCCCACAGAGCCCAAGCACATGAAGTCTTAATGCCTTTCTGACATTTTAACAGAATTTCCATACATTTATCTGTTTAAATCTCTAGACTCTTAAGTAGCGAAAGAAAGGAAAATTAGGTAGTCTGAAGGAAAGTTCAATTCATTGCAACTTATCTGGGAGCTGTATGCGCCATTCCAGGTATGGAGAATCAGTCCTTCTCAGGGAACTAACGAGCCCTAGCTTCTGCATTAATTTGGTGCCTGCCATTTATAACTATACACGGATGTATACATACCTGCATGCGGAGTGCGTTATTTGTATGTAAATAGTACATATACCCAGTTTTCCTAAAAAGCAATTCATTTGCTCCAGACTTTAAAATCTGTTTTCTTTACTTGTACTTAAAAAAAATATTTTATCAGAGCCCGAATTTATAGCTCTTTCTTCAATCAACAAGAGAGAGTAGCATGAAAATCCTTGAAGAGATATGTGATGTGAAAATAACATGACTGTTCAATAATCATATCTGCGTGACTGATCCCAAGCTTATGTCTGCCTCCAAATAGCAAGGGAAGGTCAAGTGTCCCCCTTCCCCTCCCCGCCAAAGGGTATTAACGTGTTGGATTCTTTTTCCATTTTCCCTCTTCACAGCACTGACATCCAGCTTCCATCATGGCTGTTAGGGCTACTGAGCTGAGTCACGTGACAGGGTGTGTAGACCCGCAATGGCTCAGATGAAAACAAAAGCATAAAGAAAAGAAATAGCTGCAGTTTCTGTGGGTGAGGAAGGTGGGATCTGGAGTGAAGGCAAGCTCCCTCCACGGGAAAACTTGGGTGAGTCAGCACACCGACAGGAAGCTCCCACTCCCCGGATGGGAGAGATTTACACATCCCAAGAAGAGTTGTTTGTTTCGTTTATTCGTTTGTCACTTGGTTTCCGTTCCACTCTATTTAAAGGATACACACCACTCCTTCTCACCATATTTTTAAAACAATGTCTGCAAATATAGGGGGAAATGCTGGTCACTGTTTGCTCCAGGGCTGTGTGTACGCATATATATCACCATCTTCCTCTATGGGAGTTGTCACGTGATTGGCCTCAGCAAATACAGTGCATCCATCCAAACTTCCAGGCAAGTGTTTATTTGGGATGATTTTTCCCTGTCCACACACCATGTGGCCCATGTGAAATGGGGCTGTCATGGATGTCATGCATTACAATGAAACGAGCAGAACTTTTCCAGAACTTATAGGTTCTAGGAAGGAGGTAGGAGGCCGAGAGATTTCACTGAGGAGGCCACTCAGCTTCCAGCTTGTTGAGTTTATGAAAACTGAAGGCAATCTGTCCTCTGCGAATGCATTACGTATGAGCAGAGGAGGTGACTGAAAGGGCCACCAAAACATGCACACGTGTTTAATGGGAATATGGAATTCTCAAGTTAAATGAGAATATGGAATTTATTCTACATCTTAAAGTTTAGACTTTTAGATTCCCTTAAAAATTTAAGTGTGTGAACTTAAAAATGGCCGACCACATAAACTGTATAAGCAACTAGTGAGAACCTGCTGTATAGCACAGGGAGCTCTACTCAGTGCTCTGTGGTGACCTACCTGGGAAGGAAACACGAAAAAGAGGGGATATATGTATACGTAGAGCTGATTCACTTCTCTGTACAGCAGAAACTAACGCAACACTGTAAAACAACTATACTCCAATAAAAATTAATTTAAAAAAATAAATAAAATGTAAAACAAAACCCAAAGATGGGTCATATAGGAGGTGGCCTCACTTATGGGGGGAATCTCCCTTTTCATATTGTAATTGCCTATACAGTGACTGCAGTGATGCCATGAGTCACGCAGAGGAGGTTTCTATGTGCTGGGGGCTGAGGAGTGTTCTAGGGCGTTGTCTAGGCTTCTCAGTGAAGAATTTGTCCGTGAGGAGTGCAGCCAAAGATGTGGATGAGCAATAACGAAGCACTGCCTGCCTTGGGATTAAATTTTGAGGCCCATGATTTAAGAAAGTAAATTAGTATCTTGTAAAACGGGGTTAATAATACCTACTTCAGAGGATTGCCATGAGGAGGAATACATTTTAAGACGTGGACATATGGTGTAAACTATAAATGGCTTTACAGGCATGAGACTATTATTACTATTTTAGTAGGAGTTCTGGAAGATATAGGTAATGTATTTCCGGGAATTGTTTCATTCCCCGGACTCATGAGATGTGTCAAAAGCCCAGTCTATCTCAAGCCTTATCCTGTGGACAGCCATCTTATCTCTTATTTGTGAGGACTCTCATTCTTAGAGGGTAGATTATGTGACCTAGTTTAGCAGAGATCTGAGGACACTTAGAGAAATATGATTTTGACAAAATCCAGGAGGAGAACTCAGATGGGCATTTAAATCAGGAAACACAAACACACCAGGACTTTTATAAAATTTGTCTTGCATCTTCTTTTCTTCACATCCTTACAGTTTTTGTCACAGAAGATACAGTGCTCAATAGCTACACATTTAGAGAGAAATGAGCCCAAAGATAAAACACTTTTGAAATTGCATGATTCTTTTTTCTGTAAACACAAGCAAGAAAAGCAATTTCTTAGCCCAGTACAGTCAATATCTTCAAAAGATTTTCCAGTGTTTCAATGATGAAATGCTTTCTGCATATAAAAGTCAAATTTAACAATTTCTAGTCATCATTTAAATGAGAAACTTGAGTATGTTAACAATTTAGAAGACGTTTACATAAAAAGAGATCATTTCGACTTGATAATTATCCAGTCCACAAGAAAATCATGGGACACTCCTCTGGGAAATACAGAGCAGAACAAATGGAAAGAAAAAGAAATAGAATACAATGGAAACTTGGAAAATGAAAAGAGGAAATCATGTCATTTGAAAAAGGATGAGTTGCCCTGATTCATGCAATAACTTCTGGCTAGTTGGTGAGAGAGAATTTTGTGCATGTTGGACCCAGGTACATATTTTTGGAAACAGTTTCAGAACTAAATATTTCCCCCTTGGGGTTCTTGAAACCTTAGGTGATATGGTGATAAAGTCAAAGCCCAGAGGTTAATGTCAAAGGGAGCAAATCCCTGGAAGTCATGGATCAGACCAGCACAAGCATAGAAACAAAGGACAATTAGAACACAGACCAGACAGGCAAATGGGGTAGGTTTCCTGCAAACAGCAGTATGGAGACAGGAGTCCATCAACGTGTCTTGGACCAAATGGCCCATGAAGAATCTGAACTTATCCAAGTACAAAAATGAAAGTTTCTATTTTCTTCCAAAAACATCTACTAACTGGGCTCTGTTGACACCTCACTTGCATGCATTCTTCTGGAACGTTGGAAGACATTTATTCATTCATTCAGTTCCCAGCTCATTGGTGGCAAACACCACCACCAATGAGAGGACTTCATTAGGAAGTCCTAATGAAAAGTTTTTTGACGAAGACATTTGAAAGCTGCCAGAATGGAGCCCAAAGAAACAATGACATGTTCAGTATTGCAATTTCTGGAATTTATTGTGAAATGGGATCTTTACGAATCTCTGCCAAACTTATCCTTCTGCTTAAGACTTTTCAGTACTCTTTGTATATGTATTGCATCGTGTGAAAAAAACTTTTGAAATTAAAATGAATAAAAAGTAGTTCTTCGGGCTTCCCTGGTGGCGCAGTGGTTGAGAGTCCGCCTGCCGATGCAGGGGACACGGGTCCGTGCCCCGGTCCGGGAAGATCCCACATGCCGCGGAGCGGCTGGGCCCGTGAGCCATGGCCGCTGAGCCTGCGCGTCCGGAGCCTGTGCTCCGCAACGGGAGAGGCCACAACAGTGAGAGGCCCGCGTACCGCAAAAAAAAAAAAAAAAAAAAATAGTTCTTCAACCAGCCATGAGGGAAGATAGATGGACAACGCTGGCAAAATGTGAATATGCAAAGAAGATCCATTTTGAAAAAAAATTAAGGTTTGAAGACAAAAACTGTAATGTTATTCATTACTGTGCTAGACCAATATGAAGGAATACATTTTCCCCTTTTTTTAAGAAATGTATTAATATATTTAAAATATATTAAGCCATTACTTTTTACCTTTTTCGGCAATATTTTGTTAATTTTGTATTGCTTTTTTACTAGCATGATTATAGTTACAGAGATGAATGAAGCACTCTTCACTGTTTACATTTCTTTTCTGTCCATTATTATGTACTTGTTTCAGTCTGTGATAATTACTGAAATAATCTTATGATGGGGGTATGAAGAAACTCTCAAAGACCCTAGGTGGGCCTCTAGAGGCACCACTGCTTGAGCCCCTTCCTCAGCCACCCCCCACAAACTTGCATCCCACCCAGCCTCTCCATATCAATCAGGGAGGCTGAGGTGGAAATGCAGGCTTTGCGCCATTAAAGGTAGATCAACGACCACCGCCCCTCCCCCCCACCACACACACACACACACACACACACACACACACACACACACACACACACACCTCTAATCATTCCTGGAGCTAGAATGTGGGGTAGTTAGTACCATTTGTTCTCAGAATTGCTTTTATCTTCAATTCTGGAAAGCAGGAAAGATTTTGATCAACCCCCCACACCACCACACATTTTTTTAAAAATATACTTTATTGGAGTATAACTGCGTCACAATACCTTGTCAGCCTCTGTCGCACAATAAAGTGAATCAGTCGTATGCATACATACATCCCCAAATCCCCTCCCTCTTGAGCGTCCCTCCCACCCTCCCCATTCCACCCCTCTAGGTCGTCCCAAAGCCCCGAGCTGATCTCCCTGTGCTATGCAGCTGCCTCCCACTAGCTACCTATTTTACATTTGGTAGTGTATATATGTCCGTGCCACTCTCTCACTTCATCCCAGCTTACCCTTCCCCCTCCCCGTGTCCTCAAGTCCATTCTCTATGTCTACGTCTTTATTCCTGCCACAAGAATAAATGTGGCCCTGCCACTATGTTCATCAGTACCTTTTTTTTTTTTTTTAGATTCCACATATATGCGTTAGCATACGGTATTTGTTTTTCTCTTTCTGACTTACTTCACTCTGTGTGACAGACATTTTAAAACAAGCAGATCAGTTCTTGAATCACTTCTTCTATTGAACTTGATCGTACCAGATTGGCATTGCTTAATATGCATATAAAATAATTTTAGTTTAACGGGATAATTTTGAGCCTTTCCCGTAATAAAATTTTTTTTAAAAAATTCTCAACTTTAAGTATCTTATATCACTTAAACTCATAGTTTTAAAATAGAATGGTAGAGAAATTTAAAATATGTGATCATACCCCTTTAATGCACAGGAGAAAAATTCACATGAATTATCATTTTTGCAGCTGCTGCAATACTGACAGTATTTGCCCGTAATGGAAACTTTGCTTCTATTCCCAGTTGAAAAAGACAAAAATGGTTCTGATATGCACAGCGTTATTTTGTTTGCAAAGATGTATACTTATTAAATTAGGTTTAAAAACTTGAGACTGTGTGACATAAATCCTCTCTGCAATTGTTGTTCAGAGTTGCTCTCAGGCAAATCATTTTCCGATTTCTTCATCTGCTTTTGCTTCTCCAGGCTGCAAGTATGAGAGTTTGAGGGAGAATGAGTCTCTGTGTGGTTCCCTCCTGGGAAGAAGTCATCAATGCGAGACCACAAATGAGCAGCCCAGGCTGTGTTCCTTGGTTGATGAGCAAGAAGCCTGGGCAAATGGAAGCCAGCTTTTGTTTCCTTTTCCTCCTGATACTGGTTGGCGATTTAGGGTCTTGAGATCAGTGTGTATTTGATTTTTCTCTGTGTAAGCTAAGCCCTTCAGGTACAGCCCTCGGAATAACATTGCAGAAGGGGAAAGAGAAAAACAAGATCGTGAAGCTTAGGTGTCTTTTGCTTTGGAAGGGGATTTGTACCTTGCTTAGTGATTTCTTTATAATATACACTGCATGTAATGAGAAATGAAGGCTTTTAAATGTCTGCTCTCCATTTAAAGAGAATACTGGTTCTAGTTCACTGACACAGAGGCAGGAAAATTAGTAAGCTGAGTTCAATCAACATAATTGATGGCTTCCTGAGAAAATCTTTAAAATCATGCATGTTTTATCTTTTAACAAGAGAGGCTATCTAGATCTGATTTTTAAAAAAAAGAATCCGAAATGTTTAAAGACTGAGACTTCAAAGGAATAAAGCTTAATCATAATGGTGACAGTACTGTCTTGATCTATGATCTATACAGTAAGGCCTTTTAATTTGGGCTACACCACCAGCATTAGGCCATTTCCTTTTTAACATTCTTTGAAATAGTGATACTTCAGTGAAATACACTGGGACCTGAAATAAACATTTTCCTGATTAATTAAGATTGGCTTCCTGTCACAGACCCCTTGGGTTGGGTGCCTCAAAACTTTTTTTTAATGCCTGTAGAGTTTGCCCAGAGTAAGGAAACAATTGTGAAACTCTAGGTGCTGAGTAGGAAGAGAATACTGGTTGTGCAAATTTTACTAATTTATGGTTAATGAAGTTGACTGAGCCTGTGACTGGATTTTGTCTGCCCAAAAAGCTTGCCAATCCCATTCTTCTCAAAACTGACACTGGTCCTTTGGCCACAGGGCTGGGATGAGCTAATCCTCGTGCATTTTCCATCTTGGCAACAGCATTGATCACAGTGTGTGTCTCTGTCCACGCAGGGCAACCACTTCCCTGGAATTGATAAACAGAGGAAAAAAAAGTTCTTTCTCTCTGCTAAATTAGGACTGCCGGGGGGACAGGTTCCCTGCCACAAGGAGATCAACAGGAGAGCATGACCACAAGTAGAAAACTTGAAAGCCAGACGTGGAGAAAAAATCTGGCCCCGGTGATCTCCAGGTCTGTCTCTGGTTCCCAAAGCCCTGCCTTTAGGTTTGGTATCTACCACAGTAGCTCACCAAGCTACCTGAGCAGTGAATCAGCTAGCTCGCTCTCCCTCTCTCTCTCTCTCTTTTTTGCTTAAAAACCATTTGTTTCACTTATGGTTACCAGGGGGTAAGGGGCTGGAGGGACAAACTGGGAGATTAGGATTGACATAAACACACTACTATATATAAAATAGATAATCAACAAGCATCTACTATATAGCACAGGGAACTCTAGTCAATACTCCGTAATGGCCTACATGGGAAAAGAATCCAAAAAAGAGTGGATATATGTATATGTATAACTGATTCATTTTGCTGTACACCTGATACTAACACAATATTGTAAATCAACTATACTCCAATAAAAATTTTTTTAAAATCATTTGTTTCTGCAACTTGCAGCCTCAAAGCCCAGACTCATACATGTACCATTTTTCTGCATTCATTTTTCTTTTTTCAGTTTACATACAGGAAGACTCTTCTTTTGTTTTTCTGATGCGCAGTTATATCAGTTAAGTTAGCTTGAGGAAATGCATAGAGGCATGTAACAACCACTGTAGCCAGATACAGAACGATTCCGTCACTCCCCAAAATGCCCTTATGCTGACCCTTTATAGTCACTCCCTGCACCCAAGCCCAGCCCCTGGGAACCAGCAATCTGTTCTCCATTCCAATAGTTTTGCCTTTTTCAGAACGTTATGTAAATGGAAGCATAGAATATGTAGTCTTTGGTGTATGGCTTCCTTCACTTAGCCCAGGGATTGGCAAACTTGTTCTATAAAGGGCCAGGTGGGAAATATTTAACTTCGTGAGCCTTATGGTCTCTGTTGCAACTACTTAACTCTGATATAGTAGCATGGAAGCAGCCACAGACAATACGTGAATGACTAGGTGTGGCCAGAGTTGGCCTGCAGATCAAATAGTTTGCTGATTCCTGACTTAGCATAATGCTTTTGAGTTTCCTCCATCGTGTTGCTGGTTTGTTCCTTTCGATTGTTGAGTAATATTCCATTGTATGAATGTGCTACAGTGTAGTTATTCATTCAACAATCAAAAGACATTTGGATGGCTTCCAGTTTTTGGTAATTAAGAGTAAAACTGCTATCAGCCTTTGCATGCAGGTTTTTGTATGAACTTCAGATTCATTTCTCTGGGGTACAATATGCAGGTGTAAGATTTTGGGGCTGGATAGTTGTTGCATGTTTAGATTTTTTTTGTTTGGTTTTTTTGGGCTTTTTTTTTTTTTTTTGCGGTACGCGGGCCTCTCACTGCTGTGGCCTCTCCTGTTGCGGAGCACAGGCTCTGGACGCGCAGACTCAGCGGCCATGGCTCACGGGTCTAACCGCTCCACGGCATGTGGGATCTTCCCGGACCGGGCATGAACACATGTCATATCACCAGTGGTTTCCCATGACTGAAGGACAGAGTCTAAGCACCATAGCCTTGCACATCTTGGCTTCCCCTTAAACTTTTCTGGTCACTTTTCTTATTAACCCTGTTCTAGGCATTATAGCTTTTCAACATTCCTGAACACCTCAAGCCCTTTCAGAGCAGACTTTTCTCTTCTCTCTGGTTTCTGCTTCCTCTGCCCCTCTGTGGAGCCCATGGAGCAGGAAACCACTTACGAAGTTGCCATGGATGAGGTCACCTCATCTGTGATTTCTTTGCCCATTTTCTTCTTTTCTGTGCCTGTTTCTTTCCCACTAAACTATGAGCTCACAGAGAGTGGGGCTACTTCTTAGTTGTCTGTGAATCCACGGTTCGCAGCACAGGGCTTGGGCCATACACAGGGAGGGCCTAACATTTTGTGAATGAAGGAACTAATTGAAATACAAAAAGTATTTCCAGGTATGATAGTTTTATGAAGGTTTACAGTTTGAAAACCCTCTCATATGTTAATACTTAACCTTTTATTTTCAAGCTCTCTGAAAAACACTAAATACTGCATTAATATATGTCAAAAGAATAATAAATTAACTAATGAATAAATTAGGGGATCATCGCCATAAAATAATGCAATACCTCCATGTGTATTTAATAATAACTCTTCTCACATTAAAATTTAATGCAGTCAGTTTCATATGCAATTAACTCTTAACCTTTACTGACATTTAAATCTATAAGCTCACACATTTAATCTTTAAAACGAATGCAACGTAAAATGCTTAAAGTTTGTCTGAACAAAAAGGCACGAGCAAACACAGCTTGCCACGTTAGATATTGATTTCATCATTTCTGACCTGGGAATATAAAATCAATGTTTAATATGGCAGCCGATGATGAATGCTGAAGGCTAGATGAGCTTCCTGTGTGTATTCATTCTGATGATAAGGGAAACAAAAGGGGTCCATCGTGAATTACGTCTGCGGCCAAGTTGATGAAACCTGCGTGCGCAGTCACAGTGTGACTGAAATATCATCGGATCCATGATGGGTTGCCCTTGCAGAGGCTGTTTGCCTTGAGGGAGCAGCAGACAGGCAGATCCTCCGCAGTCCGGTGATTTTACTGCATATATACAATTTCCGACAAGTGCAACAGAAAATACGCCGAGTAAGGGCAGCCCCGGAAAGACAGCCGAGCCGTAAATGACAGATTGGCTGTTCTCAGAGATGCAAGGCACAGGGCAGTCGGATAAGCCTTAAGAAAGGAGCAATGGATGCCTGGCATTTCATTCCATTGTCAAAGCCAGACTAAAGAAAATCATGTCTCTGCTGGGTTTGTAAGCAGGCTAGGAAGGAAAAATACAAGCAAATATTCAAGAAGAGAAAACTGTAAAAGCACTCTTTTCACAGCTGGCCCAAGTACCGTACTAAATTAGAAGAGGAATTTAAGAGCTATAGAGGGAGGAACGACCACAGGGAAAGAAAATTCCATCTCAGGGTCGTTTGTGCTGGCCCACTTCCCTTCTCATTCAGCAGATATTAATAAGGATCTTGCTAGGATATATAGAGAATGTAAAGGGAACAGGTCACACCTGTGCTCAGGCAGCCTTATTTGGTTAAAAATACCCTTTATCATTATGGATGTGATTGCAGTTGGAGGTTACAATGAAGAATGTCTGGTTCTTGCTTGAACACATTTTCCCACAGACTCCAGTGAATTCTATATTATACTAGATTCCATTATTATGATGTCATCTTAGAGACGTTTACTTTGGGAGGTGTTTAGCATCTTCGGGGCCATCAGAATGTTGTTTGGGGAATGATTTCTCCAAGTGCCTGAGCATTAGGATCTCTTTCAGCAGAGGGTAAGAGTTAGGGTTGTTTTATTTATTTATACGTTCAAATTCGGCAATTTATTCCTATCTTAAGGCTTTTTGTTAATCTGGTATTCTCCCAGGCCATTTTAGAAATCTCTATGAGGCATGCCCATTAAAAACTGAATTATATTTCCTCAGCAGCTAGATAAGGTATTAATTCTAGGTGTCAGTTACTTACAAAGTTTTTTCAGCTTTTATTCTAATATAATCATAAAATAAACATGGATCCAGATGCTCATAGGCTAAAATACCTGCCAAAGAGAAACTGGGGGACAATTTTCCTTTTGTGGGATGCTCTGTGTCTGTGGGTCTTCAGAACACATGGATGTAAACATATGAACATAATCACTTCACAAGTTGAACTGAAGGAGGAAATGTCAGCAAATGAATACAATGCATTCTGGGGGTCTTTTGCTAATTTAAAATAATTCTCTGAAATATTATTCTAGGCTTCTTAATGACAAGTGACCTTTATTGGTCTTGACTATATTTTCTCAATTATTTGGCATTTTGAACAAATACCTCACTTTCCATTATGTTACATGTGTTTAATTCAATTCAATAAACATTTACAAGCTTCTACTTATACTCTTTTTACCTGAGAAATGTATATCCCAAGGGCCGTGTGCTGGAAAATCTAGCTAGGGCAGTTTCTGGAATCTAAATGTTACACAGGAGTCAATTTAAACATTTTTCCATGAAAATTACTAATACTATATGATAGATTCGAATGTAAAATTTACTTGAATTTTTAAGACAAAGCACAAAGAAATTTCATCCTAAAGCAGTCTTGGAGGCATATACTCCTCTGCTATAAGTGGTACGTGGGAGAAAATGTGAGAACATTCTATGCAAGATAAGTGATTAGTCACGTAGCACTGAGAAGTACAAACAGTCTAGCCATGTTCCTCTTGCTTATTGAGCTTACAATTAGGAGGCAGAAAATACATTCACAATGAACACAAACAGAAGCTGTGAAAAGACACAAGGGAAAGATCAATTCTGACTAATATAGGTGCCATGTGGGTGTGAAAGTTTGGAAAGGGCCTGGAAATCCTAGCAGAATTCCAACAGGTAGAATGGGGAGGAGGGTGTTCCAGGTGGCGGGATCGGCCTGTGCAAAGGCCCAGCGGCATGAACCAGGATGGAGGATTTAGGAACAAGAAACCATGTTGTGTGGCTAGAATATAAGTACAGGACACAAGAAAGAAGATTTATCAAAAGTTGTGCTTAAGTATAAACCAATATCCAGTCTTTAAAGGACTCTTCCTGCGAAGAATTAACTTTGTAAAGTGAAAATTATGACCCCACTTATCTGCATAAAGATTGGATTTTTATATTCGTTTAGATTGGGGCACAGCTGCATAGTATCATCTTTTAGAATAGGTTAGGCGAGCATATTTTTCTTCATTTACCCACAGAGAGATTTTTTTTTTAATTTTCGCATACAGTTATGTAGTGCCTACCATTGTCAAACACAGTGCTAGAGCCAACTGGCAAAGAATGCCTCTCCCCTCTAAAAAAAAAAGGTAGAAAACCTTCTCTGAAAGAAGACTGAGCAGGTGAGCTGTCTTCCTTTTACCAACACATCCTAGCTGAGGCCTGAATTTAAGTGCATGAGAAAAACCAGTCACCATGAGGCCACCAATTACAGACAATAGTTCCCAATATTCTCACAAATTTGGAAGAAAACAAATAAATCACATCATTTAACTCAATACCTGTATTTCCTCCCCAAGAGTTGGAGGATTCCCATAGCGGCCTCCCCTTCCTTCCTCTTCCCCTCACTCAGAAGTGTAGCTTTGGTTTTCTATGAATAATACTGAGAAATTTTATACACTGTGAAAAGGCAGAAATAATGACCACATTTAAAACTTTTCATCAGAGTGAAAAGAACAGCTGTTGAGATGGAAAATTACTTCAGTGCCAAGAAGAATACTAACACTGACCCACTTTAAGATCATAGAATGACATAGAAAGCAGAATTAATTGGGACCTTGTCAGAAAAATTTCGTGCTGCCTGAGGCAAATCGAGAGGGATGAGGTAGAAAGACCGACCAAGCCGAAGCGCAGTGTGCCGTGTGGTGAGTCCTTGTTACGGCCACTACTGCCAGCGTCTGTGTACCAGCTCTCTGGCCATCAGGAACTGAAATTTCCCCAGTGCGCTCAACGCTATCAGGCTTGAGTGATACAAAAAACAAAAAGCAAAAAAAAAAAAAAACCTTTTATGTGTCAATGTCAGTCTTTTAATCTTGAGATCAATGGTCAGCAAAATCCCTGGTCATACATTTCCGCCACAGCAGGATCCTGGGAAGAATCAGAAGGCTGCTTGGCGAGCGTAGAATTGGAACAAAGGAATTTGGGAGTCAGAAAGCTGAATCACACAGGTCTCAGCTCAGCCCCACAAAGGCAACGCCTGCCCTCTGTTGCACGAGACGAAGTGCCATAGTGATGGGCGGGTGGGTTTGGGAGTCAGTCAGATCTGGGTTTGAGCTCAGAGGGGCCATTTACCAACAATCACCCCTGGAGAGTTAGGCAGCCTCTCTTAAAGCTGCAGTTCCATCTGTGAAACGTCACGTAGTTAATAGCAAAAGCTATCCCTGAGTGAGCACCCCGTGGACCAGGCTGTGTGGCCGGCTCTCTGCAGACTTCTCTCAGCCGACAACAGCCCTCCAAGGTGACTGATGAGGAAACCAAGGCACCGCTGCTCCCTGCAGAAATAGTGACGGACCAGCCCCACTGTGATACCTTGTAACTGTTCCATTTCATGGTGAAGGGCTTGCTTCTTCTGCAGCTTTCTCCTGGCTCCCAGAGGAAGAGTGAGAAAACTGCCCTCTGATCCCTTGACTCGTGGGGGCGGGGTGGGGTGTTTGGGGTCTGGGAGGGAAGCGGGAACTCTAGTTCTGTGATGCAGAGGGAGGAGGGCCAGTGGCGTCTTCCAATCTAGCTTGGGGCTCCTTTTCTCCTAAAATATCTAAAATCAAACACACATCACGCAGTGACATATCATTTGATTCCCGTCCCACCCTCCAAATCTCCATCTGGCCCATGGGAGTGATTCATATTTCTTTTATTTAAATATTTTACCCTTAGTTTGTGTAATACTTCTGACTTCAATTTGTTGTGTGCATTCACACCTCCCACTGTGGTGTATACTTAAGCATCCACTCACTGGCCAGCCCTGAAAGAGGTTGTGTCCAAAGCTACCTTCTCCTTGGCTTCCTCCCCTGGCTATGGAAGAGCCTTGGGTACAGTTATATCTCACCCACTTAACCCAACCACAGGAATTCTTTACCAACTGTCCAGAATATCAGCATTAGCCAGATCGTGTGTTTTTCTCCCATGGGCAGTATGGAAAGAACACTCTCAAGGTCCTTAGAAACGTGTATCACACATCCAGAGAAGAATAAACCTGGCCAAGGTGGTATTTAGTCAAGAGAGTTTCTAACCTGGTCTTCCCACCCAGGTTATCAGAATCTTAAGGATAATTACCAATCATTGTAAAATATAGGTTTTTATTATTATTCAGGTATGGCAAGGTCAACAGATCAAGAGACATCTGCCATAGAAGAGCTAGTCTGTTATATTTGCAGATCCCAAGAGGAGGGGGCGGGGCATGCCATGCCATGGGGGTCCACATGGGGAAGGACCAGGTTTAGTCAGGAGGCAGAGGGAGCGAGGGGAGAATGTGAGCAATGGCCTTTATTGTAGTTCCTGTGAGAAGAAACGGGAGTAAACAGGTTTAGGATTGACTAGTTTGAATAGTATCAGCAGACCCTGGGACACAGCGGCTAACCCTGGTTGTCTGGTACCTGACCTTGGGGTGATCAGGGCAGGTGGATAGTGGCCCAAAGTGTGAGAACCTGACAAAGGAGGTGCTCGAGGGATGTGGGCTCTGGATTGGCTAGTCTCCTTGGGAGAGCTGCGCTCACAGGTGAGTCGTTTGCTCTCTCCGGGCAGTCCCTCCAGGGTCAGCAAGGTCTCAAGGTGTCAAAGCATCAGAAGTAAGAGGCACGGTTAACACAGCAATCGAGATCAATCAGATATAGACGTTAATACTAGAGAGGCTCATTAACTCAACCCTTAATAAAGATCACAAAAGGAGTAACTGAGAATAACTTCATGAAGACCATATGGAATAAGAATTATAAACACATTTACTCTAAATTAGCTCGGGCATAATCCTTCACTACAAGCTACAAGCACTCTGCACAGTGGTATTTATAATCTCCAAGGTCCTCTCGCTACGAATTCCTAGAACCCTTAGCAGCATGGCTAAAGGAAGTTTTTAGTTTTTTGTCTTCTTCACCTCAATCCTGATATTTCCTCATCTGCTGACTCCCTCTTTTATGATCTCATCAGTCTGTAGATGCTCTTTTTTTTTTTTTTTTTTTTTTTTTTTTGCGGTACGCGGGCCTCTCACTGTTGTGGCCTCTCCCGTTGCGGAGCACAGGCTCCGGACGCGCAGGCTCAGCGGCCATGGCTCACGGGCCCAGCCGCTCCGCAGCATGTGGGATATTCCCGGACCGGGGCACGAACCCGTGTCCCCTGCATCGGCAGGCGGACTCTCAACCACTGCGCCACCAGGGAAGTCCCTTCCTTAAGAATTTTTTATGTTCTGGGTTTGCATCACTTACAGTAGAGAACAATACCATTTCCTGCTGTTGTGCCCTTGTTTGGAGCAGTTGGTCAGAGCTAATTCTCACCTCTGTACTGTCTCACAATCCTTTCAGGGCACCTCTATTCCATGGAGGAAGGTTGTCTGGTCACAGCATCCCTGGGAGAGGGCAGCTTTCAATGTGGCACCTCCCTGGTGACTGAAATCTCAAAGGCCAGGTAGCAAAGTCGGGGGAAAGGGAATTAAGGTTTGTCAGGTGATTATAATATGACAAGGTCCAGGGCTTCCCTGGTGGCGCAGTGGTTGAGAGTCCGCCTGCCGATGCAGGGGATGCGGGTTCATGCCCCGGTCCGGGAAGATCCCACATGCCGCAAAGCGGCTGGGCCCGTGAGCTATGGCTGCAGAGCCTGTGCTCCGCAAACGGGAGAGGCCACAAACAGTGAGAGGCTCGCGTACCACCAAAAAAAAAAAAAAAAAAAAAAAATGACAAGGTCCAAATTGGGTGTTTTATATGTAATCTTATCTTTTAATCTGGAAAGTAGTTATCAATATCTCACTTCTTGACCCCTGCACTCCTACCACTTGCTAAGTGACTCAAACAACTAGGGAACACTAGAGATAACTGGTCTCCTGAGTAAGCTGGCCCTCTAAAATACCACCTTGTTTTGAGCCATAATTTTGGAGTGCTAATTTAGCCTCTAGGGTTGTCGATCCAAGCTTCTCCTAGATCCATGTGGATTTGGACACTACACTTTCTGGCAGAATGTTCAAAGTGGCTTGGTAACAATGATTCCAGCTTTGCTATAATACACAGGTTAATTACATCCTTGGGACTGTGCCAAAGTTTGGCTTCATTTCCAAAGGGACTGTGTTTATCTACAGTGATTAAATTAAGTATTCATTGACATTTTTGAAAAATGTCCCAGCACTATTTCAAAACCTTCCTAATCCAGATAGATCAATCCTCTTGTGTACAAACCATCAATATTTCCACAGGATACTTTCCATATGGATCACCCCCACGTTAACCTATTAAAACAGCATTTAAAATGAAATATTTAGCCTAAATGGAGAGGTGTTAAAAACAAAGACCAGCTGTTGTGTCTATGAACTTGGTAAAGAAACAGCTGGAATCAATATAGCATTTGGACACATGGCTGAAGAAGTGCTTTTTGTGTGAGGAATATGCCCTTGGGGGAAAAGAACCTTTGCATTTACGTGCAACTGAAGTGGAAAATAGAAGGGAACCTTGAAAGCCAGGGACTATCTTCAGTTACAGGACAGAAGTGAAGAGTGAAAGCTTTAACTATTATTGATTACAAGGCAGCCATGGTAAAACCATGGCATTTTAATTTAAATCCTGCATACTGGCAGTGAAAGCCCAGGCCCAACTTGGTGCTAAGTTTTAGGAACTGAGTATTAATAGAACCTCTAAGGGTATCTAAGTGGCCTGTACATAGTAGATTTGTGCTGTCCAGGGTGATAGCACTAGCCATGTATGGCTGTTTACATTTAAATTAGTTTAAATGAGAAAAAAGTTGAAAATTCACTCCCTTGGTCTTTCTAGGCATATTTCAAGTGCTCAGTAATCACAGGGGGCCACTGCGTTGAATAGTACAGATATGGAATATTTCCCTCATGGCGGAGCGTTTCTTTAGACAGCACCGTATTAGACATTCAATAAATCAATAAAAATTCAATAAATAAATTGAATGAACAAATGAATGCCCCCAATTTGAAAGGGGATAAAAGGTACCACTTTTGTAAAAAAGTTGAACCAGTCCTCTTAAAGAAGATATAATATTTATGTGGGAGGAAAACAACCCAGTGGTGATGCGATAGAACCACCTTTTAAGAGTATAATGTCATGCTTCCATCAGACATGGCTTAGACTTGCGACAAATGCCTCCTCTGAAATCTTCGGTAAAGTCTGTTTTATTCAAGAAGGCTTGTGTGGGTAGGGACTTTTCTGAGTTGCTCAGTGAAGGGGCTGTATTTCATAGGAGGCTGAGCAGGATATAGAACAGAAGCCAGATACGGAAGGAGGAGGCAGGAAGTTGAGGGGGTCATATATCCACCCAGAACAGACAGGAACGTTAGGGACAGTTTTGAAATTCCACAGGCCAGAAACTGGGCTCAAGCCAATTTTGCCTCTAATTAAATTACCCTGGCTGTTGTCTAAACTGCCCTTTAATATACCTACATCAGTGGCTGTCAGGCCAAATCTGGTCCACCATCTGTATCTGTGAAGCCTACCAGCTAAGAATTTGTTTTTAAACACTTTTCAGTGATTGTAAAAATAAAAAGAATTTTTTTCATGACATATGAGAATAATACGTAATTCAAATTTCAATGTTCATAAAAAGTTTTGTTGAAAACACCGCCGTGTCATTTGTTTACATATATATTGTCTATTGCTGGTTTCATGCTCCAATGGCAGAGTCGAGTGGTTGCAATAGAGACCCAGGGCTCACAACGCTTAAAATACTTATGCTCTGGCCCTTTATGGAAAAAAGTCTGCCAACCCCTGTACTGTATGCTCAATAGTGAGAAAAGGGATCTACCAGATATCACAAAACACTGAGTCCAGTGCACTAAAAACATGGCTGCCTCAAGAGAAACCAGAACAAGAGAAGTTTCTAAAAGATTAGAGATGGTGAGAGGGGTAGAGAATTACTTAACTGGAAAAGACCTCCCCATCAAATGTAAACTGCTAGAGTTTTATTCATAATGATAGCAGGAAATTGGACAGATAAACAGAAGACTGTGTGACCAATTAATCAGCTAAGCTTTCTGAGGACCCCTTCAACGTCAGGCAAATGTCCATCTGTGATACAGCAGAGAGTCCAGCACCAGACCTGTAGCTCGTTCGGTCAACAAATGCCTATTTAGTGCCTCCCATGGGAAGGCCTTGTGCTAAAGTCAATGGGAGGGAAGGATGGGAAGCCTAAATGTTGGCCCTTATTCTCCAAAAAATATGTAATCTCCTTGGGGAGATAAAACATATTAGATTATTGGTGATAATCAAATGGCAAATGGGAAATTCTGGGAACAAGTTATGAACCCATTCAGAAAGGAATGAGCTGCAAATCGGCAGAAGTAGTCAGAAAGTCCTCCTAAAGAAGAAGGAAGGAGTTGGGTTGGAGCTTGAAAGCTGTTTGGGCAGAGGGGAGGGGAAGAAAGGCATTCTGATGGGGTAATGGACAAGCAATGGCTTGGCACTGAGTGGGAGAAAGGTACTCTCCAGAAAATGGGGAGATCTGCCAGGCTGAAGCAGGGTGGGTCTGATGGGAGAAGCTGCAGACACGAGAGAAGAGGGCGGGACAGGGGTTTTGGGAAGGTTTTTGAAAGCCAGGATGAAGGGTTTGCCAGATTGACAATGGAGAAACATAGTGTGCCTATTTAAGGATAAGGATAAGAAATTGGTATTTTTCAAAAGCTATAGCACCGAGAAGAGTTCTAAGCACAAAGAAAACAGACAAGTCTGATGATATTCTAGTAGGAGAGAGATTAAGCAGTAAGACTACGCACCTTAGATTTTACAAGCTGGGAAAGAGGTCCTAACAGAACACATCATCTAGAGCTTCTGGAAGACAAAATACAACAAGAGTCCAGGAATAAAGATGGAAACTGTACAGCCAGCACTGTGAATTCAGGTACATCATGGGCATGGCCAACTGCTGGCCACGTAGCCAATGGCTTTATTTGCACAAGGATCTGATGAGCTTCTAAGAAAGATAATGAGTAGAAGCATTGGCATAAACAACTGGCTCCTTAGAAGGCGTCCTAATCAACTGGGGAGACAGAGATGCCTCTTTACACCTCTTGAACGAGGGATTAGAATAAAAAGGGAAAGTGGCTCAGACGGGAGAGATTCAGAAGACTTTTGGTAAAACCATCAACCCCGAATGGGGAAAGGAGAGACATTCTGAGTGGAGCCCTGAGTAATATTCGATATTATCTCCTGACACAGCCTTCACAGAGCTTCTCTCCAAATTCCTGGAGAGAAAAGAGTGGAGAAAGTGTAATGCTCAAGAGTGAGTCAAAAAAAAAAAAAAAAAAATCTCTACTATTAGGAAGCTGTTGAAAGCACACAGCATAGTCACCATCTTTTTTCTTGACCATTTTAGTGTGGCAACAATTAGAGTGAAATCATGGCTATGACACCGACCTTCGTGGCTGATAGGTGGTCACATTCTCACTGGTAATGTCGAGAAACAGTATTCAGAGCCATGAAACTTGGAGAAGACCATCATACCATCATAAGGGATGCTCAGTACACATATGAAGGTCCATGACCCCCTGTCTATGAAAATGATAAATAGAGCCTGAGGACTTCCAATTTCAGAGATTTCACTAAAATGGCTAGGAGCAGATGCTACTGTTCTTATACTGCCCTTAAGAACCAAGATTTTACCAATTTAGTTTGGTGACCAAACCTAAAAATCTTGGTTCATACATAAAACAAAATTATCTTATATAGATGGAAGACTAATAATTTTGTTCGTTTTATCAACAGATTTAGCATTTTATGTGGTTTTTACTAGGAGTCCATTGAGTCCCAGTGGTGCTGGGACTTTGGGTGTCCCAAAGTGAGCCCTGATTTGAGCAGATCAGGAACTGGCTTGGGATGGATGACCCAAAGGCCAGGTTCATCTAATATGGAGGTTCTTGTCAACACTGACCATAAATGCACTTATTGTTTGCATGAGAACAAATGACTGGAAAAAATAAATAAATAAAAATTATTCCACAATTAAGATGGCTTCATGTAGGTATGAAATAGAAGATAATCAATTATCAGATTGACCTGGCACAGTTGAGGAAACAAGCTTGTTAAAAAAAATTAGCAAAAACTTTAAACCACTATTCTCTGATGACCAGAATTAATTGTCTCTATGTATAAGTAGATTTAGTGTGATGGTGAGAAAACATAGACTATATAGTTTTATATTTAAGAAGGTGTCCAAAACATCTAAACCTTCTGCTAATTAATCTACAACTGCGTGACTAACTAGAATCAACAGGAATTGACAGCACTGAAATTGAAAACATGTTTCTAGACTATTTCTGTAAAATAAGGTGATTATACTGCTAAATGAACTAAATTCTATGAAAAATAAAGGGATATATGATCTAATTTCACATGATTTGTTTCTAAACCACAGAAAGGGAAGGTAATGGTTAAACCTGAAAATAAAATGTAACTGGTTTATTGTAAAAGCTCTTACATTTTCTATTTAAAAAATAACTTCCAGATTAAATTCTTCCTGTTACATTTTAATGTGATTCTTTAGGCAATTAGAATTGATTATAAAGCTCTAGGAAACTCTTCCAAAAGTAAAGGAAAAACAAAACTTCAAAAGGAAAGACAAACTGCCAACTCAGAAAAAATTGTTTGTATACCTTTCAAATGAAAATAAAACATTTAAATGTCTGGTTTCCTTAAAAGGTTATTTTAAAAATCATGAAGTGCAGGTCCGTTCCTGCAGTGAATACTAATGAATGATGAATAGTTATTCTGGTGCTTTCTCCAACTCCATAAATTCAACAATGGTGCAATGTCAAATTAAAATAATATTTTACTCATCTACTGGGAGCACCACCTCCTGAGCCCTAATTAGAGGGTGATGCATAAGACATTTTTTGCTACCATATTTGGAGCCAAGATGCTGCCCAGGGCATACACATTCAAATGAAAAGGAGAACTTATTTTGGGTAATAATTAATCTTGATTATTAAATGTCTCTCTCTTCTCTGCTTCAAATTGAATCGCTCTGAGAGAAATTTTTATTGTTTTATTTTTTATTTATATTGGAGTATAGTTGATTTAGCATGTTGTGTTAGTTTCAGGTGTACAGCAAAATGATTCTGTTATACATGTTTATTTTAAAGAAGTGTTTATTTTAAAGCAGAAAATCAGGAAAATGAAGGTAAATACAACCAAGTTCACTGTTTATGGGGTAAAGATATACTTATAGATGGAATTTAAATGTAAAGCACAGATAATTTTTTAAATTTTTGGCTGTGTTGGGTCTTCTTTGCTGTGAGCAGGCTTTCTCTAGTTGCAGTGAGCGGGGGCTACTCTTCGTTGCGGTGCACGGGCTTATCATTGCAGTGGCTTCTCTTGTAGCAGAGCACAGGCTCTAGGCGCACAGGCTTCAGTAGTTGTGGCGCATGGGCTTAGTTGCTCCACGGCATGTGAGATCTTCCCAGACCAGGGCTCGAACCCATGTCCCCTTCATTGGCAGGTGGATTCTTAACCACTGTGCCACCAGGGAAGCCCTTAAAATGTGTTTGAATTTAAATGACTACCAATTTAAAACAAGTAGATACAGTTACAGGTCAACATGTATGAACCCCATGGTAATCATATATCAAAAATCTACAATATACACACAAAGACTAGAAAGAAAGGAACACAGGAATACCACTAAAGAAAATCATCAAACCACAAAGGAAGAAAACAAAAAGAAGAAAAATGAACAGAGAAGACTACAAAAACAACCGGAAAACAAGTAATAAAATGGCAATAAGTACTTACCTATCAATAATTACTTTAAATGTTAATGGAAAAAATGCTCCAATCAAAAGACAAAGGGTGGCAGATTGGATTAAAAAAAAAAAGACTCTTCTATTTGCTGTCTACAAGAGACTCACTTCAGTGCTAAAGACACACACAGACTGAAAGTGAGGGGATGGAAAAAGATATTTCATGCAAATGGAAGGGCCAAGAAAGCAGGGGTAGCAATACTTAGATCAGACAAATCAACTTTAAAACAAAGGCAATAACAAAAGACAAAGTAGTGCATTATACAATGATGAAGAGATCAATACAAGAAGAGGATATCACACTCATTAACATATATGCACCCAATACAGGGTCACCTAAATATGTAAAGCAAATACTAACAGACATAAAGGGAGAAATTGACAGGAATACAATAATAGTAGGAGTCTTTAACACCCCACTTACATAAATGGACAGATCATCGGATCAGAAAATCAATAAAGCAACAGTAGTCTTAAATGACACAATAGACCAGTTAGAATTAATAGATACCTACAGGACATGACACCTAAAAACACCAGAACACACATTCTTTTCCATGCATGTGGAATGTTCTCCTGGATGGATCACATGCTAGTTCGCAAAGCAAGTGACAACAAATTCTAGAGAATAGAAATTACATCAAGCATTTTTTCCAACCACGATAATATGAAACTAGAAATCCATTACAGAAAGAAAAATGGGAAAAGCACAAATATGTGGAGAATAAATAACATGCTACTAAAAAACCAATGGGTCAGTGAAGAAATCAAAGAGAAAGCAGAAAATACCTTGAGATGAATGAAAATGGAAACACGACACTCCAAAATCCATGGGATGTAGCAAAAGCAATTCTAAGAGGGAAGTTTATAGCAATACAGGCCTTCCTCAAAAAACAAGAAAAATCTCATATAAATAGACTAGCCTAACACCTACAGGAGTTAGAGAAAGCAGAACAAAGCCCAAGGTTGGCAGAAGGAAGGAAATAATAAAGATCAGAGAGGAAATAAAAAGAGACGAAAAAAAAACCAAAAACAAACCCATCTCTCTGTAGCTCATGGACTGAGAAGCACTAAGAAAGTACAAGAACTTGATGGAGCCCCACTCCTACTTCCACTCCCGGTTTCTAATGCACTAAAGAACTACACCTGGGAGTGAGATATGGAGAGGTAACAGGAGGCCTGGGGCACAGAAAGTTTCCAACACGTTGTGTGGCATGAACGGCCAACTGAAGCTATTAGTTACGTAAGATAATGGATAGGTTTAACTCCATATACTTGCTGTTAATGAGATAGCACTAAATTGAAGACACTCTTAAGGACCACAGTTTGAAAAAGAGTCACCCTGTCTCCATCACTTATTTCCAACTTTCTTCTCTGCTTTCCTTCTGTAAAAATTTTCATAGAGCCTCTAATACCTCTGATCTTCATTTTCTCCAGTTTTCTTCTTATTCCTGGGTTCCCCATGCTTCAGTTGGCTCTTATAAGATTTTAATTGAAGGATTCTTCTTTTCAAGTGGCTTACCTGCTTCCAGGAGAGTCCTTAAAATCACACCTGCTACTACAAGTCCACTTGCCCCAACTTAGATTTTTTTTCTCTAGTGACTCCCTGTAAGTGTTCATGGGTCCTTTTCCATTTCTAGTGACTATCTCCCAATTTCAGCAATTCTTTCTTATATTTTTTCAGCATATAAATAATTAAGGAGCTCACTCCAAATTTCCAAAATATCAAATCCATAGGATACTTGAGTGTTTGTTTGATCTGATATTTCTTTTTTTTTTTTTTTTTTTTACGTGGGCCTTTCACTGTTGTGGCCTCTCCCGTTGCGGAGCACAGGCTCTGGACGCGCAGGCTCAGCGGCCATGGCTCACAGGCCCAGCTGCTCCGCGGCATGTGGGATCTTCCCGGACCGGGGCACGAACCCACGTCCCCTGCATTGACAGGCAGACTCTCAACCACTGCGCCACCAGGGAAGCCCTGATCTGACATTTCTTTGAGACTCTTCTCTCTTTCCATCCAATGCTTTCTCCTGGCTTTCCTACTTCTCCGGGTGGTCCTTCATTTTCTGTTCTCCAGGACTTCCTGCACTATCTCCTCACAGCCACTGTGCTGTCCCATGGTGAATTTAAGCACCTGGGTGTTTCACCTGCTCCTCAGACTCACGGTATCCAAAAGCAGCCTCATTATCTCCCGTTTTGTTAAACTGCATCCATCCACCAAGCCAGAAAATGTGGGTGTCACCCTCCCTCTCCCCAACTGCTAATGAGACATCTCCATGGCCATGAGCCTAGTCCAAGCCCTTATCGTCCCAGAATTAACTTTCTAATTGGTCTCTCAGCCTCTATTCTTCCCAATATCACCCTTCCCCACCCCCAATTTTCTCTTACTGCCAACTCTGTAATTTTCTGAAAATGCAAATATGATTCTTTGACACTCTCACTTTCAACGCTTCAGTGCCTTCTAGTCTCTACAGCAGTGCTTCTCAAACTTCAATGTGACTCTGAATCACCTGGGGGCTTGTTAAAATGTGATTTTGGGGCTTCCCTGGTGGCGCAGTGGTTCAGAGTCCGCCTGCTGAGGCAGGGGACGCGGGTTCGTGCCCTGGTCCGGGAAGATCCCACATGCCGCGGAGCGGCTGGGCCCATGAGCCATGGCCGCTGAGCCTGCGCGTCCGGAGCCTGTGCTCCACAACGGGAGAGGCCACAACAGTGAGAGGCCCGCATACCACAAAAAAAAAAAAAAAAAAAGTGATTTTGATGGGGTCAGTGTATAGCTGGCTCCCCTTGCTGCTGCAGCCTTTTGGACCACACTTTGAGTAGCAAGAGTTCCAAGTTCAGGTCCAAATCCCATAGCCCCCGACAGTCTGGTTTCTGCTTAACATTACATCTGCAATTCCTGACATTGCCCAGGAATTACCTGTCAAACCTCTGGGGCTCCAAACCTTCATTCCACCTCAATCCAGGGACCCACATTTCCCATTTCTTTTGCCAGCCAGTGAAATAAGCACCAGCTGAGGATTAGTCCATATTCAAAAGATAAAATCAAATTTCCATAATAGCAAGGCAATACGTGTTTTACAGGCTCTTTAGTGTGAAATGGTTCAATAATATCACATTTGTTTCAAATTTCTTAACAATTCACCTTTGGGTCTTTACCATGGTAATCTTTTTTTCTTAATGAAAATCTCACTAAAATTTTCATGAGGCCAGTGGTAAGAGGACAAAACTATATTGAGTCTTATGAAAAATATATTATACATCTTCCTCCAGATACTGTCTTTTAATATTTTCATGAGATTATCAACTGCTTATCTTCATCCTAGCTTTATAGCTTCTTTTTCTTTTATCGTTAGAAGTGGCTAATAAAAAGGTAGATTAAAATACATTCGGCTGTTTGACCAGGGTTGAACAAAATTTCCTAACACCCTGAATACTGGGAAGCAATGTTTGCTTTTTAAAATTTTTATTGGAATATAGTTAATTTACAATGTTGTGTTAGTTTTAATTGTACAGCAAAATGATTCAGATATATATATATATATTTCAGATTCTTTTCCATTATAGAGTATTACAAGATATTAAGTATAGTTCCCTGTGCTTTACAGTAGGTCTTTATTAGTTATCTATTTTATATATATAGTAGTGTGTATATGTTAATCACAATCTCCTAATTTATGTGAGAGAAAATCAACCTCCTTGTTCCTTGAGCCAGTACAGAACCTACTGTAGAAGAAACACCTCTCACCACATACATGGTTGAACTATTAGGTTCAGCCTCCTCTCCCACCATGTCCAGCAACACAACCCAACATATTATTAGTCATGCAAACTGCTGAGCTATTTTTACACATTCCTGTACTTTTGCATATGCTATTTGCTCTGCTTAAAATTCCCTTTCTTACCTCTGTAGCTAACTCATCTGATCTTTCAGAACTAGGTCAAACGTCACCTGGATCAGGAAGCCTGAGCTGCTGATGGCCTCAGCTGAGACAGCTTCTTAGTGAGTTACCTACGAGGACCGCCATTTGTAACGTGGAAAATCTGATTTATTTGCATGACCCCCGTTCCCACCCCATTAGAGGCAGGGACCTTATATCTCCTGTGCCCGGCTGTAAGAGTGTTGAATTACGACGTGGTGTTTGTGGTGGGCAGAAGAATGCCCTCTCCTCTCAAAGATGTACATATCCTAACCCCCCCCCACCTGCTTTCCATTGGTAAAAGGGATTATGCAGATGGAACTCGTGATCTTGGAATGGAGTTTATCCTAGATTGTTATCTGGGTGGGGCCAATGTAATCACAAGGATCCTTCTCAGAGGAAGGATGTAGGGTCAGAGTTGGAGAAGGAGATGTGAGGTGAAAACAGGTTGAGTGATGCAGTCTGGAGCTAAGGCCTCTGGAGGCGGAAAAAGGCAAGGAAATGGATTTTCTCCAAAACAGAAAGGAATGCATCCCTGCCAACACCTTGATTTTGGCGGCTGAGGCCCATTTAAGCACTTCTGACCTCCTGAACTCTTATATTTGTGTTGTTCTAAGCCACTATATTTGGGTGATTTGCTACAGCAGCAAAAGGAAACTAATACAGTGCTCAACCACCGCTCTTTTGCAGAATACAGGAAGAGGAAAATGCCTCGGGGCTCACCTCCTGACCTGACCAAGATACATTTCACACCCATAGGTGTTCCGCCCCCACCCCCCACCCCCACCCCCCCATGGCCTTCTGTTGGCCCAGCTGGGTCAGGGCTGGGAGGGGATATGGAAGGGGCTCCCTACGCTATCACTCCACCAAAACTCAAAGTCCTGCATCACGAAGTATTTTCTATCACCTACTGGTGCGAGGCCCAGCGGTTGGTGCCGTGGGGAATCTTATTAGGTCTATAGTTTAAGATTCTCGAGAACTCCTTGAGAACGAGTACTGCAACAAGGTAAATTCAAGCAAAACACCTCTGGCGATCCTCCGCCCTCCACCGGGTCTCTCCACGCTCCCCTTCTCCCCCAGGAAGACGGACCGCCTACCTCCTTGGAGAACCCAGGTTTCCCCACCCACTTCGGTAACCTTCTGAGATACTGCAAAATTTCCCCCTCCCAAAGCCTTCATTTCCAATGTAACGTATGTAAATATATACTGAAAAAGACCTTTTTGGAAAGGTAGATTTCCTTTTCACAGTTATCTCCATAGGTCTTTGAATTACTATGGCGACGGTTAAGATGCAACACGAAGTCCACTCTGTAACTTGCAATCAGCCGTCGGGCCTCTAGGTGTCGCCACCACCCAAGTCCTGTTATCAGAGGGGGGCCGGCCCGGCACCTACTTGCTAGACGTTCACTATTGTTTCAAATTATACAGGAAAAAAAAAATGCATATAATATATATTGTATATATAATATGTATTATATATACAATGTATATATTTGTTCCTATATTATATATATAATATATTTTTTCTTGGCCTAGATTTCATATATATGTAAAGAACATTGGCTTTTTCCTCCATTCCATTCCAGCTCTAGTTTTCTGTGCAAAATTCAAGCTAAGAGAGTAAATGATGTACCTGGCTACTTTTAAATTTTATTCTTTTATTCTGTTTTCCACATCAGCACTGGAAAATCCTGGACTTTCTTTGGCTACCAGAATATTCATTAAAGATGCACCGAGTTCCACAGACACACACACAAAATTCTTCTCATACAACATGGTGTGTTTTCTCTCCCTCTGGATTCGCATGCAGTTTTGGAGACTATTGTGAGTTGGTTTTCAAAGAAAGTGGAAAGCAGCAAACACGGAAGTGAGGACGCATTTAGAGTTCCAGAAACACGCTGAAATTTCACTAATCACTAACATTTGGTTCTTCCCCATTCTGAACTTTTACAACTTATAAATGTACATATATGGTATTTGGAATCTGAAATAAGAATGCTGGGTGGGAGAATTCAGAAGGGTTCACAAGGGTCGAAAGTCTGCTCTCCAATTCTGCTCCTCTGTGATCTTATGAAGTTTTTCTCTCAGCTGCCTATTCAGAAGATGTGTCCGTCTTGATTTCAAAACATATGACAAACTTTTACAAAAATCATCAGTTCAGTTGTTCAACTTTTTCTCTTTATGCTAGAACCGCCTCCTTTGTTCCTGTGTCCTTATATATGCCATAGCATGGCTATGGCTTCTGCAGCTCTACCTGTCACTCTCTCCCCATGATTCTCCTTGGTCCTGACTCTGTAGTTATTGCACTTTACTTCTTATGTCTGCTGTAGGTCACATTTCATAGGGTAGGCCAAGTCTTAAATTGAATAACTGGAAAGAACATTCTGTTTAAAGATATTCCTTGCCTCTCTTTTTTTTTTTTAACTAAGATTTGGTAGAGCTAAAAATTGAGACAAATCTCCACTAAGATATATATGTATGCATGTGTTTGCATATACACACATACACATACACATAAATAAATGGGAACTTTCTAAGTCTTACATTACAAATTTAGATAGTCATTTTCTGACAGCTTTGAATATAACCAAAGCTATTGTTAGGCAAAGAACTTTGACTGTAATCAAGGTTATTGTAAGACAAGAGAACATGCTGTTTTTATCATCCACCCCCTTGCTCTACCCAAGAAAAATACTGAACAGCAGTGAGCTCATATTAAGGGCTATATCTAGTTACTGCTAAACTGGCAGGTTTCTGTCAGGCTTCTAAAAACAATTCGCATTGATTTTTTGACTTTGGAGCTAAAATTAATAAGGAGCCCAGGAAGGCCACGGTTTTTCCTTGAACAGAGAAACAACCCAAAGGCTATGTTAGTGAATGAATTGGCTGTGCTAATGAAGGGTTGTTGTTGTTATTTTAAGTATGTATATAAAAGAATAGCAATCAAATTGAAAAAGTAGGGCAAACTATTTTATATAGGATGGATAAATAACAAAGTCCCACTGTATAGCACAGGGAACTATGTTCCATATCCTGTGATAAACCATAATGGAAAAGAATATGAAAAAGAATGTGTATATATATATATCTGAATAACACAGCATTGTAAGTCAACTATACTTCAATAAAATAAATTTTTTTAAAAATTGAGGGCTTCCCTGGTGGCGCAGTGGTTGAGAGTCCGCCTGCCGATGCAGCGAACACGGGTTCGTGCCCTGGTCTGGGAAGATCCCACATGCCGCGGAGCAGCTGGGCCCTTGAGCCATGGCCGCTGAGCCTGTGCGTCCGGAGCCTGTGCTCCGCAACGGGAGAGGCCACAACAGTGAGAGGCCCGCGCACTGCAAAAAAAAAGAAAAAAAAAAAAAAAATTGAGAAAGTGGGTAGTTACATAATAAAAGTAAGTATCAAATTTTGGTCTGCTTCCATTGTAAGCCAGCAGTGACCCTTCTACTTGGCTACTGGGGAAATTAGAATGTTTCCTTAACTAATACTTTTGTAAAATAATAAAGTCCCCAACCTCCCTGGCATACATATTAACAGTTGACAAGTCTGGGCTTGTGGGTCAGGGTAATTAATTACCGGAACTAACACCGACGTTACCATTGATTTACAGACACCTGTGAAATCTAAACCATAGAAACTAAGAATTAAAAGCATGCAGAGGCTGTCCGGGGCAGCTCCTCTGCACCACAGAAACCTTTTCTACAAGTGGGCTTGGTGGCACGACAGTGACATCAACACCATAAGCTCCTAAAATGACAGAGGCACGCTAGAAGTTACTTTTCTATTCCCAGCAAGGTCCAGAAGGGTGCTGGTACTCTGAATATCTATTTGTTACTCTTGATTTAGTAAACATGTGTTGATGGCACACAAACGCCTCTGATGCCGTTGAGAAATCAAAACGGAAAACAAGCATTCCAGCGGCACGCCGAGAAAGGCACTGGGAAGGAACAGAGAATCCTGGACTAGTCATCTTGTGAAGCCAATTACTTTCTCAGTAAAATTAATTTTTCTTTCCCTTCAAGCTCACTTAAAAGTTAATAAAGAAGCCTAGCTGGCTGGATCATCTATCTCTTCATTTACCCATCCGTTTAATCACTAGCCACCATAGATTGAGAGTCTGGGAAAGCACCTAATCATTGGATTTAATTGGTTCTGGCGCCTACCGTTTCCTAATAACCTTTTCTGCCTTGTCTTCCATTAGAGGTAGATCTTTTAGGGTGAGTAAATAGGTCAGACTTCACAGGTTTTTTTTTTTTTTTCAATTTTGTTTGCCACAGGAGTAAATTAAAATCAAAAAGAGCTAATAGCTCTGTGCTTTATGGAAGTATTTGGTTCTTGGTATTTATTGTTTGGGAATTCAAGAGAAATTCTAGCGCTAGGCTAGGATTCACAGGTTGGTGACTATCCCCTCAGGAACAGATTACATGAAGAGTCATTTCTAGAAGCTTTGAATATATTCCTCGGCATCATGCTTTTTCCTTTAAATTTCAACAGCTTTATAAAACAGAACCACAAAGTAAGGCTGACTGGAAGTCAAGGTTACATCCTGAGCGTTGCATCTTCCCCTAACGTTTAGATTTGTGACAAGACACTCACCAGCTTAGTTAGCAACTTAGTTGCTAGCTTCCCACAATGGATACTTGTTAGCCAGGCATCCCTACTGCTTGTAATGCAAATTTTCACTTCAACTACCTACACTTCACAAAACATGGCTCATCCTTTGCTCTTAATGAACATGGCTAATTCCAGACGAAAAGTCACTAAGTGAATCCTTTTATGATACGTGGCAGCGATCGCTTTATTGTGTCTTAGCTCCAAATTCATGCGCGAGTGCACGTTCTGTAGTGATGGACACAACTCCTTCAAGCATCTTTCCTTCACGGTGGGCACGATGTGACCTTCTCAGTAGAGAGTGCTGGAGGGACACTGCAGGACCGAGGGATGCTCCTGGGGGGCTGCTGCGAGGTTGGGTCAGTGGTGTCGGTCTGACGGTGCTGCTTTCACTCGGGCCCCCAGAACACCTGGTGCCTCGGGGACCTTGTAGCTCTGGCCTGGCCTGGTGATGACCAACCTCCCTGCAAGCGCCCTTGACATAGACACACACGCTTCAGGCCTCCTGCCAGCACTGGCACCTCATCTCCATCTGCAAGCGCCTGCTGGCCAGGGCTCACCTGGTCCCGCCTACACTCCGGGTGGGGGTCGGGAGGGTGGGGTGGGGTTTGCTTCCTGTTGCCAAGCAACCGTAGAGCAGCGCTGCCCAGGGGGAACCGTGAACCTCTCAGCCAGCCAGTAGGCTGTAACTATACAGCAAACTCTGAAGCCCGGCCACCCTTTCTCCCAAGTTTGTCCTTCCTTGGGTATTCTCCTTCAGCCCCAGGGTAAAATATAGTTTTCTTATATCTGGGAGCTACCCTTTCATCAAAGTTGAATAATTCTTGATATTTAACTTCCCCTGTTTAAATCACCATGGGGTGTGTATCTCCTGATCGGTCACAGCCTAATACAATACGTTTCCCACTTAGCAACCAGTAGTTGTCAGCAGAAAAGACATAAGGCCTCAAAGTTACCAGTGATACCATAAGAAAAAAACTAGACTTTTCAGTACATGGCCATATAATTAATTATCAAATAGACTACTGAACACACACTGACAAACCATGTATTTCATTTGACTGTAGGGTCAGCTTTTATCTAACAAATTTACTGTATCGAAGTAAAAAGAGGACATATAAATAATTCCTCTCTCTTAATACAAAGCTGACCCAGACCAAATAGTATAAGATAAGAAACACCCAAAAAAAGCAGCTTCTGAGATACTAAATAGTATACACTTATGCTCACGGGTAAGGTACAAAGAGTACTACATCACACAAACGTAAATATCAATACAGGTACCAATGTAGTTATCAAAAAACTCCACACGATGGTCTTAATACAAGATAAGAGATATGGATCTGGTTTTTATAACATATTTGGGTTTAACTGGCGATTGGTGATTATGCCATTTCTGAAATAGGAAAGGGTTTACTCTGTCCTTTCTCAGAGGTTTACAGGTAAAAGATACAAACCAAGGTACAAAGAACAAAACCACCAAAAAAACCCACGACTTATTAGCAGAGTTCTTGGGCTTTGGCTGGACAGTTTATTCGGTGACTTATGTCACCACACAAAGGATGCTGTTCCAACCAGCAGAAAATTAAAATGTAAATTATAACAATAGCATATTGAAAATACTACCCAGTAAAGGGCCATTTGCAATGAGAATGACTAGTAAAGTTTCCAGTAACACTGGAGGAAACTTAAAATCCATTCTCTGTTAAGATGACCCATTTTTAGGAAGATAGCTGTCTCCCTGGGTAGGCACTACTATTGTGGGGCCTTTAGGGACTTTCCACCCCCTCACTTGTTCCCGTAAACCAATTCTTCTCCCTATCGTGCGCCACTCCTTCTCCCTATCGAAACCAATTCTTCTCCCTATCGTGCGCCACTCCTTCTCCCTATCGAAACCAATTCTTGGAGTTTTTCAGTTGACGGGGACTTGCCAGACAGCGGGTAATTTTCCAGTTGCCCGTAACAGGTATACGCCCTAACCGCCACAATGAACAGACAACTATAACGGCCAGAAGGTGGGACAAAAGTTCCTAAGCCAATGAATTCAAAAGTCACCACATTTACCCAATCATTGTGAGAATATACCCGCCCTATGAGTAAATAAACCTATAAAAAGTATGTGATTCCGCTTTTAGGGGTTCCCCATCGGCCTCCTGCGTGAGGTTCAGGGAACCCCGGTGCATCGGCTCCTAATAAACCTCTTGCGTGTTGCAGTGGCTCTCGACTCTTGGCGGTTCTTGGGCGAGTTGGAATCCCTCGTAGACCTTTTGGGTCTAACACTATCACCCAAATTCCCCTTTCGTCCACTTGTCATTTTGTCTGCACCACCTGATTCCAGTAATACCTGTCCATCCTCACTGCAGATGTAACTGTTTACATTTTGGGGCTCGGGTAAAGCTGTCCCTAGAGAACTGGGTCACTCTGGAATGGTCTAAGAGGGAGCCTGGTCCCTAAAGGAGACCAACGATAGGGAACTGGTTTCCTGCTGTCGTCATTCAGAAACTGCCCACAAGTCTGAATGCTGTGGTCATTTTACCTGCTAAATATGTAACTGCTAAAAGTTCTGTTTGCCCAGTCAACTTGACTAGGATGGGAAACCTGTCAGTATTTGGTTTCTCATTTATGACTGGGATCCAGTAGAATAAATATTTCTTAGGCCTGTAAAACAGTACAGGAAGGGAAGAAGCAGCTGGAGTCCTTCCTTCTGGTTGCCAATCTGGAGAGTAAAAACATTGCCGTTGTCATCACTCTGTTCCCCCTGTACATGTTGGTTAGGCTGCGGCTAGGAGCGGATTGTGTAAGAGTGGTTTATCCCGAAAGACAGGCAGGGAGAGAGAAAAGGACGAGTCTGGACTAGGGAAACAGTGTCGATGCTGAAATGGTGGTGTTTCTGCCCCGGCTCCCCACCTCAGAGTCATCTCTGAGCCTAGCTGTGGACTGTCCTAGAGCCCATGTATTTTAACCTAGTGATATTAGCACATGACATGAAATGGATTGACAGGGAGAAAATTAAGAGAAAAGTATCATCCCAACTGAACAGATGGGAAAATAGTATCAATAAGCTAAATCAAATTAGCATGAAAAATGCGTCTATCATTTATCTCAAGTTGTTCCACCCATTCCCAAAGGCTAAATCCTTCTTAGGTGTGGTAGCTCATTAAAATGACAAAGAGCCCCAAAGCAGCACGCAAAAGCAGCTACAGGAAACACAGATGGCTGGCATCTCTTGGTTGGCAAAGGCTGTACTACAATCACTCTTTTATTTCAGGGAAGGGTCCCAAACTAAATAATTCAAAGAAACATTCTACCACTTAATGAGTACTGTTGCCACCAATTGTTTTCATGATAAAAATAATACAGGCCTCCCCCCCACAAGCTATTTGGCTAAGAGAGTAGCAAAAGAAGATGGTTAAAAACCCTGGGCAGGGAAAGGAAGCTATTTTCCCTTAATATTCACATTCTGTTTTAATCTTTGGCAATGAGACCAGAATGAAACTTTTAAAAGCGTATTATCCATATATTCTTTCGAGCTCAAATGAGTTTTACAGATACAGAGAACTAACATTTTAGGAAATCTAGGACAAAATCCTATTAATATTAATCACTGTTCTGCCGATTATAGATGGTATCTGTGTGATTCATTAAAGTCCCTCTTTTTTTAAAAAAAGAACAAACAGATAAAGGTCACCATGACTTAGTTGGACCGATTCAACAGGGGACATCAACTTTACGTGACAATACAGGAACGAGAGGCTGGACACGGAGAGATGTCTCATGTTACAACGCACACACATTACTCTTCTTATTCCAGGAAAAAAACTCTCCCCCTTCGCGACAAAAATGCTTCAAGCTAGGGAGACAAAAAGCAAAATGAGAAAAGCATTCATCCTTGGCATCAGTATTAGAAAATTATATTCCAGAAGAGGTTCACATCTCCTTTCATATAACAATTAAAAAAAGGAGATATTTTGCCAAAATCCAAAAAAGCATTTAAAGGTATTTCTTTCTCTACTGGAAATTCAGGTAAAGAGGCTGGAACAGAACTGTCCAAGAGAACTAGAACACAAGCCATATACATAACTGAAAATTTTCTAGTGGCCACATTAAAAAAAGACAAAATTAGTTTCTAATATTTAATTTAACCCAATATATCCAAAATATTATCACTTAAAACATAACCAATATAAAAGTTAATAGATAGCTTACAGTTTTCATACTAAGTCTTCAAAATCTGGAACATATTTCACACTCATGCCACATCACCAAGTCAATGAGCCGCGTTTCAAGTGTCCAATAATTCTATGTGGCTTGCTGGTACCACGCTGAGCAGTGCTGTTCTGTACTACAGAGCTTTCATTTCCATTACATTAATGATGATAGATATTTGCACTAGAGCTTTTTCAGCGGAAAGTTTGGTTACAGTGAGTTTTATCATTATAGAACCCAAAAGGATGTATATTGCAAGAGCATGGACCGCTGTTTTAATAAAAAGGTCTAAATCTTTGTGCCATTCATTATA
This sequence comes from Phocoena sinus, assembly GCF_008692025.1. Classification (NCBI taxonomy): domain Eukaryota; kingdom Metazoa; phylum Chordata; class Mammalia; order Artiodactyla; family Phocoenidae; genus Phocoena; species Phocoena sinus. The sequence goes on from NC_045774.1 coordinate 75,976,580, forward strand.
AGCAGTACCAAGTTTTCAGTCAACATGCTTTCAAATGTCAGGGTCCTTGGTCTATTAAAAATGCTGTCCCCTGATTAGCAGGGGCCTCAGAAAAGAAGACTGCATTGTAGTTTCCTGTTCTTATACCTGTCAAACAGTTTACACACATGAAAACATGCTACGACCACAACATACTGGGTTATAGTCACATGATGGTCACATTTCATTCAGATTAAGAATTAGTTAATTATGAGTATAGGTTCAGTCCAGTCTCCTATAACTCAAATAAATCATTACGCGGGGGGTGGGTGGTGAAGTAGAAAAGAACAGCTTTATTGCTTTGCCAGGCAAAGGGGGCCACAGCGGGCTAATGCTCTCAAAACTGTGTGTTCTGCAAATTAATCATGTTTTAAATGTCCTTTTAAGTGTAACATCATTTTGGCCTATCGTTGTAAGCCTATTCTATGTTAACATAGTAAGGAAATGTGCGTATATAAACGTGCAGTCTATATAAAGATTTCCTTCTGGTTTAATTCTGTAGCAGAAAACCAAATCATGACATTAATTTCCTACCAAATAACTGGAATTGATGAGCCTTGAAATCTCTTCAGAGAAGGAACCCTTTGAGAGCAGAGAGGTTTCCAAGGTATATCTTCTCTTGGCTGATATGCTGACAAGGTGAAAATTAGCATACAATAAAAACACACAATATCTGTGTTTAATTTTATTTTCTCCAAATAGAATAAAGTTTCACATGCTTTTTTTCATAGTTCTGGAAATAGTTTCAGAAGATTTCCACTCCAAATATGGTTTCTCTCTAATAGGTGAGCATTAACCAGGAAAAGGTTAAGTATAAAGAACTTTTAAAAATTAATAATTGAAAAAAAAAATTCACTTATTTAAAAAAAAAAAATTGAAAACACACCACCATAGAAAAAATGGTAAAAGACACAAAGGGGGATTTCCAGGAAGAAACAGTAATTCCCATAGCAAAAACATGTTCATCTTATTAGCAATCAAATATATGCAAAATGAAACCACAAGATACACACCTCAGCTTGACAAAACTTTGAGTCTGATGATCTTAAATGTCGGTGGACATTGAGAGTACCAGAAATTCGAGTACACCAGTGGAGTGTCAGTTGGTACCATTACTTTGGAAAACAGTTTGGCCTTATCTGTTCAGGTTGACGATGTGCTTTTATTGCATGTGTGACACAGCAATTCTACTCAAGGTATACATCTACTTGTGTATGTGCACCAGAAATCACATAGAAGAATGTTTGTAGCAACATGTCCTTTCTCTATGTCAAAGAAAGATGTATTTGCATACTCAGCAACAGGAGAAGGGAAAAATTGTGACAAAATAACACTTAGCAGTGAAAATAAACAAGCTAGGGCACTTGTTTCAAAATGATTATGCCCAAATGCAATGACCATAAAAAGAAGGTGACAGAAGAACAGAGTTTAATTCCATTTATTAGTTTTTAAGGATATGTACACAAAGGTAAAATAATAAAGGACAGGAAGGCTATGATCAACATGGAGTTCAGGACGGGCTCCCGCTATCAAACAGGGACGAGACAGGGTCAGGGAGGGAGCACACAGAGCCCCAAAGGAAAGGCAGGCAGCTGGTGGCAGACACACGGGGGTGTGTTTATTTTTCTTTATATGTCAGTTTAGATATTATATACGTGTGTGTGTACATATTTATTCCATTGCATGTATGAAATCATTTTAAAAATTGGACTGGTTGAAACATACAAAGAAAAAGACTATACAGCACGTTTCAGATGACAAACCATCGCTTGGAACACTGTGAACTTACCTGTTTCTCAAGTCACTGCCACTGTCACTGCTTCTCCATTTCTCTCCTCTTTGAGGGTGGAGACTATTGTCCTGCTCAGACAGTCCCTGTCACATTCTAGGGGTTCAACACACGCCGATTAATGGGATGACCAAACGAACCTGGCCTGTATTTCTAGAAAACTAGGAAAACTTTGAAAATCTGGGTTACAAGTGGGCGGGGATTACTTGGCTTCTTTGGCTTCACAATTTAGCGCATTTCTGGAAACTGACAGCCTGTTCTCTTTATCTCCTCCTTCACCCTCCCTCATCTTGGTGTTTAAGTTAGAAATAGTTCAGCGATGGGCTTAACCTCAGATGCTGCCTTCAGAAACGTCTTCTGCCTTCAGGGGTGTCTGAGGCAAAGGCAGCCCTGCTATTAAGGGTTGTGGCTACACTGTACTTTTCTCCTGCACGAAATTTGGGAAGGGAATCCACAGCCCATCGCTTCATTGTACTCAGGAAACCACCATCATCTATTTGAACCAACCAGGGGATGAGTGATTTAACGCCATCCTTCGTCCTGGTCACTGTCTGAGATGATCCTGCAGTCACCTCCAACACACACACACACACACACACACACACACACACACACAACCACAAGTGTGTCTCCTCAAGTACTCAAATGATCCATCTGCATTTTTACAACGAATCTGCAGCTTTCAGGTATGGGGTTCAGGATGGGAGCAGAAATACAGCATCCCAGCTAAACAAGAAGGTTTCAACCAAACACAGAAGCAAAATTAGAAAAGGTGTAAGAAATGGTCGGGAACAAGCACTCCATTTTCAGAATATGTGTTTTCTGTACTTTATTCCTCTTTAATGCTGAATATAAAATCTGAGATTTCACCAATGCCTTTAGAGACAAATAAATGCATACAAATGGAAATCTAAACACAATAATTTTGCAGATCAAAGTGGGCTCTGACACTTTAGAAAAGATGTAAGCATTTCTAGAAAAAGCAAAACCCTATACAGCAAAATCAAATTAAAAAACAAAACAAAACAAACCAGAAAGAGGCTTTGGTACCTTTCAACAAGGAAGGACAAAAATAAGTTTAGTTCATTATTAAATTCATGTAATATAAAAACATCTATGTGGGAGTGTTGAATAAATCTATAAAACAGAAACAAATCTAAAATATATTAGAGCCTGAGAGAAAAAAAAATCCTCCTTTTCTCCTTTGTGATTTTAAGAGAATACCAGAATGTGGAAAAACAAGTACTTCCCCAACTAAATTTTCTTCTGGTCTGCATATACCTAGCAAGATGGCACTCTCTGTATTTTATCTCATTTTAAAATGGGATAATTTGATTTTTAGCAGCACATTTTCTTTGCCCCAACAAGCCTACTACAGGAAATAAAAATTCTGTCTTAAAATGCTTTTGATATTACATCTATGTCTGCAATTCCCATCCACTTCTTTCCTAGATTTTTAAGACTATGATTATTCAGATCTAAAGGCAGCTAGTTAAAGAAGGGATGAAGGGCTTCCCTGGTGGCGTGCTGGTTGAGATTCCGCCTGCCGATGCTGGGGACAGGGGTTCGTGTCCCGGTCCGGGAGGATCCCACATGCCGCGGAGCGGCTAGGCCCGTGAGCCATGGACGCTGAGCCTGCGCATCCGGAGCCTGCTCTCCGCAACGGGAGAGGCCACAACAGTGAGAGGCCCGCGTACCGTAAAAAAACAAAACAAAAAAAGAAGGGATGAAGAAAACCATTACAGGTTTGGAATTCAGCTGGTAAAACACAAGTAAGGACACATTGCGGTCCCAGAGGGCAGTACCTTAGGACTCTGCAGAGCCTGGGTACTGAGGGAAATGCCACACAATGTGTTTCTAGCTTGCTCATAACAAGTACAATACCAGGTGAAGCTGGTCTCTCCTATTTCTTTGCTGCTCCAAAAAAAAAAAAAAAAAAAAAAAGTGGGGTGGGGTAGGTGATCTGTAACTGTGGTAAATAATTTAGCACTCCTATTCATCTAGTCTGTTTAGGACAACCATACTGGGCCTACTACAACCAGAGTAATTCAGAAGTTTTGAGACAAACAATTCTGAGTAGCTTTCTTGGTCTAGCAGGTATTGAATTGATCCTACAACCCCAAGACTCAATCTTACCAAGTTGCTTCTCGGTCGTCACTGGCAAGAGTAGACAAAATGTAAGTTAGACCATTGCAATGTTAACTTTTAAAAACTGCTGTATCAAGAAATTCTAAGTCTTCTTAGACTTTAACACGATATCCAGTTCAAAAACATTTCCTGGTTAGTCCCTGGGATTTAGCAAGTGGAATTTGACCTGGATCGTATTTAATGCCAACTAAGCAGTCATAGCCGTGATTTTACAGCAGCTTTCCTTGCAGAGAAAATTGTGGATTATGTATCTGTTCCAGTCATGTAGGAATCAGTGGCATGCTTTCCTTCTGGTTGTAGTCCTGGGGTGCAAATCTCAGGCCGGGATGTCAGCTTTAGCATTCAACAGGTTCTTTACAATAGTCCACATTTAGCAAGTTGGAGGGAGAGAGAACACAGGTGACAGGGACTAAATTCTTCTGTTCTTTCCATTTCTTACAAACTTCCTGCTCAGAATCAAAAGGGCAGGTCCACCATCAGGACACTGAGAATAGCAGAATATCTTAGGCAGCACTCTGAACTTATTCTATTCAAGACTATTCCCAGGTTTGGCAACTAAAAACTCTAAAAAAATGTGAGCAGGGACAAGGATGCAGAAAAGAAGCCTTTGCCCTAATGAAGTCGACGGGTTCAGTGTTTGTCAGCACCCACTCCAAAGGAAGGAGAGATTTCACATGCCAAGTACAATTCAGAGTGAGTATCTGACAGCCCCTTTCTCGTATGTACTCTGTTCTGAAAAATCACTGGTGTTCATATATGGAATGAGAACATGTATCTATGTTACTCTGAAAATCCGGAACTGTGCACTGGCCAGAAATATGAGCTGGCAGTGTCAGAGGACCAGTGAAAAGTAACACAGGAAAAAAATTAAAGTGTGCAGCAATATTAGTATCTTTTAATATGCCTCATCAAGGGTTCACAAAATATATCTAACTGAGATCCTCCTTTCTCGAAAAATACAATCCCTTTGCAAAATATATAAGCAGCTATTAGTTGGGGGAGCTGCGTTTAAAAATATACGTGCACTTACGCATAATAAGTTGCTAGAGTTGAAATGCCTTCAGGTACGAGTCAGATAATGTCCCTATAAATTAACGATCAGTGCACCTCTTTAAATATATCTTTTAAGTCATCTTACACATTAGGTGAAACTTTTCCTTTGTAAGAGATAAAGAAGCATTTTTTTTTTCCAAATAGCAATTCTTTTCATCCCTGTCACTTGGTTCTGATCACACATTGTTGCAACAGTGATTTCTGGAAACATCTGTAGGGGTCTGGAGGATTTATGGGGGTAAGAATTTCCATTACCGAAAGGAGGCTAGAACACCTAATTTTTTCTACAGTGCAGCAAAGCTCTTTAGCCCTTTGTCAACCAACATTGCTTTTTTTTCCTTTCTGATCAAAATATTCTAAAAGCCTGGCAGACTGATTTCAAGGACACCACCTAGGCAGCCTGAAGAGAAGCAGGTCTGAGCGATCCTGGCATCAACTACAACCTGGGGCAGATCCAGTACTTTCTCTCTGAGGGTGCCACCCATTATCACTCAGTTACTCAGGAGGCACACCTGTAACAGGTGACAGTCCCTCCGGGTGAGTGAGGCAACTGCAGGCAATTCTGAAAACAAGGAAAAAACCCACCACGGTCCTGATTCGGTTTAAAGCACTCATGCAATCCCATTAGACCCACGTCTTCCCCAAACACCTTTTCCATGGCAAGCAAAGTTACTGATAATGCACGTGGCTTCTGTCACAGTGATGCATTAGGTGAGCAGGTGTGTGCTGAGTACCAGGGGCGCTCCAGAATGCATCTCCGTCCTCTTCCGCTTGTCTTCGTTAAGGTTCTGCCTTTTAAAAAAAAAAAAAAAAAAAAGCCAGTTATTGCATTGTGTGGGCAAGAAATTTCACCCTGGCGGTGATATTTTAAATGTCGGGAACAGAGATGTTGGAAATCACCGCCATGTGATGGATCAGAGCAAATAAATCCTGGGTTCAGGGATCAGAGCCCAGAGTTAAGTCACACCCACCTGACCTGCCAAATATAAAAGTGGAAAGAAAGCCACATGCTTTCAACTGAGGAAACTCCTCTGAGGTACTGTTCCACTCACACCTGGGTGAGTGGCGTGGCCGGGGGTTACCTTACTCAGGGGCCCTGCGGAGGGTGACCTGAGGGGACGAACGGCACTGGAATGGCCATACCTATTGGTAAATAGCTGATACCCTTCTCCCCCAAGTGCTACCATGATCCAGCCACTGGATGGCTGACCCCTGGCATCGGCTGGGAGTGGGCCTCTGAGACCTGCTCCCCGGCTGGTCAGTGCTCAAGGTTTACTGGTGGTTGCGTATTTTCAACATCACCCCTGAATGGCAGGGATCCGAAAGCAGAAACTTCCATTTCAGGCTCTGCTTTGAACCTGTTACGATAAGAAGACTGATGATTTTCTACCTGAAAAGTATTGGTGAAAAGGCCTTCTTTTCTTTTCGGTAGGTACCACGCTGGGCTCCAGCTGGCCACAGAAGGATGTGGGACCCCCTCCACCCCCCACCAGGGCTGCAACAATTCAAATTCTGGAGAAAAGTGGGAAATCTGTATTTTAAGTATCAGCAACCCACCTGAAGTCTTTAAAAAAGAGTACGTGCAGGACAAACACATCCAGAACCAATGTGGCCTGCAGGCCGCTCTTCCGTGGTCTCCTACCCGCCTCTGCCCCATCCACTTTGGAGAACTGCCCAGGGTCTAGAGTTGGGTCTGTGAATGTTCTTTTCCTAGGGACCTTCTCTCCCCTCACTGTGCGAGAGCAATTAGATGCTAATTGAGTCTTTATACGTCCCCTGGCGGGCTTGCTCGCCTGGTCTTCCGTGTGTGTACTGCAGAGAGGGTAGGAAAGGAGACAGGAAAGGGGGCTCCATCTTTTGGTACATTACACCCGTGAATGCTCCGTCTAGGCCTTAGAGGGTAGACTGTATAATGAATTACTACCAAGGTACAAAATGACTACTAGAAAGGGGGAAAATGCTGACTTGCTCTTAAAGATATTTGCACTTCTTTCCTACGGAGGTGAAGTATGAGTTGCTATTAACCCTTAAGGCCCTGAATGGCTCACGAGAGGGGATGGCACACACACTGGCACCATGGCCTTCCACTCTGGTTCCGTGGGCCCCTGCTCTTGTCTGACTGACTCAGGTGCCTGAAAGCGGGGGGCTGAATGGGTGGAGGTGCCTAGCGCCCTCACTGACCATGGAATGGTCTCCTGCAATCAAGCAAACCTCAATGGCATCAAGACCAACTCCCATGACCGTTAAGTCATGTGAGAATGCATATCCTACAGGTCATAGGTTTCCTGAAAAACTTCTAAGAGAATAAATATTTTCAAAGAGTAAAAAAGTCAGCCCGAAGCCTCTCAAAGGAACCTACATCTTCAGGGAAAATGAGAGCAAGATGGCAAGCACGCAGTATTTTTCAAAGGTTTTGCACAGACGCTGGTGTCCGCTGGATTTATGCATCCGTTAGACTGCTCCTACCCCAGTTTATTCCAGTTCTCTGAAGATAAATCTGGATGGTTTACATGTCTTTGCACGAAACATGTTACAAAAATACTTTCATTTTCCTAAGTATTCCAGTTGTTCCATCTTTATAAAGATAGTTTTTAAGAGCCTTTAAGGGTTTTCTGTGTGGGTTTTGTCTCTGTTTAAAACGTGCACAGAAAACCACCCACAAGCATCTGTGGACTTACTGATGTATAACAAAGCATGATTTCACATCGGCGAGGAACTACAGGTGCTGTTGTATAATTTTTATTATTGATAGTCTCTGTCCTTCCTCCCACAAAGTGTTCCAGAACGGCACAAATCCTGGGTAGCCTCAAAAGACCTATTACTTACAGATATCAAAGTTTCCCAGCAATGTACTTTCATTTCAATTCAGTGTACAAACAGAAGCTTTAGAATTCAGTTTCAATTTGAAATACAGTCCAAAAACCTCAATTGCTATGTATATCAAGACTGCAAGGAAATACACCAAAGATGTTTATGTGGTTTTCTCTGGTGACTTTTTATTTTCTACTTTGTACTTTTTTGCATTTTCCCAATTTTTCTACATGAGCCTAGGCTACTTTCATAATCAGAAAAAAAATAGTATTTCTGAAGTGGAAATAACAATCAAAATACTGCCTTATTTAATAAAGAAATGTTATTTTTTATTTGAAAGTGAATCCATGTGCTTCACAAAAGGTACCATAATATATATCATCTACAGCTCTAAATATTAGAAAAGTTTGAGCCTTTTACATTTGCTAAAAGACATATGACATAATAGAGTGGCTTCAAAAACACTCTGATTAGTTTAGGAATTGCCCTTTTTTTCAAGGTTGACCATTTGTTATTGCAAAACCATGTCCTTCCAATGTAAAAGACTTAAGTTGCAGACGACCTTAAAAACATGGCTTTGATTCTATTTCAAAAAATGTAAAGTAATGTGAATTTGCACTTTAAAATAAAAAGCACCTACTGTTTTTTGCTACCTTAAATTTTTCTTGGAAGAAGGAGATATAAATTATAAATAAACTGAATTTTAAATAAAGATAAACTCTAATATACAGCAACAATTGAAAATGGGAAAGAAAAAAAACTGGCTTCCTTGTGTGTCTTTATTTACCCTGAGCAGTCCTAACTGTGTATTTGAGAAAGCAAAAACTGAAAATTTAGGAGACTAGATACGCACTCCTCCAACCTCAATCCCTAAGAACAACTCAAGAAAGATACATCTTACAACAAGAAAAGATTGACCTACCTTTGATGCCAACTGTGATTTGAGGCCTAAGAATGAAAAGACTGTGTTGCTTTCCTTGGATTCAAAGAAACTGTCATAATCCTAGAAAAAAGAGGAGGAGAAAATAAACAAAAGCAAACGACTGTATTTGGTGCTGTTGACAAAGTCTCTATGTAGATAAAAAAATGTACCACTACTCCATCCAGGCCAGGGAAAAGCTACATAAATCTACTGGATTTGCTCTGTTTGAGCCTCAACATTTGAGCATGATGATGAAGGTAACAACTTTTTAATCCAAAGTCTGTGGCAGGATTAAAATGGAAAACATCGAGGACAGAAACCAAATCAGAACATGCTCCCTCGAGTGTCAAACTAACATTTCTTTGTGTGGAATCACTCTGACCTAAGGTTTTACTTAAGCATTTCAATCTGGAAGGCTGCCTCCCAATTCCACTCTTGATACTTTGTTACCTAGGGCTCAAAACAAACAAACAAAAATCACTGTGTAAACAGAAAAGCCATAAAGGTCTCCGTGTGTCAAAGTCGAGCGCTTCTATTCTGCTTTTGAAGTTTTCCACATTCCTTGAGACTGTCTTCAGAGAGAATAAAAAGATCAAACAAAAACTAGAGGAAACTATATTCTCTATAACATTTATCTTTACCTCACAGAATCATTTTTCTCCTCCTTCTTTCAGGAGAGAAGCCATTAAGGAATTCTGGCCAGTGTGTCCATCAGTTGTTTTCTTTTCAGAAGCTTGCATGTGTTAATACTATTGGACATAGTTGCTAAGGCGGTGTGAAGCAGTCTTAAAATTGGAGAGAAATCCCTTGGATAATTTTAGGCAGAGGGTAAATATCACAGGCAGACAATGATCAGAATCACCTGTAGGCAACTGCTTTGTGCTTAGGGCCAGATCATCAGCACATCCTTAATCCCAGCTACCGCCCACCAGGTTAGAGACTCGCGCAGAGCAAAGAAATACGGTACCCAAGTTTGACAGCTGATAGGTAACGAAGCTGAGATTTGGGCCCAAGTTTCACTGGTGTTGAAATCAATGCTTTTTGTATGCTATGATGCTTCTTGCCCAAGAGGAAACCAGGTATGGGGTACCCTGTATATCAGAGTCACTGAGCCCTCACGAACCCACTGCTGAGCTGGGTCAATGGCATGACAAATACTTTTGAAACCTGTTTAGGAATCTAAATGAGAGTGGATGACTTAGAGTGGAGATCTGCTTCTTGCAAAGCAGGCCTCAGCTGAAGAAAAATCTTTGAATTATTTGACTCTGTGTAGAGATTCTCTTGTCCAAGTGCTTTAGCAAGTTGAGCCTCGTGTGGTTTGAGGGCAGCTTGATTGCAGTTCCCGGTCATCTCAGCCTCAGGCCTTGCGGGCACTGCTCCTGATCCTGAAGCGGTCACTCCTGCTGTCGTTTCGGGTCAGCCCTGAGGCCAGTCACCTGCAAAGGGAGGCCTTCCTTGACCATGCCGAGAAGAAGCAACACATCTGAAGGGGGGGCGCTCAGCAAATACGTCCTTGGAAAATGGCATTTTGGGCTGAAATGTGAAGAATGGATAGAATTGGCCAAGTAAAGGGTTGGGAGAGGAGCCTGTGAGACGGGAAACAGCACTGGGGGAGCAGAGCTGGCAGATGTGACCGGGGTCAGCAATGCACCAGACTCTGTAAACCAAAGAAACGATTTTGAATTTTATCTTAAGTACAAAAGGAAATCACGGACGGGTTCTGAGCAAGGGAGCAGAATGACCTATTTCCTTTAAGAAAATCTCCACGTTGACTGCGTGGGGAATGGCTCAGAGAGAGGGCAGCAAGAAGAGAAGCAGGGACAAGGGTTAGGAGTGCACTGGGGGAATTCAGGTAAGAGACGGAGGCAGCCTGAACCAGAGCCACTGTCATAAATACAGGATAGGACAGGCTGGAGATATATTTTGGAGGATTGATCATACTCAGTTGTGTAATTGGTGTAGAGGGTTAGGGAGAATTAAGAATTAAAGCAGCCCTCGGGCTTCTCTCGGGCTTCCCTGGTGGCGCAGTGGTTGACAGTCCGCCTGCCGATGCAGGGGACACGGGTTCGTGCCCCGGTCCGGGAAGATCCCACATGCCACGGAGCAGCTGGGCCCGTGAGCCATGGCCGCTGAGCCTGCGCGTCCGGAGCCTGTGCTCCGCAGCGGGAGAGGCCACAACAGTGAGAGGCCCGCGTACCGCGCCTCCCCCGCAAAAAAAAAAGAATTAAAGCAGCTCTCGTACAACTCATCATCAAAAAACAAACAACCCAATTAAAAAGAGGTCAGAAGACCTGAATAAAACTTTTTCCAAAGAAGAGAGACGGCCAACAGACACATGAAAAGATGTCCAACGTCGCTAATCATCAGGGAAAGGCAAATGGAAACCACAATGAGAGATCACCTCACGCCTGTCAGAATGGCCATCATCTAAAAGACCACAAATAACAAATGTGGTCGAGGGTGTGGAGGAAAGGAGCCCTCATGCACTGTTGTGGGAATGTAAATTAGTGCAGCCACTGTGCAGGACAGTGTGAAGAGTCCTCAAAAACCTAAAAATAGAACTACCATATCACCCAGCAATTCCACTCCTGGGCATATATCCGAAGAAAACGAAAACATTAATTCAAAAAGATTTATGCACCCCAATGTTCACTGCAGCATTATTTACAACAGCCAAGATATGGCAGCAACTTAAGTGTCCATATCAACAGATGAATGGACAGAGAAGATGTGGTATGTATACACCATGGAATATTACTCAGCCATAAAAAAGAATGACATTTTTTCCATTGGACTTGCAGGGTATTACGCTTAATGAAATAAGACAGAGAAAGACAAATACTGTATGATATCACTTATATGTGGAATCTAAAAAATAAAACAAACTAGTGATTATAGCAGAAAAGAAACAGACTCACAGACATAGAGAAAAAACTAGTTGTTACCAGTGGGGAGAGGGAAGGGGGAGGGGTAAGGTAGGGGTAGGGTATAAAGAGGTACAAACTACTATGTATTATAAAATAAATAAGCTACAAGGATATATTGTACAGCACAGGGAATATAGCCAATATTTTATAATAGCTATAAATGGAGCATAACCTTTAAAAATTGTGAATCACTACGTTGTACACCTGAAACATTGTAAAAACTATACCGCAATTAAAAATTTTTTGGAAAAAAAATTTAAAGCAGCTCTGAGCTTTGTGACTTGATGGGAAAGACCAGAGAAAAAGCAGGTTTGAGGGTAAGGTTGGAGTTGAGTTTTAAAATGTTAAGTTTGAGAAACTGTATGAGACACTGAGTGAAGACGATCTCAGTGGGGCAGTTGGAGGTTCCGACTGACTCTAGGTATTACAGATTTCATAGAAACTTATGGAAAATTGGATAACTTTTAATAAGAAAAACTATGTCTCAATTTGATGTAGAATTTTAGGCAAAATCCCATGAACTGAAAATGTTACCACTATTCTTTGTAACAAAGACAGTTCCAAATAATTGAGTAGCATTTCATTGACCTGGGCTCAAGAAATAACCCTGTTTGACCCACACTTTCTCTATCTGATCGTTTGTTGCTTACATTCAAAAGCAACTTCTTCAAGACTTCCTTCAAGACTTCTCATTGCTCCTTGGGGGAGAAGAGGGGTCTTGAACTTCTACCTGCACCCACCACTGTCTGGGTCACAGCTTCACTTCCGGGAAACTGAGTGGTACATACACTCAGTCAACTATAGATGAGATGTCCAGCAATCTACTAGCTGAGTTATGACCTTGACCAACTCCTTTAACCTCCTCGGACTGCTTCTTCCTTTCTGTATCAGATACGACCAAAGTCCCTTGAAGTTCCAGAATTCTAAAAAATAATGGCGCATTCAGTGGAGTTGCTCTTAAATGGGCTGTTAGCTGTGTCCAGATGTGAAGTCCAGCCTATGTATTCCAGTTCCTAGTGATACCTGTTTGAAGAGCTTACCTCTCTCTGAACAGGAAACAGGTTTAACCAAATAGGAAAGGGAAAGGGCAAAAGTGAGAGAAAAAAAACTAAGGACTAGTCAACAAAATGTCGTCCCTGTTCTTGAATTCTGAAAGGGCTTTACCTGTTTCTACCTGATAAATAATCTCTGATGTCAGTGTGAAAACGCAAGAATGAAAAAAGTAATAATACAAGAAATAAAAAATGAGAAACAGTGCCTGACTCAATGTCTATAAATGCAGTGTGAATTTTACTTTGAAGACAGAAGTGCTGGGACTTCCCTGATGGTCCAGTGGTTAAGACTCCACACTCCCAATGCAGGGGGCCTGGGTTCGAACCCCGGTGCGGGAACTAAGATCCTGCATGCCGTGCGGCGAGGCCAAAAAAAAACAGAAACAAAAACAAAACAACAAAAAAGGAAGTGCTAACATGAAAATACAGCGCATGCAAAAGATCAAAAGGCAAGTTACGAGACTTGATATGTATAATTCAGGTTGCAGTGTTTATATTAAAAACCTTAATCTTAAAATGATTACAATTCTCCAAATCACAAAGCTAGAAATAAGGTCAACTTTCACAAGCGAGCTTCATACATATAAAACAAAACAGAGAATACATACGTGTAGAGAAAATTTGTAAACAATCCATTTAACCACACTGAACCAAAACTGTTCTCATAAATGTCAGTCACCAACAAAGGTATTTAGAAATGTCAGATATTAAGAAATCTCAGAATGGCAACATTTCTTATTTATATAAAAAATTCTCTTGAACTGTATTTCTGTCATAAAAGTTATAACCATTATTTTTGGTTTATGAACCTTTAACTCAGGGCCACATCACCACGGCCGGGGGACTTCTTACCGAATATTAAACTGGATGCTCCCAACAGTTTAGAAATTGTCACCCAAGGTAATAAACTCCCAAAGTGACAAACATAAAATTCGGTAATTGACTTTAAAAGCAATCATTTTTAAAAGTCAACGTGAGAATAGTACCTGACACACACCAGGCAAACTGGGGGATGAGTTGTGTCTGCTAATTAATGACCGACATGCCATGTTTTAGGTAATCTCGTGCTAATAATGTAATCTGATTAAATCCTATTTCTACTCTATTACTTACTGATTTAAAGAATTATGTAAAATATTTACTTTCTGACATACAAAAGCTTTTGAATGGCCTGTTGAATCTCAAATTGTAAGAAGTTAAATCACCTTCTTTGTCATGTTGACGCAAAGTTCTGAACACCCTCTTTTAGAGGTAATAAACTAAATACTATGATGTGAAATAATATGAGTAAAATAGTACTAGAAATCTTAAAATCACTTTCTATTAAGATAGAAGTTCTCTTATATCCTGGCCTTAGACATTCCCCAATAAAAGAGAAAGATCTGCTTCCTTATCAAATTCATTTCAGTTATCAGGCTTATATCTTAAAAGAAACAAACCACACTAGAGCTCATACTGCAAAAGTTAAAAGCACTGTATTTTAAAAACTCACTATAAAGTTTCTAAATGGGCTTGTTGAGTTCCTTATAGTCAAAGACACTCTCTCTGAAGTGTTTGCAAATACATGTCTGCAAATTGAACACTGTAAGACAGTCAACCTCCTGTGACTATAAAATATAACGATCAGTTAATATCACCTTTGGAGGAGAGTACAAATACATAAAGCATATTCAAGAAAAAAAATCATTCAGTTTCAGAAGCTGGAACATTTTTAACTACATTTAAAACAAAGGCTGAAAAATTCACTTTGTTTCTAGTGCCAAATGAAAAGAAAAAATTCTGGGTTACAAAGATATCAGCATAACTGAGCACTGTTACTAATGGAATATTTACCTAAATGCTACAATTTTAAGAAGAATAAAGCAAGCTAAATAGCTGTTAAAGAGAAAAAGGAAAAAAAAAAAAGGCTTCCATTACCTACACTTCTGTTTGCGTTTAAGTGAAAACCAATGTTAAGAGACATTTATAAGCTCATGATAAAATCTACAACAGGTAGAGCTCACAGTAGTCTCATTCTTCCACAGAGCTTACTTAAGGACATTACCCGTTCCTACGGTTAGACTATTATGGACTGGACAAGCATTTGAGACAAAGGCCTTAAAGTTCTTTGCCCTTTTCGCGTTCCCTCAGAGAACAGCGAGGAAAACCCACAGCAGCCACTCTGAAAAGCTGCATCGCTTCCCACGCTAAGTCGATAACAAGTGACAGACCCGTATTATTTCTACATGCCAAGGGTCTTTCCAAACAGAAGGTTGCAGGGAACAAAAACAACACGTGGCCCGCAAGGAAATGGTGGCAGCAAGCACTTCTAAACGAGCCAAAGCAAATTTGGTTTACCCTAAAGGAGAAATTAAAGAAAAAAATTCCTCCTGAGACTACAAGAGCTACCGCTGCTGCTGCTGTAAATGGGCAGAGACTCCTTCCTCCTGAAATTTCTTTCAAGCCTGAGGGTAGCCTCTGAGCAGAATTTTTTGATTCAGTGGTTAAGAACCATTAATGCTATATTCCATTTTGTGAAATCTTGATAGAGGAGGAAAGAATATTTGACAGCTCCAATCCCGGTAGGATATATAAGATGTAGCTGTCTAAAACAGCTTCATTCAGCAATTTTTAGGCCAAATACCAAAAATATGAGTAAGCCCAAAGCTGAAGACTTAAAATTCCTAACACATTTAACATTTCTGACCATTCTGATACGAGACGGCAGAGCAAGCAAATACATCTACCCAAGCACCCACTGAAATTGGATGGGAAACAATTTTGTGCTAAACACAGGAAAAGCAACCAGCAATAGAAGTTTAAGAAATACTCAGAGGAGTAAGTGAAAAGGCTAAAATCAATTAAGAAAATCTCATAAATACCTGTGTCGCTCTTCAAGCCACAGGAATTTAGTAATATAGGATTATACACCTTCCTCTGCGACCACTCACACAGCTAAGCAGTTCTGTAGAGAATATTTATATGTTTATAACAATATAACTGTGGTATATTCACATAGTGTACAATAGTTATTATAATTACAGATGAGTATGTGACCGTTATAAACTTTAGCAGTGCAGTGTGTGTGTGCACACGTGTGTAAGTCAAAACGGGGGAGAAATGAGAGAAGCTATAAGAATGCAAGTTTCTCCTCTTCCAAAGAAAACAGTAAATACTATCTAATTTAAAATCAAGGCATATAGGGCTTCCCTGGTGGCGCAGTGGTTGGTTGAGAGTCCGCCTGCCGATGCAGGGGACACGGGTTCCTGCCCTGGTCCGGGAAGATCCCACATGCCGCGGAGCGGCTGCGCCCGTGAGCCATGGCCGCTGAGCCTGCGCGTCCGGAGCCTGTGCTCCGCAATGGGAGAGGCCGCAGCAGTGAGAGGCCCGTGTACCGCAAAAATAAATAAATAAATAAATCAAGGAACATAGATATTAGTCTATGAAACACAGAGTGGTGGTAACTTAAAACCACAAAGCAGAAACTCATAAAAGAGGCTACATCTTGGAAATCTGGGGGAGACTGACTTTTCACTTTGGACCCTCCCGTCAACAGACTTTATTGTCTCAACACTGATATTAACATGGCCTTAGTGTTTTAACAGTTTTGTTTTCTTTTCATTAACTTAAACTGTGTAAGGCTCAGAAAAGAGGAAAATTTTAACAAAAGGGAAACCGCCAGTTTGGGTATTAGTTAAGATACACTGCTAAACATGCAACTGGGGTGCCCTGAAATTGTCTGGACGAATACTGACACATTGAATATTTCAATATTCAGAGCACAAACCACAGTTTTCATGAAAGACATGTCCTAGGGATTCATCACTGTAGAATACTGAGACAAACATCTCAGTAAGGTGAACATGGGAGATTAAACATTTATAGACAGAAGAATAAAAACTAGGGTTATATAGAAGAGATAAGACTGCAAAGAATATCTAATTAAATTGCTATGCTTCTGGGCATCCAGCAATTAGCGATAAAGAGAATTGATAACTCCCTTCCCCACCACCCTTTCCTAGTATCCGTGAGGATGCCGCATGAGATCACGTGTAGTAAAACATCTGAAGGAGAAGATTCTCCTTGATTAGATAACTAATCTTTTAGACAGAAAACCTTGGAATACAGATTTTCAAATTCAGATCACAGGTCTCCTGAGAAAATTCTACCTGTGGGGTAGGCAAGCTTCTAATAGAGGTGATTTACCGAAAAGATTTCATTGTAAAATTTAGAAGAAGGTTCAATAAGCTTGCTTTTGAGAGATCTGGCTTTGAGTTTTATTAATAAACAAGAACGGAAACGCTCAGAACCTTGACAAGGCGAGACCCAACAGAATGGGTTAGCTACCTGCTTGGCTGAAAGTACCCACTTCTAGAACCAATTTTTGTTAAGTATGTTCTGTGTTCCCAACTTTCTGATAGGTACCAGATACTAAGACAAATATGCCACGTAGCCTGCTGAGGGTGAGTACAAGGAACTCAGAGACCAGCTGAAGGCAAAGGCATGAAAAAACATTCTGTGAACTAAAGGTCATAATAGGAGTAATGACACGCAGGTTTGCTGGGCATGGGGGAGGGGGAGGAATAACCAGAGTCCTAGTTAATTAGAGAGAGTCAATAGCAAGGCTCAGTGTGAACTGAGCTTTGAAAGGGAAACAAAGACAGAATTATGTAGGAGGTAAAACTTACAGGATTTGGTGACCAAGGGAGTATGGAGATGCGGAAAATGGGTGTGGGGTGACTTTCAGGGCTTTGCCTTGAACCTACATAAATAACATCCCTACTTTAGAGACAGACCACATCTCCTATGGGTAATGAAAATTTTTGACTTTAACTTTCCTTTTTATTTTTCTTATGGACTCTAAACAAAGTTCTATTAATTACTGCAGACAGCTGGACTTCAACATAGGTGGGTGATGATTACGTTAGTCCTGATAATCCACCCAGGGAAATAAGAGGCAACCTCTAAAAAATTAGTTTACAATGACATGGAAGCTATTTTTGTTGGGAGAACAAAGCAGGGCACAAAATGGTATATACACTATGATCATCTGTGAATTTTGGTAGTTGTGGAGAGTCCTGGAACCAATCCCTTAATCCCCTGCAGATACCAAGGGTATGTGTATGTATGTGTGTGTGTTGCGCGTGTAATCTTTTTTTTTTTTTTTTTTTTTTGCGGTACGCGGGCCTCTCACTGCTGTGGCCTCTTCCGTCGCGGAGCGCAGGATCCGGACGTGCGGGCTCAGCGGCCACAGCTCACGGGCCCAGCCGCTCTGCGGCATGTGGGATCCTCCCGGACCGGGGCACGAACCCGTGTCCCCTGCATCGGCAAGCGGACCCTCAACCACTGCGCCACCAGGGAAGCCCTGTGTGTGTAATGTTGTTAAAAATAAAGTTATATGTATGAGGCAGGGATTTGTAAAACTAATAATTAAGGGAGTTGGTTCTTCAGCTTCACAAAAGATCCCCAAACACACTTAAAATATATTATCCAGAGACAATCTTCTCAAGAGTCTTACATAAACACTGCACTTGGGAACAATACAACTGCATACATTTAGGTATACTTGTGGTGTGCTTCTGAACCTCTACCAATGGTTAGAAAATGCTACCACATCTTGTTTCCTTTCATACCTAAGAAAGAAAAGGAGAGGATACTCCACAAAGAACCACTGCTGGTCATTTAGCTTTTCTGTGCCTCATGAAGATTAGTCTTAACTTGTCTGTCGTCTACTTTCAGGCTCCATTAACCTAGGTAATATGGGGAAAGGCTGCCATAGCCGGCCCCCAAATCATTACTTAAACAAAACTAGTCAGTAGCTTTTTTTTTTTTTTTTTTGGCGCTATGCGGGCCTCTCACTGCTGTGGCCTCTCCCGTTGCGGAGCGCAGGCTCAGCAGCCATGGGTCACGGGCCAGCCACTCCGCGGCATGTGGGATCTTCCCAGACTGGGGCACGAACCCGCGTCCCCTGCATCAGCAGGCGGACTCTCAACCACTGCGCCACCACAGAAGCCCTAGTCAGTAGCTTTAACGTAATCTTATTTGGTAATCTTATTTGGCTAGCAATACACCCAATGCTTGGGTACAAATTTAACATGCTACAAGTATCATCTAAAAGTGCAAAAAAAAGTAATTCAATAGTTTTAAAATATAAATAATTTTATCAGTTGCCTCATGGAAAATAATCAAATGGTTATTTTTCTATAAAAGTCTGCCTTCTGTCTCTCAGCTGAACTGTCCTCTCTTCATGAGACAGGACTTTACAGGAGTAGCTCCAGCCACACATTCTACCTCACTTCACCTCTCTCCCCACCTTCACCCAGAGCCCAGTTCTAAGTATTGGCCAAACATGCACCAGCTCATCTTGATTATCTGAATGGTCATTGGGTTCTTCCCCCTTGATGGCAAATCCACAAACTGGTTAATGTGACCCCAGTCAAATAAAATTTGGCTGCATTCCCATTTCTAACTACAAGGTTTTTTTTTTTTAATAAAATGAAAGAATTAATAAATTCATTCAGCAAAGTTGCAGGACAGAAAAACAACACATAAAAATCACTCGTGTCTCTATACACCAGTAATACACGATTGGAAAAGGAAATTAGGAAAGTAATTCTATTTACAATAGCACCAAAAATGCCCACGAAACTTAGGAGTAAACCTAACCAAGGAGGTAAAAGACTTGTACACTAAAAGCTACAGAACATTGCTGAAAGAAATGAACGGAGACACAAAACATGAAAAGACACCCACGTTCACAGACTGGAAACTTAATATTGTTATGATGTCAATGCTACCCAAAGCAATCTAAAGATCCAACATATTCCCTATCAAAACCCTAATGGCATTTTTTGCAGAAATAGAAAAAAAAAAACAAAACTCCTAAAATTCATACAGAATCTCAAGGGACCTCAAATAGCCAAAACAAGTTTGAAGAAGGACGAAGTTAAAGAAATCATACCTCCTAATTTCAAAACACATTACAAAGCGACAGTAATAAAAACTGTGGTACTGGCACAGACCAGTGCAACAGAATAGAGTCCAAAAAAATATAAACCCTCACATATATGGTCAAATGATCATGAACAAAGGTGCCAAGACCACTCAATGGGGAAAGCACCGTCTCATCAACAAATGGTAACAGGAAACCTAGATATCCACACTCAAAAGAATGAAGTTGCACCCTTACCTTATACCATACACAAAAATTAACTAAAAATGAATTAAAGACCTAAACCTAAGACCCCAAACTACAAAATTGCTATAAGAAAACCTAGGGGAAAAGCTTCATGACACTGTATTTGGCAAGTAATGATTTCCTGGATATGACTTCAAAAGCACAGGCAACAAAAACAAAGACAGACAAATGGGACTACATTAAACTTAAAAACTCTTGTTCATCAAAAGATATAATCAACAGAGTGAAAGGCAACCTAAGAATGGGAGAAAATACCTGCAAAATACATATCTGATAAGAGGTTAGTATTCAGAATATACAAAGAACTCTTACAACTCAACAGCAAAAAGCCAAATAACCCAATTGAAAACTGGGCAAAGGACTTGAATAGACATTTCTCCAAAGATTATATACAAGCTCAACAACACTGATCATCAAAGAAATGCAAATCAAAGCCACAGTGAGATATCATCTCATGCCCATTAGCATGGCTACTCTCAAAACAAAACAAAAACAGAAAATAACAAGTGTTGGCAGGGATGTGGAGAAGTTAGAACTCTTGTACACCACTGATGGGTTTATAAAATGGTGTAACCACTATGGAAAACAGTACAGCAGTTCCTCAAAAAATTAACAGCAGAACTACCATATGATGCAGTACATACCCCCAAGAACTGAAAACAGGATCTTGAAGAGATATTTGCAAACTCATGTTCCTAGCATGGCTATTCACAATAGACAAGGGGTAGAAGCAACCCAGAGTCCATCAATGGATGAGTGGAAAAACAAAATGTGATATATACATACAATGGAGATCTTAAAAAGGAAGGAAATCTTGTCACATGCTTCAGTGCTATAGGCTAGATGTTTGTATCCCCCCAAAATTCAAACATTGAAATGCTGATGCCCAAAGACCTTTGGGAGGGGAGTAGGTCACGACAGCTGAGCCCTCATGGATGAGATTAATGCCTTTCATAGAACAGGTCTGGGACTTCCCTGGTGGCTCAGTGATTAAGAATCCACCTGCCAATGCAGGGGACATGGGCTCAATCCCTGGTCCAGGAAGATCCCACATGCTGTGGAGCAACTAAGCCAGTGCGCCACAACTACTGAGCCTGTGCTCTAGGGCCCGCAAGCCACAACTACTGAGCCCATGAGCCACAACTACTGAAGCCCATGTGCCTAGAGCCCGTGCTCCGCAACAAGAGAAGCCCCCGCAAGGAGAAGCCAGTGCACCACAACGAAGAGTAGCCCCTGCTCGCTGCAACTAGAGAAATCCCACGCACAGCAATGAAGACCCAACGCAGCCAAAAAAAAAAAGAGGACTGAGAGACCTCCCCTACCCCCTTCACCATGTGACGATACTACAGAAAGTTGGCAATCTGCAACCTAGAAGAGGGCCTTCACCTGAACCCAACCCTAATGTAACCCTGACCTTGGACTTAACTCTGAGAAATAAATTTCTATTGTTTGTAAGTTACCCAGTCTGTGGTATTTTGTTATAGCAGCCTGAACGGAGGGACTAAGACATACAAGATTGATGCACCTTGAGGGCATGATGCCAAGTGAAGTAAGACAGTCACAAAGGACAAATACTGGGACTCCCCTGGTGGTCCAGTAGTTAAGACTCCGCACTTCCACTGCAGGGGGCACGGGTCTGATCCCTGGTTGGGGAACTAAGATCCCGAACGCCTCGCAGCGTGGCCAAAAAACAAAAATAAACAAAGAAAACAAAGGACAAATACTACATGATTTCACTTTTATGAGGTCTCTAAAGTAGTCAAATTCATAGATATAGAAAGTAGAACGATGGTTATCGGGGGAGTGGGGTGGGGGGAGGGGACAAACGAGTTATTTAATGGGTATAGAGTCTCAGTTCTGCAAGATGAAAAGGTTCTGGGGACCTGTTTTACAGCAATGTGAATACACTTAACATTACGCAACCGTACACTTAATAGTGGTTAAGATGATAAATTTTATGATGTATGTTCTTATCACAACAAAAAAATTTCAATAAAAAATATAAAGAAATCCGAATTTTCTTTTTTCCTTCTGAATGGGGAGGGAGAAAAGAAATGGGAGGAAATGTTTTCCTTTTGTGTAGATATGTGTGTTTTTATTTCTAGTGCATTCCACACATGCCAGTTCCACAGAGAGAGAGAACAGAGTTTAAACCTTGAACGTGAGGATCTGAGCTTTCTAAAATGAGAAAAGCCTGTAGGCGTTGGGATGTTGACCTTTAGGAACCCATTTCCAGAGAAGAATCGTGCTTATGGTAGGACACTTCAGGGAAACAGCAAGAACAACCAGTCTGCCCCAAGAAGGGTTCTTGCCTACAAACAACTGAAATAGACACTGGCAACTTAAAAGGAAAAGAATGTATGAAGGTATAGCGGGGAGCTCACAGAATCCACGTTAAGCCTGGAGGACCAGTTCAGAAAATAGGAGGAACTTCCATGTCTGGGGAGCCAAGAACACACCCAGGCCACACCCCAGGACCAGCCTCCTTAGGACACCAGCCGTATGGTGTCCAGCCACCAGGCTCTGCCTGGCCCCATCACCCCTGGACACTCACTGGGCCACCTCCAACTAATGCTGTGTTTCGGCATCATTTCCTCAGTGTCCAAATCTGGGGTGGGAAGAACTGATTGGACACACCAGGGAGCTTCCATTCGGTGGGGAATTCCTCCCAATAGGCAGGATTTTCATGTGCTAAAGGAGAAAGAGAAGGCAGTTGTCCACACTGGTTAGCAAGCAGCTCAGCAGCTGTGTATGCCTCACATGCCTAGCTCACCCAGTTTAAAACAAAGTAATAAGTTTCCAGCCAATTCCAGGAAACAGGAGAATCTTCATGCTTACTGGATCCTGTCACTTGCAATGTGGCAGGTTTCCACAGGTTATCCAACCAGATACGACCACTCATAAACCATTGCCGGGCAATGCAAGGTGCACAGAAGCAGGTGGGATGCACGAGGCCATGGTTCATTGCCCTCAGGTGTTTTTGCTTTTATCAAAATCGAATTTATTTGACCTTGGTAAGAGCAGACACTGTCTTCAAAACTCCTGCCAGAACAGACTATAAAGACAGAATGAATACACCAGCACTGCTGTCACAACTGCTACGGGACTGACACTGCTCAAGCAGCCATTTACCTAGCACAGTTTAATCAATATGGACGCCTCTAGCCAGCTCCCAGTCTACCTGAAAAAACTTCCATAGACTCTATAAGGCAAAGACACACAGAGATTTAGAAAGTCATAAAGAGGTGGAAATAAAGGGAAGGAATTAACTTTATTTCACATCACGTTCTTTTTTATTCATTGAATACATTCTTCTACTCAAAGGGCTCTGAAGACTTCGGCTTTTATGGTGATAGAGCAAAGATGTCTCTGCGTCCTTCCTCTTGAGAGGTCTATCAAACAAAAAGGACTAAAAAAAAAAAAAAACAGCAACAACTCCACTTTTAAAATAAACTTAGGAGATGTCAACAGCCCTGAACCACGTATGCAGGAAGTGGGTAGAGCAATGGAGAGGGAAGTCAAGAGCAGAGGATGGTCAAACCTCAGTGTCTGCAGAGGCAGTATCAACAAGAAATAAGCTGCATTATTATATAATAAAGGTTATTATTTTTGTGGAATTTTTTTTACATCATGATCTCATATTAGGGAAAGTATATGGTTACCAAGAGTGTATTCCATTCATGATTACTCTAGAAAATGTACTTGTGTGCCTGCAGACCAAAATAAGATAATAGACGAAGATGTGTGTAAACTGTACAGTTCAAAATAAAGCTATCAGTCCAACAGTGCTAGAAAACTTAAAACAAAAATCCATTGGTTCTCTGTTCCTCAGACTTGGCGGCTGTGAAAATGCCTTTATTCTGGTCTTACAGTTGAATGGTAGTTTGGGTGGGTATAGAGTTTTAGGAGTACTTTAGAAACAGTGACAAATATCCTGGGAAGTGAGATGGATATTATCGTCCTTTGCTAAAGATGAGAAAATTGAGATATAAAGAGAGATGTGACTTTCCAAAGGTGTCAAGCCAACATAAAGTAGTACTAGAACTCAAATCTGTGTCTAGTGCCAGGTTCGGTTTTCTCTTCATGACGTGTGAAAACGCTGGGCACGATCTTTATGGCTTTATGTTTCAGCATTTCATTCTGCCTCATGTTCTTGGAGAACTGTTTCACTGTTACCCCTTTTCTCCACCCTAACGAGCACCCAGTTATTTATTTCACCTTGAGCACCTCTGCACTGTAGCCCCTTCCCCTTCTCCTGGCCATCCTTAAAGGACTGCAGTTCAGGTCTCACAATAAACACTGACTTACATACTTAAAGCTATGGCAGAAAGCAATTCCTAACTACTCATTAGAGAGACATTTCGCAATGTTTTTTCTGAACCTAAGAAGTGAGAAGGAAAATAATTAGTCGAAAGTGGCTTCATCTTCTCAATGCCACCTGCAGCAGGAAGGCATCTGATGTATTTTAGTTGTTCATAATGATCCAGCTGGCTCACGATCACAAAAAAGTGAAACTCTGGTTTATAATCAGCCATTAGCAGTTTTTTTACACTACAGAGAGATAAAGATTCAAGAATAATTACCGCTTCCCCTCTGCCCCCCCAAAATGTATTAATAAAAAAATACGCTTTCAAATGTAGAACACAGTAAACACACAGGTACGCAGCTTCCCTTCCCACCCCCTTTTCCCAAAGCAAACAGGAAGGCACGGTCTGTGACCTTGGACTCATACACCCTCTCGAATTCACCCTCTGTTAGACTTGTGGAACTGACTAGGTACTAGGTAAGGAGGTCAGTCTGCGTTGAAAAAAACCCAACTGCACTCCAGATAATTTTTTTTTTTTTTTTTGCGGTACGCGGGCCTCTCACTGTTGTGGCCTCTCCCGTTGCGGAGCACAGGCTCCGGACGCGCAGGCTCAGCGGCCATGGCCCACGGGCCCAGCCGCTCCGCGGCACGTGGGATCCTCCCGGGCCGGGGCACGAACCCATGTCCCCTGCATCGGCAGGCAGACTCTCAACCACTGCGCCACTGGGGAAGCCCCAGATGACTCTGTTTTGAATCAGGCAAAGAAATGATGTGATAACAATCATTTGATACTTACTCCACAGTATCGGTTACCATTAAATATCTGAGGTGGCAGAGGGTTGCCCTGGGCAGGCTTCTTCTCCAGGGGGATGTTCTTGTACATCCACTGCCTCTGCTCTTCTGACATCGTGATGTCCACCTCCTCAAACTCTATCTTGTTGGCTTCCAGAAATCTAACCACATCCTGCTGTTTCTTCTTTATCTGCAGAGAGAAGACAAACACATAAGGAGAAATGCTCCTCCAAAACCAAGTGGAAATATTTCCAATTTGAACTAGATATGAGTGTTCATCGTCAGAGGCCACTGAGCTAAAAAAAAAGGTGATTTTTGCAGACGGCACGCACTGTCCACTCCCTGGTGATCCAGCAGACGTCTCAGCAAGTGCTGACACAGTGATTTCTCCAAGAATTCTGGGGCACAACTCCGCCGGTCTGGGAGGGACAGACGAGGTCTGAGGTGGGAGATTCACTTAGTTCTCAGGGGGCCATAACTACCCACTCCCAGCCCCAGCAGTTGACATTTACAGTCACGAAAGCCCTGTCTGTCCCCGACCAATTGAAAACCACGGAGAGCCCATCTGAGATGTCGACACTTCATTGATTCCTGGGAGCGGCAACAGTTTTATCCCCCTCAGCAGCCTCTTTCAGATATGCCACAGCTGTAGCCACTGTCATGAGAGTATCCTTTCATCAATTCACAAGAGTAAAACGTTCTCCACTTCCAAGGGGAGAGTAAACAACAAGCGCCATCCTACTTTGAACTCTCTTTCTTAACCCTTCTTGTTCCCCTGATGTTTCATCTTTCCTTCTCCAGTCACTAGGGGTCAGGTATGCTCTTGAAGAGCTGCAAACACATCTAAAGGTTTTCCAGATGTTACCAATCTTCTTAACTGAAGGTATGTATGAACTCATTGAGACGCGGTGACAAGATTCAGGTATCTTAACCACAGCATGTAAAACCTGAGAAAACAAGTGTGCTTTTTCTGAACGATCCTGGGAAATCTGCAAAAACAACAAACTTAACATTTAACAAAGTAAATGTTATAATGGCCAAAGAAAAGAATCATTTTGAGAAGTGAAAGCAGCTAGAAAGACCTCTGGACAAAGAAAATAAAATGCTGAAGAACAAACTTTCACAGACTGATTGTCCCAAACAATCTCCTCCACCCCACCTCAATCCGACTGCTCCCCAAAAGCCTCAGTGACATGTGTCTCTGATCACTGGGTTCAAGTCTATAAATGACTAATGACGCGATGGCACAGTTAGTATGGACAGAAATAAAAGGCTGGCAAGAAAGGACATCTTTTAAGCACAGTAATATTATAAAAGGAGAGAATTACTGTATGGTTGTAAATCCAAGTTGAAAATGATATTATCTCCATTTCTTGAATTAAGCCACTTCTCATGTCTGAAAAAGTTAACTTTTTCTCCTCACTCATAGAATTTCAGAACCTACATTATTTTGTAACTTCGGTATGCAAAAAAGTATCATCCATCCTACTTAATTTTCCCTTACAACTCTACCAGGTAGAGTTTATCGACCCTGAGGTTGAAAGCGTTCAGCTATTTTGATGCAAGTCCTAGTGTGTGTTCTTATCAAGACAATCATGTCACTGTCCTAAAGTCCTTCTTTTTTTTTCCGGTACGCAGGCCTCTCACTGTTGTGGCCTCTCCTGTTGGGGAGCACAGGGTCCGGACGCACAGGCTCAGCGGCCGTGGCTCACGGGCCCAGCAGCTCCACGGCATGTGGGATCTTCCCGGACCGGAGCACGAACCTGCGTCCCCTGCATCGGCAGGCGGACTCTCAACCACTGCGCCACCAGGGAAGCCCCCTAAAATCCTTCATTAGTGGGTCCCCACTGGCTTTTGTAAAGCAAACAAAAAGTTACCTACAATCCTACTATCCAGACAGCCACCGCCAAAATTTAAATCGAGGAAAGGGTCTGGATTTAATGTCCATATATGGAGCTCTACATACCCAGCACATTTCAACTGTTCGTGAGCATGATCAAAAATGGGACTTATCCATAGTCAAACCTTGGTTTTCCATATATAATGTACAGACATATAACGTCCACCACGACTCCAAAATGTGTGTACTTAAAGGCTCAATGTGAGGATAAATCAAGACATGTACACAGCTTCTTTACTCCCCCCACCTCCTGGCCATAAACACACAGGGACAACATACACATACACACACACACAGGGTATTTATTGCCGGACTCTAATCCCCTACAGCTCACCTGGTCTTTCCTTTCACACAATCACACCTGGTAAAAAACTGCACCTTGCCCCTTTCACTGAACAATAAATGTATCAGGACCACTGCCCTCTGTCATTGAAAATTTTTCAGAAGTATGAATTTTAATATCTTCCTGGCAATTCCATCACGTAGATGCACGGTTAACTATTACTCTATTGTTGAATACTTGACATGCTTGTAGGTTTCACCACTAGAAATAATATCATCTTTATATATCTTTGATGGTATCGCTCAAGACTACTTTACGACAAAGCCCTGTGAATGAAACCCAGGTGAAAGGGCAGAGCTATTTCTCAGACTCCTGAAGGACTCAGGGTAAAACTGTCTTTCATCAAGGCCACCTCAATTTACATTATCATTAGTCTAAGAGTGTCCATGTCTCAACACCCCTCCTCCTTATAGCCAATATTTGAAAGTTACATCGTAGAATATTAAAATTCAAATGACATGAGGTGATGGATGTTAATAAACTAATTGTGGTAATCGATTCACAATATATACAGACGGCAAATCATTATGCTGTACACCTTAAACTTATACAAGTGGTGTATGTCAATTATATCTTAATAAAACTGGGAAAAAATGGTCGCTGTTTTAAGAAAAAACTTCAAATGCATCATTATACCCTATCAACGCGCAGGAAGCAAAGGACAGTTCCTCACCGACACTGGTGATGGCTGATGGTAGCGTGAGGAGTGAAATGTAAGTAATTATATCTGTATTTTAAGAGGAAAGCAGGAGAGGCATGACCAGCTTTGTGTTTCAAAGAGATCACTTTAATGCTATGCAGCTTAAAAAGAAAAAAGGAGAAATTCTGTAAGTACTGTTAACACTGCTATGAAAAGGTCTCCAAGATGTATACATGGAAAAAAAAAAGCAGAACTGTGTGTAGGCTAGGCACATTAAAAAAAAAAAAAAAGGAGAAAAGTAGGAACACTTTTGTATTTACTTGTATTTTCATTTTTTAGAAAAATGCTTGAAGGTTTATATAAGGAGCTAACAAAAGCGGTTGCCTGGGGGGTGAGTGGGAACTGGAGGATGGGGACAAAGTGACAGCAAGAGTTTTCACTCTATGTTTGTAAACCTTTTGGAAAAGTGTGAATGTGTCAACATTCAAAAGATTAAAGAGAAGAAATTTAGGAGAGAAAGAAAGCTTCCCATAGAAAACAACCTGGAGGGGGGCAGTAGTCCATGGCCATAGAGACCAGGGGCATTTCGTATAAATCAGCAGGACATGAAGCTGGACTTGGAGCGTTTCGTCACTTGCTGGCCTCCCTGACTCCTTACACTTAGAAGAAAGGCCAGATGATTAAAAAGAAAAGAAAAAAAAAAAGAGCTACAAATCCTTGTTCCCCCACTTATTTACTGGGTGAGTTTGAGCAAGCTACTTAATCTCTCTATGCCTCAGTTTTTCCATCTTTAAAATGGGAATAATAGTATTACCTGCTTTATTGGATTATTGTGAGGGTTATAGATAAATTATGTGTAGCTTACAATATTTATTGCCTGGCACATAACAGTGCTGTATAACGTCTTTATTATTGTTGAATTTGTTATTTGACATCACATTAAAAAAAATCTTTCAGAATGCAGTGTCAGGGAAAAGTTCACTTTTTTGAGACAAGGTGAATCAAATTATCATATTTTGCTTTGCTTTTGTTGAAGTTTAGAAATAAATTTAGCACATGTTCAAAATTTTTAAAAATTAAAAAAAAAAAAGAGCTAAGGCCACAGAAAATTAATACGATAGCAGGTCACCCAAATAAACAAAGGGGAGAAATTGTACTCCAGAGAAGGAAGTTTCAAGGGGATGTTTGTGACATTAGCCTCAGGAAGGAAGATGAGTCATGGCAGCAGGGCTGTTTTGAGATTTCCCAGGTGACCAGGGCTGGAACTGTGGAAGCCCAGGAATGAGCGGCAGGGACAGACCAGCGCAGGAGGTGGGACCTGGGAGAAGCCAGGGTCGTAGGTAACGGAAGGGCTTCCCTCGTGGCAAGAGGAAGCCGTCAAGGGCACTGCACAGGCCGGCATAAACCCAGGGTTCAGATAACAATAACATATACCGTCACTTCCTTGACACAAAGAGTTTTATTTACGTTTCAACCGTTCTGAAACAAAACGCACCTTGCAATCAATATCAAAAGAAGTTTGGGGAGAGAAATTTGTGGAAGAGAAGTAAATTGTGGGGCGACGGTCAAGGCCTTCACCCATGTCGATTTAGCCATGCGTGACGGTACCTGTAACTCACGCGACTGTTTTTTTTTCTTCAAACACACTTAGAAGCCATGGCAGATAACGCTATTTATCCAGTAGCCCATCTCCCTTTCTTTCTTAATAACCGAAGCCTGATTTTGTTTCAGAAAGCAACGTGCTCAGCTATAAAAACTCGTTGAGCCAGCTCCTCTGCAGCTACGGGTGATCACAGAGCACAGCGCTGGCCAGTGAGATGTGAGGCGTCTGCTCCTTGGGAAGGCTCCACCTAATCAATGAAAAGACAAAGCCCATTTTGCACCTGGTCACTCTTCTCCCTTCTCTCTTGCAGAAATGCACCCCTGGTGCCCGGAGGTGCAGAAAGCATTTGGCAATTGCGAAAACCAACACCGTATGCAAGAATGGCGGTGGTCAAGCAGAATGACAGGAACCTGGGTTCTTGATGACATCTTACAGCTGCCACACGAGTCTTGTGCAGCCCACTCTAAACCTTATTAGACAAATAAAACCCTAATTAGTTAAGCCACTTTTTAGCAACTTTTCTAGAGCTTGCATCCCAATGCAATGCTACCTGGAAAACTCTTAACTGCTACATAAAATGTCTTCGGCAATACTGTAGTAGGATGGATTGAAAATAAAAGCTATTATTGCACAGCAGGGCCTAAAAATAAAAGCTGTAAGACATAAATTTCATATAAGTGAAATGAGGATCTGTCACTGGATAAACATGAATTTTCATTCCTTTTCTTTGTAAAGCAACAGCAAAGCTGTTGGACCTAAAACAGGCAAATATCTGCAAAAGCATGAGTTACATTCCACCTTATCTTTCAAACGTACACCATTACACGTCATCCAAAGCAATTAAGGGGAAAGGACACTGTTAAATCTCTTGGGCTCTATCGCAGGGAGGCCCACAGGCCAATTCTAGCCGAGTAACTGTGTTTTTATGGCCCACAGCCAAATACAGCCTTTATCTTTTTAAATGGTTGGGGGGAAAAGAAATCAAAAGAATGATAGAATGATAGTATTTCATGACATAAAAATTCTATGAGATACAAATTTCCGTGTCCATAAGTAAAGTTGCATTGGAAGACAACTACATCCATTCATTTACACGTTCTCCCTGGATGCTTTCGTCCTAGAGAAATTAGCATAATTGAGTCATTGTAACAGAGGCTGTACCGTTCCCGAAGCCTAAAGTATTTAACAGCTGCCCTTTTCAGAAAAAGTTTGCCAACTCTACACTAGATCACAGATCTTCATTTCCGGCTCAAAGCTCACTTTCTCAGTGAGGCCTTGCCTGACTATGTGATTTTATACTTTTACCAGCCTCCCTCCCCCCAAACTCCCTATTCCCTTTCAATGCTTTATTTTACCACAGCACATAGCATCTGACATACTGTCGTTTTACACATTTGTTTGTCCACCTTGTCCTACTAGAACACAAATTCCACAAGGGCAGGGGATTTTTTTCGTGTGTGTGTGGTACACGGGCCTCTCACTGTTGTGGCCTCTCCCATTGCGGAGCACAGGCTCCGGACGCGTAGGCTCAGCGGCCATGGCTCACGGGCCCAGCCGCTCTGCGGCATGTGGGATCTTCCCGGACCGGGGCACGAACCCGTGTCCCTTGCATCGGCTGGCAGATTCCCAACCACTGCGCCACCAGGGAAGCCCTCCTGTTGTTTTTGAGCCACCCAGTCTGTGGTATTTTCTTATAGCAGCCCAAATGGACTAAAACAATAAACCTTTACCCTTTCAACTCCGGGGCCCTGCAGGACCCAGATCTGCTGAAGCCCCAAGCCCTGACGAACCGGCCCCAGTGATAAGCTGTCTGGGCTGGTGCCACTCAATCTGCTGACGTAGCACGAATACTCAATGACCCACGCAAATCTTAGTGAAGACACTGGTAGCTTTCCCTGGCAACCTCCTGGCTCCAGGCATCCCTAGGGACTGGATCAGAGGCCAGGCTAACTAAATTATACTGCACTTGACTTACACTTACCCCCTATTCTCAGGCACTGAGTGCAAGTAAACTTGCGCTTCTCTACTCTCTCTCCGCGTAGGATTAGTTCTTTCCCAGAAGGCTGCCAGTTAACTTATGTAATTAAGTAGCCCCTGCCAGATTCTTCCAGACGCTTCCAGACGTGTCTAATCATGTTTGAATTCTGGGGTGAACACAGCGGAGGCTGTACCCTGGGACCTTGCGAGTCTCTAGTAAACAGACATTATCAATTTGAATAAGATAGGGCTTGTTTTTTTTTTCTAACTGAGATTTAACGTGAGCAATTGTGGGAAAGCAAGTGTAAAGACAAAGCACAAAAAAAGAATGAAATAATGCCATTTGCAGCAACATGGATGGATCTAGAGATTATCATACTAAGTGAAGTAAGTCAAACAGAGACAAATATCTTATGATATCACTTATATGTGGAATCTAAAAAAAATGATACAAATGAACTTATGTACAAAACGGAAAGAGACTCAGACATGGAAAACTTATGGTTACCAAAGGGGAAAGGGAAAGGTGGCGGGGAGGGATAAATTATGAAGTAACATAACATACATCTATATATAAAATACATAAACAGCAAGGACCTACTGTATAGCACAGGGAACTCTACTCAATATTTTGTAATAACCTATATGGGGAAAGAATCTGAAAAAGAAAACATATATATTATATATATAATACATATATATACACACACACACACACACACACACACATATATGTATATCTTGAGTCGCTTTGCTGTACACCTGAAACTAACACAACATTGTAAATCAGCTATACTTCAATTAAAAAAAAAAAAAAGACAAAGCACAGATGGCAGACAACAAGAAAAACTGGAAAAAAAGAAAAGTATGCATTTTAGAGTTAGACTGTCCTGGTTTTAACCCTGGCCCTGTCAGTCGAGTAGCCTTGGAGATATTACTAAGCTTCTCTTTTGGCCTTAGTTTCCAAATCTGTGAAATGGACCCAGAATCTTTTTTCACAGGTTTATTGGGAGGATTAAATAAGAGCTAAACCGTAATAGGCACTGCTCAGTTGTTTCATTCATTCAAGCATGTTTTCTTTCTTTGCCCTAGATGTGGCCTTCTGCAAAAAATATAAAGTAACTTCACTGAACTTTCAAATGCTTTAGGTATTGGATGTAACAGTTCTTTATTTCACCTCCTTTCACACTTCAAATACACAGTTTTCTTTCTTCTGACTTGAGGCAGATGTAAGGCTGATTTAGGGCCTTTTATGTCTGTCGCAAGGAAAAAATCAAAGGCAGGCAGAGGAAAGAGGACAGAGAGCATAGATTTTCTTATAACTTTCTAAGACTTACAGAGGAGGTGCTGGACTAGACTAGGAGGGGTAGGGGGCCCAAAGACAACTCCTCCTTCCAAATAAAAAGGGAAGAAAGGTCTGATGATCTTTTCTGGGTCAAAGACACACGAACTTCCAAGCAATTGAGTAGGGTACCTCGAAGATCTATCATTCCATGGCAAATTCTTTAACTAATACCGCACTGTTGGACTTACTAGGCATCACATTCTCATAAAGAGGATGTAAATGGCAGGCGATAGACTAGTTACCCCAAGCTATTCACTACGTCTCCTGTGAAGACTAGAAAGTGAAAGCCCTGTGTTCCCAGCCACGCTTGCAGCTGGGAAGTCACTGACCCAGAGCCCACTGCTAAGCTGGGGGCCAAAGTCCAATGGGTGGAGCTTCTGCACGAGGCTCTGCTCTCCTGCTGAAGCTAACGGATCAATACCAGGGTCCTTTGTCCCTGCCCTTCCTCTCTCTTCTTGCTTGGAACCTTGGTGTGAGGGCTGGAGGTGCAGGGGCTGCCTTTCCACCATGAGGCAACAAGCACCAGGAAAAGGCCAAGAGATCCCAGAAATACAGGCCCTGGACAAACCAGTCTCCAGACTGAACGTGGAGAGACCCAAACACCTCTGTTCATTTAAGTTCATGTTACTCAGGTTCTCTCTTACCTGCAAACGGACACACGCCTCCCCTAAAACACCCACCGATATGTTTCCTTTCTGGGAAGCAGGACGGGGTGTAGAAGAAACCCCAACAAGCCATTGGCTCACTGGCAACATTCAAATGCTGTTTAACTCAACACGAGATTACACGTAAAGTGCTGTGTCTCTGGTGTCTATTTCAGTCTGTCTTACTAGAAAGCAAATACCAGGCTACCAAGCCGAAGATAACAATGAGAGAGGCTGTCTTGCAAGAGATTGAAACTTGAGTTTTAGGGAATCAGAGTGTCAGAAGGAGCAACTGTGAACTACAGGGCAATTTTTGGAAGAATCATTATTATATGTTGTAAATTAAAGCAATACAATTTCAGTGATGGAAAACATTGCGTTTTGTCTGTGTATCATTAGCACAGCCCCTGGTACTTACTAGGCACTCCATATGTTTGTATTAAACAAATAAACATTATTGAGCTTGAATAAATACTTTTAACATATTTTCTTTTTAACCAGTAAATACTTTGGATCCTGTTTTCTTAACCAACTTGCATTGGCTTCTTTTTTCCATGTTTATAATGTTGTCGTCTTTTCAATTAAAAAAATAATAATAATATCATCCCGAAGTTAATTATTTTTTATATCACCTTCCAAGGATTCAACGTTCAGAAACAGACTTTATATGGTTGCCATAATAACATACACATTTTGGGTAGAATGTTTCGGTTGTATTACAAATATTTTCTGCTTTTATAATTTTCATAGTTATCTTATTGCATGTATGGATCCTATTAAGTACTTAACTCTAATGTTTAGAACATTATCCAACCATTGGAAATTTAAGTATATTCTAGATATATTTTTCTTTTATAAGAAAAGAAAGCTGTTTCAAACGGGCTGACATTTTTCATGATGACAAATGATATCAATAGTAAGCTACCCAACAGATATTAAAACGCACAGAGATGCTCACACATACACACACACCTTCTTTCTTGATTTTTCCCTTCAAAGTGAAGATGATACTTTATCAGGTAACTATTTCACAAAATAGATTTTAGGAAATGTTTGATATTATGATTTTGTTACTGAAAACAACGCTTGTTGTCTGTAAAAGTTGTCACTACAAAAACCTAGAAACATAATTTTCTAATCTACTAAAAATCTTTCAAATGAAAAATTCCAGTGAGTTTTTTTAATGTAAAAATCTAACATCTTTCAATTCGTTTTCAGGAACAACTAATTGACATCAGGGAAGAGAGTAGGATTTTAACTACAAAATTTTTACCACTTTTGCGTTATTGATGGATGGGACCAGAAAAATGATTATCACTGTCCTTTAATTCTAATGATGCTTATCCTCCATTTGCATATCCTTTATAATCTGCTTTCTCTTGATACTAATACTTTGAAGACATCACATACTTCCACATCTTCAACTGTCACCTCTATGGAGACATATCTAAAATTTGCATTTCAAAATGGGCCTCTTTCACAAGGGCCAATCCATAGTGCCAAAGCCTTTCTGGAAATGTATGCTTAAACGTCCCACCATCACCTCAGACTTCACTGCTAAAACAAAACAACAAAACAAGGTTTTGACAAGGTTTTGTTGTCATAAGATCAACCTAGCAATCTACCTCCTTCTCCTAACTTCCCTGTTTCTGTTAACAATACATCACTGTGTTGATGGCTCAGCATGACCACAGACCTGCCTGTGAGTCCAACACTTAACACTGTTCCAAAAATAACCTACCTAAGGAAAGCCTTCACACACACACACTCACACACACACACACACTCTCTCTCTCTCTCTCTCTCTCTCTCTCTCTCTCTCTCCCCCTCTGTTTTAGATGAAGAGCTTCTCCTATCTCAGTTTGGTAGGTACTGGAATTGTGACTTTGATGTCCTCGGGGGGCCCTGGTTCATCTGTGACTTTTTCCATGACAGTTAGAACATCTGATGATGATGTCAAGGGCAGTGGCCTGATCCCCAGAGGGGCCACTTCACTTTGATTTGTGTTCTAGCTCTGGACAACCAGCAAGGGATGGATCTGTCATCTCGGGCAAGTTACTTCTTCTATCAAAGCCTCATCGGTGAAAGGCAGATCAGAATTTAGGGCAGACGGTGGTGACGACAATTAAATGACGTAATGTTCTTAGTGCACGGCACGTAGGAAAAGAGCTCAACACACATTAGCCACTGTTATCATTACACTTTTAATTCTAAGGTCACAGACCTCATCGGCTATTCTGTTCTTTGGCAAGCTTACTCTCCTGCCAATCACTGAGGACACCTGGGCCCAGTACAACGCCATTCCCTCAGTGAGTCACTCATTTGTTCACTCTAGAAGGACATTCTGAGGGTCGAGCAGGTGCCAGGCACTGTGCTAGATTTAGCGGGTACACACCTGCCTCTGCCTTCCTTCAGCTCGTGCCCAAGAAAGCTGGGAGTTACAGGGAGTCAGAGTACTGACAGTGCCCAGACTATAAAACTAGGTAACGCAGAGAGGACTGATAGAAAGAAATGTTCACAGATTGAGATATGGGGAAGTCATTCTGGCTTTCCCATGAGTTACATTGAATTTTATGCTGACTAAAATAGACTGTGGCCTATCAAACATACATTGTACATCTGTTTTAATTATTAGAGGACACATTGATTAAAAGTAAAGAATGTCCGTGTTAAAAATAGAGATTAAGGGCTTCCCTGGTGGCGCAGTGGTTGAGAGTCCGCCTGCCGATGCAGGGGACGCGGGTTCGTGCCCCGGTCCGGCGAGGATGTAAAGGGAGGATAAGGCTCCCTTCCCAGGGGCCAAGGCCATGCTGACTTGCTGGGTACTGGCTGGAATGTTCTTCTTCTGAAATCTTGAAGAAATGTAACCCTGACTAGTTTCATGTTCTTTGTTCTGACAAGATATAAACTGTGCTGGAAACCTTGCTTCTGCAGAGCAGTTTCTCAGTCACCTGGGAAGCTGGCTTCCGGCTAGTCCATTGACGGGATCCACTCTCTGGGAACATACCGTTTGGTAAAAATGGGCTTCCCTTTAGAGATGAGCATGACTGCTATCACGCTAGCACATATTCTGCGAGGCTGTATCCTCATGCCAACCCTGTCGTCCTCCCATCCTGCGAGGGAGGCTAGGGCAGCCTACAAGTGATGAGGGCAGGACGGGGTCTCCTCAGGCACACGCTGCACAGAGCTCGTCACAGCAGAATGCGCCTCAACTGCCCAGGCCAGACTCACCAAACCCAGGAACAGACAGGCGCTGTCCCTTGCTGTGTGTTCACAAGAGTAACCTTTTTGACTTACTCGTCTCTGCTGCATACAAGGACTGAGAAAAAGAATGTTAGAGTTGGGCTTCCCTGGTGGCGCAGTGGTTGAGAGTCCGCCTGCCGATGCAGAGGACACGGGTTCGTGCCCCGGTCTGGGAAGATCCCACATGCCGCGGAGTGGCTGGGCCCATGAGCCATGGCCACTGAGCCTGTGCGTCCGGAGCCTGTGCTCCGCAACGGGAGAGGCCACAGCAGTGAGAGGCCCACGGACCACAAAAAAAAAAGAATGCTAGAGTTAAAGCTAGAAAGTGCGGGTGGTGGGGAGGGAAGGACCAGGAGTTTGGGGTTAGTAGATGCAAACTATATATATGGAATGGATAACAACAAGGTCTTACTGTAGCACAAGGAACTCTATTCAGTAACCTGTAATGAGCCATAGTGGAAAAGAATATGAAAAGGAATGTGTATATATATATATGTATAACTGAATCACTGTGCTGTACAGCAGAAATTAACACAGCAGTGTAAATCAACTCTACTTCAATAAAATAAATTAAGAAGAAACAAACTAGAAAGTGGAACAGGGAGAACCACAGATGTCAGACAAGTAAAGAGGAATTAACGAATGTCCCCGTGGCTGTCCTCTGGGACTAAAAGACCTACTGTACAGCACAGGGAACTATACTCAATACCTTGTAATAACTTATAATGGAAAAGAATCTGAAAAAGAATATATATATGTATAACTGAATCATTTTGCGGTACACTTGACACATACACAATATTACAAATTAACTATGCTCCAATATATAAATAAGTAAACAAGTAAATAAAGAAAAAAGAAATTGACTGGGTCTTTACATAATGGCTTCTGTTAACTAAATCATCTCCATATGGTCCACACTTCCTGTCCAAGTTCTATTTATTCTTCAAGGTTCAGCCCCAAAGCCCACACTGCGATCAACTATGCCTACCCAGTGGTTCTCAGTTGGGGCAATTTTGTTCCCCCCGCCCAGGAAACAGCTGTCAATGTCTGCAGACATTTTTGGTTGTCACAGTTGGCAGGTACAACTGGCATCTAGTGGGCAGAGGCCAGGGATGCTGCTAAACACCCCATGATGTACAGGACAGCCCCCCAGAATGTCAACAGTGCTGATGCTGAGAAACCCTGACTTATACCAGCCACAGCCCTCCCAGATCCTCTTTTCATCAAACTCCCATTATCCCCACGGGTCACCACCATTTAATGATATACAGCCTGGCGCTGTTGATAACAGTTGCGAGTACCTGTGCCTCTTTCCCCAACTTAACTGTAAATTCCTCTGGCGGATGAAGACCATGTGTGTATCACATCTGTGTCCCCCCCCGGGACTCAGCAGGGTGGCTCCGAAGAGCTGCTCGTCACATACCTGCTAGTTGACTTGTCTCCTTTCCCACCTGCTTGATGCAATATAAACGGCTTTAACTAATTTCTCTATCAACTCATGCAATAAATTGCTTTTACTCTGCATTTTGAAAAAAACAAAAATGAAAACAAAACAACTTGTATTACTTGGCAATGCGAAGCCATAAAAAACATGAGCAAAAACCTGGAATGAAAGATGTGGGTGGTTTGATGTTTCTGTTTTTACACTCCCTGTCAAGATTACATGTTTACTTCCTTCAAGAAAAAAGTCAGCCAAGTATAAAATATGAACTTAAAATGCCGCTCTTTTGCAAGACTATCTATGAAAATTACATACTGCTGTTCACACACATGCTTCCTGTTAATTAGGGGATAGTTTGCAGAAAAACCTGCTCCAGCAAAACTTGCTGTAATAGTCCAAATCCTCTGCAGTAATGAGGAAATCCTGCTGAGGATGGTATTTTCCACCAAGAACGACAGGACTGCAGCCAAAAGCCATGCTTTTATCAATGGCCGGAGGTGCTGCCCTGCAACAGTGTGTTTGGAGTATGTTCTTCCCAGTTCTACGCCAGTCCATTCTCAGATGTGCGAGAAGAGATCCTAAGAGGTGATCTAGAAACTATATCTATTTACATTTGACAAATAATATGGGGACAGCAGATTGTTCTCACAATTACATTTTTAGGGGGATCATATAATGAATTAGTATTTCCATAGTGGGTGCACACTGATGCCTCAGAGAAAGTCTGGGCCTTTTCACCCGCATCCCATGGACTGGTCCCGTCAGCTTTCTCTTCCCTCCTCGGGCTACTGAGCCAGGCCGGTCAGTGCGCCTTGGGTGCTGAAAATTCCCATTCAGCTGGACACTCCATTCTGTTTAGATGCCGCACAACCGCCCCTAGGAGCTTTCAAAGCTAGCTCGAATCTCTGCAAGCTCTCACCCTTCCTACAGAGGACCCTGATTCCTGCAGCCCAGATAAGACAGTCTGTCTTGAAGAGTGACTCCAAATTCTGGCGTCTCCGCCTCAGATTCCTTGTTATCTTCAGCTGTGTCATTTCTGCATTCCGTCTGGACTCCAAAGAGTCAGTGGAGAAGTTAACAAAGAATGAGAAATTAACACAACATCGTAAAGCAACTATACTTCAATGAAAAAAATATTAAAACTGAAAAAGAAAAAAAAGGAATTAGAGAGAGAGCAGAGAGACGCAGCACAAAGAAAAACCGAAGTCTCTGAAAGGTCAAGGAGGCATGGTTCACTCAACAGGTTTTACAAGACCTAGTGGAGACCTCGTGAGGCTGTAAACGCTGCCCTAGTAACTAGGGGAATGTAAGTGACAAATCAAGGGCTCCAGTGTGATGCAGTGCATAGTCATTGCGGAAGGGGGTGGAGACAGGGCTTGTCAACAAGTAACTTCCATAGAAAACTGGCAGTAACACAGGAGTGCCCACAGGGCCAGGGCAGCCCAAAGGCAGGTGCTCTGTGGGGAAGGTGCCCGGGATGGGCTATAAACACTGCAGCTGATGTGGAAGCAAGGAAGAGAAGCACAAAATGAGAAATATAGAAAGAATATAAAATAAACGGCTCCTAAGATGATGAGGAAAAAGAATCTACAGCTGTAATATCGAAAGGTAGAGAGAAGGAAAAGTGGCAGGCCACATGGGCACAGAGTTAAGAGCAAGTAAGTTACTTTCTCCTGGGATTGGAGAGTGAGGTCTTCCATATAACTGAAACTTGGCCCTTTAAGCACAGATTTATTATTATCTTGTTTTAAGCTATTTTTATTTTAGAAATCTTTCTGAAATGCACCACATGTGTTCCTGCATTGTTCAGCAGGGTACATCAAACCAAAATGTGCCAAAGCCGATCTGATCTGTTCTGGACAAGGCATCATCCTTCCGGCCCATTTTTGTCCTTTGATGTGGTGCACTGACATTCTCAGAGCCCACTTACAAGAGCCCGCTGTTTTATTTTATGCCAAGCAGAGCCCAAAGCTGTGCTTCTGGAATTCTCCATTTCTGCTTTCAGAAGGTGGCTGTCCCTTCTCAGAGCTTCCCCTGGTGATCCCTCAGCGGGGCCCAAGGCTGCAGGGGCCTACTGCATGCCCAGTCTTCTGGGTGAGGCCCTGAGGTCAGCTCCCTGACCCCTGCTCCACTGAAGGGAGAACAGCTGACTGCCTCTCAGAGGTCTCCCTGCTTCCTCCCAAATGAAGGTTCTAGAATTATGATATCTGGATAAGAGACGTAATACTGTAATAAAATTATCCCTAATAACGTAGATTCTCCATGCCACTTATTTACAAAGCAGCGAAATAAATCATGGCCCTCGCAGCCTTTCTGTTTTCCAATCAGACTTTCGTCTACTACATACTCCACTCCAGTCCCGCCTTGGCATGGTCACCAACTTTTATTAGCTTTTGTTTTTGATGTGGAAGCTACAGATACAATATTTCTTCTCCACGTGTTCAATAAATACAACATGCCAAGCTCTCAAACAGGAAACGTGGGGCAGTGTGAGATAAGATGAATAGGACCTGACCGAAACGAGCTTAGAACTTGGCATGCAAACCACCTGGGTACAAAATAATTGTAACCAAGGGTGAAATGCGCTGGGTGCCAGGAAAGCAGTTCCACATCCTGGAGGGCTGTGGAAACAGCATCCTCCCAGTTTGGAGGGCAAAGGACGGATGTCTTCATTGGGAAATATTATTGGCATGGGCTTCAAAGAAGGGAGGGGACTCTGACCAGTTTCAATGCAAGGTTGGCACAATCAAGGCAAAGAAAGCAGCATAAGAAAACGCACAGAAGGCGTTTTAAACCAGGGGTTTAAGAAAGGCCTGGGGCTTCCCTGGTGGCGCAGTGGTTGGGAGTCCGCCTGCCGATGCAGGGGACACGGGTTCGGGCCCCGGTCCGGGAGGATCCCACGTGCCGCGGGGCGGCTGGGCCTGTGGGCCATGGCCGCTGAGCCTGCGCGTCCGGAGCCTGTGCTCTGCAACGGGAGAGGCCACAACAGTGAGAGGTCCATGTACGCAAAAAAAAAAAAAAAAGGCCTGGTGTGTGTATACAGTGGTCTAAAGAATAGTGAAAGAAAATGCTGTGAAGGTAGGTCAGATTCGGATCAGAGGGCCCAAGATGCAAGGCCAAAAGGTGAGGCCCCGAAGGTAGAAGCTCTCAGCAGCCAGTGAGGTTTTCCTACACTCTCTGAACCTAACATGCAGACTTAATCTTGTTAGAAGGAGGACGCTGTTTTCCCTCCTTTAATGGAAAAGGAATTTAAAAAGGTGAATAATTAATCATCTCATCTCGGTTAATTATCTCTTAGAACCAAGCTCACTTTTAAAATTATCACTATGGAACTCACTGTAGAGCATGTATGTGTCATGCTCTCACTCGACAGGAAATGCACGCCAGTGGAAAAGGAATCATCTAGTCTACAACAAAAGGCAGCATGCGTACACAAATCAAATTCATTTCTTTGACAAAAAGAGAACAGGGGGGCTTCCCTGGTGGCGCAGTGGTTAAGAATCCACCTGCCAATGCAGGGGACATGGGTTTGAGCCCTGGTCTGGGAAGATCCCACGTGCCGTGGAGCAACTAAGCCCGTGCGCCACAACTACTGAGCCTGCGCTCTAGAGCCCGCGAGCCGCAACTACTGAGCCCGTGTGCCACAGCTACTGAAGCCCGCGCACCTAGAGCCCATGCTCCGCAAAGAGAAGCCACCGCAGTGAGAAGCCCGCGCACCGCAACGAAGAGTAGCCCCTGATCGCTGCAACTAGAGAAAGCCCGTGCGCAGCAACGAAGACCCAGTGCAGCCAAAAATAAATAAATAAATAAACTTATTAAAAAAATAAAAGAGAGAACAGGAAAGATGACATCTGTTCTAGGTCACAAGCCAAGCTCAAACAAAATATTTTGGGGAATAAAAGTCTCTCAATTTTCCACTGGAGCCTTTTATTTAAGTGACACTTTCTAGAATCTTAAAAACAGCCACCTTCCCCATTTAAGGGATGCCATCTTTCTGTCTCGCTCAGAATATGCCTTCCTTTGCCCTTACCCAGATAAATATATCTGCCCTGGAGACTTACCTACAGGATAGATCATTCATTCTAGCACTGTATTCCCTATGGCTCTGTTTTCTGTGCTCTTCTCCTCAATCAGATAATTAGCTACTTGCGGGGAAAGGATCATGCCATATATTCTGTCCTAAACATGGCTGAACGTTGGGCAATAGAAGGTACTTATGAACATATGGGAATTGATTAACTCAATTAATTACACACACACACACACACATCCCCTACAGACTCAATTCAGTCATACTGGTCTAAGTGTGGAATAAAAGAAAAAAATTAAAAAGTGAAAGCGAGCTCTTAAAAATAAAAAAAGATCTAAACCAGTTCTTAAGAAACAACACCAACAGTACTAGGCAGTAGGGAAATGCAAATCAAAACCGTAGCGAGATTCTACCACATACCCACTAAAATGGCCATAATAAAAAAGACAGACAATAACAAGTGTTGGTGAGGAAACTGGAACCCTCATCCATTACTAGTGGGAACGTAAAACAGAGCAGCCGCTTTGGAAAACAGTCTGGCAGTTCTCACAAAGCTAACACAGTTATTACCACATGAAACCACCAATTCCTCGCCTAGGAATATACCCAAGAGAACTAAAAACACATTTACACAGAAACTCCAACACAAATGTTCACAGCAGCATTGTTCCTAGTAGCCAAAAACATGGAAACAACCCCAAATATCCCTCGACCGATGAATGAATAAGCAAAATGTGGTACATTCATACACAGACTATTATTCAGCCACACCAAGAAACACAGCGCCGACACACTCTACAACAGGCCTGGACTTTGAGAACACGTGCTAAGTGAAAGAAGCCAGACACAAAAGGTCACGTATTGTATGATTCCATTTGTACGAAATGCCCAGAACAGGCAAATCCAGAGATAGAAAGTAGATTAGTGGTTGCCAGGGACTCGGGGAAGAGGGACTGGGGAGTGCGACTGCTCACGGACACGGGTTTCTTTTTGGGGTTGATGAAAGGAGCTAGTGGTGATGGTTGCACAACCCAGTGAATCCGTGAAAAACCACTAAAACAACAATTTAAAGGGTTATGGTATGTGAATGATCTCAACTAGAAAACAACAATCACATGATGAGAAGCCTAAGGCCCAGAAACGCAAAGTTTCGTGTCCAAAGACACAAAGCTGATTAGATGGCATCTCCAGAACCAGATTTCAAGTCTCCCGACGCCCAGGACACCGTTCCAGGAGAATCAGGACAAGTAGTGTAGACGCGAGGCAGCTAGTCCTTTACTAGCTCACGCCTCCGCAGAAGAGAAAGATGAACTGAATGATCTCTGCTGTTCCTTCCAGTTTTTGCGATCTAAGTCTTATATCACATCGTGAGCATTTCCTCTCCGCTACTGGTGACGAGAGCAGGGGTTCTCAGTCAGGGAGTTTACCCCTCAGGGGACATGGGAGAACGTCTAGAGACATTTCTGGCTGTCGCAACTGGGGGACGGGGTGGGTAGAGACTGGGCACGCTGCTCTCTGTCTGCAACGCACAGGGCAACCTCCAGGGGCAGAGAACTATGCAGCCCAAGATGCTGACGGCGGTGCTGCTGACCAACCCGGGCTTAGCGTGTGATCAGCTTCATCTCCAACCTTTCCAAAGAAGCGCCAGAGCATGACGACCTCAAGCCGCAGTTCTGAGATTACAGACTGACTGGGAGGCTGGCACAGCAGAGACAGGAAAGAGACACTTTTCACCTCCCATAATAATTAGCTTCCACAGAGAGTCGACTATTCAAATGCCCACAGGAGTCCGGCAGTTAACAGGAATGCAGCCAACAAACACCTAGAAACCATTTGGGACTATTATGTCTTTTCTTCCACAGAAAAACTCTCACTGGTTCCCATTCTTCCTGAAACATATAGAACCCTCTCAATACACTCTCAATCGAACCCACTTTGGACAGACACGGATGCCAAGAAATACTTTCTAGCATAAGAAAAAGAATAGCACAAGCTCAAGAGCAAATGGCTCAGAGTGGGGAAGATGGTGGGAATGGTGGGGGGCTGTGGAGACCCCCGGGGTATATGCCCCCATGAAGGGGCTACCACTAGTCAGCTTCAGTGGATCCATGCCAGGATGGAGATCAAAAGGTCTCCAGATGTCTCAAGAAGAATGGGAAATCCAGATGATGTGTAGGGGTGAGAAAGACATCTCCCAGGACTTAAGATCTTTGCTCAAAAAAATTTTAAACACTGTTAAACCAAAAACAATGGGGTTCCAGCCTCTGCAACCAGACCCTGACCTCTTAGCTCACACTAATCCCAATAAACAATGTCAGTTTCACAGTTTCAGGTCTTCCTAGGGACATGTTCCATCCAATACAGGACCTATTGTCTGATTATAAGAACAATTCTTTTTCCTTAATTAAATCTTGATAGTTCATTTAAAGTTGAAAATTTACCAAAGACCAGAGAATTATTGCTGACTTAAACTCATA
Source organism: Phocoena sinus (assembly GCF_008692025.1). Classification (NCBI taxonomy): domain Eukaryota; kingdom Metazoa; phylum Chordata; class Mammalia; order Artiodactyla; family Phocoenidae; genus Phocoena; species Phocoena sinus. The sequence continues at coordinate 76,021,221 of NC_045774.1, forward strand.
ATATCATTGATGGCTGCCATTTCTTGAAGCTCCAACAACTTTACAAACGGGGACGCTGAGATCCAGAGGAATAAAAAGGCTTGCTAAGCTACCCTGCCAGTTAGGGAACCAGAGGCATAATTAGAACCCAGGTCTCTCTGCTCAGAAAAATCTATTCTCTCCACTTCCAACGGCTACCACGCCAAGTTACTGTAAGGAATACAAATAACAAACGCAAAGCCCTGAGTACTTCCTGCACATGCTGTGAACAGCAGTTGTTACTATTATTATGAAATATTAGCTTTCCATCTCAACCCATACTCCTTATAGCTTTTATCAGTCTCTGAAGAAGCAAAGCTATTGTTTTCACAAGCCCTGAGGACACTGTGCCTAAAAATGACCTGCTGAGTGGAGTTCTGCCCCTTCCCCCTTCCTTAGCATGAGTTCACACACTGTTATCCCAGCCAGCTTTCTGGGTTGGCGTGACCAGGTCCTCACTGATCTCCAATCAGGGGCCCTTCTGGTGGGCAATGTGGGGTCACGAAACAAGTACCACACACAAAGTTAGAAGACAGGGGCTCGAATCTGGTTTCACTGAGCTGAATGATCCAGGGCGTGTTACTTAACAACTCTGTGCCTCAATATCCTCATCTGTAGAATGGGTATAATAGACTGCCGTCTGTAGGATGATTGTAAGGATTAAATCACCTACAGAAAAAATCCTCCCACATTGCTGGGCACAGGTAAACACTCGTTGTTCACCTGACTTTTCAATGTCCAAGGCTCGGCACAGTGGGCAGGCTTATCCTCGAATCTACCTATTCCAGTGCTTTTCTCCCTCTCCTGTCTCTACCACCTTTTTCCACAAAGCCCCTTATCTCTTTTACCACCACCCCTGCCCATCTGCCAGATTTGAAAGAACGCTGGCTGCCTTCCTTTCACAACAACAAACAAGGTTCGGTGTTCAGTTTCACAGTCAGGATAATCACTGTCTTTTCCGGGAAGTATCACTCATTTTCATTAACCACAGAAATCCTGCCCTTTCTCTGCTGCCACCTCCTCACCCCATATTCGACGTGAGATGTTTGCAGAGGATATAATCCATCAATTCAACCCACTTCTCATATTTCTCTTCCCTCTTACAGACTGAAACTATTCTACATTCAGTTACATGAATTTGAAAGGCAGAGTCCAACTACACAGAATCTAAGACAGGGCTGGCAAGTATGTGGATAAGCCCTGGTCTTCCCTCCTCCGGGGCCAGAGCAGACATCAACAATCAATCACACTGTGTGGGGGGCTTCCCTGGTGGCGCAGTGGTTAAGAATCCACCTGCCAGTGCAGGGGACACGGGTTCATGCCCTGGTCTGGGAAGATCCCACATGCCACGGAGCAGCTAAGCCCATGCACCACAACTACTGAGCCTGCGCTCTAGAGCCCGCGAGCCACAACTCCTGAAGCCTGCGCGCCTAGAGCCCGTGCTCCGCAACAAGAGAAGCCACTGCAATGAGAAGCCTGCGCACTGCAGCGAAGAGCAGCCCCCGCTCGCCACAACTAGAGAAAGCCTGCACACAGCAATGAAGACCCAATGCAGTCAAAAACAACGACAAACAAACAAACAGAAAAACCACACTGGGTGTTTTCCAGCTGATCCCAGACGAGGCTCCAAAACCCCTCTCCCAGCTCTGCAGGCAGCCACCATTCATCAGACAGAGCTGCCATTTGGGATGAAATCTACTTGCCAAGTTTAGGAAGCCTTAAATCAGATGAGGACTCTAGAATCATGTACTGTGTACAGCAAAGGAATAGTGCCCATTTGCATCATAGTAAGCACTTGGTAGGCTGTGAATAAATATGGTTTAGTGACTGGTGCACAGCATGCTGTGTCCCTATAAAGTGTTCAAAAATTACAGAAGAACTCTAATCAAGTGGTTTGCTGGGGAACAACCTCAAATTGTCATGTTCTTATTCAAATTTCAGTTGAAAACTCTTTACACTTAAATTTACTAAAAATTCTCCAAAAATTATATCAGCATGCATCCTTGGCTTAGTAAGCATTATGTACCATATGCAATATTTTGATGATTAAAGATCTTGCATAATTCAGGGTTACAATATTTTTCATGCTTTTATTACTGCTATTACTACTGCCGCTGCCGTTAATAACGATATAATAGAACTAATAGATAAAATGCGCCGCATACTTTCTATGTACCTGCCACTGTATGTGGAATACGTCAGGCCTTCGAAGCTCACAGCAATCCTACACAGAAGGTACCGCTGCTGTCCCACTTTTACAAATGAAGGGGCTGAGGCTCCTTGCCTAGTCATGTCGCTCACCAATGGCAGACTAGGATTTGGACCAAGCCCCGCCTTAACCATGAGGCTACACTGATGCAGCCAATGTGCTGCACTGGGTGACATCTCTCCAATGGTACATAATCCAAAGATGAGGCAGAAGTAGGTGCATGGGTTGAATGTAAACTGACTCCAGAATTAAATAAATCAGTAGGTATTCAATCCAAAGACCTACTTCGGCTAGTATGTAGTTTATCATAAAATGACAGTGTAACCCAAACCTCCTGTCAACTGGGGATCCAGGCTTATGGAAATGGCCAATTTCCAGTCAAAGGAACTATCCTGATGAACGTGATTACTAAAGAAGAGAACCTGGAAGCCTCAATCCACATGGGAACGTCATGAATGGAGACCATACTCCCACTCCTTGTGCAACCCACAGAAGGAAAACTAACTCAAAAGCTATGTTGGCTGTGTTGCTTTGGGTTTTTTTGTTTTGCTTTGTTTTATTTTCACTTGAACTTATTTGAAATCGGATGGCGGTCATAAACTGATTTAAGTCAGATATTATAGTCACAAACTCTTTTCCCAATTTAAGTTGCAGACAGGTGGTGTATTTTTTTATTTACCTTTTTTTATATTGAAGTATAGTTGATTTACAATGTTGTGTTACTTTCAGGTGTACAGCAAAGTGATTCAGATATACATATATCTATATCTATTCTCTTGCAGATTCTTTTCCCTTATAGGTTATTACAAGATATTGAGTACAGTTTCCTGTACTGTACAGTAGGTCCTTGTTGGTTGTTTTGTTTTTAATATCAGATTAGTGTGTAGCAATAGCTCCTGGCTTTAACTACATATATTTGCATTTACCAAATACCACTGAACTGACCTGTCAAGCAAGTCACCTCTTACTCTTAGCCCTCCACTCCCAAGCCACTAGAGCCAAGGTGACAAAAAGCCATTTCCAGATCTGGGCTATCCATCACTAGTAGGAAATGGAAAATGCATCCTGACGTAGTAGAACTCTCTGCCCGCAGTCACAGCCAGTGTTCCCTTTCCGGCTTTGGGAGCTCTGAGGTAATATTGGCAGGGAACACACAGAGGTGCCGCAACAAGGCAGACACACCCTGATGCACACCGCTCCACTCTCAGGGGTCAGTTCCAGGAAACGGCCTTTGGGGTTTTGCCAGTTACGAGCCAGCCCAAAAGAGTCAGGTCCCCTCGGGAATACCAATCAAACTGTTCCAGAGTCTCCCAGGGGCCATTCCAGCCTAAAAGTCCCTGGGATTGTAGGTCGGGGCCCCCTCTGCCAGCATCTAGCTCAGCTTTCAGTCCTACAGCAGAGTTGTCATGAGTCCAGAAGGGAAACATTCCATTAGGTACTTTTCCTCAGTCCATTAGCGTTTGGGAACAAAACAATCAAACATAAAAGAAGTAACAACTCTAACCTTAAATTACCACAGCCCAGTTCCTGGGGGACTAGCCTGTGCTGGCAGATAAACTCAGATAAGCCTTTTCAGAGGACAGAGGGAAACCACTGCTTTAAACTAGATGCTCAGTTGCAGCTGGTGTCCATTTCCAACCTCTGACTCCCCTGTCCCACTCTCCCAGCCACACCAACTGCCAATCAAAACTCTGGCAACGGTAAGTACTGATCCTATTGGTCTAAAAAAACACCAAACAGAAGGTTTCATCGACTTGTTGTTAAGCCACAACGAGAGAGAGGGCCCAAAAAGAGAATTGTACGTGATCAGTAGAGGATTTCCCTCACATGTTAAAAAGCACTGGCCATTTCTGAGAAAAAATAACTTTTCACTACATTTCTCATCTGGAAAGCTAAGCTCCTTTTTGGCAAAATGGATCAACAGAGTAATAGAAAATTGATCGCAGAAAAATAATGAATACAGGAATGTGATTTAAATGAGAACTTAAATTTCTAACGAACTCTGCAGCTAAACTAACACCCCCGAAAGCAGTCCCTACTGCAAACCTGATGAAACCTAAAAGGGTCTCCTTCTGAGTTTAGAGTTTGGAAGGCAAATTTTCAAAAGATTAACCCTTGGCAGCTAAACTAGTAATCTCTTGATCCAGTTTTCTTCAAATCTGCATTTCAAAATTTCATATATAATGATCGCTAAGTCATACTAACTCTTATGTTAAAAGTGAAACATTCACTAAGAATCTAGAATTTTTCTATTCTGTCACCCATTTCTAACTCTACTGAAAAAAAAAAACCAATTCATTTCAGAACTTTTTATAAATTACACATGAGAAACCTGAAGAAGAAATATTCTTTAGAGTTAGTATCTCACACTGCTGTCTGTAGAATTGTTGGTTTTTTTCACAATAGCTGTTTTCTGCTTTTGATCAAAAAATTGAAAAATACAGAAATAAACAAAGCTCAATTAGGCTTACACTCCTGCGATGTGGAAACCACCTCATACTTTTATAAACAGATGTCAAAATTTAGCTTCCTCAAGTCAAATGAAATATTTATTTAAAATGTCCTAATGCACATGGATTTGAAAAAGTCCCTAATTTCGTAAAGGAGTCCATGCCCTTGATTATATTTACAAGTTTAAAGTATCATAGAATGGAAAAATATCAAATTTGGGAAATATTAAGATGAACTAGAAAAAGTGAGGTCAGGTCTTCACTTGGGATATCGATAAATCTCCCTTTCTAGCAATGGACCTTAGTATACATTGACTATAATTCCATACCCATATCTGACTTTAAGATTCGGGAAATTCGCCCATAGTCTTTCCAATTAAAGGGGGGAAATGCCATCAATTAGTCCTTCTATTTCAACTGTCAACTTGCATGCTGTTATGGGAAATGAACTGTGTCCCCCTAAAAGATGCTGATGTCCTAACCCCCGGTACCTGTGACTGTGACCTTATCTGGAAATAGGATCTTTGCAAATGATCAAGTTAAGATTAGGCCAGTAGGGTAGGCTGAAGTTCAATATAAAAACGGGAAATGTAGACACAGAGGACACACACACACAAGGGGATTGCCATGTGTACATAAAGACAGATATCAGGGTCATAATCTACACGCCAAGGGGGAGTGCCAAAGATTACCAGCAAACTGTCAAAAGTTAGGAGAGAGGTACAGAACACAGTCTCCCTCACAGCCCTCAGAAGGAAGCAAGGCTGCCAACACCCTGATCTTGCCTTCTAGCTTCCAGAACTGTGAGACCAATTTCTGTTGTTTAAGCCCCACAGTTCTCGGTACTGTGTTAATGGCAGCCCTAGAAAACCAATACACAAGCCTTCCCAGCCTGACGTTCCCTTACAACTTTGTCCTTGCATTCCCAACTTATTCCTGTCTCTCCTAATTATTTCTTATAATGCTCCTGCCACTTCCCTAAACTCACTCCCTCCCCTCCCCTGCCAATGCCCTTCGGCGCTGTTTCTTGTCAGGGGTACCACTGGCATTTTGCATCGGGCAGCTCTTACAGGGGACCGTCCAGCACGCTGCAGGATGTGGAACACCCCCGGTACTTTCATTCCGCCAAGGGCCCATAGTGGAGAAATTTCGCTCTGGAAGCTGTGGAGCCACCTGCCTGCCAGACTTTGACTCAGGGTCCCACCATCTACTGTGTATCATCTCAATTAACTTCAGTCTCTCCATCTGTAAAATGGGAATAAACCTTGCCATGTGACTCAGCACTGAGTTTAAGATCCTAGCAAGCCCAGGCTTACCTTCACTAGCTTTTTTTGGCATTAGAATCACTGAGGAATTGATGCTCACTCGGTTTTATATGGTCACATCCTGACTTTAACCACCTTGGAGCTCCTTTCAGAAGCTCCCTTATACAAACGAAGCTTCACAATGCATTTTGATCATTTTCATGGATCTGACCATTGCATGTTTACAGCAGTCATACGTCACACAAAGCAAAGCATGGGCACGCCTTTCTACAGCTAAAAACGAGTGTGACAGCTCTGAGCACAGTTTCTACATGTTTCCCTTCCACTCCCACACCCACCTGAAAACACAGTTGCAGCCGTGGATAAAGGTCCATGTCTTCCAACTCTGCTTCCAACTCTGCTTTCTTTGTACATTTTCCTCCCGGTGACGGTCCCCTCCAACATCCAGGGATGTACTACTTCTGTCTAGCTCATTTCCCCTTGTCCCATGGAAACATCCCCCAAGCCAGCATCAGCCCTTCATTCTCCTTGATGAAATGGTTTGCAACCCAAGTCTTTGGGCTGTGGAGTGTCCGCACTGATTTACGCCATGAAGGCAGAGTGTGTGCCTGTTCTGCTGGCCATCATACACCTAACAGCACCTAACAGAGAGCCTGGTACTTCACAGGTTTTCAGTGATTGATAAGAGCATGAATCAATCAAGGCATGAATGAACGTACAAAGGGATACATTCAGTAGTCAGGAGACCTGGCCTCCACTTAACCCTCAGCTCTACATTGACTGCCATTAATGACCTCAGGGGAAGTCATTTAATCTCTAGGCCCAAATTTCCTTCTCTGTGAAATGAGGTGGTTGGACTTCACTAGAAAATCTCTTCCGGTATTCTTCCAGCTCTCACAACTGAGCCCAAGAACTTTTCACAAAGAGTGACAAACTTTACTTCCTTTTTGAGAAATTTTAGTCAAGGCAAGCAGGATGGTAAAGATTCTCCTGAAATCACATACCAGGGGGTCTCTCCCTGTCAGACAGCACCTTGTTCCCTGGGGACAAAAGGCTCCAGACAGCACGCCAGCTGCAGATCCTGAAGACATCTCTGAGATGTTGAGTACTGTGGAGTTTGTTATCACCCGCTGCTTTCAAGGACTCAGAGTCTACTCCATACTCAAAAGGTCCACAGGGAGCCCAGGTGCCTGTCCCCTCCCACCTAAGGTTCTTCCCTTTCCAGCCTGAACAAGATGGGCTCAGGCACTCTCTCCCGGGCTCCAAATCCAACTCAATCCCTCTCTCTGCCATCTGCCTGAGGCTCCCACATGTATATTTTATGATTTCTGGCACATTTCCTCCTTATCTGACATCCTGCAATGCATCCCTCCACCGCCTATATAATTTCTATCTCTGGTAAAGAATGTTCCTGAAAGAGGCATGTGTCCTTGGGTTGTACTTTATTACTGGTGGTTTCACCTTTCCCATCTTATCTCCCCACCTGATCCCCACCTGAATTCCTGGAGGACAGAAACCACACCCTCTGCTCTCCTCCAATTCCCACAAGACCAAGGACAGGGCTAGGCAAGCAGCAGACCCTTAGAAAATGCTTGTTGAGCAAATAAAATAATGAACGAATGAAATAATCGACTGATTTCAATGTTTTTACATTAAAAGGTCATATCAATATATTTCCTGGATAAAGTTACCAAGACCTCCCCTTCTGGGTATACAACCAGAATAAATTAGATTTTAAAACGGCACTTCTATGACTACACTATTTTCTTAGGACTGAAATAAAGTGCCCTTCTCTATGATATGAATGACAGCGGCATGATTAGTTGCGTAAGAGATCTGATTTTCAAGTAGCCATAGCATAATAATGTGGCATTGCTTTTATTTCCTATAAAAGCTGATTTTACTTGGAGCTGGGGAAGAGAAAAGGGCAATCACCCCTTCTGTTAATTATTCTAACTACCACTGTTAGGTGTTGCAGCTGCAGAGTTCAGGCAAATCAGAAAAAGATATGAGAGTTTTCCCCAGATAGATTGTTTAAATCTATTGTTGACTGGGGCAGAGCATCTTTTTTGGAAATTCCTGGGACTTACTTGGCCACGTCTACTTCTAGTCACATTCCTTCCTTGTGGTTTAATCCACTCCAGCTAAAACCAAACTGACTTGGGAATCACATTATTCATTCTCCCGTGCACTTGCTGGTCATGGTTGGTCACCGAATGAAACAGAGCCAATGGTCAATGCAACACCGCTGGAGGGAAAACACAGCTATGCCCTCACAGCTCAATACAGCATAATACCGTAAGCCCTAGTGAGCCTCTTCTGCTCAACAGCTGACCTTAACAACTTCATTATCTCTTAGAAATCACCATTCTTGCATAGAAGCATAAACTTACCCTCACCCAAAGTATTGATGTTACCTAATTACAGAAAAACTCTGTACTGATATAGGAGATAAATTTACAATTGGAGGGACTCAATGACTGAGGGTTGTCTGAGACCCGAAAAGGTCAGGTACTTTAAAATACACAATTAGCGTTTATGGGCTGTACATATGGTATGTGATAACAGAGTATGTCTTCCAGCTGAAACCGTATCTTGTTGGAACACAGACTACTGGGTGTGTTAGTGAGGGGACCTGAGCCATCCCAGTAAAACACCAGAGGAAAAGAATAAATTCACTTTGATACTAACATGTATATTGTCAATGTGAAAGAAGTCATTATAAGGATTTATCCACATTTACCCAACTAATTAATTCAAAGCACTTTAAAGCTAGAGTGCAATGCTGAGTTATTCATCACAACCCTTCATTCTATGGACAAGAAACTCCAGCAGAGGTGAGGTACTTCAACCAAACTCACACCACTCGTCAGAGCCTTCCTCAAAACGGGTCTCTTAGGTCTAGCTTCATGTGCAAAACACCCAACATTAAATTTAAAAGTTAAAAAGGCACATAGCAGGGGCAATAAATATTTGTTAATGGAACTGAGGAAACAGAGATGTGGGGTTCCAGAACTCTCTTGATATACGACCTTCTTACAGGATAAGCCAAGTCATTACCGTAAGTTTGACCTGTCCAACATCGGTAGCGTAGGCTTCTTAATTCATAAAGCATCCCTTTTTCAATCAATAAAATGTTATTGCAACAATTATCGGAGCACGCAAGTTGATGGTGAAACCAAAAGCTCTGTAGCACTCTTATGAAGAAGTGAATTGGAAAAAAATCTATCCGTGAAACAGTATGGGTTTCCAAACACATGAAGTGCAGCTTCAGTGCAGACATCTATAAAAGGCAGGTATGACTAAGCAGCCCCAAATAACAAGAAACACCAAAACTATCAGGAATGTGGGAGACTAGGGCATGCCTGCCTACAAAGATAAGTTGGAATTTCCCATCTATTGTAACTAATGCAAAAGGGGGCCTTTTTTTCTATTGTAGGGTAATTCCTTTTTAAATAAAAAACCTCAGTGTTGTGTTGCAAACAACATTTTCTTCCTTCCATCTCACCTGCTTCAGAAACAAATTTGGGGAAAACATGGTTGAGTTGCTGGGCCCGCAACCAACTGGCCAGACCAAATTTTAAGCTATCAGCATTGCACTTTCTGATGTATTCGATTCTGTATCTCACCAAAGAGCCTCTTAAATCTAGAGTTTTACTCTTAGCTAAGGTAACCAAATCTTAATAATCTAATCGTGTAGAACATACTGCTACCTGTCTTATTCAGTGGGCTGTCAAGTATATTACTGAATTTTTCCCTAAAGTCTGACATCTAGCTATGTAACTTCTTCCTAAAAAAAAATTCAAGAATATCGACCACACAAAACAGCTTAAAATAATTAAAGAGACCACAATTTATATATCCCCAAGATGAAACTGAGCACAGCATTACTGGAGAAAAGAAACCAAACGCACCACATTTTACATATAGATGTAAAAATATTTATAGTACCCGAGGCCAAAAAAAAAAAAGGGGCAAAACAAAAACCCCTGGCACGACAGGACAAACCTGGTTTACTGTTCTCTCTGCGCAGGTATAAAACTGAAGAAACGTGCTTGGTGGCGGGGCACAGAGGGTGGAGAGCAAGTTCCACTTAAACTTGTTCCATTCAGGAGCTAGGTTAGCAAACCAAGCAGCCTGACAAGCTCCCATACAACACAGAACCGGGCTGAGTGTCCCAAATCGGCAAGAACTGACACCAAGGGAAGCGGGACCCCCGAAGCTCTCGGACCACCCATCCCCAAATCCCCGAGCCACTCAACTGGAGCTGGGGGCTTCCCGCCGACTCCATTTTCCTGTCTCCCTCTCAGGCCGTGCAGGGTGGGCACGTGGGTGAGTCCGGGGTCCCCCACCAACCTTGGCTCCCCGCCCTATTCATTGTCCGAGGATGATGGATCACCTGCCGGGCGCCGGCTCCCGCCGCCGGACGCGCAGCGCGCCGAGACGCACCGGGGCGAGCGCCGCGCGCCTCCCGCAGGATCGGCGCCCTGCCGCCCCTACCACGCAAACCCGGCCCGCGGCCGGTCCCCTACGTGCTCACCGCCACGAAGCCCGAGGAGGAGGCGATGAACACGCGGATGACCATCCTCTCGCCGCGCCGGGACTGACCGTCGGCCCCCGGAGGCTCCGGGCTGGCGCGGACGCAAAGGCAGAACTCGGCTGAGAGCCTCCGCCACCGCCACCGCCACCGCCGGGCACAGCGCTCCGGTCTGGGAAGATCGCAGGGACCCGTATCCCTCCCGCCCGGTCTGCAGATAAAAGCTGAGAGCTTCCCAACCGCCGGCCAAGGTAGAGAGGGGGGGCAGAGGGGAGGGGAGGGAGCCGGCTGCGGGGCGTGATGGGAGTTGTAGTCTCCGCAGCTCCCTGGGATGGCGGTGGACTGAACTCTTACCAACCGCCTCCTTGCTGCGCGTCGATGCCGGACACGCGCAGGTGGCTGGAAGGCCACCCGAGGCCGGGAAGAAGCTATGACGGGGGTGGCGAGCATCCTGGAGAGACGAAGGGGCAAAAAGAAAACTAGGCAAGAAGAGCTTGGTTCAAAGTCCGAGCTGGGGTTTCAGTGTTGGGGTTTACTGGTGTGGAGCATCCCCTCCCAGAAACGTCCACAGACTTAGTGGTGCCGCGGAGACCCATCGTCTCCGGGTCTCCTGCCCGCCCAGCAAGCCCCAGCGACTCGCGGCCGGCGGGGTGGGGCGGGCCGGGCGCTCGGGGAAGTGGGGACGGTAAGGGCGGTGGGGACGCGCGCTCCTCTCTTTTCCCAGCGGCTCTGGAGGTGCGGAAAGGTGATTCTTTGCGGGGTAAATGAGAGATTTTCTTTTTCGGTAGACGCTGAAAAGTAGAAACCCAGGTGAGAGCACAACCGATATTTTATTTTTCTAGCAAAACTGTAATTGTAGCAGAAAAAATAAATACCAAGCGAAATTAGAATCGTACTATCAGCATCGGGAATCAGGACCCCGCCCGCCCCACCCCCTCCCCTACACAATGGCTTCGCCTCCGTGCACCTGATATTTACAGTTGAGCCAAATCTGTGCCTTTTCCAGACCTGCTGCACATTCCAGCGCAGTATCCCAGGAGGATGCTGTTAAAATGAAAAGCTTCTATGTAGTTGCTAAGAGTTTAGGAATAGTTCTTTAGCAAGTGTTTTCTGGTTCACGAAAGCGCAAGCCTCTCGCAGCTCCGTGAAAATGAACCCGTTTTCCCTGCAGTATTGTACTTACTTTCTTCCTTTCAGCAGGGGAGTTTTAGCAGAGTTCTGGGAGCAATGTTAATTAATAGTTCTAGAAACAAAGAAATTAGATGATGAGGTCTCCGGCTCTTTGGTAAAATTCTTGCACGAATACTAATCGTTTTGGAGCATTTGTTTTTTAGAGCGATTTTGAATACTTCAAGTGTATAACCGTCCCTATTCATCAGAAGTCATGTCTGTAGTATTCCATTGTTTATTTAGCACAGTGACAGAAGATACAGTGCTGATGGGACTTTATTTCTTCTTACTAGTCAGCAGTTTTAACTATAAATTTCGCTGGCTGTAGATAATCTCTCTCTGCAGATTTACTTTAATTTGGCCACCTTAAACGCGTAAATGAATGTTTATTACTTTTACAATAATTTTCTTAAAGGTAGATACCGTATTTCCTGTATAAATGCAACTTTATAAAAGTCTCAATTTCTTCGGTTTGGAATTATTCAGCTTTGAGGACATGGTTAAACTCACCGAATGAGAACTCAGAGCCTGTGCTCTAACAGGTACCAGAGTGGGTGAAAAGCTGAATAAGTCATTTCCTCAATCAGCAGAGCACCTGTTGTCTGCAAAACAAAAAGTCAGGTACAGAAATAGCGACAGAATGAGATACACTGTACCAGTAGAGTGTTGTATGGATATAAAGGAAAGCGAGGGAAAGGGTGGCCTTCTAGAAGAGACTTTAAAGGTGAGTAGAATTTCTGCTGGCAGATAGAAGGGATGCAGGATGGAAAATGCAGGGTCTGTAGGAACAGCAAGGGGTCCGTTTGGCTTCAGGAAGGAAAATCAGGGTCCTAACGGTGCAATGCTGAAAATACAGCTTTGGTTGAATGCAGCAGGAGGCACTCACTGGGTGGTCTGCCTAACTCCCTGCCTTCTTCTGGAATCTCTTCCTCAGCTTTGATCCAAGAACTTGTAGGGGTGGTTTCCCAACACGCCCCTGGTTCATAGAGCAAGACCCAGAGCCCTGGCCACAGCTGATAGGTTGAGGGGTGAGCGTCTGAGCCAAGCAAGGCCAGGCAACATCTCTTCCCTAAGGATTTAAAATTAGGACTAGGGCTTCCCTGGTGGCACAGTGGTTGAGTATCTGCCTGCCAATGCAAGGGACAGGGGTTCGAGCCCTGGTCTGGGAAGATCCCGCATGCCGCGGAGCAACTGGGCCCGTGCGCCACAACTACTGAGCCTGCGCGTCTGGAGCCTGTGCTCCGCAACGTGAGAGGCCACGACTGTGAAAGGCCTGCGCACCGCGATGAAGAGTAGCCCCCGCTTGCCGCAACTAGAGAAAGCCCTCGCATAGAAATGAAGACCCAACACAGCCAAAAATAAATAAATAAAATTTTGAAAATAAATAAATAAATTAATTAATTAAATTAAATTAGGACTAATAGAGAGAGAGAACGCTTGAACTTCATCTTGTGACCTGGAAGCTCAGTGCTTTCAGAAGCCCTGTTCCAACGTGAGAACCAGAGAAGCTGAGGAAGGTAGTCAACAGGAAGAGAACAACAAAGCAGGGGCGTGGAGGGCGATGGAAATGTTTCAGAGAATCCTGATAATGCTTTAGCCCAGGGGCCCTAAAACTCTGGCCTGTGTGTCAAATCCAGTTGGTTGTCTGTTTTGTAAATAAAGTTTTATTAGAACACAATAGTTTTCCTATTGTCTCTGGCAGAATGCCAGAAACCATATGGCCTGCAAAGCCTAGTACATTTACTCTGTAGCCCTTTTACAGAAGAAGTTTGCCAGTTCCTGTTTATGGCTCAGCCTGTTCCTGTATCGCCGCTCTGGAGGCCTGTGTCATAGTCCTGTATTCAAATCATAAATTCCTCATCTTAACCTAAGTCACCCCAAATAGGTTTCTGTTTTGTACAACCCAAAGTGCCTTAAGAAGGTTGTACTTAATTTGTAAGCATTCTGAGGAAGAAAAGGATATGATCAGAACTATACTTTAAAGACTTCCCTGGTACTGCAGTGGTTAAGAATCCACCTGCCAATGCAGGGGACACTGGTTCAAGCTCTGGTCCGGGAAGATCCCACATGCCGCAGAGCAACTAAGCCTGTGCGCCACAACTACTGAGCCTGTGCTCTAGAGCCTGTGAGCCACAACTACTGAAGCCCTCATGCCACAATTACTGAAGCCCGCGCACCTAGAGCCTGTGCTTGGCAACAAGAGAAGCCACCACAGTGAGAGGCCCGCGCACCGCCAGGAAGACCCAACACAGCCACAAAAAAAAATTATTTTAAACAAATTTGTTAAAACCAAGTCTTTAAAAAAAAAAAAAAAAGAACTGTACTTTGAGAAGATCACTCTGGTCATAGTTAGCTGTTTTTTGGACCCTCGGTGAAGAGGTTTATCCTTAAAGCTTGTATTCAGGACAAAGTGTTAGCAGTGCAGGAACCCACAGTAGCCAGTACAGAGTTGGGACCCAGAGAGTGACAGAGAGTAGAAAGCAATCTGGAACATAAGCTAAGAGTCCAAGATCACCACCAGGGTATCATAGCACAGAGAGGATTCCGAGCTGATCTGACAAGTCAAGTCTGCAGATAGAGCAGGTGGTTGAAACTTAAGACAGAACTCAGAAAATGGAGTAGGTCATTAAGCATCATGGAGGCTGCTCCTGCATTGCCTAGAAATCGATCCCTTTTACAAGTCGTGGTAGAACATCTGGCAAGAGTGGGTTTTTCCCTTAGTTTTATTGACGTATAATTGATACATAATAGTGTGTAAATTTAAGGTGTATAACGTCTCTTTTCCTGGCAGCTACACAATCCCGGCCAGAATATCTATGTAAAGCGCAGATAGTAAATCCTCTCCCTATAGGGGTCAGGCAGGTGACATAAGTGAGAGAGGTGGGGTAGGTCCAAGTGCACATGTATTCACCGAGAGGACTGTAGCAAACTGGACAACACTGCTCAAAAATACAGATTTTTGTCTAAAATATTCTCATCTTTCGATATTGACTCGCAAGTTCCATACAGCCCTAGGGTTCTCCAGGTTTCTCCCTCCAACGTAAATAAAGCTCTGAGCCTGGTGTTTGGCTCCCAGTAAAGCCACAAGAAGCACTGGGTGTTATTATAATAATGGTTTGTTATCATTGCTGACCTCTATGAGAGCATTTCCAGCAGGAGGGCAGAGGCAGAAGCCACATCGCAGCGATAGCTAATGAGGCAGTAGAGGGAACGATCTAGTCTTTTCTAATTGGAAGTTGAGGAGTAATAAGAGAATGAACAAGGACAGAAGCTTGCAGGGGAGTCAGGGAACAGAAACATTCTTCTTTCAGGTTTATCTACAGATTAAATGAAGAGCTCTTTGAAACAGTCTGGAGTCCCCCAACTGTCCAGATTTTATTTTTAGAGTGGCATTGAATCTGATTGGTAATTCTGTTTTGTCGGGGGTGCCTGTCCTTAACACTTAATCCAAGACTGTCTAGCTCCCCAAGGATTTCACTTAAAAAAAAAAACCCACACATTTATTTATTTATTTTGGCTGTGCCGGATCTTTAGTTGCGGCATGCATGCGGGATCTAGTTCCCTGACCAGGGATTGAACCTGCGTCCCCTGCATTGGGAGTGCAGAGCTTACCCACTGGACCACCAGGGAAGTCCCAGGAATTTCACTTTTTAAAGAATGTCGGTCACCACACCATGCGTGTGACGATCCCTGCCCTACTCCAGGCAGCAGCTCCCCTGAAAGCTCAATGAGCACATTTGGCTGTTAGTAGGCGACAGATTTGTGGGAGTGGAGGTTATAAGCCAAAGGGCAGGAGTAGGGCAGGGATAGGTCAGAGTGGTTAAGGAACAGGCCTCTGAGCCAGACCTGGATTGATGTCCCAGCTGTATGAGCTTCCTTAGGCAGTTTAGGTAACTTTCCAATACCTCCCCTTCCGAGTTGTTGTTGGGGGCTTAGTGGAGGAGGTGTAAGTAAAGTGCTATTCACACAGTGCCTGGGACACATTTGGGACTCACAAAGTATTAGCTGTTACGAATCATGCAAAGTAAATCAAGGAGTGGCCTTCATTTGCATAAAGCATATAAATCCTGTAAATATTTCTGTCTCATGTCTGTGATTTGAACTTGCTAAATAACAGGGATCTGGTTCGTGTGAGCCTCTTGTCCAGTGCCATGTCCTGTTAAAGTACTTAAAATCTTTTTGATGTTAATGAAGTTTAGAGACCATACTTAAGAGAAAAGGAGTATTAGTGAAATGAAGCAGCAATAAAGGCAAGTAAGGCGGCTTGAATTTTGTAAGAAAATTCATTCGCTGCTTTTATGTGGCTTCATCGGGCCCATCCTGTCTATTCTTAATATAATAAAATCTTAATTAACAGAACCATACTAAGCAATCCGTGAACTGGATGGAACTTTCAGCCGTCACGTTTAAGAACTGGAGGCAAATCGTAAAGCAAGGAATTAGGCTTGAAACCAACATTCAGGACATTTTTTTTTTTTAATTGAAGTATAGTTGATTTGCAATGTTGTATTAGTTTCAGGTGTACAGCACAGTGATTCAGATATATATATGTGTGTGTGTGTGTGTATATATATATATATATATATATGTATGTATATTCTTTTTCAGATTTTCTTCCCTTATAGGTTACTACAAAATGTTGAGTAGATTTCCCTGTGCTATACAGTAGGTTCTTGTAGCTTATCTATTTTACATACAGTAGTGTGTATATGTTAATCCCAAACTCCTAATTTGTCCATCCCCCACCCCCTTTCCCCTTCGGTAACCATAAGTTTGTTTTCTATGTCTGTGAGTCTCTTTCTGTTTTGTAAATAAGTTCATTTGTATCTTTTGTATCTTTTTTTTTCTTAGATTCCACATATAAGTGATATCATGATATGATACTTGTCTTTCTCTTTCTGGCTTACTTCACTTAGTATGGTAATCTCTGGGTCCATCCATGTTGCTGCAAATGGCATTATTTCATTCTTTTTTATGGCTGAGTAATATTCCATTGTATGTATATATACCACATCATCTTTATCCATTTATCTGTTGATGGGCACTTGGGTTGCTTCCATGTCTTGGCTATTGTAGATAGTGTTGCAGTGAACATTGGGGTGCATATATCTTTTCGAATTATAGTTTTCTGCAGATATATGCTCAGGAGTGGGATTGCTGGGTCGTATGGTAGTTCTAGTTTTAGTCTTTTAAGGAACCTCCATACTGTTCTCCATAGTGGCTGTACCAATTCACATTCCCACCAACAGTGTAGGAAGGTTCCTTTTTCTCCACACCAGGACATATTCTTGAATCAGTTCACATTCAACCCAATCAGTAGGGTTCCCTATCCTCTCTGACATGAGAAAACACTTTCATTTCCCCAATACCTTATTCCCACTAGAATCTGAAAAAAGTTAGGAGGAGAGAGGTGAATGCACAAGCCATCTTGGAGCACTATATATATATATATATATATATATATATATATATATATATATATATATATATATATATATATATATAGGAACTATAACAAGGAAGCTTCGAGGTCTGCTGGTAACCACAGGAAGAGCTAAAAACCTTGCATGCAGTTAATTTCTTGCAGCTGTAGTCATTCAGTGTGTGTCACGTGCTATGCTAGATGCTGAGGACTCAGCACTGAATCAAACATAGTCCCTACTGTTGATCTCGGAGAGACAGCAGTCAGCGGTCCTGAAGAGAGATCTTAGTTCCTTGCCCAGGAGCTGAACCTGGGTAGCCTGGATGAAAACCAGGAATCCTAGCCACTAAACCATCAGGGGTTAGAGGCTAGAAGCAGAGTTCCCCTGGCTCTTACCCCCATTGAAAGCAAAAATGTTTCAAGGAGGCAAAAACTGTAAAAACAGGTACAAAGTTTATTATTAGAGACACAGCACAACGTATGGGAGAGCATACAGAAAAGCAGTTTATTTATTTAAGTTTATTTAAGTCAGAAGCTAGGCATCCTCTTTAAGGAGGAGCCCAGTAAAGTGGTGATTTGAATCACTTATATAGGACAGTCCTTCCGAGTCTTTGTTTACCTTTGGCCCATTATCTTGTTTCTTTTTTCACACCTGACCAGTCCTAGGACCCTCCTTCCCTAAGATGGGCGAGCAACTTTTTGCCAAGATGGATCCCACCGCAGAGGCCTGTGGGTGCATGTCCACACTTATTATGGGGTGGTGCCCCCTCCCTTTTTAACCCCCAAGGAACCTTCCTGCGCATGTGCAGACAGGGAAGTGTTCCTTGGCCTCAGGACTGGTCATCTTATCTCTTTACTTCAGCAGAGCTCAGCTTCTGCCACCAGCTTTGTCCTTGGAGTGTCTGGGTGAGAACAAAGCTGCAATTTTACTCTGTTTGACAAACACCAGCTGTCTGGCCCAGGGGCCCATCTATCTCCTACCTCACCCTCATGGAGATTATGGCTTCTCAGGAAGATGAAAACTGAACAAGAGTATGCTAGGTGCTTGAAGGAAAGGACTATTTTTATTGTTTTATTTTGTTTTTTAATCTTGTAGGACTCTCCTAATCAATTTTTTTGGAGATACGTATATATATACACACACACACGTGTGTGTGTGTGTGTGTGTGTGTGTGTGTACACTTCTCCCCCTACCCCCTCCAAGATTACATTCCAGATCAAGAGATGATGTCACCATAACAAGATAAAGGTTAAAAGTTGATATTGCTTAAGTAGTTCTCGGCAAATTAGAGGAACTCCCAATACTCTACAATATTTTGATTATTAGTTCAGTACTTTATAAATGAATGCCGTATTATAATAAACAAAAATTTACATTTAGGTTGTTGAATTTTGAAATTATTTTGATTCCTCATGAATACATTGCTAATGAGTTTTCAGTTCATTATAATTTCTCATTATGCTAGGCATAAAGCCAGTTAGAATAATTGCAACAGAGCAAGTATAAGAAAAAGTTTATATATAGCTTCAATTAGAGTAGATGGAAAAGTCAGGTTAAGCAAATATAAAGTGATGTTGTTGTAGCAGTTATTACTTTTTATTATTGCTTTTCCTATGATTTTGAAGGGCCTACTCAATGGAAATGATGAACATTTGCTTTGAGTACTTCTAAATACCTTGAGCTATAATGGTTTTGAAAAAAACAATGAGCTCTTCACCTTTAAGTTTCTCAACTCTTTCCTAAAAAGTAAAATCAAAGGGCAACAAAAAATATAGAGCCCTTTGTTGGGTTACCACTTCTTTTCCTCAGTTTTGCATCTATCTCTAGCCAGTTTATTCAGAGCAACTTAAATTTCAGCCATCACTCTACGTTGGTCTCCACTGCAATGAGAGCTGTCGAGTTTAAATAGCATCTTTTTAGAGGGAAGGCATTTTTGCATTAAGTGGAATCCCTTTTAACACCAAGGTCAGGGAATGAGACTTCTCTGTGAATGCACTCACTGTACTGGGAAGCTATGATCTGGCCCAGGTATCACTAAGTTTATGACAAAATGAAGGACTTAATAATGAAGCTCTAGTCCTTCTAGTGTTAATTGCTTTCTGGTTGTAAACCAGACATATCTGAAAAACCCATTAAATCCTTCTTGCCCTGAAAACAATGTAGTGGGAATGCCTTATTTTACTTGAACCACAATTTACATTTCCCAGAACATGTAGCTTTTTATTTTTTTAAAGATTTTATTGGAGTATACTTGATCTACAATGTTGTGTTAGTTTCAGATGTACAGCAGAGTGATTCAGTTATACATATATTCATTCTTTTTCAGATTCTTTTCCATTATAGGTTATTACAAGACATTGAGTACAGCTCCCTGTGCTATACAGTAGGCCCTGTTGGTTATCTATTTTATATATTGTAGTGTGTGTATGTTCATCCCAAGTTCCTGATTTATCCCCCTTCCACATTTCCCCTTTGGTGACCATAAGTTTGTTTTCAGTATCTGTGAGTCTGTTTCTGTTTTGTAGATAAGTTCATTTGTATCATTTTTTAAAATTAGATTCCACATATAAGTGAATCATATGATATTTGTCTTTGTCTGACTTACTTCACATGGTATGATAATCTCTAGGTCCAACCATGTTGCTGCAAATGGCATTATTCCATTCTTTTTTATGGCTGGGTAATATTCCATTGTATATATGTACTTCATCTTCTTTATCCATTCTTCTGTCGATGGACATTTAGGTTGCTTCCATGTCTTGGCTATTGTAAATAGTGCTGCAGTGAACGTTGGGGCACCTGTATCTTTTCTAATTTTGGTTTTCTCTGGATATATGCCCAGGAGTGGGATTGCTGGATCATATGGTGAACGTGTAGCTTTTAAAATCTTTTTTTTTAACTTATTTATTTGATTTATTTATTTTTAATTTTTGGCTGAGTTGGGTCTTCGTTGCTGCACGCGGGCTTTCTCTAGTTGCGGTGAGCGAGGGCTACTCTTTGTTGTGGTGCTTGGGCTTCTCATTGTCGTGGCTTCTCTTGTTGAGGAGCACAGGCTCTAGGTGTGCGGGCTTCAGTAGTTGTGGCACGTGGGCTCAGCAATTGTGGCTCACGGGCTTTAGAGCTCAGGCTCCGTAGTTGTGGCGCACGGGCTTAGTTGCTCCGCGGCATGTGGGATCTTCCCAGGCCAGGGCTCGAACCCGTGTCCCTTGCATTGGCAGGCCGATTCTTAACCACTGTGCCACCAGGGAAGCCCCGAACGTGTAGCTTTTTAAAAGCCAATCTGTTCAGTTCGGTTTATTTGTTGAGCACCTGCTCTCTATTAGCAACTTATCAAACTTCCTCTCTTAAGCAATGTGCATTTCTTTAAATGTTTAATAATTATTAAGAAATCATCCTTCAGGACCATAAAAATATGAATATGTCTTTGTAGTTCCTGAGATGCATGTAAATTGGATAGCTGTTCAACAGAGGGGATATTATGCGATTTTAATCCCATACCGCTGATATATATCAAATTCCTACTAGGTACCAGGCACTCTACTAGATGCTGGGTATATGAAGAGTCATAAAAGAGTGTGTGCATTAGAGGTGGAATAAAACAGTTTTAGCACAAACTGAAGTCCTGGATAGAAGCACGAAGGCCAGTGAGTGGGTGGTTATGTGCGAACAGTGCAGAGACATGGAGTATGGGTCCTTGGAAAGGAATCTCTGTAGTAAGATCTAAAGTTTACTTGCAGTATGTATCATGTCTGTTCCGGTTTTAGTAGAATAAGTAATATTTTTGGTACTTAAAAATCTCATCAGTGTCTATTTTCCTACAGTTTGCTACATTTTGCCTTTGTTCCTCAATCAAGCGTAACAACTGTGTATGTGGAGTCAAGGTTGAGGGCGGGAGGTGCTGAAGCAGACAGAATTCAGTGGTACTGAATAGCAGCCTATCAGCCCAAAACAGAAACAGGCTTCTTGTGTCCAAAATCCACTTCTGTTCCCATAACAGTTGACATACAGGCAGCTGTAGGTTTGGCTGAATCTAACAAACTTGTGGCAGCAATCGGGACATTTGATGTGAAATATTACATAACAAGAAGAGGATAGGGAGGTGAATCCAGGTTTATCACCACAATTCAGCAACGTCCTCAAAGCCCAGGACGCTTTCCACTTTCCATTGCGCCACCCTCAGCATAGTGATGTTCTTCCTTGGGCTCATTGCCTCGTGGTTGCAAAGTGGCTGCCTCAGCCACAAGGATGGCATTGTCATACTTCATCCCAAGTAGGAAGAAAGAAGAGGGCAGTCAGAAAATATGCTTTCCTCTTATCACAGAGGAAAAGCTTTCCCAGAAGCCCCCCAGTGGGTTTCTCCCTAAACCTCTTTGATCAGAACTGGGTCACATGGCCAAGGGAGGCTGGGAAAGTACATATCAGGAAGGAGAGTGCCAGAGGCAAGATGGGTTTAGGTCTTTATCCCCAAGGATTTGGGGGTGGAGGGTGGGCATATAGCCAACCCAAACTACTGGGGTTCTACGAGCAAGGAAGACAGGGTGAGTGGCAAAAAACAGTAACTGTCATTTGCTCAGTGTGACCTTGGGTAAGTTAATTAGCATCCTTGCCTCAGTTTCCACAGCAAGAAAACTGAGATAATTATAAAATCCAATTCCTAGGCTTGGGGTAACAATTAAATGGCATAACCTGTGCTAAGTGCTTGAATAAGGGACTGGTACATGGTAAGCATGTGTAAATAATAGCTACTAATAAAAAGAGCCACTGTATTTCCCAAAGTTCTTGATTTACAACCCACCTCAGATTCTTTGGATAGCACCATGTGCAGAAGATACACAAGTGGAAAACATGGTTTCCAACCCTGAGAGGAGAGTTCTTTCCACCAGACGTACGTCTGTAACATAGTTTAGACCCTTTGTGCTCTTTTCCTGCAGTATCTTCCATTCCTCTCCTTTCTTCCCATTCTTTTCTTGCTTCTCTTCCTTACTTGCTCTCACTTCTACTCTTCTCTCTTCTTTGCCCACACATGCTCCTTTTCTCTCTCATGAGAGGCCAGGAAATCATCATTGCTTTGCCACTGCTCCTGACTCCAAGGCTGAAAAGGATGCTGACCGTCACACAGGGCTCCAGATTCCTATGAGAGAGTTATCCTCCAAGGACTAATAAGTGATCTATTTAGAGCTCGGTTAATTTATTCTGCGTGTGCTGAAGCTTAAGTAATTCACAGGCCAGGCGACAGTCATGCACCTAGCATGCGTGGATTAGATGATACACACACGTCACTGCATTAGTTTCTTTTTGCCATATTACTCTCAAAGGTCAGAATAAAATTGTTGTAGGGAAAGGCAAAAAACTTTTAATTTAACCAAAATGGTTTATCCACCTTTTTTTTTTTAATGAATAGGGCAGAAGTAGGACAGATAACTTAAGAAATGAACCTTGAAAGAATATATTTGCAAAAGAATTACCCAGCAAGAAAGGAAGAACATTTGTTTATCTCAAAAAAAAAAAAAGGCAGAACCTGGCTCCTGTGAGACTCATGAATGGAACACAGCATAAAAAGAAAAGGAGAGAATGTGTGTGTTAAGAGTTTTGGAGGGCTTCCCTGGTGGTGCAGTGGTTGGGAGTCCGCCTGCCGATGCAGGAGACACGGGTTCGTGCCCCCGTCCGGGAGGATCCCACATGCCACGGAGCAGCTGGGCCCATGAGCCATGGCCACTGAGCCTGCGCGTCCGGAGCCTGTACTCCGCAACAGGAGAGGCCACAACAGTGAGAGGCCCGCGTACTGCAAAAAAAAAAAAAAAAAAGTTTTGGAGATGAGCACGGAAAAAAGTCAGTCTAAAGAAAACTCACGTACTAAATAGTTAAAGCTCTTCTGAGAAATCTGAAACATTAAATTTGAAAATGGAAGCTCCAGCTTCAGTGCGCTGTAAACTCTTTATTCAACCAAATGGTATATCTTAGGAATATCAGTAAAATCTTGTGTTTGGTTTTTCTTTCTTTTTTTAATTGCCTTTAAGTTAGTACAAGAGGGAAACGATTCCCATTTGTACCTACTAGAGAAGGGAAGGGAATAAACCAGAAGTTAAAACCAAGCTGTGTTAAAGCTGCACCCTCCCCTTGTTCATTACACGTCAGCTCTCCAAATAAACAGGAAAAAGCCCAGGGTGCCTGGGGCTGGATCTGAGGGAAAACAGCTGAGTTCGGTTCCTCCTTATCCTCATCTCCACCAAAGGGAAGTGGGTTGATGAAATGACTCTTTGGGGAATCAACCGCACCTGGGTTCCCGGCCTCCGCCCCACTGGAAAACCTTAGCAGACATCAGGACCTCAAGTGCCTACGAGGACCAGAAGGGCATGAACAAAGGCAAAAAGAGCCACCAATAAGACAACACGAGCAAAACCGCTTGTTCTGAGACTAAATAGCAACAAAAGTGTAGGACTGCTGAATCAAGGATGCAGTAACAAAAAAGAATGGGGAAGGTACTTAGGCACCAAATGGATTCTCAGGATATGTTGTTAATATCATTAGGGAGGAAGAAAACAAGGCACAGAGCAGTGAATATAGAGTGCTTTCTTTAGTGTAAAAAGGGAGAGGAAATCCCATGTACGGTTAAAAAGTATCAAACCGGGCTTCCCTGGTGGCGCAGTGGTTGAGGGTCTGCCTGCCGATGCAGGGGACACGGGTTCGTGCCCCGGTCCGGGAAGATCCCACGTGCCGCGGAGCGGCTGGGCCCGTGAGCCATGGCCGCTGAGCCTGAGCGTCCGGAGCCTGTGCTCCTCAGTGGGAGAGGCCACAGCAATGAGAGGCCCGTGTACCGCAAAAAAAAAAAAAAAAAAAAAAAATCAAACCAACAGATTGATAAAATCGTTGGTTACCTAGAGATGGAGAAGACGAGAGGCAGCTGGAAGGGGATGTGGATAAGTATAGTTGAATTCTTTAACTATTTTTATGTAATTTTGAATTTGAGCTACATAAATGCTCAAACGTGTTTTACCTGTTCAAAACTAAAATTTACTCACAAAGAAAATAAAAGCAAACCAAATTTGAAATCAAACCAAAACAAGTTACTCTAGCTATAGATCATATGGATGACATAATATATACAGAAAAATAGTTCTTTGGAGTGACACTGGAACACAATATTCTTATTGCCCATCTTTAGTTGAATATATTCTAAGGACAAAAAGAAATACCCCTTCAAAAACAACATCTAAAATTCACCAAGTAATTTTCTGCTATTTGCATTTTAAATCTACTTTATGTCTATTGTAAACTATAGCAAATTAGTAAATATGTAAATGTTATTAGAAACATATTTTTCTATGTAAGAGAAAAGAGGTACAATGTAAAATTTTAAAAGTTAAGAAAAGCCATGTAATATGAAATTTGAATTGAGGGTATCAGTATGAACTCATGATTTAAATACATTTCTTAGCTTTAGCCACTGAAAGAGCTTATAGGCAATGATAGTACAATGGCAATGAGTACAGTAGCTCCCTGAGTACAGAGATCTTGGATTTCAAATACTGTTTTTCAATAAAAGATCCCAGCGTTCCTTGGAGAAATGACTAATTCCGGATCTGGGGCGGGAAAGTACAAGGTGAGCCCAGGACCTTTCCTTGTGCCAAAAAGCAGGGAAGTGCTCAAAGAATGATGGGGACATCTCAAAGGATGCAGGAGCCAGCCAGCTTGAAGGAGCTCCCTCTGGCCAGATTTGGGGCAATTTGAGCACCAAAAATGAGTGCAATTGATCATAAAAATGGAATTAATAAAAAGCCACAAGTCTGTAGCACTGTTCAAAGAAAGACAGAAAAAACCCGATTTGCCACCATCAAAAGTGACTGTAGCAACTCCTTATTCTGAAAGTTAGCAAAGAGAAGGAGGCATTTACCCTTCCTTTTTAAAAGGAAATGTAATTCATCCCCAATAGGTAAGGAAAAGCTCTTGTTTATAGAGGTATGCCTACAAAGAAATGAAGGAGAAAAGAAAACTTAGAAAATCACCAATTTGCAACTATCAATTGAACAATATATACAATTAAATATCAATGGATGTGTATGTTATCAAGTACGGAACAGATGATCCACACCCTGCCAAACAGATTTTCAAGAGAATCCCATCCTTAAAATGGGAGAACCTGTGGGCTATCACTTTAGCCAAGAGATCATATTTAGCGTCATATTCAACCTGGCATTGAGTCTCCTGACTGAAGTGATATGAAGTACAAATCACCTATGAAGTATCCCTGCCAAAGGTGTTTAACAGAATTCCAATCCAGTCTTTAGACCCAGCTTCCAGTTTACAGGAAAAATCAGGGGAGAGAGTTATGTAACACCACAAGGAAACAGAGAAATCCGGAATATGGGTTATTCTACCAGACTTTGGCCTGGACTCTTCTAAGAAAAGTCAATGTCAGAAAACAAAACAAACATAGCAAAGTTTGAGGGGCTGTTCTTGTTTAACTTGCTTACCCAAATACAATGAGTGAAACTTGATTGGATCCGGGTTCAAAAACACAGGCAAAAGCTACAAACGCAACTGGGGACAAGGAAATTTTAATCTGGACTGGCTATTAAACTTGGATATAAATATGGAACTATTGTTAATTTTCTTCGGTGTGATAATGGTTTATGCTTATGTAAGAAAATATTGTTATTCTTAAGGAGATGCAGGATGAAATATTTAGGGGTGAAATCTTGAGATGTCCATGACTTCATTTCAAAACTTCATATAGATGATAGATAGATAGCTTGGTAGAGAGACAGATAGGTATGGAAGAACCAAATATGTCAAAATTTTAATAATTGTTGAATCAAGGCTTTGATATTTCTCATAATCAAAAGTTGGGTGAAAATTCATATTTGAATTGAATAGAGTAAGAGACAATATCTGGCCCTTAGTAAATAGATACTCCATGCATTTTCTTTTTGCTTCCCTGGGTCACTGAACAGAGCTTCCCAAAGTGACAAAGGCAGCATGTGAGAGGTGGAAGGGATCGTGGAGATCACCTGTCCAACCCCCTAATGTGACCATCAGGAAGACGAGGTCTGGTCCCTGAGTGCAGTGGCTGGTGAAGATTTAGGACCACCTCCTTGAAGCTTTGTCTTTCTTCCCAGTAAAAGAATGAGCTCTGGGGCTTCCCTGGTGGCGCAGTGGTTGAGAGTCCGCCTGCCGCTGCAGGGGACACCGGGTTCGTGCCCCGGTCCGGGAAGATCCCATGTGCCGCGAAGCGGCTGGGCCCGTGAGCCATGGACGCTGAGCCTGCGCGTCCGGAGCCCGTGCTCCACAACGGGAGGGGCCACAGCAGGGAGAGGCCCGCATACCGCAAAAAAAAAAAAAAAGAATGAGCTCTGGAATCAGGAAGGCATGGATGCCAAGCCCCCGTGTGATCTCAGGCAAGTCACTTGACATCCCTGAGGTGTATCTTCTGCCCACATCCTCCTAACAGGATAATAGTCTAGTCTCACATAGTCATCACGAGGATGGAGTGAGAAAAATGTGTACGAAGAACCTTGGGTAGAACTGCCACAGAGCTGAGAATCCCAGCAAATGCTGGTTCTTATTATTCTTGCCTCTCACTCCTCAGCACCCTCCGTGTCCTTCCCCTGCCTTTTGCTACAGTCGCCCTTCAGCATCCGTCTCACCTGGGCTTTCAAGGGCAAGGCCGGGTGCAGCATCACAGTTCCAGTGGGCTCCTGCGTCTCTCTGTGGCTGTATGTGCCCTGCCATCTGTCCTGAGCTACACGGTGACATTGTGCCAAGGAAACGTCCTTAACAGCTCTTTGGGCCTCCTGCCTACCAGCACGGCCAAAGAAGGTGGCTTCAGCCCACGTGCTTATAAAATAAAACCGTGAAGAAATCAGGGGTGGCTTAAAACAGATTTTGTAAAAAGAAATATAAAATGTGAAGAAAAATATAAATCCAGAAATCCTTTGATGGGTACAGTTTGTTGTGTGCTGTAGCTCACAAACGGGGAGACAATGGCTCTTTTTTTTTTTTAATATCTTGATCCTCATTAATTTATTTTCAGATATGTTTTAACAAAGATACTATTTTTCCTATATCATTCATAATTCTCCCAAAGAGCAGAACACAGAGCATAGAGCATTCAGTTCTCTATGTAAGAGAACATACATATATGTACAGCCAAAATTAAAATTGATATCTCTCTCAATAAATTTATGAATATAACGCTAGAGCTTGCCAAACTTTTTGAAATGATTATGACATTGACTTAACGATATCTTATGATATTTACATCCGTATCAGTCCTAAGAAATGTTTTGCATGTGCACATCTCTGTAAGTACGCACTTTGAAGAAACATGAGTGTCGCACTCGTGTTTCTTATTTAGCAAGATAAGTACCATACTTGGAAGTATCAGCAATTGGATCCACGCAAGAGGAAGGCTATTGTCATTGAAGCTAAACTGTGCTACCCCCGAGGTCTTAATTCTTCCCCTCAAGACAAAAAGAAAACAACAGACTTTACTTTGCAGACAAAGTAAAGTTACCTGCCACATGATACAATCACCCAACCCCTAAGTTTGTTGTTTTTAAATTGAGACAATGGTTCTTGAAGTCAAAATAAATAACCACAACTTGTGGAGTGTTTAATAGGTATCAGTTACTGCACTGGGCATTTTGCAGGTGTGATCACGCTTAATCCTCATAGCAACTCTTTTAAGAGAGATATTATTCCCCTTTTACAGACGTGGACATGCAAGCTCAGAGAGATGAAGTGATTTGTCCAGTAAGCTGCAGAGCCTCATTTGCATCTGGGCCCCATGCCAAAGCCTGCACTTTTATTAACCAATAAACTCCACCAGCTGCAGAGTTATCCTGCCCAGAAGTGGCCTCACGGAGGTCACCGTAGTGATAAGGTCCACTCAGCTGGACTCTAACCTTTATTTTTTCTAAGCACATCAGCCAGGGAGGACAGTCCAGGTGTAAACTCATGACCTAGTTAGTCTAGGCCTTCTTGCGAATTGTCTGAAACCCAAGCCTTTTGCCCTCACTCCAGGAGGATGTGATCCCCTCTGTGGCGGTCCCGAAGTTAAAGCATCCATGGGCCTCATGGCCTCCCGAGCAGTGGGGTGGCACCCAAGCAACCCAAGAATGCCTGAGCGCAGGTGCCGAGGCCATCATCCCCTGTGGACATTAATAACGAGTCCTCCGGGCTGCCTCTGCTAGAGCCCGAGTCAGTCCCTTGTACAAGCAATCTTTAGGCTGAGCCCTGAGAGGGGACCAGGAGTGGCTTTCTTGGACTGGAACACCCTCCCAGGGAATGAACTTCCAGGCCACCTTGGGTCACTTCTAGGGCTCTTTGTGTTTCTGCTGCTAGAGTCCCACCAAATCAGAAAGTGGTTTTAGCCCTCCTCCGCTCCATGGACCTTCCTGCTATCTCTCCTGGGTTACAATCCCAGCCCTTCCTAAAAACTGCCCTTTCCATCTCCTGTGGCCACTGACCTCCATGACCCAGGAAACACATACTTCATTTCCATGAACACACCTGACTCAGGGCTTATCTCAGTTTCAATCAGAGCTTTTTCTATACAGTGTGCCACTTAGGTACTCAGAAGCTGCCTTGAATCCTTCCTGGAACTAGTTGGGTGAGGAAGTATCTACTATGTGCAAAGCTCTGCTGTAGGTTCAGGTCAGAGGCGGGATGCTTACCACCCAGCAGAGGGTGAGACAAGGCAGAGAGCGCGACAGCGTGAGGCCCAGTGCAAATGCTGTAGGAACACTCTGGCTGTCAGGGATGAAGAAAGATTTCAAGGAGGCCATAGCATTTTACAGCATTTTGGAGCCCCAAACATTGTGTGCCGGGGAACAAAAACAAATAAAATTCGTATCTCGCCCACCTTATCATTGCCTTACCCGTGCATGCATCCTGCATTCCAGCCAGGCTAAACTGTTTGCCTTATCCATAATGTTGTCTATCAATTTTCACCTCCAACTCTTTGCTCTTTCTACCTGGATCACCTCCTTCCCATCCACAGTCTCCAACTGGCTAAATCTAATCACGTTTCAAGACTCATGTCAGGGGTCATCGTTTCCAGAATGTTCTCCATGAGGTCCCCCCTAAGAGACTCCCACAGCAGCATGTGTCTGTCTTTATCATTGATGGTTATTAGCATGGCTTCTGGAGCCGGGGTATCTGGCCGTGATTCCTGGCTCTGACACTTACCAGCTAAATTGCCTTTACCTGTTTAAGAGGACTGAGTTCGTACCCACATAGCACGTAGAATAGTGCCTGGTCGTAAGAAGCACCAAACGGATGTTAACTATTATTAACTACTGTGATTATGCCACCGGAAAGATGCTGTTACGAGGGAGGAGAGAAGGTATGGCATTAAGAGGAGAGATTGCCTCTCCCCTGCGCTCCAGCCCCACTACATCCTCAGTGCCCTGGCCACCAGAAGCTGAAAACATAGACTTTGTTTGTTAGCTGCCTATTTGAAATGCTTCTTGGGCTCCCACAGCTTGTGGAGTTTGTGTGAGCACACGTGTGTGTGAGCACACACAGAGCTTCATGTTGGCGCACTGGCTCACTCACCTCTACCCCCACCCCCCAACTCCCTTATCCTTGCTGACTTCCCCTACATCCTCTTTCAGCCCACTTTGCCTTTGAATTTGCTGTTCTCTCAATCTATTTGCTATGCAACCTTAGATAAGTTACTTCATTTTTCTGGGCTTTCTCTTTTTTTCTCCGTATAACATGGAGAGGTCGAACTGTCATCTCTATAGCAGTATTTTTAAAACTTCAGGTCATGACCCATTAATGGATCAAGAAACCAACTTAATAGGTCTAACAGATATTAAAATGTGAAATAGAATAAATGCAAATAATGTGAAATAGAATAGAATATGTATTTATGTGTGTGTGTGTGTGTATGAGAGACCCGGGTCATATGTAAATGTATTTCTTACTATGCACTGTGGTCCAAAAAGATTGAAAGCACAATTCTTTAGATCCTATCAGCTTTAAAATTCGAAATGTGTAGAGTATTTCCAAATTTTCTTTGCAACTCTGAGGATGGAAGTGAACAGAAACATTTCATTTTTAAGGAAGAGATACTCATGACAATAGCCAGCCACTTCGGGTTGTGCTGACAAGGCAGTTAGCCTCCGCTTCTTCAAGAAATTGTTCACTATAGTGTGATGGCAGGTACGGTACCAGATTTC
This sequence comes from Phocoena sinus, assembly GCF_008692025.1. NCBI lineage: Eukaryota > Metazoa > Chordata > Mammalia > Artiodactyla > Phocoenidae > Phocoena > Phocoena sinus. The sequence goes on from NC_045774.1 coordinate 76,051,480, forward strand.
TAGGGTAGCATAGTATTTAGCTCAGAACGTCATGCTGAGGGATTCGGAAGAAGCCCTCTGGCTGCAGTTCCATACTGAACACAGAGCATCGTACAGTAGGTAATACGTCCCTCCTTGATTGTGTAAAATTCCACCATTACCAATCTAGTGCTGTGTGGTGATCACTCCTTCTAAAGATCCTGAGAGGGTTACACGCTAATAACATGACATATGAGAGTGAACTTTATCGTGAAGTGCTAGAGCCTGGAGTTTTGTTAAGGTTCTGAGTTTGACTCTCACAGGAAAGACAAACTCAAGTCCCAGCTCTGATGTGCAAAATCTGGTCACCTTTCAGTGAGTGTCTTTTGAGCATCTATTAATTTAACCATGTAAGTCCGTTTTTCCTTCTGTAATGCAAAGAGACTTAATTAGAACTTCTCTGAGGTTCCTTCTGTATACACTACCCTCATGCACTGAGATCCTATGGTGCTAGGGCCTTTATACACTTTCTACTTTTTTCGAATAATAACCCCATGACAGAGGTATTTTTGTGCCTAGTTTTTGGATGTAGTGTGGAGAGTTAAGTGTCAGGTCCCAGGTCACATGACTGGAAACCGACTCTGGTCTCTGCCTCCAAAGCCTTTGCTCTTCCTGTTATACTTGTGGTTTTTGAACACCGGTCCCCTCAGGCTTGCTTGGAGGGCGGCAGCCCTGGCCCTACCCACGCTTACTGACTCAGAACCCAGCCCTGTGGACAGCTTCCCAGGCAGTTTCGGTGAGTCTCAGAGTTTGAGGACCGTAGCATTAAACAAAATGTAAAAACGCCTGTAACAAAAATAGTCTGACACACTTTAGTCCAGGTGAGCTGATCAGGGGCCTTTCCTGACAGACCACAGCACCTGACATGTACAGCACAGTTTCTAATGGACAGGCGCTATGCTGCGTTCTTTATGTGAGCCCATTTCATTGCAGTCACGTTAGGAAGTGAGTGACTCCGCGTTTCCACGTTTTAAAGGCGAGAACTCTGAGGTTGAGGGATTTGCTGAGGTCATGGAGCCAGTAAGTGGCAGAGCCATGAACCAGGCAATGCGACTCCACTGTCCCCGCCGGCAACAAGGCAACAACCTGTTCCTCAGGCAAGAAAAGAGGCCAGGCAGCACAAGGGAACAGGGAAGTAGGAAGACGGGACAGAGTAAGAAATGGGTCTGAGAAGGAAGCCCCCGGGCTACTGACGACGAATGCTCTTTATTTTAGTGTTTTCTATAAGAGCCTTCATGAGAGAGTTAGAAGAACCAGATACATTATGTAGTGTTTATTATGAAGCAAAATGAGGAAAGCAACATTTACAACATTTCCATTTCCAATTTCTGGTTAAAAAAAAGCGGTGGCTTTATCATCAAGGAAGAAATCAGAACTCAGAGTATGAATATGGGACCCAAAACAAGCTCCGCATCACCCCCCAAACTTCCCAAAGGGTTTCAGCAAAGCACTTTTAAAGCAAGGTAAGGGAGGGGCGGGGTTACTTGTTGCAGACTTCTTGGTGCCCGAATCCTTTGTTGTTGCAGCTGTCCACCACGTCAGGTCACCATGTTCCTATAAACCTCCAACAAAAGAAATGTTTTTCTCCATTCTGCAACTTTTTATCTTTATAGGAATGGAAAAATGTTATAGTCTTAAAGGTCAGAGACTTGAGAATGGGCTATTCTGTACATACCAGGCTATAGGCAACATTCTTTGCATACAAGCACAGGCTGCAAAGCACAAAGCTTAAAGAAAAAGAAACAGATCTAATAAGGAGTCAGATTTGTTCTTCCCTGTTACAGGAGTGCATAGCAATACCTACTTCATAGCGCTGCTAAAAGTATCAAACCACATTAAATATTTGGACCTGCCTTGGGAACAACAGAACACTTGACAAATGTTCAAGGACTTTATTATCAGTAAGAAGTTTCTTCCTCATCATTTGTCTGTCAAGTACCCACTGTTCACTCAGCACTGACGACACATGGGTAAAGAAACTAATTCATGGTGGCACAGCCATAGAGACCAGGAGTGACACAGCCAGAGACTGACTATCAGTACCCCATTTGTGCATGGTTCTTGTCAATTCAGTAAGTGCCTTCTCAATATTGCAGATGAAAAACTACAGGGTTAGGGAGGTTAAATAAACTGCCCGACCTTGTATATATTTTTTTAATTTATTTTTTTAAATATCTAATTATTCTGGCTGCGCCAGGTCTTAGTTGCAGCACACAGGATCTTCATTGCGGCATGCAGATCTTTTAGTTGCAGTGTGCAGACTCTTAGTTGCGGCATGCATGTGGGATCTAGTGCCCTGACCAGGGATTGAACCTGGGCCCCCTGCATTGGGAGCGTGGAGTCTTACCTACTGGACCACCAGGGAAGCCCCTTGTATGTCTTTTAAAAGGCAGAACAAGAAGCAGAAAAGCACTTATTCTGGTGCCGAGAGCACTGGCTCCAGATGAATGTGACATTTTTTGGGTAAAATACAAAGGATAGAGTAGAATGCCATTTATTATTACTTCTGATCAGTGTAAATCAAAATTAAAATTCAGGATGGTGTGAGAATAGAAAGCCCCTTGTCTTAGTCTGTTTGGACTGCTATAACAAAATACCATAGACTGGGTACCTTATAAACAACAGAAATTTATTTCTCACAGTCCTGGAGGCTGGGAGTCTGAGATCAGGTGCCAGCAGGGTCAGGTGAGGACCCACTTCTGGGTCACAGACTTCTCACTGTGTCCTCACATGGTGGAAGGGGCTAGGGAGTTCTGTGGCGTCTCTTTTATAGAAGAATTAATCCTGTCTATGAGAGTTTTATCCTCATGACCTAATTACCTCCCCAAGGCCCCACCTTCTAATACCATCATCAGTGGGGATTAGGGTTCCAACATGTGGATTTGGGGCAGGGGGGAAACAAACATTCAGACCATAGCACTATCTATGCTTGCTGAAACGATTCTGTCCACAAATGCATTTACGCAAGAAATATTGGGTTTTTTTCTATAACCTTTTAAAAAATATTTATTTATTTACTTATTTGTCTGCACTGGGTCTTCGTTGTGGTACGCGGGATCTTCGTTGCACCCTGCGGGATCTTTAGTTGCAGCATGTGAACTCTTAGTTGCGGCACGTGGGATCTAGTTCCCTGACGGCTGCCCCCAGGGCTCTAGATGGCCAGGAAGATCACATGCATGTGAGTGGGACTGGCCAGCGCTGGCTGAATTCATAGAGTCAATTCTCCACGCATTTCCCACTTGATGAGTAAACAGTTTTGGTTCTGTGCATTTCGTGGATTGCTGGAGGATTTCTGTAGCAAATATTTAACACGGAGCAAGCTGGGCTTCTCTGAAACCAAGTAGGTTTTTGAACTGCTGCTTTCTTGTTTCAGTTGCTGTGAACTCAGGAAATGACAGTTGATTTTATACCCAGCAGAACTTGATGAGAGAGGAAGTTTGTCGCCATAACATCCAAGCTTCGTGTCAAAGTCAAATCAAAATGATTTTTTGTATTACTAACTGGTTTGGATTACTTAGGCGTTGTAACAGGGAGTAGGTTGCACTAACTATGCTTATTGTTGGAACTGGTTAAATTTTCTCACCTACTTATTGTCAGATCCTTGACAGTAATCTGGAAGTTCCCAGATAAGGTGGTGTGAGGGGAATAAAACCATCATGTGGAATGCTGCTAGAAATCATCAGGCAGGCTGCAGTAAGAAGAATGGAATTTAATAGACTATGCTTGTTTTCTCCCATGCGTGGTGAAGTTTTTAAAACACCTGAGCCCAGCCTTGCCTGACACCATGGACTTGCAATTATAGCCGGTATTTTTGAGCCACTCCTATGCCAGATTCTTTACATACAATTAATCCTCACAGAAAACCAGCAGAAGCAGCATAATAATACATAATTTACAGATGAAGAGACTGAGGTTCTGAGTGGTTAACCGAGCTGTCTAAGGTTACACAGCTAGTAAGTGGCTGAGCTATTATTAGAATCTGGATTTGCCCAACAGTGGAGTCCATGACTGAATATTTTTAGAGTAGAGACTGGAGCTATATACTCTAGTTAATTTAAGGCCAGTTGATTTAGCAAAGCTCTGTTAGCTAAAAGAGCGGAGGAAAAACTGTTATTTAATTATCAGGCTTCCCTGGTGGCGCAGTGGTTGAGAGTCTGCCTGCCGATGCAGGGGACACGGGTTCGTGCCCCGGTCCGGGAAGATCCCACATGCCGCGGAGTGGGTGGGCCCGTGAGCCATGGCCGCTGAGCCTGCGCGTCCGGAGCCTGTGCTCTGCAACGGGAGAGACCACAACAGTGAGAGGCCCGCGTACCGGAAAAAATAATAATAATAATGATAATGAAAACAGCAACAACGCTCATTTGTTGGGCACCTTCTATGTGTCACGAATGTTTCTAGGAACCTCATGTCCCTTATTTCATTCAAGCCACAAAACAGCCGAAGGATTGCTGTCCACCTTTGTACGCGACAATAATGAGACTCAGAGAGGTTCCCTAGTACCCTCTCATGCAGCAGTTCACCGGCTATCAGGCTCCGTACAGGAAGATCAGGCCATGAATCCAAGCTGTGGGTAGATAGGATATAAAATCATAAAATGATAGAATCTTAGAGCTGAAAAAGGTAGTCAAGGTGAACTTGTCTAACTCCTCTATTTGACATGAGGGAAAACTTAGATTTAGAACCTTACACCCAAATCACACAAGATCTAGTTAGTTACAAATCCAAGACTAGAATGCAGGCTCCATTCAGTGAATCCATTTTCATGTGCATGCCTACTATGTGCTATGCATGTCCAGGTCTCCCGTCTCCCAGACCCAGAACATTTTCTGTCAGACTGTGTGTAGAAGCAGGACATGGGGCCCAAGATCATGAAGCTCACCCCTCCTTCTGCAGGAGAGGATCCTGTGGCCTGAAGAGTAAAGAAACAGGTGGTGACAGGGAATGGAGCAGGAATTGTGTCCATTCGTGCACTCCTCCTTCATACTATCCAGCACTGTTGGGGGTCTACTTGTGTGCCAGACACTGGTCCTTTCTTGAACTGTGAAATACGACAGATACGCACACAATTCCTGGATACTATCAGGCCTTGTGTGGAAGACAGGACATGTCAGACATTGTATAAGAAGGCTGTACGTGGCCAAAACATGAGCTCTAAGTCATGGGACTGAGACATAATTAGTGAGAAACATTTTCGACCTGCTGTGAAGCCAGAGAGGAGCCGGAAAATCAGATATCACTTGATCCTAAATGTGAATGTCAAAAATACCATTGCGAGTGACTTTTTGGAGTGACCTGTCCTGCACAAAATGAAGTCCAAGCCTTTTGACTGGAACCTCACTGGACAATTTATTTCAGTGTGATTAATAAGAATAAGGAAAAGCATCTGTTTCTATAACAAAGAGCCATATTCATCAAGTTCACAAGTCGTGAACTGCTGGGAACATTTTTGAAGATAAGAGTGACCTCACCAGGCACAAGGCAGGCCCAGGGTGCAGCCTCCACATTCGTCTCAAATGCATGAGACCCTCTCTGTCCTTCCATGCCAAAAGCGTGAACCCCTGAACCACTTTATTTTTATTTATTTATTTATTTGGTTGCACTGGGTCTTAGTTGTGGCAGGCAGGCTCCTTAGTTGCAGCTCACAGGCTTCTTAGTTGCAGCTCACTGCCTCCTTAGTTGTGGCTTGTGGGCTCCTTAGTTGTGGCACTCGGGCTCCTTAGTTGTGTCATGCGAACTCTCAGTTGCCGCATGCATGTGGGATCTAGTTCCCTGACCAGGGATCGAACCCTGGCCCCCCGCATTGGGAGCGCAGAGTCTTAACCACTGCACCACCAGGGAAGTCCCTGAACCACTTTATTTATGAGATCTTTTGGCTCTAAATATTTGCACATAATTTAAGAAATGTATATTGAATGAAAACAACGCATGACTGAGAAAGGTGAGCACAATGAGTTAAGTAACCACCCAAAGTTAAATAACTAGTTAGCAGCAATCTTCTGTAATAGGGAAGAACCACCGTATTCTATTATAAGTTAATCACTAGAGGGATGTTGCCTATAAGCTTAAATTATACGTAATGGCCCATTGCTGGGAACCCTGCCTCCCAGGTAATGAACATTAAGCTAAAATACCTTTTTTTTTTTTTTTTTTATCGTACGCGGGCCTCTCACTGCTGTGGCCTCTCCTGTTGCGGAGCACAGGCTCCGGACGCGCAGGCTCAGCGGCCACGGCTCACGGGCCCAGCCGCATCTGCGGCATGTGGGATCTTCCCGGACCGGGGCACGAACCCGCGTCCCCTGCATCGGCAGGCGGACTCTCAACCACTGCGCCACCAGGGAAGCCCTAAAATGCCTTTGCTTAGAGTGGAGGAAACATCCTGACCAGGCCCACCTGTGAATGACTGCAGGGAGGAAGAAATGAACACATCCCCTCCAGAGGCTGACCAGAACTAGGAAATGTTTGACTTTACTCCCCTCCTTTTAGTATAAAAGAAGCCTGAGCTCTAACTCAGGTAAGATGGTCTTTTGGGACACTAGTTCTTCATCTTCTCGGTCTGCTGGCTTTCCAAATAAAATCACTATTCCTTGTCCCAACCCATTGATTTATTGGCCTGTCGTACAGCAAGCAGTACGAGCTTGGACTTGGTAACACTTAGACTTTAGACTTCCATCCGATTTCTATTTCATTCTCCCAATTAGCTTCGGAATCTTTCAACAGTATAAAAAAGAGTAGTAATATTGTGCCCTCCTTTGCTCCAGAATAAGAATGTCAGCAAAATGTCTTGCAGTCTTTGCAGAAGCAAACGTAAAGTTAGGGTATGGAAAGGCAGACATTAACTGCAGCGTATCTCTAAAACCATAGCGGGTTGCATAATGACATTTCTAAAATTCTCTAATTTGACATTGGAAATGTGGCTTCCATGTGCAGAAACGCAATAATCACTCCATTTGCTGGGCTACATGAGAAATGAGACTTAACTGGCCTGCCTTTTTTGGGTGGATAAATGGATGATAAGATTCTAGCCAGTCTCTTTTAACTTTGTGTCCACAAGTATATTTGCTGCATTAGTGGAAAATAAGACTATGTAATAAAGGCTGCCAGGCTGAGACATGACTGATTCAGTGTTTGGGAATCCTAACAGCTAATGGACGTAGAGCTGTGTGACTGCTTAGTTCAATACGGCTATTGGGTCAACTGCGTATGAATGAATCATTAATAATCACCATAGAAAAAGCATTGCGCCAACTCAGATGGCTCTCTTGACTTAACCGTGCTGTTGAGGGATGGATGAGGCTGGACAGAAATATGAGGAATGAAAAAAGAAGAGTCCTCTAATTGGGAGAGATGCCTGTCAGCAGGGAGAGGCCAGGGCCGGTTGCTGGTTAGGACCCTGGGCCTGGAAAGGCAGGCACACTGTGGAATCAAAGCCAGTATGGGGGTATGGCCATTGCTTGTCTTCTAGTCAGACTCAGCTGGATGTGTCTAAGCAGTTTGCCTTGGTGGGCAAACAGAGACTTTTCAAATAGTACATGCTTCCTGCCCTTCATAAACATTTTCTCCTCATAGAACTTTTATTTTGCAACCAACCTTAACTCATTCCTTTGACTCAGTCCACCAGCTTCAAGTACACATTCTAATGTCCAATGTCATGAATTGGAAAGGCGCTTATCTCACGAGGGAAAATTCTCTCGCTTACCCATGAGGAGGCACCAACAGTAAATGTATGTTTAGTGTAAATGATCGACCTGAATCTCCACCCCTCCCTGTGCCAACCCTGATAGGAAGCTGATTGTTAAGGGTGCTACACCCTCGGCCTCCCCAGCAATTTTGCAGGCCGTGGGAGGTTTAGCACACGGCTGCATTTCAGCGTTCTCTGGGGCCGGTGGACCCAAACCTTGCCAGGCGTGAGACAGTTACCTGGGCAACTTAAAACAAATGCGTATTTTCCAGCTGCATCCCGTATCTAACGCCTCAGAATCGGTGGTGAGGGGAATGGGGGTCGGGGCAGAGCAGCTATGGTTCTGGCAAGCACCCCAGGTGGTCCTGACCTACAGCCAGGATGGGAAGCTGGATTCCTAGGTTGAATTCTGGGGGGAAGAAAAAGAAGAAAGCTGTATAAAATAAATAATGAACAAGGGCCTGCTGTATAGCACAGGGAACAACATTCAATATTCTGTAATAACCTATAACGGAAAAGAATCTGAAAAAGAATATATATAAATCCCTTTGCTGTATACCTGAAACTAACACGACATTGTAAATCAACTATACTTCAATTTAAAAAAAATAGAGACAAAAAAAGAAAAAAAAGTAAAATCAAAAGAAAGATTTTGTAAGTCATAAGAGAATTTTCCCCCTGAGTAATGACGGCTGAGACGCTTTAGGAATCTTTATAAAAACCACTGTTGTGACGCTGCATGGGATTACGGTCCTACTCTCAATTTACACTGTGGTCTTTCTGGAGGAGTCTCTGGATCCTGTTAAGTCAGAATGCCTTGAACAGTTACCATATGCCAGGCCCTTTGGGCAACTCAGTGGGTTAGACAATTTTCCTGTTTACAGGAAGCTGACACTGAACCTAGACTATGGAAAATGAGACTCTTACACATGAATAATCAGACGATGAACTACAGATTGAAAGAGCCAGAGGTACCGAAGAGCTGATCCTGGCACACCTTGACCCAGGTGACGTTGCTGTCTTCCTAGGAGGCCAGGGAGGACCCTTTTCCAGTCTCCTGCTACTTTTCTTGTCTCATAATGGATGGAATGCCCAAGGGTGCAGTACCTGTGTGCTAGGTGCAGCTGTCCCAGGATGGTTAGGGTTGAGCTGTTTGGAAGTGCCTCCCAGCCTCTGAGGGAAGAATTGAAGAAAGGCTGGAATAGCCATTCAGGCCATAGGTCCGTGGAGGAAGTGCTCACAGGATTGCGGGTTTAAAGAAGGGAGGAATATGATGTTAATGAAGAGAAAAAGAAATCAGGAGAGCCAGGAATTCTCCCTTCTGCCAGGTACACTGGGAGCCCAGCATGTGCTGTTTGTCCAGCTGTGCATGTGAGCCTAAGGTTCCAGCCCTCTGCTTTCCATCCCTGGATCTGTCCGTCAGGCTGCTGGCTTTTTGTTTATGCATGCTCTGTTGCAAGGCTAGAGGTCCACTGCTGTGGTTTTGAAACTACAGGGAATCAGCCAAGGGGAGGAAGCTCCAAACTGCAGAGAATTTTAGGACCAGCTGAACCAAACTGCATCAACACAGATCAGAGTGAGTTAGGGAACAGCCCAGGCCTCTGTGCAGAAGGGTGTGTTGGGAAGCAAGGTTATTTACATTCTTATAAAACGAGTGCTGGGGAAAGATGGATGGGATTCTCATAGTAAAGTTAGCAGCTAAGTCTCTTTAAAAGGCCTGAAGGGGGCCTCCCTGGTGGTGCAGTGGTTGGGGGTCCGCCTGCCGATGCAAGGGACACGGGTTCGTGTCCCGGTCCGGGAAGATCCCACATGCCACGGAGCGGCTGGGCCCGTGAGCCATGGCAGCTGAGCCTGCGTGTCTGGAGCCTGTGCCCCACAACGGGAGAGGCCACAACAGTGAGAGGCCCGCGTACCTCAAAAAAAAAAAAAAAAAGGCCTGAAGAATTCTAAAGATAGAGGGGTGCTTGCTTCTCTCTATTCCAATAAAGAAGAAACGTGTGTTTTCCTTTTAAACAATTAGCAAAAAATATTTATGTTTATCTCAAAACTAGAGCCCAAAGTTTAATTCTGAAAATAATAAACGTCCAAAACTGAAATAGTTTTCTTTTCTTTTAAAAAAAAATGTGGTAATAGGTAATGGCATTACTTAACGTTTACTACTAGCAGAACTTCCCATCCAGATTTTGGTGTGTAAGTAAATGACAAAAGATGTTCATTTATATAAACTCATCAGAAAAAGGAACTTTCTCCTGACCAAAAAATATGGTACTTAGTGAAAAGAAGGGGGAATCTGGGTTTCTGATTTCAGAAAAGCCAAAGATCAAATTTCCTTGACACAGTAACTTGTGACATTTTAACCAAAAAGCAAATGACTTCTAAAGGGTCTGCCAGCCAGCCAGCCAGACACCAAAGGTCAAGTTGTTTTTCTGATGCACTAGCGTCCACCCCAGTTATAACTACTCAGCAGCTCTCAGCATGGCAAGGGAAATGCAGTGTAAGCCTTATCGTGACAGCAGAAAGGTCTGAGTTCTTCCGGCAAGGGTATCTAATGCCCAACATGAAGAAAATAAGTTTTCAGAGACCCAAGAATAGGAAAGAAGGTAGCTACAGGTATGTATGTGTCTAAGAAGAGTTAGGAAAACAAAATACATGCCCCACCAACTAAAACCTAAAAATCTTGTGTAAGGATTGTCCTGAGGCTTCCGGGTTGGATACCCGGAGATCTAGGCAGGGCAGACTTGTCTTCTCCTATAGCAGAAAGGATTCTCTGCAGCCTCCACCCTGGATCAATAGGATGCCCAGTGATTTGTGAGCGCTTCCTCAGTCAGCCTCTCTACCCGCCCATCTCCCACCTCTGAAAAGGCCTTTCAGCATCAGTTCCCCAACCTGCAAAGTCAGGTTTTGAAGACCAATTCAACAGTACTCTAAAACATTTATTACATTATTATTTATTTTAAATGAGAAGCCTTTGGTTTCTTCCCACTGGGGATTAATATGATTAAGTCAGCAATTTTATGTCCCGGAGAAGAAGTACAAACTAAAATTTTCCACCAAGATTGCATCTCAAGGTGAAATGTGCTTCCTAGTGACCAACTCTGCCGTAATGTTTTCAGACACTTGTTTTCGTTTCCTGATTGGCTCAGCAGGGATCATCTCTCTTTTGAGTGTGTTTGATCACACTGATATAATCAACCACACATGTTCAAAGTTTTCTTCACATTTTGACTCTCCTGGGTGCCCACAGTCAATGGATGATAACCCTGCTTGTTCAGCTGTTTGAATTCCCACGCCACGGATTTCATCTTGGCACTTAACATCTGGGTATTCATTGTCTCAATTCCCCACATTTAAAAATCCGCTATGAATATTACGGCTTTACCAAAACATTGAAAATTCAAGGTGGTTTTGGATAATACTCTATGAAGAAACTTAAAATCTTAATATTTGTCTAAATAATTCCTTATGCAACATCAAGGGCGAGGGGTAGGAAATTAAACTGTAAGAAGATGGGAACAAGATTATGGACGTATTCATTCACATGACTAATCATTCAACAGCTTATTTTTTTTTTTTTTTTTTTTTTTTTTTTTTTTTGGCTGTGTTGGGTCTTCATTGCTGTGCGCCGGCTTTCTCTAGTTGCGGAGAGTGGGGGGCTGCTCCTCGTTGTGAGGCTCAGGCGTCTCATTGCGGTGGCCTCTTGTTGCGGAGCACGGGCTCTAAGGGCGTGGGCTTCAGTAGCTGTGGCTCGCAGGCTCTAGAGCGCAGGCTCAGTAGTTGTGGCGCACAGGTTTAGTTGCTCCGCGGCATGTGGGATCTTCCCGGACCGGGGCACGAACCCGTGTGCCCTGCATCAGCAGGCGGACTCTCAATCACTGCGCCACCAGGGAAGCCCAACAGCTTATTTTTTTTCTCACGATTCTGTGGGTTGCCTGGGTGATTCCGCCGATCTCTCCCAGCACCGTTCACGGGGCTGTGCCCATATGGCGGATGGGCTGGGGACTGGGCTCAGCGGAGGCTGTCGGCCACGGCACATTGATCTTCACCGCAGGTAGCCTCTCCACATTGCTTACAGTATGGTGGGCTCAAGGCAACATTCTTGGAGGATTTCAGTTATAAAATCTTTTATGTGAAACTATAAGACTTATGTCACTTCTGTCACATTTTATCGGTCAAAGCAAGTCACGAAGCCAGCCCAGATTCAAGAGGAGAGAAAATAGGCACTACCTCTTGAGGAGAGAAGTGGCAGAATCACCTTGTGAAAAGCTCGTGGGATGGGGAATATTGATGCCGCCATTTTGGGAAACCATCTACTATACTCCACCTCCTAACACAGTTCACATTCCAACCACATGCAAAATACACTAGTCGCCACTTTTCTCCATGGCTCATTACTCAGCCATAAAAAAGACTGAAACAATGCCATTTGCAGCAACATGGTTGGACCTAGAGATTATCATACTAAGTGAAGTAAGTCAGAGAAAGACAAATAGCATATGATATCACTTATAGGTGTAATCTAAAAAATGATACAAATGAACTTATTTACAAAACTGAAACAGAGTCACAGACATAGAAAACAAATTTATGGTTACCAAAGGGCGGGAGGGATAAATTAGGAGAGGAAAGGGAGTGGTGTTGCAGAGGGGGAAAGGAGCCCCCTGGCCTGGGTCTCCCAGGGCTGCATGCCCAGTGGCCTCAGATGTCCCTGCCACCTGACTTGGGTTTGGGTAAGCAGGGCCTGGATGGCTCCACAGCAGGACACCTCTAGTACCTGGGGCTCTAGAGCAGCCCAGGGGCACCACTGTCTTTTTAGGAAATCACAGAGAAGCAGAAAGGGAAAAAAAATCTCCCACAGTCTACCCCATGAGCAATAATCACTTTATATTTGGCATATATACTTTTCAGATTTTCTCTATGCATAAGTATGCTTATTTACAAACTTTTAAAAAATGGAGTATACTATTCATACTGTCTTATAATGTACACTTTTCATTTAATATATTGTGTGTGGCAAAAAAAAAGCAGATGTACACTACTATATATAAAATAGATAAGCAACTAGGTCCTACTGTATAGCACAGGAAATTATATTTAATATCTTGTGAAACACTATAATGTAAAAGGATCTGAAAAAGAATATATAGATATAGATATCTGAATATTTTGCTGTACACCAGAAACTAACACAATATTGTAAATCAACTATACTTCAATAAAAAAACATTGATTAAAAATAATAGACAAGTTTTCTGCTCCCCACATACCCAACACACAGTGACGACACAGGGACAGGAAAACTACAATAGGTAAATGATTATATACTGTGCCCCCTCCCAGGCCCTGAAAGGAGCAGAGAGTAAGCATGGAAAAAGTGGGAAAGTTCTGCCCTCAGGACGGTGGATTCGAATCCTGTGCAGTCATCCAGTGAGGAATACTCGTGAAACCACCACCATCTCCTGAGCATTTACTAGTGCCAGGCCACGGTTTGAACCCTCTCTACTCATCACTAACTTGAGAAGAAAGGTACCTTTCTGGCAACTGAGGGAAACTCAGGCTAAGTCATGACAGGTGAGATAACTCACCTAAGTTACATGGCTCAAGTGTTTGGAGGTGGGAAAGCTGAAGGTAGCTTTGAACTTTCTGCTTGGATATTAACTGGGATAGGGAAAGTGGAACAAGTGATAGGAGATGGAAAAATTAATCCTTGGACATGTGAATTTTGAGGTCCCTGCAGGATATCTACTGGGAGAAGCTAAAGGCTGGATATACAGTCTTAGGAATGATTGGCCTTCATGGGACCCAAACACGAATTTTCCCAGGGAGACTGAGAAGCAGTTTGGGGATGAAACTCTGGCAAAATCCAACAGCCACCCAATTCTCACTTGTCATGGTTGCGAGTTGCTCACTGTGGCTGGCATTTCTATTATATCAATACCATGTTGTGGGCCCGTGGGTAGGTGGGATGGGTCAAGGATGGTTTTTCTGCCAGTTGTGATACAACAATTTGGATCACAGTTCCTGTAAACTTGCACGAAAAAGCTCCATTTCTAGTGAGAGGTATGAATTTTGAATATTCTCGTCCCTGTGCCTGGGAGAGTATATTCTTTGGACACTCCCACATTTGAGGAAAATTGGATTTGGGGTCAATGGAGTCTCATTTCCTTGTAGAGAACAGTTCTTGTGTTTTAGTTTACCTTTGGCTTATTTGTAAATCAACTGCAATTGAAAACATATAAATATATCAGCTGCTGAGACATCACCTAATTGTAAATTGAATAAGCACAATAGGCTCTCAAAGACTTTAAAATCAGGGCCACTGCAGTAC